>NC_090994.1:22095000-22778214 GCF_041146395.1 Eulemur rufifrons | reverse complement strand
ATGAACTCTAAAGGAGTGCACGGCTGGGTTTTTTTTGGTTTTTTTTTTTTTGGTTGTTTCTTTTTTTTTTTTTTTCTGGTCTGCACAGTTCTCAGTCCCTAAGAGCCATTTATCTCCCTTTTATTGTTTTGCTCCTCACTTGGCTCCCCCTCCACCAGACAGGCTTAATAACTGGCAATCATCACATCGCAGGGCAAAGCAGTCGGCAGCCACCCCCACAACGGGAGAATCCGAGAGCTCTGGAACCATTGCTTCTTTTGTTTTCCCAGACAGACTCCAGTTTTGTCTCTTGGCTCTCCCTGAATAAAGAGAATCTTAAAACATCATGTGGCTGCAAATGGCTTCGTATAAGCTGGAAGGAGCAGTAAACAGGAAGTCCACAGCAAAGGAGAAATAAAAGTGATCAATCAATTAGGCTGCTAGAATGACTTCACCCTCCCACCCCCAGCACCGAGGCATCTTTGGGGGAAGCTGGGCTGCATTCATCAGGCCCGGGCAGGCAGGCCCCGGGGCAAAGCTGCCAGGAGGGGGCCCTGCCGAGAGCCAGCGAGGGAGGTGAGTGCCAAACCACTCCGAGAGCCAAGGATCTGCCAGGGGAGGTACGACAATGGGGCCCACATGCAGCGTGCAAATCCTCACAGCCAAGTTGCAGAACTCACATGGCAGTCTTTTATCCTGTCCTGGAGTCAGATGAGCGGCCACACTGTGAGCAAAGAGCCCAAGTGCCCTGGCGTTCCAGCCCCACACCTGGCTGCTCTTGTTGTACTCGGGACTCTCACATTCAGAAAGAGACCCCCACAGTGTTCTGGGGACATCGGGGCACTGAGGTTCCTTCTTCCTGGGAACCCGCTGCCCTTCCCAGCCACCACCCAGCGCCTGGGTATCTGGCCCAGCAAAGCCCCTCAGAATGGGACCGTTATTACTCCGTCCTGCCCAGGGGTCTTTCCTGAGAACAGCATCGTGGAGAATTTGGGGGACAGTGTAGGGACTTCTTTGATTTCAATCTTAAAGGGATGCCTCCCAAAGCTCAGAGAGAAAGAGAGAGAGAGTGAGATATCAGGCTCTCGGTGTCTCATTCCACAAGGACGATCAGATTATACAGACAGGGATTTAAAAAAGGAAGGGGGGTGGGATGGAGGAGGTAGCAAAGCAGCTTGAGGTCAGAGGATGAGAAATATATGCTCAGGCTAGTTTCTACGGCCACCTGGGGGAGGCAGCGTATGCAGCCTACGGAAAGCTGCGATGGAAAAGCGACGCCCTCTGCAAGCCCAGTTCCTCCAGTCCAGCTCTTACTTGGTCACGGGCTGCATTGCAAATGCACACGTGGAAGAGGCCGGGGTCGCGTCTCCACACCAGAAGTTCAACTGTGATCATGGGAGCAAGGAGGCCCGTGAGACGGCATGGATTTTACATACAAATTACACGCGATAAAAGTCAAACAACAGGATGGTGGCAGAGCTCTGCCCTCGAGGCTCCTGGACTAGAGATGGTTCACAAGTTGTTTTGCAACAGCTGACACCCTTGTGACCAGACCCCAAGGCGTCAGAGATATGGATCAGGTGTGCAAAGGTGGTTGGTTGGTCTCCAGCTTCTGTCCAAGCAAAGGCCCGTCTTCTGGAAACGCTCTTGCTCTCTGAGCCCCGGGGTCTGGTTCTGAGCCGCTCGCAGGAAGCACGACTGCTGCTCTCCCTGCTGCAGAAAACGTCCTCCCAGGTGCTCAGACTTCGCAGTCGCACCAGCCTCTGCGTGATTCTCCATCTTCTCTATAAGCAGCCCCAGCAGGAGCCCAGCGACCGCAATGGAGAACTCTGCAGCGATGTGGGTGCTTGGCTGGTAATGGCGGATGTGCATTCTGCGGGAGCGGGGCGGCCCCTCCCTAACACCTCCATGTCCCAGGTAAGCCAGGTGCTGAGAATGGGCCGGGCCAGTTGTCCCGGTCAGTAAGTGAATCAGTCAGCAGGAACCGCTGCCACACGTCTGGGCTGTGTTTGGTGCTGTGAATCCTACTGAAAACGCCAAGAAAGATGGGGTCCTGCCTCCCATGAAGTCGCAGCCTGCTTTGACTCGCAAGACTAAGAAACATGCAAAGCTGAGATCACAATATAAAGCCACGTCACCATTTTAGCCTTTAGCAAACTCAAGCATGAACATTTTTTTTGTTTTGGTATTTCAAGACAGGATCTCGCTTTGTCACCCCAGCTAGAGTGCAGTGGTGTCATCATAGCTCACAGCAATCTCTATCTCCTGGGCTCCAGCGATCCTCCTGCCTCAGCCTCCTGAGTAGCTGGGACTACAAGTGCGTGCCACTAGGTTTGGTTAATTTTTTCTATTTTTAGTAGAGATGGGGTCTTACTCTCGCTCAGGCTGGTCTTGAGCTCCTGGCCTCAAGCGATCCTCCTGCCTTGGCCTCCCAGAGTGCTAAGATTACAGGTGTGAACCACCATGCCTGGCCAACCCTGAACATTTATGTAAAGTTATGGTGCTTTGTTAAATATCTCATATTGTAATTTATCTTTTCTTTTATGTCTTGTGTCACCCATTAGATTATAAACTCTCCTAGAGTAGGAAACACAGCTTAGCCTCCTTAGGGTCCCAACCCCACCCCACCCCCACAATGCTAGACACACAGGTGCTCGTGACGCTGTTACCAGGTGCTCCAGTGAGTGTGATCGTGTGGAACTGCATATAACTGCAATAGGAGTTTGTGTACGGGAGCAATCCCGGTGGGCAGGGGCAGTTGGAGGAGGCAGGCATCACAGAGCTACAAATGACAATGGACAGCAAAAATACTGTGGTTCTTTTTTTCTTTTCTTTTGAAAGTAGTGGTTAAAGATAACATTAAAAAATTATAAAAGCACACAGATATTCATTATAGAAAATGTATAAAATAGGCTGGGCATGGTGGCTCATGCCTGTAATCCCAGCACTGTGGGAAGCTGAGGTGGGAGGAATGCTTGAGGCCAGGAGTTTGAGATCAGCCTGGGCAACATAGTGAGACCCCATCTCTATAAAAATTTTTAAAAATTTGCTGAGCATGGTGGCGTGCCTGTAGTCCCAGCTACTCGGGAAGCTGAGGCAGGAGGATCACCTGAGCCCAGGAGTTTGAACTGTGGTTGTGCTCCTGCACTCCAGCCTGGGTGACAAAGCGAGACCCTGTCTCTAAGAAAAAAAAAAGGAGAAAAGAATAAAGAAGGAAATTTAAATCACAGGTAATCTCACTCCAGATATTAATGAGCACACAGAATACTTAATTGTAAACTGTAATAAGTGCCATGAAGGAACAGACTAGTAAGAGACTAAATCAGGGAGAGCTGATCTAGAACAGAGGCGGCCTCTCCTCCACTGTGACATTCAGGGTGAGCCTGGAAGGGCGAGCAGGGCTGAGATGGGTGAAGAGAGGAAGAAAGCACGTAACAAGCAGGTGTGTGTTAAAGGATGTGGGTTTGTTTTTTAAGGCAAATCATAATTTTCAAATATAAGATGAACATCTGTTGAAGATTTTAAGTCATTCATTAATGAGGGAACCGGTAAGATCTTACAACCTGTTCAAAGGAAAATTCAAAGTACCACACTTCCTAGGTCGAGGAGGGATGCCGAGATGAATACATACATCGATGCCGGAGGAGGCGGGTGAAGGCGGGTCGTCCGTCCACTGGAAGGAATTTATTGGCATGTGGAAAACAATCATTTGCGTCGCTCTCAGTTACCTACAGCCTCAGTTGTAAACCAGCGCAGAGAAGGAAAGATGGCGATGACCAGGGTGGGTCAGTCAGGATACCCGCAAGTCCCCCGCCCCTGCTTCAAAGCCTTTCTCAGTTTGTCCTGGTATGTGCAAACGTCCTGGGGGTAAAACGAGCGTAACAGAACTGAAGGAGGAGGCGTGTTGCTGGCGTGATGAGGCAGGAACAGCGTGGGCGAGGTAGGGGTCATGGCGTACATTCCCATGTGTAGCTTGTTCTGTGTGTGTGTGTGCGTGTGTGTGTGATCAAGCTTTCTTTTTTTAAGACAGTTTTTGAGAGCAGCTTTAGGTTCACAAGGAAACTGAGAGGAAGGTGCAGAGGTGTGCCGTGTACCCCCGCCCCAGCCGCACCAGAGTGGTGGTTACAATGGACACGTCACAGTCACCCAGAGTCCGCGTTTACATCCAGGTCGCTCTTGGCGTTGCACATTCTGCGGGTCGGGACAAACGTAAAAACCCTCTATGCTCTGCCTGCTCGTCCCTCCCTCCCTCCCCCCATCCTAATCGTTTTCACTGAACAGTGTAGGACGAACGTTTCCCCCATCATCAAACGCCCTTGTGAAGCGTGATTTGTAGTGGCCTGGCCATGTTCCCCTGGGGTGGACGCCCCGGGATGTGTGACTAATCCCTCCATCCTGGTCCATTTGGGTCGTTCCCACTTAGGGTCTCACACGTGAGTCTTTGTTCTCACATCTCTGATTATTTTCTCAGGGTGGGGTGGATTTCTCTGAGTGGAATGTCCAGGGCAAAGATTATTCCAAAATCTTTGGACCTGTCAGGTGTGGGATGACCGAGGAGCGTCCAGGAGCGGAGGGCAGGGTCTGGGCTTGAGAGGTCAGTTTGGGGTCACAGCTGAGAGCTGAGGAGGGGCTGAGGGTGGTCACAGAGCCTGGCGGGACACCCACGCTCAGGGGCACACATGGAGGACCAGCACTTGGGTAAGCAAGAGAGAAAAGAGAGGGAAGCGTGTCCAGAGGCTGTTCACCAATGTTGAATGCCGCCCTCTGTTCAGAAAGGACAAGGACAGAAGGGGAAAACCATTGTGTTTGGCCAGAAGACAGTCCCAGTGACCTCGAGGCCAAGGGTGTCAGTAGAATCGCGGGGGTGGAAGTCAGCGGTTAAGGGAACAGGAGATGGAGGCATTGAGTGTCGGCCACAATGTGGAAGAGTTTGGCAGCACAAGGAAGAGAAAAGTCTGGAAATTAGCTAAAAAGGCGGAGAGCGGAGCTTTGTTTCTGCGAGTGTGTGTCTTGTTCCTGCTCCAAGCCAGCTGCTTCTGTCCGCTGTCCACATCCTGCACCGCAGTTTCCTCCGCTTATTTTTCAATCCCGAGTATTTCTTCAACCTCGGAGGAGATTACGTGGCTCCACGGGACAAGCGGGGAACCCAGAGGCTGGCACCTCGGACGTGCTCATTAAGTGTCGTTGTTTCTGTTAATTAAGCGTCCTTAGGAACAAAATACACAAACAAAAGGGACAAAACCCGAGTAGGTAGCGTGAAAGTGGGAACGAGATGAAAGCGAGGGCGCTGTCTTTAGCAGGGAATCATTAGAAGCACAATAGGCCGTTTCAGCTTTTCTTGGCCTTCATTCTAGACCTGCTGCGGGCTGGTCTCCTGCGACAGGCTTTGCGGCTCTTCTCGAGGATTCCTCTCTGCATTCTCGTTCGTTCATTGCCCTGGGGTCACTCTGAGCCTTAGGTCTGGCCCTGCCCCTTGACACTGCAGGAGGGAACCCAGGGGAACTCTCTGGAGTTCCAGGTCTGAGGAGAGCATCTCGGGAGGACAGAGTTAGGCAAAGGCCAAAGGTGGGAGCCACTGCCAGCCAGTGCCGGCAGGGGACAGAGGAGCCTCCCGGCCCAAGTCTTCAGGAGGGGACTGTGAGCGAAATCCCAGCCATTGGTCCGCAGGGACGATCCGGCAGAGCTAAGACGGGAGGGTTCTGCTGGCAGGGCGGACACAGGAACCTGGTGGGCTGAGCGGCACGGGAGGCGGGGCTGCCTTTCCTGTAGCATGATGACAGAGCTGCCCCACGCCACAGCGAGCTGTGCAGGAAGAGACAATTAGTTTATTTTGTCTGCACCTCTGCTGGCTTCCCCTCCCTCCCCAGCCCTCGTCACCCTCTGGTTAGACGGCACTAAGGGACTAACTGTCCAAAATAGTTTAAAGCTTTGATAATTTGAACAGTTCCTTTGGGTAGAGTTCACCCTCTGATGGACAAACATGCTCCACGGCACGCACAGCCTCTCCCTCTGCCGACTTCTCCCCCAAGATGCTACTTCTCAGCCCTGGGAACACAGAGGAAGAGGTGCGCGTGGCTCACGCAAGGGAGAGCCTTGATAGGTCCTCAGCATTCTCTGAGGTTCCGGAGCTTTCCTGTCTCCCTGGTTACCACTGGCCTGATGGCATCCTCAGGTGACATAGGTGCTGTTTAATACGTGGTCTGGCCTCTCTCTTGGCTTGACCGGGGCGCAAGGCCCTCCCAGACAAGTTGATGGGCTCCACTGTGGCTCCCCTGTTGCTGCACGCCCCGGGAGGACTGCCTGTGACTGTCACTAGGTCCCTGTGCGGCGACTCCACTCTGCAGCCCTGGCCATCCCGCCATCCTTCCCAGTGGCAATTCTTGTCTCCCGCCCACCAGCATTGCTGATTGCATTTCTTTTTTGGGAACACAAGCCCTGCTTTGACAAAAGCCGACCACCTCACTGTTTGATTTTATAACTGGGCTGAATGTCGCCCTGGGGGGAAAGAAGCCACCATTCAGGCTGCTCACAGAATGAGACATGAGCCCCCTGAATTCCTCTGCACTAACTGATGTGTCCGACCCCCCTGGTTTTGTCACCCTGTGGAGATGGCATCTGTAGCCAGGCCTGAAAGCTCGAGAGGCCTGTGGTTTCAAACCCTCTAGACTCTGTTCGAGCATGGAAAGTGTCTCCTGTGGAAATGGCTGGAGCGACTGAGGGAGAAGTTGCCAGAAGAGAAACTTTCCAGCTCTCGGCTTTCTGTGCCGTATGTCGTGAGATAGCACGGACTCTCTGAATGGGGGCGCCACAGCCAACGAAAGCAAACACAGTTCTCGCCACCAGTCCCGGGCCAAAGAATAGCTGCTGAGCAAGAGCGAAAGACCAGGCTCCTGGGAACCGAAGCAGCACAAGATGGAGCTGCTCCTGGGCCCGGAGCTTCATTTTGTTTAGGAGGAGAAACAAATCAGCCCGAAAGTATTCCTGAAGCAGCAATGCTAACATCAACAGATCCATCTGGAAATCGAGAAAACTCAGATTTTGTTTTTACAGATCTGTACTGTAAACCAGTTCCAGCCAGGGAACCTTAGATCTCGGCGGTCTCCAGCAGGGCACTAAGATGTCAACAATCGTTTAGCAAAACCTGTAGTCAAAGTGACAGATGAAGACTGTTGTCTTCTCCTCTTTATTTAAATCGAGAGATGAGGTCAGATGTGACCAGGATGTGATAGTTTGTGGTGATGCATTTTAAGTAATTTTTAACCTACACAGACCAGCCTCGGTGACAGGCAAAACGTATCTTCATGACTCTTCGCCCCTTCGAGGACCTAGTGTCATCACTCTGGTCCCCTATTTAATCACCCTCTCTGTGCCCCGCCCCCCGCAAAGCTACCTTTCTTGGCGGACAGTGATTCAATGCAGGAGGATGATTTGATGGGTTTGTCAGCCCTTTTCCCCAATTACCCTACCCTCGCCCCATATTTGCATTTTAACAGGGCTTTCTGGTGACCACACTGTACCTCTGGAGGAATTGTCTGAATTGTGGGAATTTGAGGCCGCGATCTGGTAGGCTGTGTGTGCGGTGCATTTTGGGAGTTGGGATACTTCTCAAATCACCATTCTGTAGACAGTCACCTACACGGGAGCATTCCCTGCTTTAAAGCTGGCTGGAGCCTCCTTCGCTGGGCCTCCTCCTGTCTCTTGCCACATCCTGGCTGGCGCTGAGTAGGGACGTGGGCAAAAGCCTTGCTTTCCTGTCTGGCGCAAGAGCATGCACTGCTCTACGTTGTTGGCTGAGAAAAGTTAGTGCAGGTTTCCCCGGGTAGCTGGGTGAAAAACAGGCCCCATGCAGAATTCTCCATGCTCGTTCCCTGTCTGCCTGCATGTGGCCATTTCCAAACAAATTTCCCAACCGGAAGACCTCAGTTCTCAGAAACGCCCATGCCTGGCTTCTCTCTGGCCCTCCACTGAACTGGGACTCGGCAAGACTGCAATTCCATGGCCGACCAGATGCACTTGGTGCTTCCTGCTGCTCCACACTGGACTGTGGGTCATTCCTGTGTGAAGGAAGGTCACAGGCTTGTTAATTAGCTGGAAAGCAAAGACAGACAGGATACAAATGTTCCTAGAAAGAAACTAGCATCGTGTGACGTCAGTACTGTGTCCAGCTACTAGCAGTGATTATGGCTGTTCCCCTTCCTGCTTCCTGAGGACAGCAGTTCAGCATGACTTTGAGCACAATTAAAGTGAACTTCTCTGGCCAGAGCCAAGGCTGGGGGTGGGGTGGACTTCAGAGCCACAACACACTGATTTTTCATTTGACCTCTCAAGGAGGGGACATGCGAAACTAAAATTGGGAACACAGAATTTTCCAGTTTTATTTTTATTTGTATGCACCATATACATTTGCCTGATGAGATTTCATTTTTGGCAATTTTGCATTCATAATTTCATTTGAGTCTTACCAGAATCGTTTGAGGTAGGTCAGGTGGGGTTAATCTTTCCCTTCGATGAATGAGACATCTGAGGCTCAGAGAGCTACCACGGGTAGTGACCAAAGTAGGACTCATCCAGGTTTCTTGGCTCCTAGACCTTAATTTTATTGTATCAAATCATCTCTTATTAGAGACCCAGAAAGAGCTGTGGGGTGGTCAAAACCTGTCAAATCTGCTCAAACGGACATGCGCTTTTTTCCCTGTCCAGCATCCTTTCCTTCGGGAATCACCCTGTACCCAATTCCATAGTACTCATTTAGTTTGGCTGTGGTGAAAGCTACCATGTCCCTAACTGAAGATATGGAACTAAGGCTTGGCCAATCAGAGTTATCCATTGTCCTGGACACTGTGATTGGCTCAGGTATGAGCACAAGACCTAAGCTGGCCAATCACGGTCTTCTCTGGGCCTTTTGTTAAAGCTCTTGGAAAGATATACAGTACTCTCTTTTTCTGGGTCCTTACTGACATAAAGCAAGAATCTGTCTGGGAGTGCGGGCAAGCAGAGGCAACCAGAACAGAGTGACGGAGAGAGAGAGTCTTTATGTTTTTTTTTTTTTTTTTTTTTTTTTTATTTGAACCATTGAGTCCAGCTGTGCCTGAAAGTCTTCAGTGAGCCAATAAATTCCTTTTTTGCTTAAGCCAATTGGAGCTGTGTTTATGATGCTTGCAAATGAAAGGAGTTATTGACTAATAAAACTGCCATTTCTGTCTCTCTCAGAATTAGGAAATACTTCTTTGCAACTGTTTGTTTG
The DNA here is from genome assembly GCF_041146395.1 of Eulemur rufifrons. Lineage (NCBI taxonomy): Eukaryota > Metazoa > Chordata > Mammalia > Primates > Lemuridae > Eulemur > Eulemur rufifrons. The sequence goes on along the minus strand of NC_090994.1, from coordinate 22,768,991 downwards.
CAGTATGCATCATTCCTTCCCACAAAAAATAGAGGTAGCTGATAAAAAAACATGGAAAAAATAGGCAAATAGTTTGATACATAAAATATACATCATATATAGGTGTAGCACAATCTTTATATTGACGAAATTATATTTTAAGTTCTAATACTGAGTATTATTGGGTATGCTGGGAAATGGACACTGTTGGAAAAATTACAAATTGGTATGAACATTTGGGAGAGAAATTTAACAATGCTTGTTCCTATCCAATGCTTGCCTATAACCAACAAATCTTATTTTAGGAAATAATTAAATCCATAAGGATGTATTCTTAGCTTTAGCTATAAGAATGATTGTTATAATCACCAAAAGTTGGAAAATAGCCTGAATATCCGATGATAAGTTATAGGTCAAAAAATGATATGTCTACCCATTGGAGTGTCATGCATTTATTAAAATAACAATGTGTACTTTCACTTGTTGACCTGGAATAATATTCATATATTGTGAAATGGCTTTGGACTAGTGCATTTATTTCTCCCTAGGCTGCAGCAAGATTCCAATGAACAGATCACTCTTAATCCCATAGTCTTACCCGAAACAAACTTATTTATTGGTTGTGGTAATTAAAAAGGGAGAGGAGAAGTATAGAAGTGGCAAAAATTGCCCCTCTATTCTTAAATTTTAAGTGTTCTTGCTTGGTTTAAATTTGGCTGTCCATAGGTATGAGGTTAATTGTCTCCTGTTGGACGATGTGCTATCTATATGCTCTCCATTTTTCAAACGTTTGACTAGTATTGGGAGATTATTCACTGGCATTGAGTTGGGTTTCAAAGTATCATCTATACTTGACCAATGGTCACCAAAATTTATTTATGCTCAAAACAAATCACTGGTCTGGGAGAAGAAAATTTTCAAAGTTCTATTTATGGTTAACCCTTTTTAAAATTTTTTCTCTTTCTGATATGTTTTATAATGTACATAATATAACAGAATAGTGTATAACAAAGATTGCTAAAATGTTTTTGATGATGAAGATGTGTTCTGGTTGTCTATTGCTATATAACAAACAAACTGAAGTCTTGATAGCTTAAGGACATCATTTTATCTTGTTCACAATCTTGTGGATCAAAAATTTGTGAAGGGCAGTTTATCTTTGCCCCAAGTAGCATCAGTTGGAGTGGCTCATCTAGGTCTGGGAGATCGTCTTCCAAGGTGGCTTACTCACACGGTTAGCAAGGTGGTGCTGGCTATCGCTTGGGAGCCCAGCCAGGGCTGCTGACTGAGGAAGTCTCAGTTCTTTTTCATGTGGTTTCACTAATGGGCTGCTTGGACTTCCTCACAAAATGGTGGCCGACCTCCAAGAGACAGGAAGTAGGACCTGCCAGTCTCTTAAGTCCTGGAGCAAGAAGGTGCTATAGTGTCATTTCCATCGTGTTCTATTGGTCAAAGCAGTTCAAGATCCCATCCAGGATTCAAGGGGTAGAGGTGTAGACCCCATCTCTCAATGAGTCATCTGTCAAGGACTTTGTGGCCATCTTTAATCTACCACATAGCATGTGATCAAAAATGGCTGAAGACCACTAATTTAGACAAACAAAATGTGTACCAGCCGCCCCCAGCTGGGGCTCGGCCCTCTTGCGTAAGGAATTCCTGGCTGTCAGAAGCTGGTCTGCTCCACTGACGCAGCTCCCAAAGCTCTTTCTTGAGAAATGAGGCTCAGACTTTCCTCTTAATGGCTTGTTCACTCTACAGTCAGAAGAAGATATGTGGGACAAGGTGGTGGAAACTGGTCTGTTATTGGTGCCACCGCTTTATCTTAATAAAACAGAGTTTAACAGTAGAAATAAAATACTTATCTGGTCAGGTCGTGGTGACCTGTACAAAGTTTTCTCTTTTAAACAGTATCCTTTAAACGGAAACATATTGAATATTAACGTGAATACAGTCAGAAGGACTTTCATGAGTCGAAAGGGCATAATTGAGACAGGGGTCTACCAGCAATCTCCCCGGGCACAGACTGGCACTTGGCTATTCCTTTCTTATCAATCACGGTAAAATAGTCACAAACAGAACTTTGAGATTTCTTCTACATAACAGAACATACTCTTGAGGAAAATGAAGTTGGTTACTAAAACTAGTATAAATTCGTGTTTGTAAGGAAATGTGCATGAGAGAGATGAGAGTAAATTCCTTCATTGTTTACAATCCTGCCCCTGCCATTGAGGGGAGAGGACAGGACAAGAACCTGCTGGTTTCCAGAGCAGGGCACCGGGTGAGGGTGCAAATCAGAAAAGGGGAGATAGTTGAACGTTGTTTTTCATGAGAAAGGAAGACAGAATGCAGGAGACAAAAGGACAGGGGTAATTTTGCTATGTGGGCTACAGGCAGCCGCCTGCAGGTTGCCGCAAACCCTCAGTAAAACTGCATTACGGTATTTGGCACTTTTTCTGGTGTTGGACTATATCATTTTGGTGAATGATCCCGGGGGATGTTGATATGCACGGAAGGTAGACACAGGCCAGTCACCTGTGAGTAACGTCTGAACAGAAAAAAGTCCAAAACAGACTTACACCAAATCGTGAGCGCAAATATCTCCGGATAGTGGATTACGAATGATGTTTATTTTATTCCTTCTTCATTTTTGTAGTTTTAAATTTTTCTACCAGTTCGGGGGTTCAAAGGAAATTATTTTGAAACATACATGGACGTTGTACTCAGACAGCTCTGTATTAGAACTCAGCTCCACCGCTTCTTAAATTCGTGCGCTTGGTCAAGTTCCCTAAATGTTTCGAGCCTCAGTTTCCTAATTTGTGTGAAAAGGATAAAATTAGTCCCTTCCTTTTGGCAGTTGTGATGATTAAATGAAATAATTCATGCTAAGTTCTTTGAAGAGTGCCCGAGAAGTGAGTAGACATACGATAAATGGTAAAAATTATTATTGTTGCTGTTGATAACGGAAGTTTGCTGGTGGTTCTTGGATGCTGAAAATGACCAACTTTTTCTACTCGCTGCCGAGAAGTTAAGGCAGCATGTGGCCGCGTCTATATCCTCTAAAGATCCAGCAGGGTAAATTCAGCTGAGTTTTACCCGTCACTGTAAGTCTCACAACATAACGTCATCATCAACAAAAACCGTTTTGAGCACCTACTGTGTGCCGGTCGTTCAAGTTCTCTGGAAGTTAGTCACCGTTAACATGGCCTCCCTCTCGTCGCTGGGTCAATTCTGGCCCCCAAAGCGCCAGCGTTTCAATCCCTAAATTAAAAACACGTTAAGGGTGGGCTATAATTAGAACTGGGCCCACATGTTCTTAATTCCCAGCGAAGAATACACGTCGCGTTTCAGGACTTGTCCACCAGCCACAGTGCTCTGATGTGGGGTGTGGGTTCCTTAGCACTGTCACGTGACAGGCTTTTTGATGTGGTTTCTGTTCCAGTAAGTTAAACTCCGGCCTCTCAGAACGGGCCAGGCTGCCACGCCGAAGAGGGATCTGAGCACAGACTCCTGCCTGCAGGCGGGCGGGACGGGGCACCGAGCCAGGGCTGCTCCGGGTGGCAGGGCGCCCTGGTTGGGGTTTCCTAGTTGCTGCCCCAGAGCTTGCTCTCTGAAACAGTGCTCCTCAAAACAGTTTTTGGTCTTCAACCTCTTTAGTAGGAGAAAAAAAAAAAACCCCTCTGAACCCCGCTTAAGGCTACACAGGAGAACTTGTGAGGCATCGTGGAACATCTGCGCTGCTCTGGGTGAGATCTGCCCTGTGGTGCCTGATTTATTCATTAGATTAAATAAATAAATAACTTACATCTGAAACAAAGGCACAGGCTTTGTGACAGACATCTGGTTCTCCTCTCTTTCCAGACACAGAGAAGACTCGCCTTTCCAGCCCTCTGGGGTGGGGCTAAGTGACTTCATGCCAATGGGGTGTGAGCGGAAGTGACACCTGTCACTCCTAGGCTGAAGCACTGAGGCTTGGAGGAGCACGTAAGAGGTCCAGTCTGCTGAGGAGACTGCAGGTGTTCTAGATGTTGCAGGTGTGGATGGTAGAGCCTCCATCAGCCTGGATCCCTACACACACACACACACACACACACACACACACCCCTTTGACTTGCAATGTAGCATGTGCAAAAAATAAACTTTTTATGTTCAACTTTGGGATCTGGGGGTTAATTTGTTATCAAAGCACAACCTAGCCTATCCTGATACATGCATCTCGTGAACATTAGCCATGTAGGGGCTGCTCTGCAGGTCATCTGTAGGACCTGCCACTGGGAGGAGGTCAAGGCTGTCCACATGAGAAATAGAGGACAAAAGGCATGCTCCTTTCACGGAGGAGCAGCGGTCCAAATGACCACATTCAAGGGGACTGGAACAGCAAAGTCTAGCCAGGGATGGCTGGAGGCAGGACGAAACCAGAGATTGACACTCAGTCTCTGGATGTGCCCATCCCGGGCATGCCAGAGTTTAGACCCAGGTCAGCCAAGCAGGCCAACCCAACGCCCAAAGAGGGACAACATTCCCAGGAGGCTGTTTATCCTGGCCTCGTTGCTTCCAATCCTGAGTCAGTTGGTGGCATATTTTTAGGGCCCCAGAAAGCAAATGTAGCTTCACGAGTCACTGCAAATGCACAGGACGCTGGGCAGTGATGGGAGTTTATGAACGGGCCTGCCTTTCCTTTGCACAGACCCTGAGTGCCAGTTATCCACGTGGGAGCCAAGACCTGCTCCACCCCCACCACGGGCTCTTCACAACCTCTGTGACTCAGACACTGACAGCCACGGTGTGCGAGGACACAGTGCTGCTCCATCTGTTTCTAAACCGCAGGTGACCCATGCCCTCTCTAAAGCCACGACAGTTTCAGTAAACTGGACAGAGAGAAACCTGGGACAGGAATGAGGAGAACTTTTCCTCTTGTCATCTCGATGATGTGGTTTGTGGTGACTGAAAGACAACGTGACCATCTCTCTTCTGCCTGGCTGGCCTGAAAGGAGGCGGCATTCAGCCAACAGCGGAGCGATGAGGCACGTAACCAATCTCCTCGCGGTGCCAGATTGTCTTATTCAAACTGGAAGGTGGGGTAACCTTGTCATGCCTCCCTGGGCTGGAATTGCCGAAGAATTTGAACTCCTGTCTAAAATTGTCTTTGCAGAAATCTGCTTCTCTGAATTAGTGTGGAATGCAGAACCCAGAGCCTGGCAGTGTTGAGATGGAAGAGTTCACAGGGACCAGATCGTATTTTGCTACTTTGCAGAACTTTTATGCTAAAGTCTCTCAGGGTTTTTAATTTTTATAAGGTAATTATTTTCAAAGTCAAAACGGTGCAGTTTCCCTTACTGAAAACCTCCTGCTGCAAGAGAAATGGGATCTTGTTAGAAATTACTCATCAGTCTGCTTCCTCTGCCTTACACTGTGCTGGCCAGGCTAGCTCGGAGATTGAAAATCATGGCTTCGTCCCCAAGTAAAATGCCGTAGAATAATTAAATCAGATGTTAACATGGTGAGCCTGTTTAAACAGACATAAATTCAAAATGCATGCATATTGGCCGGGCACGGTGGCTCACGCCTGTAATCCTAGCACTCTGGGAGGCCAAGGCAGGTGGATCGCTTGAGGTCGGGAGTTCGAGACCAGCCTGAGCAAGAGCAAGACCCCATCTCTACTAAAAATAGAAAGAAATTATCTGGCCACTAAAAATATATATAGAAAAAAAATTAGCTGGGCATGGTGGCGCATGCCTGTAGTCCCAGCTACTCGGGAGGCTGAGGTAGGAGGATCTCTTAAGCCCAGGAGTTTGAGGTTGCTGTGAGCTAGGCTGACGCCACGGCACTCACTCTAGCCCAGGCAACAAAGTGAGACTCTGTCTCCAAAAAAAAAAAAAGGCATGCATATTTTTACTTTGATTGTAATGAACTTGAAAACGCCTGTGCTTTAGAGTAGAAGGCAGATTTCTGACCCTGCCTTCACCCGCTCTGATTAAATAAAGGATTTGAAGAGGTTTGAATAGTGTCGGTTGAAAATCCATGGCAATAACCAACCTGGAGGTTCCCTACCTTTCAAATCCACATCAATATCACTAAAAAAGTGTACTTTAATCGTCATTTCCAAATGTCACCTCGATACTCTGTGAAGCAAAAGATACAGCCACACATTCTGAAATGTACCACAGTTGCATTTTATTTTTCAGGTAATATTATTTTTCCGTGCTTTATTTCCAAATGTGACTTGTATCAATATAAGGATTGCTGTAAGCTGGAAGTGGCAGGCAAAGCCCCTTGCTTGGAGCCCCAAGGCTGGATGCAGAAGCAGAGCCAATGACATCTCCATTGTTGCCACAGGTTGGGAGGAACGAGGCCAAGGACAGGCCTTGGTTTATGGGGCTTCAGGTTGTACCCTGTGGCTGGAAAAGGTACCCCTGACTTTAGCTTGGCCCCATGCTGAGGTGTAGCACAATGACCCCCACAGGTTGATCTATACGGTATTCATAGCCAAAGTTAGGAGGCTTGTGCACTTTCTGCAGGCAACAATTAAAATTTTCAATACTTAAATTGAGCTCATAAGTAAATATAGGTGATCTCCAAACAAATTAAAACTGCACAAATAAATAATGCAAGGGAGAGAGAGAGGCTTGCGGCACAAGTGGCGTCCTTTCATATGCCAGATGAAGGTGACGCCGACTTAAAATCTTTGTTCCGTTCTGGTGCAAGGCCATCGCAGAACTGTGTTCTGTGAGGGAACGTGAAGGTACCGCAGGAAGAGGCTCAGCGTGCTCACGTCCTGAGTGGCTCCTCTCGCTGCCGAACGCGCCACACCTGATTGAAGGGTGCCCTGAACCCTGCTCCCACCTTGCCCAGGGGCTGAGGCTGACGTGCAGAGTGGCAAAATAAACCCTGGGCGGCTGGAAGTCAAGTCAAAATTGGTTTCCACCCTGCCTTTGAAAGCTTTGTTTTCTTATGAACCATCCCTACTAATGACTCCTCGTCACTGCTGGGCCAGGGAGGGCCGGGGAACAGCCTCACCTTCCAGGAGATGCAGCTCACAGTGGATGGACATTCCTCAGAAATGAGGGGGGCCGGGGCTTTTCCTAAAAAGATTTATTGGAGCTGGAGATTTTCAGTTTCACGGTTGACTAGACTGCTCTGGCTCTCCCAGCCCCTCCCTGTTGGTCAGCCTAACGAACATAAGAAAATAAATGTGCAGAGCTCAGCAGTGACTCCATTCAGAGTGACTGCCACCCCTTTCCACAGCCCAGGCCAACGTAAAGTAACTCAAGACTTCCTTCTCTTTGGGGGACTGCGAACATCCCCTCTGGCATTAAACCCTGGAACCTGTGCAAGTAGGATTTGATGGAAAGCCATTTTCAGGGGTGGTGAAAGATTCCCAGTGAATCAGGTATTTATTGTGACCATCACACATAAATGAAGTATGGGTTCTTAATGCATTAATGATGATGATAACTGATTAATACCTTTCCTTTGTAAAGCATTTGTAGTTTACAAAATACTTTCACATGAATCATTTTTTATTTTCAGAACCCTACGGTCAGAAGGTAGGACGTGCGTTATTATTTACACTAATTGCTTGGGGAAACTGAGACGTCTGGGAGGTTAAAAATTTTGCCTTGAGTAACAGAATCGGTATCACACGTAGGATTAGCACCAGGACTCCAAGTCCAGTACTTTTTCCAACCCACTCCACTGTCTCTACCAAAAAAAAAAAAAAAAAACAACTTTCCTTTTGTTGAATACTTTGAATTTTATAAATTGTTTAGTGTTTATTATTTTATCTGATGGAAATAATAAACAGCGAACATTTGTTGAATCACTACTGAGTTGAGTCATTGTGTTGAGTATCAAGAGTTCAACACAAATTATCTCACTTATGAAGTAGGTATAGTTACCCCATTTTCATGGATGAGGAAAGTAAGGCACAGAGAGGTTTTGTAATTTGCCTAAACCACACAGCTAACAGGTGGTGGAGCAGAGATTTGAAAGGAGTCCGCATGACTCCAGAGCCCAACCTGCAGCACTGAGCGACCTCTCGTTCTCACCGCCTCCTGGGGACGTAGCACATTTGTGACTTCTTTTTTTTTTTTTTTTTTTTGAGACAGAGTCTCACTCTGTTGCCCAGGCTAGAGTGAGTGCCGTGGCGTCAGCCTAGCTCACAGCAACCTCAAACTCCTGAGCTCAAGCAATCCTCCTGTCTCAGCCTCCCAAGTAGCTGGGACTACAGGCATGCACCACCATGCCCGGCTAATTTTTTTCTATATATATTTTTAGCTGTCCATATAATTTCTTTCTATTTTTAGTAGAGGTGGGGTCTCGCTCTTGCTCAGGCTGGTCTCGAACTCCTGAGCTCAAACGATCCGCCCACCTCGGCCTCCCAGAGTGCTAGGATTACAAGCGTGAGCCACCGCGCCCGGCCGACTTCTTCAACTGATGACTGGAGAACACAGGGCAGTGGCTGGTAGGCAGAACCATCCTCGTTGCCATGACGTCTGGCATTGTGTGGGTCCACACTGATGGTGCCCGCGGGGAGGTTAAGTTCCCAATAACCGAAAGAAGCCAATCGCTCTGTCTTTGGGTGGGGTCCTGCCCTCCACCTCCACCCCGTCCCAGCCTTGTTTTCCAGTCAGCTGGATTGTCCCTCCGTGGGGCACCGCTCTCCTCCCCACCTCTGATCCCCAAAACCGTCAGTCTCTTCTCTCTCACTTCCCGTGTCCTGTCAATAACCAGGACTTCCTTTTGCTTTGTTGTGTGTGTCTCTAGGACTTGCTTTTTCCTCTTCTCTCCTATTTGACCACAGTCCAGTCAAATGACCAGACAGTGGCCTTTGCAGCTTTCAACACATCCCACGTTGTAGCCATCTTGTCCCCAGTCATCCTAAAAGCCCAGCAGTCCTCATCACGTGGCACGCTGTGAACCTCTGGTGGCACCAACCGTCTGCCACAATAGCCCCGTTTCTTCGATCCCCCCTTCTCTCTCTTCTGTCCTGTCCAGCAGTTCTCCTCACCGTCCCCAGCTCCTGTCTGTTTTCTCGTCTCTGTGCCTTCACCAGTGGCTCCCTTGTACGTCACTTCTCTTCTCTTGCGCTTATCCGGATGGAGACCTGACTCCAGTCTTCTGTGAATCTTCTCAGACTTGTCTTTCTCCTTGGATTCTTATTGTTCCTGTAGAAGGTGCCACAGAGCCTGGTGTTCAATGTGTTTTCTACTTGTCTCTACTTACCTCCCTCACTACAAAGGCTGGTTCTCTCAGGAGGCATGATTAAAAAGGGGTAGGTCGGGCATGGTGGCGCATGCCTGTGGTCCCAGCTACTCGGGAGGCTGAGGCAGGAGGATCGCTTGAGCCCAGGAGTTTGAGGTTGCAATAAGCTATGATGACATCACAACACTTTAGCCCAAGCAACAGAGCAAGACTCCATCTCAAAAACAAAAATTAAAAGAAAAAGTAAAAAAATAAAAAGGGGTAGAGGTGAGGATGAAGGCAGTCAGCCAAGTGAAAGACCACAGCAAGCAGAATCTGATTTATGAAGATATCCAAAATCCACAGATGCTCAAGTCCCTGGTATAAAATGGTGTAGTATTAGCATATAACTTATGCACAGGCTCCTCTATGCTCTAAATCATTGCTAGATACCTATGTAATACAATGCAAATGCTGCTTAAAAGTTGTTATACTTACTGTTTTTTATTGTTGTTATTTTTAATCTTAATTTGTTGTATTTTCAGTCCAGGCTGGTTGAAGCCACAGAGGAGGAACCCACAGACGTGTTGGGCCGTCTAACGTAACACTTTAGACAGTAGAAAGCAACTCATGGCAGCTGTGTCAGAATAACTCATGGAACAGTTTTACCAGAAGTTGTGGGTGCTGCTAAGCTTCGTTCAGAATCAACACGTTAACTGGCCATTCGTCAAAGTTAAACTTGCCTCAGGCCAACTTCTGAGGGGCTGGCACTTTGAAAACATAATCATGATAATAACAAAGTTAGCACGTATGTACACATTTGAAAAGTGTGTCATCCTAGGTACCAAATCTTTTTGAGTTGGAAGGAGTTCTGAAGGAGTTCTGGTTGAAATAGGGATAACATTCTTAGAATAATAATAATGTGCTTTTCTCTTTCGTGTTTCATTGACTGACCTACCTTTCACCCTTCCCATTTTACCAGAGGCGTATGTTTACCTTTAGATTTCTACAGCATAAATGCAATAAAAAAAAGTTAATTTTGAGATTCTCACAACTAAAAATGGGATTTTTGTAGAAATAATAACTGCAAAAGCTATTAATACTAGGATTTGTTGAGAAATGGGATTTTCTAAATTTCTTTGGGTCCCATTTAGCATCCAAGAAACAAGCCTGTGAGTAAGACTCAGATCTCAGAGTTATTTCCATCCCTGCAGGTACTGGCTGTTTATGGTAACTAGGCCGGGAGGCTGGGCGCTTTGGGGTAAGAGGAGAATGATAAATTGTAGAGGCAGGAAGCCTGCCCATTTCTGGTCCCAAAGGAACCAGAGAAGGGGAAGGGAGACAGATGCTGGAGAGACACATTGATGCTGATTTTCTGTCTCTGCGCTGCCCAGAGGGGAAGGTGTGTTAGATAAGTTAAAATCAACAGAGTCCTTTTCCTCCATTTCATTCTTTAGACTCTGCATGGAAACACGGGCTCCCCAGGGCCAATCTGGGAACGGCCACAGCAGAGTGAACTCAGCAGCACAGTGTGGTCAGGCGATGGAAGGGCTGGAATTCAGCTTTCTCAACTGCCCCCAGTTCCTGTGTGGTGTGGACAGAACCCAGGATCTCCGCGTGGTCCCTGGAGGGGTGGGGCACAGATGCTGGTTGAGTCTGGCTGCAGAACTGACCAGAGAGGAAGACTGTGGTGGGGCAAGATGGTGCTGTGGCCAAGGGCTGTAGAATGACCTGCCTGGGCCCTGGCCAGGGGCCCACAGCAAGGGAGGGGCAAGGGGGCCACATTAGGACAAAGGAGGATGGGCTCTGACTCAGGCAAGAGAGAAAATGAACCACTCACACCCAAATCCTGGTCTTCAGCTCAGACCCTGGCAGAGTGCCAGGGAATGGGACAAGCCACACACCAGTGGTCGCCAGTCCAGTGAGCAGCCCAGATCAGCCACCCACAACAGGCACCGTGAGGATGCGGAGGACACCACGTGGAATCGAGCCTGCCCCTCTGCTGCCAGGAGGACAAAGTGCGCCCTCCTCGAGTGCCCGTGCGCCATCTTGGTGAGGGAAGGGAGAGAGAGGGACAGCTGAGACGCTGGGCATTTCTCCAAAAGAGAAATCTCAAGAAAACTATTCCAGAGCATGAGATTGGACGGAGATTAGAGTAAATTTAGCTTCCCGCGTCACAGTGGGCTGGGAGCTCGTGGGAAAAAGTCAGAACATTTCTACAAGTCCTCCGTGCTGCACCCTTGGTAGGGTGGGTGCTTTGGTGACCTGTGCCACGGCCGAAACTTCTCCTTTTCAAAGGGCAGGAAGAGGCTTATCTGGACCATGAGCCGCTGTGGGAGACGGGGAGGCAGGTGTGACCGTGTCCATCTGACATGTGCAGAGGCCAAGGCCCAGCTGGGAGACGGCGTAGCCGTGGTCCATGGCAGCCCGGGAGCAAAGCCCCAGTAGGAGCTCGGGCTCCCAGCGCCACACACCTCCCGCAGGGCTGTGAGCGTCTCCGGCAACGCTGCACGGATGCCCTGGAACCACCGTGGGAGTGTGTGTGCTCAGAAGCGCACCTTCCGTTTCCTGTGCTCGGGCCCCGTCGCACCTTCCAGGCTTCATTCCGGAGAATCCCACGGCTGGAGATGTTCCTCTGGCACCGTTACGCCTGGGGGTGGTGTGATTCCAAGTTCCTGTCATTGTGCCAAATGTTCCAAATGGCAGGAGCTGACAGGACAGTGATTGAACACAATGTTTCTTTTTCTTCCTTTCTTTCCTTTTCCCAAGTATTACCTAAAATTGAACGCTTTATTGGCTGCAGTTTTCATCCATCTGCAAAAACGCATTAGAAAGAGAAAGAGGTTGGCAGCCGCTCCAGGCCGTCCCCCCGGAGTGTTGCTCACCCGACTTTAACCAGATGCCGCGGGGCTGTCTCTGCCCTACACGCTCAGCATGTAGAGGACCAGAGACCCACGAGGAACGCTCGTGATGCTCTGGGTTCTATCCCTGCTGTTTCTCTCGCTTTCTCTCCCCCCACTTTGTTGTTTTCATCCGAGGACCGGATATACAAGTTCCAGAAGAGGAACATACATCCCCAGAGTTTGAAATCAAATCTGGAATCCATATCCTCTGTAAATGTACTTTATTAAAAGCAGGAATCGAGAAAAGTTTTGGAATTATTATATTGGAGAGGTTGTGTACAGAGGACTTGGAACTAGGGATAATTTTGGACATATTTTGCAGGCAGCTAACTTGGGGGATGAATGGAAAAACGGGCCTTTGGCATCACTCCCACCCCAAAGACTTCCAAACCAGCCTGCGGAGCGTGTTCCCAAGAGTGAGAAGAAAGCGGGAAAGCGCAACACGTCCTTGCGTCTGTAATTATCACAATCAGGTGAACTGAGATTTTTTTTTTCAGGAACTGAAAAAAAATTCCAGGCATCACACTGTCGGTTTGAGATTAATCTTCGTAAAATCCGCTTGCTGACGCTTCTGATGTTTAGTGCGACCCCAGGTGGCCGCCAGGGGTGGAGAGGTGTGAGAGTTTGCGTGTGCGCGCCCGTGTGTGTGTGTGTGTGTGTGTGTGCGCGCGCGCGTGCGTGGGAAGCAGCTGGAATATTAGTTGATATCCAGAATTGGAACCAACTGAAGCCACAGTGCAAGCGGAGGGAGCCAGGCAGGGTCACGCAAACTCCACTGGGACAGGCTGTGGCCCGTCCCACCGGCCATTCTCAGGATGGGGGACCAGGAACTCGTCCATTGTCCCCTCAAGGCCTGGATGGCTTTCTGTCAGCAAACCGTCTCTGAACAATTTTTTTCCCTCGGTTTGGCATCACATCATTCTGAATTTCTCCGTAGCTCGCGGGCTGCTCTGATGAAAACCATCGTGTCGGGAGAGTCCGTCCGCCAGCTCCGCAGTGGGGGCCGAGTGGCTTGGGATTCACATTCTGGTCACAAAGGAGCAGCTAAGCCCTTTAACCCGGCGCAGACAGGTGGGAGCCCCTCGTGACCCAGCAGAAGCCCCGAGACTCTGAGAGGTCCCAGAAGGACAGAGGAGGACCCAATGTTTCCGGGCTCATTTAAAGAGGAGCCATCGCTGTGTGTGCTGGAAGGCTCGGAGGACAAAGGTGGGAATGTCGAATGCGCCACTCCTGGTGGACCCCGAGCCGGCTCCCCATGACTGTTCACGGTCACCGTTCAAGCCCCGTCACCCCTCCCCCTCATCGCCGGTCCCCTGCCGTGTTTCTCCTGTTGCTTTATCTGAAAATTTCCCCTTTTCGGAAGATACGGGAAGGCCCTGTGAACCCTGGATGGCTAAGGGCCATGACTTCTCATGTTGGCTGCCTTTCTAGAACTTTTGAGTTTCTGTCTTAATTACAGCAGCCATAAAGGAGAATTTGAAATTCCCCTCCAGCCCCCAGTGGCTCCCGGAGAAACAGCAGTGGGATCACTCCCACGTTCCTGCATTCTGGAGAGAAGTGGGTCTGCGCCCCACGCGGTCCTCCCCAGGGTCCTCGCCTCCGGAGACAGGAACGAGGGCCCGGGGCATCCGCGCCCACGGCTCTGCGGAAAGGGTGGCCGCTTGGCTTCCAAGCTTCCTGCCTGGCCCAGTGACGACTCCAACACCCCCTCAGGGAGGTGGTTTGTAATGTTTGTCCTGCAGACTCTTAGGTAACTGTGTTCTGTTCCACCGGAGGAGGTCATGTGTGTGGCTCAGAGGGAAAAGATGTGTTTTCCTGTGGGTGGCTGAGGTCACGGAGACACAGCCAGGCAGCCACGTCGACAGAACCCCCTCTCTGAAGAGAGATCAGGGAGCCGACGGGAAATGACACTGGCTGTCAAGTGCAGATGGGTGTGGCGCTCAGAGCCCCGGGCGCCGGCTGACACGCCGTGTGCGGATGCTTTGCCATGGGAACGGCTCCTGTGAGAAGGCACAGATCAGCGAACGACACGCACTTCCTGAAGAGCTGCTTCCAGAGTCCTCAGGCCCCCGTGCCAGAGTGTTCTAGGGAGTTTGCTCCCACTGGCTCCCTGATAGCTGCGTTTTCCATCATGACTTCAGCTGCAGTTCTGTCTCTCTCTCCCTTCAGCTCGGCTCATCCTGTTTGTTTTTAAAAGCCAAAAACTTTCCCCAAATGCATTGAAACCGTCAGGTTGGGAGCGATAGAAAGAGCTGTGCCGGCTTCTGCAGAGTCACGGGAGCTGTGGCCCGGGACCTGCGCGCCCTGGGCCGGGCTCTGGGAGCAGCTTTGCCCTGTGGTCTCGCTGCTGCTGAGAGCACCACAGATGGAAACACAGCCAACCACCCTCGACCTCCCGGCTCAGTTGTTTCATCTTCTTGCCTTTTTTCTTTTAAAATTGAAGCATAATTGGCATATGGTAAAACGCACCGATTTTTTTGTTTTTGTTTGTTTGCTTTTTGTTTTAAGACAGGGACTCGCTCTGTTGCCCAGGCCAGAGTGCAGTGGCCTCATCACAGCTCACTGCAACCTCGAACTCCTGGGCTCAAGGGATCCTCCTGCCTCAGCCTCCCGAGTAGCTGGGACTACAGGCCCGTGCCACCACACCTGGCTAGTTTAAAAATTTTTTTGTAGAGGCAGGGTTTGGCTATGGTTCCCAGGCTGGTCTTGAACTCCTGAGCTCAAGTGATCCTCCTGCCTCAGCCTCCCAAAGGGCTGGGATTACAGGAATGAGCCACAGCACCTGGCCCAAATGCACAAATGTTAAGCACACAGCTCAATGAATTTTGACAAATATATACACTCATTTAACCACAACCCAAGTCAGGACTGTGGCCCTCTCCAAGGCCCCAGGACATGCCCCCGTGCCCTTTCTGTTGCTTCTGGCCATGTAACCATATGCCTGGCTTAGGGTGTCGAGCTCTCCCTTCACGTAGAGCTTCTTGCCCTCGTTGTCACTCTGAGCCTCCACCAACGCAGCCACAGCCCTTCCCTCCCGTCGGCCACCCTGGCTATGGCCAGGTGAGAGAGCTGGGGCAGATTCCAGCGCCTTCTTCTAAAAAGTTGTCAACGTGAAGCTCAGAAGGGTCGAGCAATTTGCTCCTGGCCACACAGCCAGTAGGGAGTGGTTCGACGGTCGGAGCCCAGCACTTCCAGGTGCCACCCATGCTCCTTCCTCTGCCCGGGCTTTGTTAGCACTGCAGGCATGGCTGTTTTCAGGAGCGCACAAAGCTACTGCCCTGCTGGAGTGAGAACCAGGCAGGATGCAGACCACACGCAGGTCAGAGGGGCAGATGCGTGGAGACTGCCTTTGTGCACGTTACACGCAGTCCAGGTTCTAGATTCCAGGCTGCTTCTCACCTGGGGGTCACCGCTGCCTAGCAAGCTTGTGGCATGTGTTCTCTCCTCATGCCCTCCCTCTCTCTTGTGCCCCAAACACAAATGAGCAGTGCACCAGCCTGCACCAGCCTGCGCCAGCCTGCAGACTGCACCTGCCTGAGAATCGTGAGCAGAGCTATCAGTACAGGCCAAGTCTCAGACCAACTGCGCTTCCATAACGGCTCATGAGAGGAGCTCTCTTTCTACCTCCTCCACCCAGGAAGTAGGTAACATTCTGCAGTTTCCACAGTCCCACCCTTATCAACACCAGACTCCTCATTTCCTAGAAGATTCCCCTTCCTTAACTCCTTCCTTCCCTGTCTTCGCTATCTGCCTGGTCCCTGGAATACTGGGTTTCTTTAGATCACGATTCCATTATTCGATTTGTTCATCTAATCTCTCCTCCTTGCCTGAATTGTCCCTTAATCCCTAGATAACCTTAATGTTTACGGCCATTTAACACAGCGCACACACACCAAACACCCCTCCAAACACACCCTCTGCTGAAAACCCTTCCGCCACAGCTCCGCTAAGTCCAAAGTGTCTGACTCCTGCTTACCTTCCAGTTTCATTTGTCCAACTCCCCTGAAACACACCTTCTCCTTCCTCTACTATTTTCCAGCTACTTTCACCTCTTCATACATACCTGCCCAAGCTCTGCTCCCTCTGCCTGGAAAAGTCCTACCCGTGCGCCCATCTAATTTTTTTAGGACCCAGATTGAAGGTCTCTTCCTTTAGGAAGCTTCTGGGCCTCTCTCAACAAGCCCCTACCCTCACCCCCATGGATTGTTCCTTCTGTTTCAGCCATGTCTTCTATCCCTAAGCAAACAGGAGCCAAGTGTCTCCAGAGCCTGCATGGGTGGGGTCTGGGTGCACATAGTGGGCACCGAGGGCTGGGCTTTAATCCAACATTTTCCTGCTAAAATAATATGCCAGTAAACCTGTTTATTATTTCTCTGTGCGAGGCACTGTTTCGAGTGCTTTCTTTTCTGTTCGGCTTGTTTGTATAAGAAATATCTTTTTCTCTAGTATTGGTTACTTAGAGTGCTCTCGTGTCTGGGCAGTGTAGTATCTTAGGTTTCAGAGGAGACCGAGTAACTT
Source organism: Eulemur rufifrons (assembly GCF_041146395.1). Taxonomy (NCBI): domain Eukaryota; kingdom Metazoa; phylum Chordata; class Mammalia; order Primates; family Lemuridae; genus Eulemur; species Eulemur rufifrons. Next base: position 22,752,411 of record NC_090994.1, on the reverse strand, counting down.
TGAATCACAGCATCTGCAGGATCCAATAAGAGCAATTGTCTGCCATTGATCTGAGGGTCCCAGTTCCACGGCAGGCAAGCTGTAGGCCGGACATCTCTGATTCCTTCATCTGAGTGGGATTTTTTTTTTTTATAGTTTCTTTTTATTTGTGGTAAGCTTTTAGAATGCTAATTGAATTATTTAAAGGGCGGAAAAAATTATGTAAGATATACAAATGATTCAATGTAGGGAAATTTACTTTCAAAGCAACCTCTCAGGACTGTGTCTGTTCCCTTCCAGGCATTTAAGATGCTGCAAGGAGCATCGTTTTTATAGAGAGAGGATTCACATTCCGCTAGATTTATGGTGCAGGGTACAGTTGAGTGGTCTCAATGCAGAAAAGAGACCAGCAATTAAGCCCCCAGACTCCTAGTGACCACTAGGACGTGCTGGTGTTTCTCAGGAGACAGTCCGCTTAAAGCCACCAAATCGTCCTTCTCCATTCACTAATCTCCTAGTCAGGGCAGCGGAGACAGGGAAATCGCCTGGGATGGGCATGAAGTGCCGTATGACTTTGCCTTCTTACGAAGAGCCATCCTTCACAGAAATTGCATCCTTCAACCTTTCAAAGGACTAAATGCTACGAGACGGGCAGCGTCTGGTTCAAACTGCAGCGAATGAAAGTGGGTAACAACACACCGCAGGGTGAGTAGCAGGCAGCTCCCGAATGCAGAGGGGACAGAACCTGCGTGAGGCACAGCACGCATGGGCGCACCTGTGGCTGTGCCAGGGAAGACAGCGAGGCCGTCTCTGTGCTGCGCCACTCTGCACAGGGGACCCGGGAGGCAGGCAGCCGCCCTCCTCCAGGGGGTGCAGCACAGCTCTCCTTGACCCAGGGACCAGAGAAAAGGCCAGGGGACAGAGACTCTCCCTTCTGAAAGCCACCAGCAACAAGCCAGGCCCATTTATTAATGTTCAGACTCAAAACTGGCTTCTTTGGGGATTTCTAAAGAGCACAAGGGAGAGGCTATTTTTCCGGAATGAGAAAGTCTGATTTCTTTGTGTCGGCCTCCTCTTTCGTACCCTCCCCCACTCCCACCCTCCTCCTCCCGCAGCCCCGTCTCAGACTCTCATTACTCCCATGACCTCTGCCCTTTGACATTCTAAGCAAGGATCAGATGCCTGCCATTCACACCTCCGTGTAAGGGTAATCCTCCGGCATCCCCCAGGTATTCTGTTTTAGCTTAAATGAAAGGCTGCCGTCTGTTAAAGGAATTTCAGGTTGTTTGACGATAAGATGTGGGGTTTTTGGTTTTTGTTTCTGGCAGGTAAGAATCAAATTCTGGAGGTTTTCAGTGAGGCCTGCCTAAAGGATCTCAGGCCACCCTTTTCTGGAACTTTCTGGACCCCACTGGGAGAGTTAATTTCTAAGGATAGAGTGCCCAGAAGTATCCTATGTGCTTTATTTATATATTTATTTCTTTTAAAGTTAATTTTCATTTCCATCAAAGTTAGACACGCACAGTTTTTAGTGGTTCTCAAACACGGCTAAATTTTAGACTTATCTGGGGAAACTTTTTAAAATCCTAAAGCTTAGCCTTCATCGCGGACTAAATAGGAAGATGTTGGAGGTGTGGCCCAGGTACTGGTGTTTCTGAAAACCTCCAGGTGATTCTCCCGTGTGCTGGGAGGCAGGGACGTGAGCCTGCCTTAGATTTGAGGGAGATGGTTCCACAAGGCATATTTATAATCAGACCAAACCAGACAGTGGAGACTTACTCCTTAGTTCACACTCCCCAGAAACAATGAATCCAACTCTCTGAGCTGATTTATAGAGTAGTTACTATTTCTAAATTTTGTGCTTATATTGCTACTTCTTGATTTGGGGGGGATTTAATTACCTATGGACTTCCCACCATGGAAAATTAGATTCAGTTCTCTGATACCATCATCCTGTCCATGGCTGGACTTCGAAGTGTCTCCCCAGTTCTAGGGCTCTGGGCTTGGAAGAATCACCCCACGGAGAGAGTGACGGACACTCAGCAAGTGTGCATAAAGAATTTATTATAAGGAAAGTTTAAGGGTGCAAAGCGAAAGTACATTTCCTAAGGGGAAATGGATCTTTCTCCTCCAGTGGAGAAGACACTGTCTTCCTCTACATTTTTCCTTTTATATACGGGTAGTATATGCTGATGTGAAGGTATAATTACGTATGACTCTATGTCAGGGTTTTTTTCCCAGGTATGGACATGACTTAAAGCTTAGATTCCAAACATTCCTTTCTCCTATACATGTGTTAGGGAAAGTCACTGTTTATGGTGTTTTTCTATCTTCTGATTGGTAGTCACTGTTTTATGGTCTAATTAACCCATTCTTTAAGGCTGAAATAGCTGTTTTTCCCTGGTTATTTTTCTGTAACTATTTCCTTATTGTTTTTCTTTACCTGTTTCCTCCTCCTTGCATTTCTGCCTCTGTTGTTCCATTACCTCTTGTTTTCTGTCCCCAGCAAGCCCAGCCCCCAACGTCATCATTTTACTCTAAATCCTCGAGGCCTTGACTGTCTGAAAACTCATTATTCTCTCCTGGAGTTTGGCTGGATATAGAATTTTAGGCTGGAAATAATTTTCCCTCAAAATTTTAAAGGCATTGCTTCATTGTACTCTAACTTTCCAGGCTGCTATTAAGAAACCCAAAGCCATTTTGATACTGATGATGTGCTTGAAACTGTTCCTCTCTCTCTCCTCTTCTCTCTCTCTCCCTCCCTCTGAAAGCTTGTTAGATCTTTTCCTTGATCCCAGCGTTCTGAAATTTCATGATGATGTACTTGGTGTAACTCTGTTTGTCCACTGTGCCAAGCACTCAGTAGACCCTTCCGATCAGGAAACACAAGCCTAGTGTCTGAGAAATCTAGTGGTTTCATTAATGATTTCCTCTTTCCATGTACTCTGTTCTCTCTGTTTGGACCTTCAATTGTTTGACTATTAAATCCCTAGGATTTGTCCTCTAATTTTCTTATTTTTTTCTGTTTTTGTTCTACCTTCTGGGTGATTTCTTTATCTCTGTCTTCCAACTTTTCTATTAAAATTTCCATCTCTGATATATTATTTTTAATTTGTAACATCTCCTTCTGTCCTCAGAATGTCCCTGGTGTAGCACACCCTGTTGAGTTTTTGTTTTGTTTATTTTGTTTTTTGAAATAGGGTCTTAGTCTGTCACCCAGGCTGGAGTGCAGTAGCATCATCATAGCTCACTGCAGGCTCCAACTCCTGGGCTCAAGCGATCCTCCTGCCTCAGCCTCCCCAGTAGCTGGGACTACAGGTGCTCCCCACTATGCCAGGCTAATTTTCCTATTTTTTGTACAGACAGGGTCTCGCTCTTGCTCAGGCTGGTCTCGAGCTCCTGACCTCAATTGATCCTCTAGCCTCGGCCTCCCGAAGTGTTAGGATTACAGGCATGAGCCACGACACCTGGCCCCTGTTGGTTTGTTTAAAGAGTGCAATGTGTTTTGCCATCGAGGACTTTGGAAACCACCCAGTGAGGAGGGCTGTGTGTGGCTCTGCTGCTCAAATGTAAAACCATCTCTGAGAGTCACACATACCTGGATAAGTCTAAGAGACAAGGGAGAGATTTTACGAGCATAATACATGGACAAAGATAGTACACAAACCCAGAAAGACGCTGCCTCTTCTAATTACTCAGGAAGCCTCCCATCCATTACTAATCGGCCTTGAAGGCCAGAGAGCAATGAGTAAGTCCTTTTCTGATGGCTTTGGAATAATAGCAGAAACATTTGTTCCAATTTATAATTCATTTGTTAAAGACGAATTATGTAGAGACTTATAGGTCAACAATAATCTCTTTACTCTATATGCATCTTCTCATTTTACCAAGGGTATTCACAAACTCTGTTTCATTTGGTCCTCATAAAGACTGGGTAGATAAATGGAATTCTCCCATTTAACAAATGAAGAAGATGCTCTTGCTAAAACATGCTGGCTTGCTAAAGCACCCAGTAGCTGTGTAGTCATGACTGGCCATGTACAAAGGTACAGTGAGATGGGAAGAACATTGGGGTGGGGATCAAGAGATCTGGCTTTTAACGTAGACTCTGCCACTAATTCGTTCAGTGAATTTGGGCAATTCCATTTCACTAACGTTTATTGGGTACCTCCTATGTCCCAAATATTGTGCTAGGTGCTAGCGATACCCAAGCTGGATAAGATACAGTTCCTGTCCTTCAATTGCTGGGAAGAAAGATATAAAGCAAAAAAAAAAAAAGGCTAGTTTTCTATAACCATTCATGAATATAATACATGAATGAATGCCTTGAAAGACTATCCAAGGGTATAATTAATTCCTGGAGAGGAAAAGCAGTGAAGTTTTCACAGAGAGGGAAACAAAATCATCTTTATTGTGTTTTTAAAAATTATAATAGCAATACATTGTTTCAAGGAAATTCAACAAAATGTGATATGTAGAAAATGAAAAATCATTACAACTGCTTTCCCACCAAGACATGAGCGATACTATTTGATGTTTCTTTGATGACTTTTTTTTTTTTTTTTTTTTTGAGACAGAGTCTCACTCTGTTGCCTGGGCCAGAGTGCCGTGGCGTCAGCCTAGCTCACAGCAACCTCAAACTCCTGGGCTCAAGCAATCCTCCTGTCTCAGCCTTCCGAGTAGCTGGGACTACAGGCATGCGCCACCATGCCTGGCTAATTTTTTTTTTCTATTTTTAGTTGTTTCATTAATTTCTTTCTATTTTTAGTAGAGACGGGGTCTCACTCTTGCTCAGGATGGTCTCGAACTCCTGACCTGGAGTGATCCTCCCGCCTCGGCCTCCCAGAGGGCTAGGATTACAGGCGTGAGCCACCGCGCCTGGCCTGATCTATGCTTTAAAGGCCCAGTGGTGGTTCGCCTGACCTGAAAGGCGGCAGAGGTTGGGAAGAGAATTCAAGGCAAAGAAACATCCGGAACAAGTGGGGAGGTAGAAGGGCATGGCTGGTCTGGGGCACAGGCTGTAGCAAATTGTGGGGCGAGTGGATGGAAATAAGGCAGGAGAGCAAAGCTGCTGGAAGAGCAGGAACGATCTCCGCGGTGCTGAGGACGAGGAACTGCCTTCTGCAGCAACTGGGGACCCACGGAAGTATTTTAAGTGGGGAAGTGGGTGGAGTCAAGTCTGCATGTTATATGCCACGCAGGTGGCATCGTGGAAGGTGCATTAAGGGTGGGATGAAGCAAGAATAAAGTCACGGAGACCAGGAAGGAAGCAACCATGTGGGTGAAATTGATGAGCCTGAACTAAGGTCAGAGAGGGAGGACAGAAGGGGAGGGATCGATCTGGTGGACTTCAGGGATGTTGTGTTAACAAGAAACAAATTAATTGGAAGTAGGGATGAGAGAAGAGAGGAGTCCCGTAACAGAGGGAAAGAATATAGGACAAGGGGCAGGTTTGGGGGACAGGACAATGCCTGGAAGCTTGGCAAGGTAGGGACCCCATTCCTCAACCACAGAAGCTTTCAGGAGGGGAACTGGCCCCGGCAGGTCCGGCTGGACCAGGAAAGTGTTTACCTGGCTCAGAAGAAGCCAGCAGAGGCGAGTGAGCGGCGCTAGAACTAGAGGAATAGTGTTAAGCATCTGAGCCAAGCAGTGAATCTGAAAGCATAAAAGGAAGTGAGTCCGGAGGTCCGGAATGTAGGGAGCGAGAGGTAAGGGGAGCAGGGTGTGAGCGTCCAGAGACAACGGGTGCAGGATGCAGCAGCAGGAAAGGCAAATACAGCAGCCAATGACGGGGGAGATGGATGCCCACCTATTGGCATCACGTTCCTTCCCGGGTCCAGGTGTGGCAGGGCCGCAGCATGCTCAGGTTTGCCCCATGGACACCCCAAGCCAGTCTGAGAGGGAGAAGCGTCTTTGGAGTCATCCTCTGGTTCTGTCCCTCCCCCGGGACCTAGTGCTAGAGCCTCGTCATTCCAGCGGGCAAGACAAGACGGAAGGAGCAGGGAGGCTGGAGACAGAAGGTGCAGGGAAGTCATTTCTGGGTCAACGAAGAGGCCTGAGTTGCAGAACTGGGCATCTTCACTACGTTTATCACTTCAGAGAAAAGGGGAGGCAGTTGAGAGGGTTCCCACCGAGTGACTAGAAGGACTAACGTGGGGGAAGAGCAAAGGAACAGGGGCAGGGAATGTTCCGGAGCTTGTGTTGGAGACGGCCAGCAATGGGCATAGTTACGAGGAAAAGGGGACTGAATCTAGGGGACCCGTGAGAAACCCTAAGTACGGGAAGTGAGGGAGGCCTGGACAGCGTGTGCAGGAGTGGGAAGGCCGGTGGGAGAGCCACGGGGCAGGCGGAACGATGGCCCCAAAGGACATCCGCGCCCTCATCCCTGGAACCTTGTGAATGTCACCTTGTATGGCTAAACAAGGACTTAGAAGATGTGATTAAATGAAGGACCTCGCGATGGGGAGATTATCCTGGGTTAGCCAGGAGAGCCCTAAATGCAATCACAAGTGTCCTCACAGAGGAAGATTTGACGCCACAAAAGGAAAAGGCGACATAATTGTAACCACAGAGGTGGAGATGGGAGCCACGTGGCCCCGAGCTGAAGCAGCAGCCACCAGAGGCTGAAAGAGACGAGGACGAGTCCCCCCTGGAGTCTCCAGAGGGAGGGAGGTGCAGGCCCTGCCAACACCCCGATTTCAGCTCCGTCACACCGATTTTGGATTTCTGGTTTCTAGGACCATGAGAGAATAAATTTCTACTGTTTTAAGCCACCAAGTCTGTGGCAATTTGTTAAAGCAGCCGTAGGAAACCAACGCAGTGGGTCAGGACGACAAGATCAGGAAGCTATGGAGGAGAATTTCATAGTCCCTTCCGGTGAGAATTAAATCCAACCTGTGGCCTTGCATTGTGGAAAGTGGAGTGGAGGCGAATTAAACTTCACAAGCACTAACTACCCTGCGCTAGCAACCGGCCAGGCATGAGCAAAGCATTAGCTCACTTAATTCTTATAACCACCTCTCTAGGTAGGTTTTATTATCTCATCTTTTTTCGTAGGCAAGAAGATAAAAGTGCAGAGTGATTAGGGACCACAATGACCATGGAAATGAAATTCTGAAGTCCTGTATGTGCATCTCCCACATCCGGGTTCTGTTCGCACCACCCAGGCAAGCTGAGGCTCAGATGACTGGTGGGTTGGAGCGTGGGCGCTGAAGGGACGGACACAGCTGGAGAGGAGACTAAGACGTCTTTAACAGATGCTGAACTTTGCTCCTGAACCTGAGGCGCGTGTGCGCTTTGGCAGGGTGGGGGGGCAATGTTGAGTCCTTCACCTGAGAGGGCTTCCGGGGCAGTGGTCTCACCAGGGCACAGCCACGACTGTGACAATAAGGAAGCAGATAGGACACATTCCAGAAAGGGCTGAGCAGGAAGGGAAGTTTCCTGGCTATGAAACTGGAAATTGCAGAGGGCACATGAGGGCATCACAGAGGGAATCTTAGAAACTCCCTGATCCAGCAAAACGGCCATAGGATGGCACAGAAATCCTTCCCCATAAACACCTAGAAATGTCTTCCAAGATAAAAGAAAACTCTTTTTAAATGTATGGACAACTACGTTTTGTTTTGTGGTGTAGTTTACTGCTGATATTGGAGATATAAGTGCAACCATTGGTTGTAATTCTTTCAAATTATGAAAATCAAATGAAATATTACTAGTATAAAAAAATACATGGACATCAACAACAGAAAACAACCCGATTAAAAAATTTGCAAGAGATTTGAATAGACATTTCTCCAAAGAAGATATACAAATGGCCAGGAAGATATACAAATGGCCAGGAAATGATACTAAACCAGTCATTAGGGAAATGCAAGCCAAACCAGAATGAGATACTTCATATCCCCTAGAATGAGTGCTATCCAAAAAAAAAAAAAAAAAACCCCACAGAAAATAACAAGTATTGGGGAGGATGTGGAGAAATTGGAACCCTCATGCACTGTTGGTGGGAATGTAAAATAGTGCAGCTGCTATGGAAAACCGTGTGGCAGTTCTCCAAAAAATTAAAACTAGAATTAACATAGGACCCAACAACTCCGAAAGAATTGAAAGCAGGGATTCAAAGAGATATTTGCACACCATGTTATGCACCCAGTGTTATTTGTAATAGCCAAAAGGTGGAGGTAACCCAAGTGTCCATTGACAGATGAACGGATGAACAAAATGTATGCATGTGTGTACACACACACACACACACACACGTACACGCACAATGGAATATTATTCAGCCTTAAAAAGGAAGGAAATTTTAACACGTGCTATAACATGGACAAAACTTGAAGATATTTTGCTGAGTGAAATAAGCCAATCAAAAAAGGAAAGTACCGTATGAGTCTACTTATTCGAGGGAGCTAGAGTGGTCAGAGCCACTGAGACAGACAGTGGAATGGTGGCTGTCAGGGGCTGGGGAAGAGGCGATGGGGGATTATTGTTTAATGGGTACAGAGTTTCAGCTTTGAGAGATGAAAGGAGTTCTCTGGATGAGCAGAGGTGATGGTTGCACAAATGTACTTAATGCCACTGAACTGTATGCTTAAAAATGGTTAAGACAGTAAATTTTATGTTAAGTGTATTTTGCCACAGTTTTTAATAATAAAATTAAATAAGTAAGTGTATAAGTAACGCATGGGCGAGCTGGCCAGGCAGAGAAGGACGCCCTCGGGTGCCAAAGCGAGCAGGAAGCGGAGAGGTGACAGGACAGGCCCTTGCGCTGCTGTGGTCCTGGGACATGGTCAGCTCCGGCAGTGGCCACCGGCTCCGATTTTAACCCCCACACAGGGACAGGCGGTGGGGCCTCGAGCCTGGGTGAAATGACGGGTTAAAATCGAGTCGCCTACGTAAGCCCAGATGCTCTAAGAAAAGCCAAACATCAACCAGGAAAGACATTGAGGAAGCTCGTCTCTGCCCTGGCTCTCGATGGCAGCAAAGACAGACCCCGGTGAAAAATCAAAACCCCAGTCACGTGCCTGGCACGAGTTTGGAGTCCAGGTATCTGCCGCCTGCATCAGAAGGGAACCCACGCCAAGAAAGTCACATGACGTTGGTTCTCGGCTCCAAGGCTGGTGCTGTCTGCTGAGGCCACGTGAGCAGAGAAGGGAGACAAAGACAAGGCAGGTCCTAGGAAGCCACATCCTGGCTTCCAAGCTGCTTCCCAAAGGCTCTGAGTTTGACAGGAATACAAACATGTCTTGTCTCAGACACTTTCCCCTTTAATTTTCAAACTGATGTATATTTTAAGGGAAATCTAATCCATGTGGCTCTGAATCATGTACAACAAACGCCTCTAAGAGTCACTCAATGTTGAGAGCTTTTCCTGAACTTGGAACAACTTGTTACAAGATGCTCTTTAAAAAAAAAACACCAAAACTGATGCTGTTTCCAGTTTCTATTTCCCTACCCCAGGTCCAAGATTTCTGTCCGATGCTGGGAACCTGCCGGGTGAGGACTCTGCACCTCTCTTCCTCCTGCTGCTTGGTGGTCAGAGGGAATTCGCCCAGGCCGCGGGGGCGCAGCGCTTGGCTCTGTCACAGAAACAATGTGGTCCCTGAGTCCAGCACTGCCAGGGCTTTTATTTGGCTCCCCAGCACAATGGCTGCATTTGAGGCAGGCTTGGCAAACGGGGCTCCAGTTTCCAAGCCGTTTCCTTAGGTGGCAGTAAGTGCTCCACCCAGGCTCATTATACAGCGGCAAACCTCACAGCAGCGTGTTAGTGGTTCGTACTCTCCTGCTAACCGGAGCCCGGCCCCGAAAGGCCCCAGGGGAGGAAGGTACCCCGCTAGCATGGGCCGCACGGTATTTTCGTTCAATCAGTCTCAGGTTCTGCTGGCGAGGCGCACCCGGTCCCGGCCACACTGTTGCTTCGGCAGCCCTGCGGTGTACCTCGTTTCCAGGAATCCTACCCAGCCCTGGGGCCCAGAGCCTCGTCACGTATTTCCCCAAGCCTGGTTCCAAGATGTAGGCCCACTGGGAAGAATTCCCAGGCTGGAACTCCGGGCCCCACGATGTCTGTTTCCTTTACAACTGGTAGTGATACAGGCGCCCCTCTGAAGGACATCTGCTTTCATACTTTCTCATCCTTACGCTTTTAATTTTTTAGCTGATTTTGGGCTGGGGCTGCAAGGGCCAAATTAAAGGAAGAGTCAAATCTTGCCACATAAAACGCATCGTGGGCGCTAAAAACCACCCGATGGGTTTTCTACCTGGTTTTCTCCCCTTCAGGGTTGGGGTGACTCAAAGTAACTTGTTTATGTGACATAATTTTAGCGGTGACCTTCCCTCAATAATCTCCCCCCAGTGGCCTCTGCTATTCCATTGCTGTTATTAGCAATGCTGTCTGTATTGAGACTGCTGGGGGAGGAAGAGGGGGAAATCTGGAATATTCTTGGAAATTAAAGCACACCAAGTCCCAAGCAGCTTGATGTAAACGAGTTAATTAGAGCAGGAAGCTCAGCGAGGTGATGGTTTAGCAGAAAGAATTCTAGCCTCAGAGTCCAAAGAAAGGGATTGAATTCTGGCTTTACCACCTTTCTCTGCCCTAATTGCCTCATCTTTAAATTGGTGACAGCCATCCCTGTCTTCTCCCGAGGCTGTGATTAAGATTTACAAGTGCGTGCGTGTGCGGGAGTCTGTGAGCACAGTCTGTACTGGCTGTGAACAGGCAGCGCTGAGCCTGCAGGACCTCCCTGAGGTCTGGCCTCCTCTGAGCACACGAGGCAGCCCCATAGCGACACCAGGGACTGAGAGAGGACTGGGTGTGAGGGTCCCAAGTCCACACCCCCCAGGGCCTGTCTGAAGCAGGCCTCCACCCCCAGGTTCCCTCCGCTGGCCTGTGTGGGTCCATCCTCTGTCTTGGCTCTTGGGTGAGTGGCTTGGAGCGCAGGGGGGACAGCTGGAAGCTGCTTGGTGGCGTTTTAATAAAGACTGTTGTATTCATACTCAGGTGTAACTTTGACTGACTCCTAGGAAGCCTGCTCACCTCTGCTTGGGACACCTTTCCTCTGGCTTTGAAAAAAATCCTTCATCAAGCCAGGCCCAGATAAAGTCAAAACAGCACCGCAGGGTTGTGATGGGCTATGAACGACTCCAGTCCGCTAAACAGGCGGATTCCCCGCAGGCCCTGCCCTCTCGGCCTGCAGGGCTGCCCCCACGGGTTATTCTTCTATTGATTCCAGCAGGTTGTCCCCCCAACGCCGCCCCCGGAGCTCCCAGGCCTGGGCAACCATGGAAACCCGAGGCTCCGTGCGAGCCCCGGGCTGCAGCGGCCGGGGCGTTTGTTCCACCTCCGGGCCTGGAAATCAGCCTGACTTTTGGGAGGGAGCCTAATTGATTCTCCTGGCAGTGGTGCTGTTGGTGAAGAACCCCGGAAAGAATGACGCTGGGGCCAGGGTACCAGTGCCCAAGGCACACACACTTCCTCTCATTAGCAGGAGCGCGGTGCCAACACACGCCCGGCATATGGGAGTGAGGGCGACCAAAGTCCAAGCCTCTTGACTCGCGCGGGGGTGCCCTGCCAGCTGGATCACTCCTTGTTCTTGCTTCCTCGCCAAAAAAGCCCCTGTGCTCCGTGTGGATGCCGGCCCCGCGCTGGCAGCCCCCGGCTGGCGGCTCTGCCTGGTCCTGCCTTCCTGTCCCCGGCAGGGGCAGCTTCTCTTGAGTGGCCAGTTCGAAGCAGTCGGAAAAGCCAGGGCTCCTTTCTGGGGATTTCCTCGCCAAAAATGGTCATCTTTCGCCTCCCTTTTTCTCTCTCTCGGTATCCTGGGACTTTGGTAATTTATATTGATAAACTTCGACTCTTTCCCTCTGCTGAACTTCCATAATCACCACCTCCCCCGACCCTGCAGGCTCTGAAATCGCCGCCAGCACCCTGGACGCCAGTCCAGGTTGGGGGTGGCAATGTCCTGGCTGTGCCTGTCTTGTCCATGGTCGTCCATTCTAAGATGTGATGCCCTGCGAGTGTCCTTTGATTGCCGAGAGCTGCGATCACTGCTCGGGAGACAGTCACCCCTTCAACAAACATATGTAAATATGTGTCTGTTCTGTGCCAGGCACGGTCTGGGAGCCGAGGACGACAGGCACCTGGGGTGCAGCCTCCTTCCAGGTATGGAGCCGGAGCCAGGGACAGAGGGAACTGGACACAACCGAGGTTTGTTCCGTGTGCTGTGGGTGCGTAGTGGAAGGGCCGCTCTGGCTGTGCACAGATCATAGGAAGCAGATTCAGCGTTGTTTTCTAACTTGTTTTTTTTTTTTTTTTTTGAGACAGAGTCTCACTGTGTTGCCCAGGCTAGAGTGCCGTGGCATCAGCCTAGCTCACAGCAACCTCAAACTCCTGGGCTCAAGCAATCCTCCTGCCTCAGCCTCCCGAGTAGCTGGGACTACAGGCATGCGCTACCATGCCCGGCTAATTTTTTCTATATATATTTTAGTTGTCCAGATAATTTCTTTCTATTTTTTTAGTAGAGATGGGGTCTCGCTCTTGCTCAGGCTGGTCTCGAACTCCTGAGCTCAAACGATCTGCCCTCCTCGGCCTCCCAGAGTGCTAGGATTACAGAAGTGAGCCACCGCGTTGGGCCTCTAACTTGTTTTTAATCTACATTTTTTGGTAGATTCCCAGGCCTCATCCCAGGTCTTCCAAATCAGAATCTCAGGGAGGGAGGCCCAGAAAGATGTATTTCAACAAGTTTCTCAGACAATTCTTTTTTTTTTTTTGAGACAGAGTCTCACTCTGTTGCCCAGGCTAGAGTGAGTGCCGTGGCGTCAGCCTAGCTCACAGCAACCTCAAACTCCTGAGCTCAAGGGATCCTCCTGTCTCAGCCTCCCGAGTAGCTGGGACTACAGGCATGCACCACCATGCCCGGCTAATTTTTTCTATATATATTTTTAGCTGTCCATATAATTTCTTTCTATTTTTAGTAGAGATGGGGTCTCGCTCTTGCTCAGGCTGGTCTCGAACTCCTGAGCTCAAACGATCCGCCCACCTCGGCCTCCCAGAGTGCTAGGATTACAGGCGTGAGCCACCGCGCCCGGCCTTCTCAGACAATTCTTATGTACTCCAAATTTTGAGAGCCACTGTCCTGGGAAGAGTGCACAGAAGTGATGACACTTGAGGGTTTTTTGTTTTTTTAAGTAATAGTCTTTATTTAATCTTTGATTTTCCTTGAAACAAATAATCACAGCATATTTTATTATATGTCATATATACAGGGGTAGAGCCAAGTTTCATGGTGCAGTAGCTTATAAAATTTGGGTGGCCCTTTTTGGATATTCATTTGTTATTATTTTTAATTGTGGTAAAATACATATGAGATAAAATTTACCATTTTAACCATTTTTAAAGTGTTCAGTTCAGGAACATTAAGCAGTAATATATTCACAGTGCTGTGCAACCATCACCACCATTCGTCCACAGAACTCTTTTATCTTACAAAACTGAAACTCTGTACCCATGAAACAGTAACTCCTTATTCCTCCCTCCTGCCACCCCCAGGCAGCTTTCTGTCTCTGTGAATTTGACTACTCCAGGTACCTCACATAAATGGCCTCATACAGTACCTGTCTTTTTGTGACTGACTTATTTCACTTAGCATGATGTCCTCAAGGTTCATCCACATTGTAGCATGTGTCAGAATTTCCCTCCTTTTTCAGGCTGAATCATATTTCATTGTTTGTAAATACCACATTTTGCCTATCCATTCATCTGTCAATGGAAACGGGTTATTTCCACCTTTTGACTATTTTAAATAATGCTGAACATGGGTGTACAACAAATATGTCTTCAAGAACCTGCATTTAATTATTTTGGATAGATAACAAGAAGTGGAATTGCTGAATCATATGGTAATTCTATTTTTAATTTTTTGAGGAACTGCCACACTATTTTCCATATTGGCTGCACTGTTTTACATTCCCACCAACAAAGCACAAGAGCTCCAATTTCTCCACATCCTTGCCAGCACTGTTATTTTCTGTTTTCATGATAGTCACCATCCTAATGGGTATGAAGTGGTATCTCACTGTGGCTTTGAATTGCGTTTCCCTATCAATTAGTGATATTGAGCATCTGATCATGTACTTATTGGCCATTTGCATATCTTCTTTGGGATGACATTTGAGTTTTAAAGGATGAATAGGACTTCTAAGGGGAGGGAAGGGCAAAGCTATATCAAGCAGAATGAAGAAAGCAACAATAGCTCCAGGGAAAGGAAAGAGTGTGTGGTGAGACAAGCACTTCCAGGGAGGAGGGGCAGATTGAAATCAGCCTGGGAAGTCTCTTATGTGTCCTCAGAGTGGACATTGGTTGACTCTTTGACCACCCAGCATCCATTCGTCACTCCTAATAGCACCCTACAGGTTGGGCACTTGTGACAAGCCAGACCATGCTAGAAATGCCATGATTCTCCTGGAACTTTGAAGATAGAGTGAAATGAAGCAAGACACACACACACACACACACACACACAAAATTTGGAAAGCATTCATGCCAGCACAGTGCCTGGTCAAAATCTCTCTAATTCATCCCCTTTTCCTTGCATTAGCTACAGTTGGTTTTTATTGTTTGCAAGCAGAAAAAAAACGACTGACATGAGTACGAAGGGAATCAGAGAGAGATGGAGTCCTTCATACTTACCATGTGCCAGGGACCTGTATACATTATTTAGTTTCTGTTCATGCTTTCTACTATTTTGCAGACATAAAATTTAATTGTCTTGGTGAGGTGGGTCTGTGTCTTCTCAAATAAATCATTTTCGCTGTTCTTGGTCTTGGGGTTTATAGAACCAGAGGAGAGATACTGTTCGCCTGAGGCTTTGCCAATTGCTTTTGCTTGGCTAATGACTGAGAAAGGATGTGGAAAACTTCTTTGATTTGAGCTTCAGTATAGTGGAGGAAAATCTAAAGAATGACGTACAGGTATGGACTCAGCATATTTCTATCAAATCATGAGTGTGTGAAGAGTGTGTTTACAAGAGCGTTGTGAGATAGGAGAGGGGTTGAGAGGTCTGACAGTACGCAGGGGAATAGGCTTACTTTTCAAAAGGATTTTGGTAAATCTGTAGGAAAAAAAATAACAAACAAAAAATATTTGCTAGGAACAGAAAGAAAATACTATGATGTGAGGAGAAAACAAATCACCCAAGGACAGGATTGAAGAATGACTGTCATGCCTGAATATGAATGAAAAATAGAAGTTACAGGCCAGGCGCTGTGGCTCACGCCTGTAATCCTAGCACTCTGGGAGGCCGAGGCGGGAAGATCGCTCGAGGTCAGGAGTTTGAGACCAGCCTGAGCAAGAGCGAGACCCTGTCTCTACTAAAAATAGAAAGAAATGATCTGGACAGCTAAAATTATATGTGTATATATCGAAAAAATATTAGCCGGGCATGGTGGCGCATGCCTATGGTCCCAGCTACTCAGGAGGCAGAGCAGTAGGATCGCTTGAGCCCAGGAGTTTGAGGTTGCTGTGAGCTAGGCTGACGCCATGGCACTCTAGCCCGGGCAACAGAGCGAGACTCTGTCTCAAAAAAAAAAAAAAAAAAAAAATAGAAGTTACAGGATGTAAGAAATTATCCAATAACTGCTGCTTAATTGAAATTTAAAAAAATAAAAAAACTGCTGAGTAACACACAGACGCATACACACACACTGATAGTAATATGGTTATAATTAAGAAAGAGGGTCATTTAATATGTAGACTCACTCTAACACTACCACAACACATAAGAGATATTCCTGTTTATGTATAATAATCACACTTACTCAACAATTATTTGAGGCGTGTCTACTACATGCCAGGCTCTGTGGCAAGCATGATTATCTTATTTTACGAAAGAGAGAACTGAGGCTTAGGAGAACTTAAAGAGTGGTGGAACCAGAATGCAAGCCAAAGTCTTTACACTATGTGGGTAAAGCCTATTCTGATTGTTTAGTAATAGAGCTAGGAGAATTCTGCCCACCATCTTCAAGAGTTTGCATTATATCCTATGGGCAAAAGATGCTGAACGGTTTTTGAGCAAAGGTATTATGTTACTAGATCTTTGTCTTGGAAAGATAACTCTGATCCCCAGGTGTAAGGTAACTGTGACAATCTGGGCAAGAAATGACAAAGGCCCAACCTAAGGCAGTTGCAGGGGGGACGGAGGATAGGAGAAAGTTTGGAAAAATAGAAGGTTCTCTACAAGACATGATGACTGAATAAGGAAATGGAGATTTGTGGAGGCTCCAAAATGCTTCCCTCCCAGGGCTTCAGAAAGCTGAGAGATGGTCTTGCCTCTCACCAAAGCAGAGAATGCTGGAAGGAGAAGCCAACTGTGCTTCCATGAAGGTAGGGTGTCTCCAATCCAGAATCATCCTCTTTTCTCTGCCCCATGGTCCACACGGCTTTCCCACCCTGATTCTTTCCTATCCTCCCAAGGCGTGACATAGTCCAGTCACTTTGAGAACATTATCAGTTCTCAGCTTTGGCCAAAAGAAAACTGTGTGTTCAGCAAGTGCTTTGCCAATGGCAGGATTTCACCATAATGTCTGCGGGCAGCTTCATGATTCCTGATTCAGACCATTCTCTCGACTACAAAAGCCACTAAAAGGTCTCTGAATGAGCATCTCACATTCTCTTGTCCACCACTGCAGGGAAGGTTGGGGATGCCATTCGTTAGCAGATTTTTTTCCAGCTGGTGGTTTTCACAAACCACAGAGAAGACAGCACGTCATGTCCAATCAGCAGGCTAAAGACCCACGCTTGTAGAGCACACAGTGGCACTGTTTGGTGTTCCCACAACCAGGGAAATCTCTGACTCCCGAAAACCCAGGGTGGCAGCACAGGCTGATTCGATTACTAAGAGGAATTTTGACAACCGTGAATTTGGTCCCAAGTGGAAGAGCATTGCAATCAGATATCCACGTTCTACGGAGCCCAAAGAGGTCAAAGCACAGCTAAGCTGAAGACTGGAGTATGGACTTAGAGTTGGCCCAGAAAGGAACAGTGCTCAATGATAGCAGCTTAAAACACAAATATGTGTTATTTCACATAGTTCCTGGGGGTCAGGAAACCAGGAGCAGCTTCGCTGGGTGGTTCTGGCTCAAGGTCTCTCAGGCGGCTGCAGTCAAGCTGTTGGCCAGGGCTACCATCATCTGAAGGCTAGACTGGGGCTGGAGGGTCCACTTTCAAGCTCTCTCACCTGGCTGTTGGTAGGAGGTCCCAGTTCCCTGGCATGTGGACCTCTCCATAGGGCTGGATATGGCAACTGGCTCTGCCCAGTGCAGGAGAGACAGACCCAGATGAAACCTGCAGTATCTTTTATCATCTCATCTCAGAAGTGGCGTACCATCCTTTCTGCCATATTCTATTGGTCATAGACCAACTCTGGCAGAGTGTGAGAGAAAACCACACATGAGTGTGAATGCCAGGAGCCAGAGATTGTCAGGGCCATCTGGAGATTGTTGGGGCCATCTTGGAGGATGGCTATCACACCAGGAAAGTTCTGGTGAGCACTTCATCCTGTAAGGCACCTGGTAAATGGCCAGAAGGACAATTCAACCGATGAGGCTTACTCTTCATTTGTTTTTTTCCAGTCTTATCACAGTGTAGGAACCTTTGTGAACTCTATGTTGCCTGCACTTTGACTTCCAGTGGACCCAACATTTCTATTCTACTCCTACCCTTACAGACTTCATGCACAACTCTAGCCCTATAAATGCAACTTCAATTGCATGTAGGCTCAACATTATACAGTTCAGCACGTTATCTCTTCTTCTTTTTAATTGTTTTACACGTGCTTATGTGGCTTCCCAACCAGACTGTAGGCTCCTTATGAGAAGGGACCATATGTCTTCTTTTTATTTGTGAGGGATCAGAACAGCGAGCCCGATGCTAGACACATGGTGGTTGTTTAATCAAGAGTCATTCACTGACTGATTGACTTAGAGGCCCTCCTCAAATCCTCCTTTTTATAGTCTGGGAATCTGAGGAGTCAGCAAGGAAAAAACCTGGTCAGATGAATCATCAGTCAAGTCCAGAGCAAAACTCCACAGGCAGCTGCTTATTACAGCTGGGGGAAGAAGACAGGCTCTTAGTCTGAGGCTCAGGGGCCGCCTGCTGCATCTGGCTGGGATTAATGATCAGCCTCTCTCTCTTGCACTGAGCTGCCCACTAAGGCACAAGGCTGTTGGAAGCCTTGTTCCTGCACATTCTGGGCTGCTTGTGTGCAGTCTGCTAGCCAGGCACCCGTGCTTCAAGAGGAATGGTTCCTAACAAACAAACTTTCTTTTAAATCTCTCTGTGATTTGGGAAATGTTTCTGACATGGTAAGCACGTCTGCTCTGCAAAGCAGAAGGGCCACTTGCCTTGCACAATGTCATCAGCACACACCAGTGAATCATATGGATCTGATTCTGGTCTGCTCCTTAGCATGTGATCGTACAACAGTCAGTGAGGTGGGAAGCTGTATGCAGCCCAGTGCTGGTGACACAGACAGGTGACAATTGACTGCACTCTGCAATTGACATAGCTAAGCGGTAGCAACACAAATATCTCAGGTTGGAACCCTGGTGAGGAGAACCCCAACCCACTCCACTTCTGCCTGCTTTTCACTTGGCTCGGGTTTACCTGGGGTTAATGTGTCCCTGTGTGTTTGATTATTCACAATGACTTTCGGAAACCTGTGCCTTTTGTCCTTTGGATGAATTTACCTTGGTTCCTGTGTTGTCTGCATCTCCACTTTTCTTATCAGTGGTTTTGCATTTGAGGCAACTGCAGGGAGAAAGCCTGTGAAAAATGCTTTGTTATATTACATTGCCCCCTGGCTCCAATGAATTGCTCTGTAAATCACGCTATTGTTAAAGTGTCCTAGGAAAACTAAACCACTTTCTGGGTCTCAGAGAGCACAAGGATATTAATCAGAGCAACCATTGCAGGAGGCGCATTTAAAAAAAAAACAAAGAAAGAAATGAAAAACAAAACAAAAAAAACCCCACGGTTTTTAATGTGTGGAGTTTGGAGAAGAAAATACATTAGGACCAGGGCCAAACCAGAATATCTTTACTCTTTCATAAATACTCCAATGTAAGAATGCATTATCTCTGAACACTTTAAGCCCGTTTAGTTTTATTGCAAAACAATGCTGAACACTTGCTGCATCTTGATGATCTGGTTCAAGCAGCACAGGGTGGGGGTGGGGATGGGGGTTGGGTGGGGTGGACTTTGTAAATCAGGAAGGGCCTTTAATCGGATTCTGCTGGGACCCGCAGCAGCGATTGCCAAGAGGATGACAGGTACAAGCATCTCACAGATATTCCGGAGAGCGCCTGACCTTGACCGTGGCACAAGTGGCACAGCCTAGCTGTCTAGAGTCCTCGGCTCTAAGCACACACCTTAGAGAGAGGAGGTGGTAACAACAGCAATGGCTTCTCAGATTATTGCTTAGGACGAGTCACAGGTCAACAGCCTTTATTGAGAGCCTTATAAACCACTCTGCAGTAGGTATGATGGAAAAACACAAACCAAAAAAAAAAAAAAGATTCTGGAACTTTAGTTAACAGAGTATTGCTCAAAAGAAGTTGGGCTTCCTTGTGTCTTTTTGTTGCTCAGATATCTTGTTACGGGATTTGGTTTCTAATGAAATCTGACTTAAAGTGGACAGCTTGTGCTCTCGAATGACTTATCATCTAATGTTATGTGACAAGCACAAAAAAAAGGTACCATCCCTAAGCATATATTAGAGACAAATTGTTTAAATCCTAGACCTCCGAAACGAAATTTTACAAGTAGGGAGAGGGTAGCTTTCCACTGATTAATTGCAAAGAAAACATTGCAACAAAAGTCAATCTCTTCTATATCCCTTCTATTTCTTCACCCCCTCAAACACACAAAGAAAATAAACTGTCACTTGAAATATCACCAGCCTTTTAATATTTTGGCATATAATGATTACAATTAAGCAGGTGGGCCCTGGGGTCAGCAGGCCTGGGTGGGAATCATGGCTCCACATGCCCTTGGGCAATGACATTAATTCTCCAGGCTTCAGTTTTTTCATCTGTGAAATGGAAACAATAACAGCATTGACTTCACATAATTGTTGTGAGCATGAACGAAGATAATCCACATAAGAGGCTCAGATAATCCACATTAAGAGGCTCAGAACGTTACAGGGCACGTAGTAAATGCTTAATAATGTTACTATTGTAAGCATTGTAATATATACATATGTCCTTGGTATATTACTCGTGTATAATATATTCATACAGACTCTTTTCTTAAACAAGAAGGGACCATACTTTACGTACAGGTTTGCTAATCTTTTTTAAGCTTGCAATGTATTATGAACACTTTTACACATCATTAGTCCCCCACAACATAATTTTTAATGCTGCAGACTATGCCATTGCATGAATATACCCTAATGTATTTAACCAATCTCCTTTTGTTGGACAATTAGGTTGTTTCCAATACTTGGTAGCATAAAGATCCCGTGGGGAGCCGCCGAGTAGAGGTTTCTTGCACACATCATTGGTTACTGCCTTAGGATGAATTCCCAGAACTAAAATCACTGAGTCAAAAGAAATGCAATTAGAATATTCTAAAAAGAATAAACACATTAGAGAAAATAGGGGAGAGGAAAAAATGCAATTCCACCACACTAATACAACTACTAATATAATGTGGGCAATTTAGATTTTCCAATGTATTCATTTTCACTTAGAAGACATAGAAGCTTCAAGTAAAAGATGGGCAGATGTTTGTTATTTCTGCTCTTTTCTGAAACCCACTAAAATGACAACAAAGAACTAAAAAAAAAAAAAAAAAACATAAATTCACAATGTTGAAAAGAATGGACTAAGAGATGGCAACAGCCAAAAAATGTGAACAAAATTTTGAGAGCTAAAAAGCTGATCAGATGAGTGCTAACTGACATAGTGGATCAAAGGAAACTAAAATCCATGCTGTGACTTAAGATCCACGACTGACTTTAAAAGAAGCAGCTACGCCCTTTGGGTCCCCTCCATGGCCCTAAAAAGACAATGTACCTTCTGGAGAGGCTGAACCAGGCTGACTCTGGATCAGAAACATGAGGCACTGCTGAGGGTAGGATTAGACACCTAAGGAAAGGTGTATTTAAGTGATAGTTGACATGGCTACTGAAAGGTGAGACTCCCAGCCCCTTCCTAAGCTCACTTCCCAGCATGCTGGCAGCCAGGCTCACATACCCTCTCCCCTACCCTTTCCCTGCTCCCAGACAGGAGGTTGGAGGAGTCTTCTATGAGCAACTGATGGGTCCAAGAGAAAAGACTAAGGAATTTCCACCAAGGAAATGTCCCCCACAAAAGCTATGGTGAAGTCCAACAACTGACAAGTCCCCCAACTCTATGTGGAAAATGATCACCTTATTTAAGAAAAGCCCCGAACATGAAACACACCAAAATAAACCCAACTAACCAAAAAGAGGAACTCAGAAAAAACAGGGCAGGTAGCAGAAGAAAATCTCTAAAAAAGAAAAAGACTGCATCCATGAAATGAGAGTAGGAGTCTATAAAAAATTAGAAAACAAGACAATGCTCTGGGTAGTTAAATATATATAAAAAAAAAAAAAAAAGAACTCTTCTTTTAAAAGACAGTTGAGGAAATCTCCCAGAAGAGTACAACAAAAAGACAAAGTTATCCATGTAAAGGATAAGGATAAAGGATATATAATAGATGTAGAGCAGTGGTCCCCAACGTTTTTGGCACCAGGGACCAGTTTCATGGAAGACAATTTTTCCACAGACTGGGGTTGGGAGTGTGGGGCTCAGGCTGTGATGCACAGCCCGTTTGCTAACAGGCCATGGATCGGTACCGGGCCTCAGCCCAGGGTTGGGGACCACAGATGTGAAGGATAGGATAATTTGAGACAGATATTCCAGAAAGAGAGAACCAAGAAAACAAATAGAAGGAAATCATTACAGAATTAATAGTGGATCAGAACTGATGGAGAGTGATGCACAATGTGTTGAATACGAGAAGGCGTACCCAAGATATATGATTCTGTAATTTCATAGCAGCAGGAGTAAAAAATTCATAAAAGTTTCTAAAAAGAAATTTAAAATTAAAAATACAAGTCATTTGTAAAAAACCAAGAGAATCAGAATGGAAATTGAAGACAATGGAGAAATTCTGAGGGGAATTATTTTAACCCAGAATTCTATACCCAGCCAAACTATCAGTCAAGTATACCAATATGATAAACACAGTTTCAGACGTTCAACAACTCAAAAAAGTTATCTTCTTTCTCGGGAAGCTATTGGTGGATGTGCTTTGCTAAAACATGGGGGTTAGCAAAGGAGATGAAGAAATGGTGATGGGAAACCTGACTGCTGTAATTTAAAGACCCAAAAATAATTTAGTGGCTAATGAAGATGCAAACTTATTTTTTTCTCACATAACAGCCCAAGGTAAATATTCCAGGTCAGCAGGGCAACTCTGCCCCATTTAGTCCTTCAGGGAACCAGATTCCTTCTGCATATCTTGTTTTTCCGCACCCTTTAGGGCAATGGTTCTCAAAATATCATCCCCAGACCAGTAGCATGAGCATCACTTGAGAACTTGCTGGAAATGCAAATTCTCGGGTCCCAATACCAGACCTAATGGATCAGAAATTCTGGGAGTGGAGCCCAGAAATCTGTGTTTTAACAAGACTTCCAGGTGATTCTGACACATGCTAAAGTTTGAGACTTATTATCTTAGGACATTATCCTTTTCTGCGTGATCATAGTTTGATTGCAGGCACTTTCATGTTCCAGTTCACCAGAGGGAAAAAGTGTGGAGGTTTTTATGGGCCAGGCCAGGAAGTTATATACATTGCTCGCACTTGCATTCATCTGGAAAAACCTAGTCATGTGGCAACCCACAACATCAAAGGTGAGTTGGGAAGTGTAGTCTTTAGTCGGGCAGCCACATAGTAGCTATAATTCTATTAGAATGGAAGCAGGACAAAATGGATTTGGGAGGATAACCAGCAGTTTCCACCACATGCATAGTCCAGGCAACAGGGACTCCAATACAAGACAGTAGCAAAGATAAATCCCAGGATGGTATTGAAGGGACTCCCAGAATGTCCTATTCACAGGACTAGAGTTGGGAATTGGGCCTCAGAGCAACCAGTCCAGATAGGAACAGGAAAGCTGAAAAAGTCCAGGAAGGGTGGCCAAGGAAAATAACTAAACCAAGAGAATACCTGTATTTCAATTTATTGACAGGAGATTTTGTGGACAAATTAATAATAGTTACATAGAAAACTAAACAAAATACAAAAACAGAAAACTATTAATTCCAGAGAAAATAAAAGGCTGAATGAGAAAGGAAACATAATTATAGGATTCTATGTGGTTTACCTGGGAATAATATTTACATAGTCATAATGTAAATATTTAATATTGATTTAACCAAAAATGGTGGTATAACTATATTGGGAGGATGAGCAGAGGGAAAGTGTGTGCAGGCCAGTTTAACAATGACAATAAAATAAATTTTATGTAGTACTTACTGTGTGCCCGGCATTATTCTAAACTCATTATATATGCAACTTTTAATCTTCACAATCACTCTGAGGTTGATACTATTACCATCCATTGTACACAGGAGGAAACCGAGACCCACAGCAGTAAAGCAACTTGTATAAAGTCATACAAGTTAAGTATTAGTTAAATATTGGATTTAAACCTGGGTAATTTCTCTCTGGAGTCCATACTCTCAGCTGCCACGCCTTATGGTCTTATTTTCCATAGTAGGAAGTCAAAAGACGAAACCTAAAATCAGTAAACCTAGAAAAACAGGATAAGCACATAATTTATAAAGAAGGGCATAAATACCAAGAAAAGAAAACAGACAAAAGAGTTGAAAGTGATTGTTTCTGGTCAGGGGGTAACCGGGAGTGATCAAGGGATTGCTGTTTTTCTTGGTATTGTTGTTGCAGTCTAGTAGTAATGTCTGACTTTTTAAATCTTTTAAATATCACTTTGATCAAGATTAATTTTTTAAAAAGAGAGATGACAGAAACAATGTGCCTGGGTAAGTTAACTCAGGGAATGGACACAGAGTGACCCAGAAGAGAATGTTAAAAAAGACCCTAATGAGTAAATTACGCAAGAGAAGAAAGAGACAGAAGTTTCCACAGAGAAGTGGAAACAAAAGGATGATATTCTTGGAGAACTGTCAGGCAGAAAGCAAGAGAGCCAGAGAGAATGAGAAGAGAAGAGATTGAATACGACAGGGCAGAGACAGCACTCCTGAACATTTATTTGTCCTTGGCTGTAGACCCAGAAAGGGAGCAACTACTTCTGAGGGCAGAATCCAGGAAGCCACTGAGTTAGCGGCCCGGAGTCTTTACGCAGAACAGTTTAGATCTGGGCTTCTAGCACGAGACTCCCTCTTCCTCAGGGACCAAGTCGGCTGAGAGAAACAGCTCTGGCCTTTAAACTAAAGGTAGAAGGAAAGATGAACTGCAAAGCCATACTGAGGTGACTGATTAAAACCCTAACTATGTGTCAACCTAAGCCAAACCAAAGCACGTAATAAAATTTGTCAACCTACTATGTGGACTTGGGGCAAGTCACTTAATTTCTCTGAGTCCCAGTTTTCTCTTTTGCAAAAAATAAATATAACAAAGCAAGCATGTGTATGGCACATCATACCTTTCAGAGCCATTTTACATCTTCCAATTCCCTGAGCCAGTTTTTCAGGTGATAAAATTGAGGCTCAGGGAGATGAAGTGGGTAGCCTAAAACTACACAGCTAGTTAATGGCGGAACCTGAATTCTGTAACAGCCCCGTACTTAATTCACTTCTCTTTGCAAACATTGCCTCAATTAAGAGTCAGAGAACCCTATGAAGAAAAAGAAATATTATTCCAATTTATAAGGGAGGGAACCAAGATATACCCTACATCTCCTGGCTCATTGGCATCAGACAGGACACCCAAAGCCATGTCTTTTGCAGTAAATTAGGGGCTTTTTCAAAAATACAACATCTGTCGTGAGTAAATGAGACAACAC
Organism: Eulemur rufifrons; assembly: GCF_041146395.1. Classification (NCBI taxonomy): domain Eukaryota; kingdom Metazoa; phylum Chordata; class Mammalia; order Primates; family Lemuridae; genus Eulemur; species Eulemur rufifrons. The sequence continues at coordinate 22,727,364 of NC_090994.1, read as the reverse complement.
GAGCAGAGAGAAGCAGCCCATACACATACTGGTGCCAGCTCCTGCCCCGACTGCTGGGGACAGGCAGGCTGGGTGCGGTTGTCATCCTTCCCGGACTCCGGGTTTCACAGACACTGCCCTGTTTTCAGAATAGCCATTTGTCTGATTGGTTTTTTTATTTAGAAAATAAGATGATGGGAATAAGGACGGCTAAGATTTACTCCCGGGCCAGCACCGCAGCGAGTCCGGTTAGTGGATTCGCGAGGAGAGGGAGAGGGAGGCTGGGGGGAGACCAGGCCGGGGGACCCCGGGCCTCACCCCGCGGTGCTCGGCGCAGCTGCCCTCTCGGTCCGCTCCGTCGCCTCCCGGTCCCGCAGAGGCCAAGGCCGAGGCTGCGGGCCCCGCTCGGCTCGCTCTGAGCGTCTTCACACTCGCACGATTTCCCCCGCACGCCTCCCCCGGGCTCCTCGTTCTGTGCTCCCGCCGCACCCGCAGGGGAGCCCCGCGTCCGCCCTGCCGTCCCGACCGGCCGAGCCCGGGGCCTGGGCGGAGGCCGGCGCGGAGGAGGCGGCGCCCGCGGGGACGAGCGGCGCCCGTGGACCCGGCGGCCCCGCCGCCCCCGACGGCGCACGCGGACGAGCTGAAGGCGGCGGGAACAGCAGCCATGTGTTCTGGTCGTCGCGCCCGTATTGGAGCCAGATGTGCGCGATGGCGACGCTGACATGGTGCATCTGGCTGGGGGTTGGTTTCCATGCGGAGCTGACCACATCCACCCTGGGCTGCTAGAAGGCGGGAGGCGAACATCTGGAAGTCATCGCAGCTGTCACGCTTCAGGGGGATCCTGTACCACAGAGAGGAGAATTCAGTACGTAACTGGGCGACATTATCCCGCTCGTCCCATCAGTCCGACCTCGAACACACGCAGACGATGGCGACCCCTCCGTCGGCCCCGAGCGCGAGGCGCGTCCCCACCCGGGCGCCTCGGCCATCCCGGTGCAAAGGCCCGCGACATCACTGATCCTGGGTAGGCGCAGGGCCAAGACGGCCCTTCCTTTTTCCTTTTGGTATCAGGTTGCTGGAAGTTTTAAATTAGACTTTGCTTAGTCTTGCCCGACTTCCATTCACACCTGTCTCTTCTCCTGGCATTCAATGCTCTAGCCCTGTCCTACCTACTCAATTTTATCTCCCATTCCTTTCCCCAGGCAAACAGTACTCCTTCTCAAGGCTAAAATAAGCCATGCTGATTCTGAATCCGGCCTCTCCTCCTGCCTGCAATCCCCTGTTCTCTTCGTGTCAATCCAAATCTTTTCAATCCTTCTCGGTCTACCTCAAGTTTATTTTCCTCTATGAAGCCCTTCCTGACCTCCCAAGGCTCCACTGATCTTTCCTTCTGAGTGTTTCCCTAATTAAGTAGAAGCCCATGAAGAGGAAATACCAGTTTACATTTTTCTATCTCGTTCAGCGACCAGCATTGTGTGCTGAAGTACAAGCCCTCCATAAACTCGTGTTGAATGAAAACATCAATTAATGTTTTCTTGATTAAAAAAATGAATTATTGTTTTCTGGTCTTTCTGCATAATTTTCTTGTTATCTACTATACCTCTCATGACAAGACTCAATGTCTATGTATAATGTGTCTTGAAATTTTTGGAAAGATAACTCTAAAAATCTAGTAAATAAATAATAATGATACCTGAAGAATTCCATCAATTGGTGATTCCATTAATTCAGAATTCTGCTTACCATAGTGCATTGAAAATTGATTTTAAAAGGTGAAGTGTAGTGGAAAGAGAACCAGGTGACAAGTCAAACCTATTCCCAAAAGTGCCGCTGCCTTGCTTGGTGACCTTGGACAGTCACTCACCTTCCCTATGCCTCCAATCTCCCTCTGTAAAAAGAAAAAGAGGTGTAGCCAGTGGCCTCTTCCTGGTAATGGACAGAGCTGGGGGCCCTTTCCTGAGAAGAGGTAGATTCCCGCCAGAGCGGCTCTCTCCACTAACTCTAGATCTGTCCTGGGTTAGCGGGCAGCAGTTTCCATCTTTCCGTGTTCCACCTGCCCCGCACCAAAACAACATGGATACACACGTGACTCGGAAGAAGAGCAGTGTTAGGAAGGAACAGGCCTGAGTAGCAGGAGGATTTAGCTGTTGTGAGTGACCAACAGTTTCAAAATCAGGACACGCCATGGCAGTAAGCATTGGGAAAGACTGGGCATCCCAGCCGTAGATGGACTCTCTGGGTTTTGTCCTTTTATGCATTGATAGGGGCACAAAGTCCCCTGCTCTATCCTTGCTATATGGGATAGGTAAGAACAGAGGGGGAGGGCTGGGTGTGGTGGCTGATGCTGTAAATCCCAGCACTCTGGCAGGCCAAGATGGGAGGATCACTTGAGGCCAGGAGTTCAAGACCAGCCTGGGCAACAGAGCAATGCCTCATCTCTACAAAAAATAAAACAATTAACTGGATATAGTGGCATGCACCTGTAGTCCCAGCTACTTGGGAAGCTAAGGCAGGAGATTGCTTGAGCCCAGGAGTTCAAGGCTACAGTGAGCTGTGATTGCAGCACTGCACTCCAGCCTGAGCAACCGAGCAAGACCCTGTCATCATGCGCGATGTCTGAGGGTTGGGCACACTTATAGCTCTGACTTGGGCAGTGCAAAGGCAATATATGTAATCAAAGCACTTTTTTTTTTTTTTTTTTTTTTTGAGACAGAGTCTCACTCTGTTGCCCAGGCTAGAGTGAGTGCTGTGGCGTTAGCCTAGCTCACAGCAACCTCAAACTCCTGGGCTCAAGCGATCCTCCTGTCTCAGCCTCCCGAGTAGCTGGGACTACAGGCATGCGCCACCATGCCCGGCTAATTTTTTCTATATATATTTTTAGCTGTCCATATAATTTCTTTCTATTTTTAGTAGAGATGGGGGTCTCGCTCTTGCTCAGGCTGGTCTCGAACTCCTGAGCTCAAACGATCCGCCCACCTCGGCCTCCCAGAGTGCTAGGATTACAGGCGTGAGCCACCGCACCCGGCCATGTAATCAAAGCACTTGTGCCCCTGTAATATTCTGAAATAAAAAAGAAAAGAGAAAAAAAAAAAAAAAAAAAACAGGAGCAGATGGAAGAAGGGGACTGCCAAAGGAAAAAGAAAGTGAGTGTACCTCCTTGGTGTGGCCACCCAGCCGAAGAGGACGTTTCACTTCCATGGGAGGAAGGCTATAACAAGACAAGAAGGGAATGCGGGTCAGCACAGCCAGGGTTCTAGTGGGTCTCTGTTCTGCCCTGCGGGGGGCAGGTACCTTTTCCTCTCTTACCCTCATCTGTAAAATGAGGCACTTGCATGAAATAATCTGTAAGGTCTTTTAGCTCTTACAGTATATGATTCAGTTAGAAACCGTCTTTGAACCCACATGAGCATATCATTTCTGACTAAACTCCAAACCCCAGCCCCAGCCTTTCCTCAACTCGTGGGGCTCTGAGACACCCTCACAGGAAGGAACTTTGGGGAATTAGAGTCCTGCAACCCCTTTGCTTCGTTCCTTCGCATGGAAGAAGAGACTTTCTCCCCTTCTCCCAGAGAGGAATTGGTTGCAATAGGAAGATTGCAGATTAATGACCTAGAAAATCTTCCTCAAACAGGAGTGATACTTAATTAAACTCCATTAAATCATAACTCCTGGCTTCGGTTTTTGGCCTCTTGCTACTCAGTGCAGAATTGAATACCTCCTCCATCTCTGGGGCTGCTGAATTCCAAGTGCGCAAGCTCTAGGGAACCTGCTCACCTCCAATATGTCCATGGCCACCTTCCTTCCTGTCTGAGCACTCTCAAAAGATTGTCACTAGGCATGTCAGCCTCCTTCAGAAGACAGGATGGTCATTCTAATTTGTCTCGGTTTATGAGCAACTTGACAATTTGACTAAATACTAAAAAGCCAAGACTATATCATCCTCTCATAAAAAGCTAATAAAAAAGGCTGTTAATGCAGCCCATTAGCTGGCTGAAAATGAGAGGTTATGCAATCATTGTCTTAGCTGGGAGGACCGCAGCTCCCCAGGAGGAGTTCGCTGTCCACCCAGAGAGCCATCAGGAGGGCTGTTCACAGCTCTCTGCTCCCAATTACAGAGCGTGGGTATTGGAGCATCTTGCTCCCTGCTTCCCTCCCTGAACTATTCTCTCTCAAGTGAACCTCTTGCTTTCCTTATTAAAAGAAGTCTCTCTTCAAACTCACTGCCTCTCCATGGACATGTCCTCCCACATTTCTCTGCTGCATTCTCCTAAGGGCAATGCTCTAGTAGCCTCTATCCCTAGGAGGAGCAGAGCGCTCAGAACTACAGGCTGGGTACTCAGGCTGGCCTTATACACACTCAAGCAATTCTGGGGGTTCCAGGAGGCCTTCCTTTCTCAAAAAAATTCTGCCCTCTCCTTAACTCTGTTGTTCGATTCCTTGGGAACCCTGAAGTTTTCCATCACTCAACAGTTCTCTCTTAATGACTCCCCCGAAAAGGATTGTGGCTGCCAAATCCTCTTGTCTCGTACAGAGGATTTCTTTCTCCTTCTCTGAATGAAGTCCTAGCATTCTGCGTGATTTACTGGGCATTCTTCATCCAGTGACTTGCTCTGTGATCTTTGGCGAGTCACCCTTCCTCCCTGCGCCACAACTTGCCCCCTCTGTAGGATGCGTAAGAGAAGAGAAACTCCAACCTGCAGCTGGCAAATCTGTTCGAGTCCAAGGAAAAGCTCTGGCTGAAAGGACGGGCAGAAGAGCAAAGTCTGAAGGACATTTACGTTCGATTCCAGCTCTGACCACGTGGGGCCGAACCGCCTTGGGGTTCAGCTCTCATCTCTGTGTGCCTCTTGTCTTCCTGAAAGAATGATGCAGGGACAATGTTCTTCTTTGGGTCACATCCACTGGCCCAGCTTTGTCAAGGGCATGAAAGTTAGTGTGTAATTGATTTACTCTTATGCTCAACTTACTTTCTTTCATTTCTTTTTTTTTGTTTGAGACAGAGTCTCACTCTGTTGCCTGGGCTAGAGTGCCATGGCATCAGCCTAGCTCACAGCAACCTCAAACTCCTGGGCTCAAGGGATCCTCCTGCCTCAGCCTCCTGAGTAGCTGGGACTACAGGCATTCGCCATCGTGCCTGGCCAATTTTTTCTATATATTTTTTTAGCTGTCCATATAATTTCTTTTTATTTTTAGTAGAGACGGGGTCTCGCTCTTGCTCAGGCTGGTCTCAAACTCCTGAGCTCAATCCTCCTGCCTCGGCCTCCCAGAGTGCTAGGATTACAGGTGTGAGCCACCGCACCTGGCCACTCAACTTACTTTCAATGTGACTCAAGGTGCTGTGAGACAAGGACACAGTTCAGGATCAGTTTAAATGGAGTCCATCTGAAGGAATCAAAAGAAATTGATGGTTTTAGGCACTGAAGATGTTATGCTTCTGATATTTTAGCAACAAATTTGGCTTTTATTTTTTTGGCAGCTGAGGCATGAGGGAGTCACCTTCCTAGGTGAACACCGGATTCAATAAATATTTTTTCATTGACTCTCGGCCACCCCTTGGTTGGGAAGGCAAATCACTGCCGGGGAAATCCCAGAAGAATGGGGAACAGGGTGGGTTGCTAGAAAGGTTTTTGGAGAAGAGAAAACCCTGAAATAAGCTTCTTACTTCCCTGTTTCAATTCTGTTTCTGAGTCTGGGCCCTTCTAAGAAATCCCCATGACGTATGCCGGCCACTAGCATGGCCCCAGCAGGGGAGGCTTGCCCGTGACGCCACAGGACACTGGGCACATACCCTGTTGGTCTCTGTAGCAGTTCCATCCCAGGAGGAAAGCTCCGTCAGAATATGTGGGCCAGACATTTTTAAGAGGAAAATGTAGCATTTTCTCTCTCTCTCTCTCTCTCTCTTTTTTTTTTTTTTTTTTTGAGACAGAGTCTCGCTCTGTTGCCCGGGCTAGAGTGCCATGGCATCAGCCTCGCTCACAGCAACCTCAAACTCCTGGGCTCAAGCGATCCTCCTGCCTCAGCCTCCCGAGTAGCTGGGACTACAGGCATGTGCCACCATGCCCGGCTAATTTTTTCTATATATTTTTAATTGTCCTGCTAATTTCTTTCTGTTTTTAGTAGAGACGGGGGTCTCGCTCTTGCTCAGGCTGGTCTTGAACTCCTGAGCTCGAGCGATCCTCCCGCCTTGGCCTCCCAGAGTGCTAGGATTACAGGCGTGAGCCACCGCGCCCGGCCCTCTGCTACAATTTAATCATCCTTTTAGGTGAGGAGTTCTTCCTTAGATTCCACCTGATTTTTGGCCCCAGTATCTCTCATCCCAACCGTTGTATCCGTGACAAATGACGGGTGAGTGTTTTCTTTCTGTCCTGAGCCTTCTCTTCAGCAGAGAAAGTTTCCCCAGAAATAAAACTCTGGCTGTTCTCCTTCCTTCCCTCTTGCCCCCTCTAAGCACCCTCTAAATCAGACTTGAGGCTCCAGAGGGAGCAATATCCTTTCTCTCGCAGCTGGTCTGAGTTTTGTCGTCTGGGAGACTGGGCTTAGAACAGCTTGAAGTTAGCACCGGGGCGAATGAAGCTTTAAATCTCTGGCACTTAACAGCTTCTCCGCAGCCTCAGCGGTGACCGCATCTTCTCGTGTTCTTCCTCTCATCCCTCGCTCTGTCTCTGCAGCCTCTGTCTGCGCTGCCCTGGCTGTGCTGCAAGAGGGAAGGTTGGGGAAGAAAAATTAATAGACACAGGCTCATAGAAACAACAGGCTCTCTAGAGCACACGCGAAGAAATAATTAAACAGATTGAACTCGGGAGAAAGAGAGGGACAGGGGCTTAGCGGGCTGAGACCGGGGCCTGTGATTTTCAGTTCCAAAGGGGCTGTGGCTCAGTGGGGAGGGATTGCTGTGCTTTTTTCTTCGTTCTGGTGGGTTAGATTCATAGCCGAATATTATCAAGGCACTAAGCTCTTTAAAGGCCAGCACGATGCCTTGGATTTCTTTGTGTCCGCCCGGGATCCTCAAGCCATGCCACACCCTGGAGAGACGAGGAAATTTATTTATTGAGGGCTTGTTATGTGCCAGGTAGGATGCTGGAAGCTTTATGTCCTGGTGGACTGTCGACTGAGGGTGTTTCGGACGGCTGAAAGGAGCGCGGCCATCTTCCTACGACCCAGGATGACTGTAATACTGCCCAGAGAGCTTGTGATTCCGAGGCCACAAAATAGTAATAACGTCTCACATCCTACCCTGCCTCTTCTCCTCCCCTTCTCTCTTCAATGGGCAGAAGCGTTTTTTGCCACGATGGTGAAGGACGGAGGGAGGCTGGTATTTAGAGACCCTTTAAATATCTCAAAATGGCCAGGTCCGTGAGCCCCCAGAATGCCCAGGGCAGCGCGAGGGCTGCCCAGATGGAGGGTCCCTCCCTTTCTCACGAGCAGATCCATTCCTCTGGCCTCCGTCCTTTGAGCTCAAGTGACAATACCCTACAAGGAACAATCGTCCACTGCTTTTACTTCTCATCAATCCTCTATTATCGTTACTTTCTAATGTGTCAAGGATCTGAGAATAGATATTAACAGAGAAGCTTCTGGATACAGGCATCTTCCCCAGGGAAGGCAGAGCTGGGTGGCACCGCAGCACAGCCCCTGGCAACAAGAACTGGAGCCCTGGGGCGAGACAGCCTGGATCCACGTCCCCTCCCACCTTTCCCACCTATGGAAACTACTTCACTCCTCTGGGCCTCTCTCCCACTCTTTCTCTGTCTCATTTTTTTAAAACTAATAGACTTTATTTTTTGAACAGTTTTAGGTTTACAGGAAAATTGAGCAGAAAGTACAGCATTCCCTTATATCTCTTCCCACCCCTGCCCACTAGTTTCCCCGATCATGAGCATCTCCACCGTTGGTGTCGTCTGTGCCATAGCTTTCGACAGACGTATAGAGACGTGTGTCTCCCTTCACCGTATCCTACGGAATAGCTTCACAGCCCTGAAAATCCTCCGTGCTCCGCCTGCTCATCCCCCTCTCCCTCCCCTCACCTTAACCCTTGGAAATCACTAATCTTTTTGCTGTCGCTGTCATTTTGCCTTTTGCAGAATATCACGTAGTTGGAATTGCATAAGTATATAGCTTTTTCAGATTGTCTGTTTTCACTTGGCAATGTGCATTTAAGGTTCTTCATGGTTTCTTTGTGGCTTAACAGCTCATTTCTGTTTATCTCTGAGTCCCTCTAGATTTTTGTTGAAGCATAACAAATATACATCAAAGCCCAGTGAATTTTTGCAAAGCGAGCACCCAGATAAAGACGTAGACAATCCCCAGCATCCCAGCACCCCTCCCAGTTACTACCACTGTGCTGAAAGTTACCCTGCTCACTCTGTGATCACAGTGTATCCCGTCTTTGCTGTTCACATGAATGGAATCACACAGTACATACTCTTTTGTGTCTGGTTTCTTTTCTTCAATATTTAGGTTCATTTGATATTATAGCAATTTGTTCTTTTTTTATTCCATCATATAAATATAGCACAATTTGTTATCCATGCTACTGTTGGTAGACATTTGTGTTATTTCCAGTTTGTGGCTATTACAAATAATGCTGCTATGAACATTCTTACGTATGTCTTTTGGGGAACATACGCTCACATTCATTTGGGTATAAACCTGAGAGTGGAATTTCTGGGCCATATCTTCAGCAGATAATGCCAGCTTATCAAAGTAGTTCTACCAATTTACACTCCCACAGCTTCTCAACGTCGCCAATACTTAGTATTGTCAATATTTTAAATTTTAGCCATTTTAGCCACATGGTGGTTTGAATTTGCATTTCCCTGATGGCTAATGAACTTGAGTACTGTCCTAGGTCAGGTCCCTTGAGAAACAGACTGAGACGGAGATTTGCATGCGGAAGCCCATTGGGGATCCCCTCAGAGGGACCCTGAGGGAGAGGGAAGGCGGCAGGATGGACTCGTTGCAGTAGCTTCAGCCGATCTCCCGGGAGCTGGCCTGACCCTTCATGGCATTCCTGCCTTGAGGCAAGGGGGCCAGGCTTCCTACTCATTCTGACCAATCACTGGACGTGGGCCGACTCTGGGAAGGAGTATGACTTTGGGCAGTAAAGTTCTCTTTTGCCAAGGGTGATTCCCAGAGAGGGACAAGACTAGGGCAGCACTCCCAGAAGCTATCGGAATGAGCGCGAGCTGCACACTGTATAGCCTCGTCTCGAAGCCGCTTTTCACGTGCTTCCTGGTGACTTTGAGACCCTGCCTTGTGAGATGCCTATACTGGTCACTTGCCAAATTCTCTTTTATTGGGTTATTTTTCTTTTTCTTATCGATTTGCAGAAGTGTTTTGCATATTTTGAAGATGAGTTCTTTGTTGGATGTATGTAATACAAAAACATATACTGCCTTTTCACTCTTTTCATGGCGTATTTTAATGAACGGAAATTCTTAATTTTAACAAAGTTTTTTTTCCTCTTTGATAAGTGTTTTTTGGGATCTGTTTTTGTTTTTTGTGTTTTTCTTTAAATTATTTTAGAGACAGGGTCTCACTATGTTGCCCAGGCTGGTCTCAAACTCTTCAAGGGATCCTCCCGCCTCAGCCTCCTGAGTAGCTAGGACTACAGGTGCGCACCACCACACTCAGCCTATGATCTGTATCTTCACATACCCAAAGGTCATGAAATGTCTACATTACCTTCTAGAAGCTTTATTGTTTTACTCCTCACATTTACATCTGTGATTTACCCAGAATTCACTTTTGTCAATTTTTTGTGCTAGGGATCAAATTTATTTTTTCCATTTGGGCATCTAATTAACCTGGCACCATGGATTGGTGCATATCCCATTACATCTCAGTGATATAGGCCAGGTGACTGTGTATATGTTGGTCTATTTCTGGACCCTATCCCATTCTGTTGGTCTATATGTCTATCTTTGTACCAATCCCACACAGTTTTAATTATTGTGGCTCTATGATAAGTCTTGATATCTGATCATATAACTCCTCCAACTTTGTTCCTTTCCTTCAAGATTTTCTTTGCCATGTATGGCCCTTTCCACTTCCACATAGATTTAGAATCAGCTTATCAATTTCCACCAAAAAAACAGCCACCTGGCTTGGATTTCTATTGGAATTATACTGAATCTATTGACCAATTTGGGGAGAATTGACTCTTCACAGTACTGAATCTTCCAATCCCTGAACGTGGTATATATTTACTGTCTTAGCCCATTTTCCATTGCTTATAACAGAATACCAGAAACTACATAATTTATAAGGAAAAGAAATGGATTTCTTGCTGTTACAGAGGCTGAGAAGTCTAAGGTCTAGGGGCTGCTTTGGGTGAGGGCCTTCGTACTGGCTGGGACTCTCTGCAGGGTCCTGAGACTATGCAGGACATCACATGGCGAGGGCTGAGCCTGCCAGCTCGGGTCTCTCTTGCTCTTCCTATAAAGCCACCAATTTCACTCCCACAGTAACTCATTCAGCCATCGACACATTAATCCATTCACCTATGAATGGATTAATCTACTCATGAGTGCAGAGCCTTCATGACGCAATCGCCTCTTACCTGGCCCCACCTCTCAATGCCGCCACATTAGAAATTAAAGTTTACCATGAGTTTTGAAGCGGACAAATACTCCTTCCCTGTAGCGGGGCTTATTCCTGCCCTGGTGAGCCACCTCACATCCCAGACTCCACCACCCCCAGCTTCCGGGACAGGACAAGCCTACTATCCCAGACAAACCCGACCATTGGCCCCAGAGATGTCGTCTCTGTACCTGTCATGAGGACCTAGAGAGTCATAAATAGTACTGGCAGATACACCTGATGGAGTCAGATTTCATAGGCCTCCACCATGACACGCACTGATTTTGAACTCCATCGCTTAGAAAAGCCAACTGGCCTTCCCAAGGTGCCTTCCGATTCCAAACGCTGAGTTCTTTGCCATGGGCGGGGGGGATGGTGGGAAGATGAAACTGGCAGGCACATCAGCAAATGGCGAGGCTTCCCAGGCCCCCGTGGAGACCGTCCTCCAGCTCTGAATAAAGCCATTTTCTAAGGCCCTTGTTCTTATCCAAGGGAACAGAACCACAGCTTCCAGCCAGGGCTCTTCCCATCTCTATTTCTTCAGCTTTTCTGCTAGGGAGTTGGAAGCTGAGGGTGTGAAAACTGGAGGCCTGTCAGTGCCAAGGTCCCTGTTGTCTGTTGAGTGACCGTCCACTTCGTCTACCAGGCCGGCCGAGGAGCCAGCTGCCCAGGCAGGCCAGGCCATAGGCAGCCCTTCCCAGCTGGCAGCAGAGTGTGGGCACCCCCTGCCCAGGGTGCGAGGGTGTCTGTCTGCACTGAAGCATCTGGCTTGGGCTAATGAGCTGCTGGCACGGATGGGCAATTACTTTAGCTCTTTAAAGACCTGCCAAACTTGCTTTTAAAGCCATGGCATCCCCTTAATGACTCAGGCCTGAAAGCAAATCCTCTGCGTAGAAGGCAGTCGGCTCTGCCCATGGACACTCTCCGCCTCTCTGCCTCGAGTTATGGCCTCCAGGCTCGAGTGGATCCTAACTCAGAGGAGCCTCGACCACCTCATCCCCCCACAGCCCAGAGCGCCGGGTCCGGAGCAGGGCTTGGAAGGCTCGTTCCATTCCACAAGTGCCAGGTGTTCCACGCGCCCTGGACCGGGCCCTGGAGCACACCAACATGGGTAGGTCATGGGTAGGTCATGGGTAGGTCCTGGAGCCGAGCTGCAGTTCCCCGCACAGCTCCGCCTCCTGCTCACACCCTGAGCCCTCTCCCAGTCCCCAGCCAAAGGCTGCGCTCAGAGAGAGAGGGCCTGAGAGTCCCATGTACTTAAAGTACTTTTATCAAAAGAAGCAACACTCTTTGTTTGGGGGTGCCAGGGAGAAGGGCGGGTTCCACATGAGCACATTCTGCGGAACGGTGCCCTTCCACAGCTTGTGAAGGCAGCTGCTCCGACACGGCGGCTGTTCAGACTGTGCTGAGCTCACACGAAAGCAGAACTGTGGGGGGCAGAGGGGACTCATGCCAGGCGAGCCCCTCAGGAGCTTGCTCCCTGCCGGCCAGAGGCCGGGCTCTGCCCCCAGCTCCTCCAGACTCGGTCTTGTGCACAGAGCGAGCCACTGAGTCCACAGGGTGGAGAAGACCCCTCTCTGCTTGCCCGGGACGGTCACTGCACCCTTCTCTCTAGAACACAGCTGCAGCACAGCTCGAGCAGCCCACTGGCTCACGACCTGGACTGCAATCCAATGGCCCAGGGAGTTGTCCCTCTGTCCCCCGCTCCGTCCTCTTCCTTCTTCCCCTCCTTCTCCACTCACCCCCTACTTTTCTTACTTTTTCTAGTCTCCTTCCTTCTGTCCTCGCTCCCCTTTCCTTCCTTCCCTCTGTCCCCCAATTCTTCCCTCCCTCCTCCCTTTCTGCAGAGAGCATTTCTCTGGCTGCGGCTCTTCCTCACAGAGCGTTCTTAGGAAACCTCCTCGTCCCCATTTCTCTGTTCCCCTTTAGAATGACACTCATTGTCTTGATTCTTCTCCTCTCGGGCTCTCTCAGCCCCCCTCTCCGGGCTCACCCCACCATCCCTCAGAGACCATCCGGGCTGAGCATCCCTTATCCAAAATGCTTGGGACCAGAAGGGTTTCAAATTGGGATTTTTTTCAGATTTGGGAATATTTGCGTTATACTTACAACTGGTAGGTTAAGCACCCCAAGCCTGAAAATGCGGAGTTCAGAATGCCCCAAAGAGCATGCCCTTTGCGCTTTGTGTCGGCACTCAAACAGTTTTGGATTTTGGAGCATTTCCAATTGTGGATTTTTGGATTTGGGACACTCAGCCTGTACTCATCAAGGTCACCAATGACCTCTGCATTTGTTCAATCCAGCGTTTGTCTTTCCTGACCCCTCGAGGGCATCTGGCATAGCTGCTCACTCGCTTAGCCTTGAAGTACCTTCTTCACTTGGTTTCCAGCTACTGTGCTCTACCAAGTCCCTCCTACCTCGTTAGAAGCTCCTTGGGGTCAGCTCTCCGGCCCCCACCCCCGTCTCCCCAACCTCGTCCCATTGGAATACCCCAGCGCTCTGACTTGGACCCCCTCACTTTTTCTTAAGCCAGTGTTTGCTTATTTTAACTTTTTCTTTTGCATTTAAAAATTTTTTAATCGTGGTAAAAAAAAAAATAACATAAAATTTACCATCATAAAGTTGCTAGTTTCAAGTGTACAGATCAGTAGTATCAAGTGCAGTCACACTGTTGTGAAACAGACCCCAGAACGCTTTTCATCTGGAAAAACCAAAACCCTGTACCCGGGAACCAGCATCTCCCCAGCCCTCCCTCCCCGCAGCCCCGGCGACCACCGTTCTGCTTCCTGTCTCCGTAAACCCCTCCGCCCCAGGTGCCTCACAGAAGTGGATTCGTGTCTGTCTTTTTGCGACTGGCATGTTTCACTTAGCGTCATGTTCCCTGGGTTCATCCGTGTCTTGACATGTGACAGGATTTCCTTCCTTCTGACGTCTGAATGCTGTTCCACTGTGCGTGTCACAGGTACCCCGTTTCGTGTATCCACTCGGGTGCTCCCCCTCGTGGCTGTTGTGAACAACCTGCTGCGGACCTGGGGGTGTAAATCTCTCTCCCAGACGCTGCTTCAGCGCTGCTGGGTATGTGCTCAGAAGTGGACCTGCCGGACCTTCCCGCTCCTCCACCCCACGGTCGCCTTGGCCATGCTCGTGGCTTGAAATGTATTCCTGATGGCTCCCAACTTTACGTCTCCAGCCAGACCTGTCCCCTCAACTCCCAACTTGCACTTCCAGCTGGCCACTCACCTCTGCCCTGGACTGCCCAGCAGGCACCCAGACTGGGCATTTCCCAAACTGAACTTACAACTTCCTCCCGAGAAGCTGATCTTCCCCCAGTCTTCTCCATCTCATTCAATGGCAGCTCCAACTTCCCACCTGCTCCCCGAAACGTCTGGGGTCCCTGGCTCCCTCTGTCTGTCACACCTCTCAGCCAGCCCCTCAGGAAATCCTGTTGGCTCTACTTCAAAATATGTGCAGATTTTGGCCACTTCCGTCACCTCGGCTGCCGCTGCCATGGTCCACGCCCTGTCACCGCTCGCCTGGGTGTGGCAATAGCTTTCCAGCAGGCCCCAGGCTCGCCCCTTTTCTCACAGGCTATTCCCCAGGCAACAGCCAGAATTATCTTTTTAAAGATTTTTTTGGGCCGATGACATCCCTCCTCTCCTTTAAACCCTCCAAGGGCTTCCCACCTCCAACAGGAAATGCCAAAGGGCTGTAACAACCAACCAACCATATGCAGTCCGGTCCCATCAGCCCTGCGAGCTCAGGTCTCACCGGCCTCCAGTGTCCCAGGTACCTATGACTACAAGACGAATTACCCCAAAACTTGGTGGCTCCAAACAACAAACGTTTGCTATGTCACAGTTTGCACTCAGGATGCGGGTGTGGTTTGGCTGGGTCCTGTGGCTCGGAGTCTCTTGCGAGGCTGGAGGCCCAGCGTCAGTGAGAACCATGGTCACCTCAAGGCTCAATCGAGAGAGAAGCTGCTCCCAAGTGTACTCGCCGGGCGGTTAGCGGGACTCGGCTCCGCGTGGGCCAGTTGGACGGGGGCCTCAGCTGCTCACTGGCTGTTGGTTGGCCACAGGCAACCCTGGGCTCCTTGTCACCTGGGGCCCTCCGTGGGACAGCTCACAGCATGGCAGGTGGCTTCCATCAGAGCAAGGAAGCGAGAGAACGAGACGGCAGGCCAGACAGAAGCCGGAGTCTTCCAGTAACCCACGCTCAGAGATGACACCATCATTTTTGCCATATTCTGTTGGTTCAAAGCAAATCACTAGGTCCAGCCCACACTTGAGGACAAAAGTGTGAATCCCAAGAAGCAGAGGTCCCCGGGAGCCATCCTAGACGCTGCCTGCCACTTCAATAAAAATTTAAAACAATAAAATAAAATTGCAATAGCCCCTCCTCCCCACTTTTCTCCATAACACTGATCAGCTTCTAACATACTGTAATTTCTTTTCTAGTTTTTTGTTTTTGTTTTTGTTTTTGTTTTTGTTTGAGACATAGTCTCACTCTGTTGCCCGGGCTAGAGTGCTGTGGCATCAGCCCAGCTCACAGCAACCTCAAACTCTGGGCTCAGGTGATCCTCCTGTCTCAGCCTCCTGAGTAGCTGGGACTACAGGCATTTGCCCATGCCTGGCTAACTTTTTCTATTTGTAGTAGAGATAGGGTCTCGAACTCCTGAGCTCAAGTGATCCTTCCACCTCTGCCTCCCAGAGTGCTAGGATTATAGGCTTGAGCCACCTCGCCCGGCCTCTTTTCTGGTTTATTTGCCTCCTCTCTTTAGATTATAAACACACAAGGGCAGGGTTTTTGTGTGATTGTTTCACTGCCGTATCCCCGGTACCTAGGACAATGTCTTGTACATAATAGGTGCTCAATAAATGAATGAATCTGGTAGGCCAGTGATTTTCAACTTTTAGGTGTGTAACATTTTCTTCAAACAATTTTGTAAGGAATGCCAATCAATAAGACAGATAAAAGCAAAGTGGCTCTGTCAGAATTAGGGGGTAGGGACCCAAAGTCCAGCTCCATCTGCCTCCACCCACACCCTGTTACTCCCTTTTTGAGGAGTCTCGGAGCCTTAGGGCTCTCCCGGAGCACTGTGAGCAGTTCTATTGAAAGGTAAGAGGGAGAGAGCTCTCTGCTCCAGCCCCTCGTGTACGGGCTGGGTTCGGAAAAGAGCCCTGAGCTCTGCTCCCAGCCCAACCCTAGACATCAGTGAGCCGTATGTGTGGCCCCAGCTCTCTCCCATGCAAAACTTGGGTTCCATTCCTGCCCTCTAAGGAGTGAGAAAATACTCAGAGAGTCATTATTGGAAAATATCTTAGCTGTCACTTAATGTAACCCACTGCCCTCTGGTTTTCAATCATTAATTCATTCAACAAACATTAAGTTCCTGCAGTGTATGTGCCAGGCACTTGCATATAGAAAGACATGAAAAGAAGAGTACCTATTCCCCCCGAAGCACAGGAGGGAGATGGCAAATATTGAGATGCCTCTCTCCAAACTCCCTGTTTGAACTCCTCCAGTGTTGGGGAACTCACTACCCACCAAGGCCACACATTACACTGCCCAGCGACACCAGCAGCAAAACTGTTCTCCTTTTTGTCAAGTCCTGTTTTCTTACAGCTTCCACTTTGGTCTTAATTTTCTCCTCTGGCTCCACACCAAATAAATCTATCCCTCTTCCAAATGACAGCCTTTTAAGTATTTGAAAACAGTAATCAAGCTCCACAGAGAGCTGTCTATAGACTTGTGGCTGCTCTAGGGGGGCCTACGTTTTTGTGGCTGCCCCTGACCAGCTGGATTCTGGAGCCAGGCGGAGCCCAGTGTCCCTGAGCACGTAGCAGGGCCGTGGTGCTGGGAACTGCCTCCCGCGCCCACACCGCCCGCCCCAGCGAGAGGGAATTCCAACACGCTCCCACTGGCCGGCAAAGGGTTCAAACAAGGGGCCAGCCTGGCTGGCAGGTTTTCCGCTGCCTCCGCGGTCCTGTCCTGGAGGGGCAGCTTCTCCTCGGGTGCAGCCTTGATTTCAAAGCAGCCAAATCTCGGCTCTTTGCGACCCGGAGAAGTCTGGCTGCAGCAGCGAGGAATTAAATGGTGGTTTTGGTTTTTTTTTTCCTGTATGTTCTTTGTTTCAACAAAATGTCGTTTTCCAAGTAATTGCTTGCCTGACGCAATAGGGCCTGCTGGGCCTCCAGGGTGTAAATCTTCCCGACAAGGGGGCAGTTTTCTGCTTTTTCCTGCAAGGCTGAAGCCCAGCTCTGTCTCTGGGCCAGCCCAGCAGGTCTTGAATTCATTAAAGTTTGGGCCACTTGGCCAAGCCGTCTCCGGCTCTTCTGCCAGGGCTGTGGGCTGCTTGGCACAATCCTCAGAGCCTTGTTCAGCAGGAGACCGGGCTGGCCCAGGGCAGGCGCAGAGGGAGGTCACAGGGTGCAGGAGGACAGGCCAGGGAGCTGGCGTGGGGGGCAGTGGGAGAGTGCGGAGTCGCCAGAGAGCCTCAGAAAAGCGAGAAAAAGCTTCAAAACGCATTCTCAGTCTCAGAAGGAGGACCAGGATGTGGGCGTCACCTGTGGATCTGCCCTGCACAGCTGTTGGAGGAAGCCTGTTCTCAAAAAACACCCTGCCTCCTGGCTGCAGGGAAGTAAAGGGGATGCGTGGTCCATTTCGGAGTGTCTGAAAATTCCCTGCGTGGCATTGCCCTGCTTGTCGCCTCTTTCCTTCTCCTTTTCTCCATGCTCTGGTTTCCATTTAAAAGTGGTGGCTCACGCCTGTGATCTCTGCTTTCTGGGAGGCCAAGGCGGGAGGATTGCTTGAAGCCATGAGTTTGAGAAGAGCCTGAGCAAGAGGGAGACCCTGTCTCTGCAAAAAGTAGAAAAATTAGCCGGGCGTGGTGGTGCTCGCCTGCAGTCCCAGGTACTCGGGAGGCTGAGGCAGAAGGATCCCTTGAGCCCAGAAGTTTGAGGTTGCAGTGAGCTATGATGATGCTACTGCATTCTGGCCGGGGCAACAGAACAAGACCTTGTCTCAGAAAATAAAATAAAATAAAATAAAATGTAAATAAATAAATGCAAACATGCTCTTGCCTCCATTTCCCTCCTTCCTTCACTCTTCACCCCCAATGCCCCGCCCACCTCGTGTCCCACCCCAGGCCCACTTCTCTGACACCGACAAGTGTCTGAATCAATTTGCCTTCCCCATCCTCGGTGAGGTGTCCCTCTCTCTGTGCCCCCCCTTCCCCATAAGTCTCCTCTGGTTAAATGAAGCGTAATGTTAGCATCCTCGTGTCCTTGGGGACGGCCGGGTGTCTTAAATGAACAGAGAAGACAGCAGTCTGTCCTGCTAAGCACCCACCACCCACATCTACCGACTGTCGATTTCCAATAAAGGGCGTTCCTGGTCCACACGGGCCTTTAAACCGTGAGCCCAAGTAAAGGCTTCGGGCAGAGCTGTTCAGAGGGTCCCTCACAACCCCGCTCGCGCCAGGTCTGTGAAGCCGAACCTCCTCGTGCCCTGTAGGAAAAGTCTCCTGAGCCCAGTCATTTGTACACACGTGTGAAATAAAAACCCGGTGTTAGGTCAACCTGGAGACGTCTGCCTTTCGATCTTCCCTAACCGTGAGCTTAAAGACTTTAACATGACTTCAGGCGTCACCCACCAGGGGACAGAGGTTCACAGGGGCAAAGTATTCTTTGCATATTCCCCGTGTAGACTACACGGGGAGCTGCACGCTCCTTCCCCTCTGAGGCCAGCCGGCATCCCAATCCCATGGAACCATGTTAAGGAGCTTCTTGTCCTCACTTCTGGGGCAGGAAACAGGCTGTGAAATGCTGCCAACGGTGAACGAGGGGACGTGTGAAGTCCCCTCCCCGCCAAGGCTCTGGAACACTCAGTGTGCTCATTACAGCTGGATTAACCTGGACGCATTCCTGCCCGGACACAGAAGCCCAGGCCGAATGTTCCAGGCGCCCTGTGATTGTGGGATTCTCTGCGGGGCCCACCCAGTGGTTTCCAGCCATGCTGGAAAAAACAACAGGCAGCAGCCCCACCCTTTCACTGCAGGGCGCGGATCAAAACCGCACGGCTGCCTGGTGTGCGGTCACTGCAGCAGGGGAACATTTGTCTTGGACTTTGATGTGCATCTCACTGGAGACTTCTTTGGGGGGCGACGTTATCACCAACATCATCATCAGATGGTATTTTTTTCAGTGCGCAGATGTGCATGACACAGGGACGGGCCAGTGAAGGTGGCTCTTTCTGCAGTGTTGGGGCTCTCTCTTCAGCACAGAGAGCTGCTGCTCCTCAGATACTTGGACAAGTGAGTTCCACACCCAGCCTCCCCTCACTGTGTTAGTCTAAAAATGGAGGCAAACAAGCTTATCTTCTCCAAAAACCCCACGCAGAGGTCTTTGGGGGACCTCTCGGAGGCTGAGCCAGAACCCGGCTTGATTTGGTTGGTGGTCTCTGCCACAGAGCTAATGAGCTGCAAATACTCCTCTTCAAAAGCAAAGGCTGAGCCTTTGAAGCCTGCACAGACCCGCCCAGAACCCCACAGTCTCCAGCCCCAGCTTCCCGCATCCCGGCGAGGCCCTCGAGAATTCCTCGGGTTGGGAATCAGAGAGCGTGTCCCACGTGGAGAGCAAGAGGGAACCAGCCACACTTCCCGTGCACACCCAGCCCGAGCCTCCCCGCGGGAAAGGGGGAATGTTTGGCTTTGCACCCCACAATTTGTGCATGACAGGAAGAGCCTAATAACAAGTACCATTTGCTGAGCAATATGTCAACCCCCGTGCTAAGCACCACGCATGTGTCTTTCCTCATTTCTCTCACACGCCTTATTTTGAAGATGAAGAAACAGGGGCACAGAGAGGTTCTGTAATTAGACCAAGGTCACACAGCTACTAGGTGGCATATCCAGGACTCCAGCCTAGGTCTAGCTGACTTGCAGAACCACACAGTTCTACATATGACAAATTCATTTTAGTTCTTTGAAACCCCGGAAACAAGCCTTGATACGCATGTGTATGGGACACACGTGCGTAGGGCCGAATAGAAATCAGCCTATGCCTGAAAGAAATCATGCTACGGGGCCAAGGAACATCGCTGAGAGAATGTGGGAAAGCCCTCTTGTGTGGCTCTCACTCCTGTGGTCCCCAGCCACACAGCTGCTTGGTGGGAAGACGTCTGAGTGTTCACACTGTCAGCTTCTAGTGAAATCAGGAACAGGAGGGACCATGGGTGGCTTCTGGGCCGCCAGGGAAGATTGCTGCCTCCTGCTGATGTCTGAGAACTAACTTACAGGTTTCTCGCTTGTCTCCTGCACAAGAACAGCCGGAGTGTTGAGAAGAGAAGGTGGGAGTTAAGCAAAATTAAAGAGAAGCGAGTTGTAGAAGCAGAAGAGCCACAGTAGTGTAGTAAGACTGTACTGAGTGTGTATTTAATGCTCAAAGCCACAGCTGCGTGTGCACATGTGGGTGTGCAACACCGGGGCGGGGAGGTCGGGGAAGGGGAGAAACAGGAGAACTTCCAGGCTCTTGAAAGCTGGTTAAGGAAGAAAGACCGATATTATATATAACAGCCAAAAGCGGTTTGCATCATACCGTACGTAAGTGCTGAGTTATTCAGTAGTAACTGTGTGATTCCGGGTCAGGGGACTTGGAATAGCTAGAGGGGGCTTCACGGAGTGGGAAGGGAACTTTAGCCGACCCTCGGAAGCTGGGTGAGATGCAATCCGGCGCTGAGGAAGAGAGGGCACGCCTGCAGGGGAGCACGCGTATGAGGATCATAAATAATAAATCAAACCTGCGTTGTACTTAAAATCACAAGCTGTTAGGGCTCAAAGGATCCTCCGAGGCCGCGTAGTTCAGCTCTTCCCTTTGGAGACAAGAAAACAGAGGCCGAAAGAAATGAAGTTGCAATGGCTAAGCCGCTTAGCCTCCTTAGGCGTAGTGGATGTTTGTCTCCATGGAACTGGGATTGCTTTGTAGACAAGATCTCAGGCGTCCTAATAACATCCTTGGGAACCAGCCAGGGAGACTGCGATGGTGACAAGGGCAGCGGTGGCGATTTGGTCCTTTGTTAGTTTGCATGATGGTGAGCTGGAAAGGAACCAGGTCCCCCCAGTTCTGTTCTGGCAGAGTCTCCAGGGAAAGAGAGCGCCGTGGGAGGGAGGGGGCGAGGAGAGCCCTCGGCCTCCCAAGTGGCCGCACAGCGTCACTCACGCTGGCTTCTGTCCTGTTCAGCACACCACGCAGCCATCGTTTTGTGCAACAAAATTTCAAGTGTGCCGTCTGATGGAATTGCAGTAACTCTATACAATCCTGCAAGCATGAGCACAATCAAGCAAGATGCAGACGTTTCCATCAACGTAAAAACTTTTCTCACAAAACCGTTCCTGTCATAACTCCCACCAGCCCCCACGCTCACCCCAGGCAACCACTGATCTGTTTTGCCTTTTCCAAAATTTCGTATGAATGGAATCAGACAGCATGCAGGCGTTTGGTTTGACTTCTTTCCCTTAGCATGATAGTTTTGAGATTCATTCGTGTTGCCTGTATTAATATTTTGTTCCTTTTGATTGCTGAGTAGTATATGGATATACCACAATCTGTTTATCTACTCAGCAGTAAAATATATTGATGCTTGGATTCTTTCCAATTCTTTGGGGTCTTCGGGGGGGGGGGGCGGTTCTTTGGTTTTTTTGCTTTATGAGACAGAGTCTCACCCTGTTGGCCGGGCTAGAGTGCAGTGGCGTCAGCCTAGCTCACAGCAACCTCAATCTCCTGGGCTCAAGCGATCCTCCTGCCTCAGCCTCCCGAGTAGCTGGGACTACAGGCGCCCACCATCACGCCTGGCTAATTGTTCTATTTTTTTGTAGAGATGCAGGGTCTTACACTATGTTGCTCAGGCTGGTTTCGAACTCCTGGCCTCAAGCGATCCTCCCACCACAGCCTCTCAGAGTGCTGGGATTATAGGTGTGAACCACCGAGCCTGGCCAGGTTCTTTCCAGTTTTGAGCTACTTTGAATAAAGCTTCTGTGAACATTCATGTATAAGTCTTTGTGTGGACATATATTTTCATTTCTCTTGGGTAAATATCTGGGAATGAGATTGCTGGGTCATAGGGTAAGTACGTGTTTAGTTTAATAAGACAATGTTTTCCAGAGTGTGTGTACAGTTGTGCACTGCCTGCAGAAGAGTCCTAGCTGCTCCACATCCTCACCAGCACTGGGGTTAATCAGTCTTTTCTCACTTTGCCCATTCTGGTGGGTGTGTAGTGGTATCTCATGGAGGGTTGACTATGCGTTGGCCTCGTTACTAGTGATGTTGGCATCTCTTAATATGTTGACTGGCCACTCACATATGTTCCTTTGAAAAGTGTCTATTCAAATCCTTTGCCTCTCTTTTACTACTTGCTTATTATTGAATTGTAAGAGTTCTCTGTATGTTCAAATACAAGCTCTCTGTTCTATGTGTGCTTTGCAAATATTTTTTCTCAGTCACTGGCTTGCTTTGTGTTTTCTTAACTATCTTTTTTTGAAGACAGAGTCTCACTCTGTTGCCCCAGCTAGATGTCATCACAGCTCACAGCAACCTCAAACTCCTGGGCTCAAGCACTTCTCCTGCCTTGGCCTCCTGAGTAGCTGGAACTACGGGTGCGCGCCACCACCCCCAGCTCATTTTTCTATTTTTTGTAGAGACCAGGTCTGGCTCTTGCTCAGGCTGGTCTTGAACTCCTGATCTCAAGTGATCCTCCCACCTTGGCCTCCAAGAGTGCTAGGATTACAGGTATGAGCCACCGCGCACACCCTTTTTTAACTGTCTTTTGAACAACAAAAGTCTTTAATTTTGATGAAGCTAATTTTGTCAACTGATTTGTACCTTTTATATTTGTCTGAATCATTTGTTTGACCAAATGCAATAAAGATTCGTCTTTTATATTTTATTCTAGTTTTAGTTCTCACACTTAGGTTTATAATTCATTTTGAGTTAATTTTTCTGCATGGTTTAAGGTAAGAAACAAGGTTTAGTTTTTTGCATACAGATATTCTGTGGTTTTTTCATACAGATATTCACCATATGTTGAAAAGACTCCTTTTTCCAAGTGAACTGCTTTGGCACCTTGGTCAAAAAAAAAATCAATTGATGATTTTTAGGACAGCGAAACTATTCTGTATGATACTATAATTGTAGATACATGTCGCTACACATTTTTCCAAACTTCATAGAATGTACAACACCAAGAGTAATATACATTACACCCTAATGTAAACTATGGACTTTGAGTGACAACAACATGTCAACACAGGACCAGCAATTGTAACAAATGTATCATGTTGGATGTTGATAGCAGGAGAGGCTGTTCATGTGTCGGGGTAGGGAGTACATGGGAGCTCTCTGCACTGTTTGCTCAATTTGCTGTGAAACTAAGATTCCTCTAAAAATAAAGTCTGCTTTTAAAAAAGAAGAAAATCTATTTTTAAAAAAAATCAATTGCCTATATAAATGAGGGTCTATTTCTGAACTCTATTCTGTTTCATTGATCTAATATCTATATTTATTTCAATACCATATTATCTTGATCTCTATAACTTTATGGTAAGTTTTTAAATCAGGTAATTTGTAAGCGATCCAACTTACATTCTAATAATCATTCTAACAGGTATGAGGTGGTAACTCATTGTGGTTTTAATTTGCATTTCTCTGGTGATTAGTGATGTTGAGCATTTTTCATATACCTGTTGGCCATTTGTATGTCTTCTTTTGAGAAATGTCTATTCAGGTAGGTCCTTTGCTCATTTTCTAATTGGGATATTTGTTTTCTTGCTATTGAGTTGTTTGAGTTCCTTATATATTTTTGCATATTAACACTTTATCAGATATATGGTTTGCAAATAGTTTCTCTTATTCCATAGGTTGTTTCTTATTGACTTTTTAGCTATCCTTCTTTCTAGTATTTTTAGTGGTTGCTCTGGGAATTACAACATAGGTCCTTTAAGTTTTACAATATGCTTGGAGTAAATATTGTACCATTTCAGTAAGTTATGGAAACTTTGCAACTGTGTTGGTCCATATTCTCTTACTCCACCCCCTACTTTACATTACAATTGAAATATATTATATTTTATGTATATGAAGTATATACATTTCCTTTGGTATTTCTTGTCATGCAGCTTTGCTAGCAGTGAATTCTCTTTCACTTGAAAATGTCTGTATTTAACCTTGATCCTTGAAGGATATTTTCACTGGATATAGAATTCTGGATTGACAGTTTTTTCTTTCTGCAATTTAAAGATATTTCACTCTTCCAGCCCCATGATTTCTGATGAGATGTCAGCCCTAAATTGAATTGTTCCCATGTACATAGTGTGTCGTTTTTTCTTTTGCTGCCTTCAAGATTTGCTCTTTATCTTTGAATGTCCATAGTTTGTCTAAGATGCATCTTTTTCTCTCTGTTCTTTAACCGGGATAATTTCTATTGTTCTATTTTCAAGTTCACTTTCTATTTCCTTTGTCATCTCCATTGGATGTTAAGTCCAGCCAGTAAATTTTGATTTTTGATGTTGTATTTTTCAGTTCTAAAATGTCTGTTTAGTTCTCTGTCTTTTAAATCATTTCTCTTTCTCTATTGTGATTTCCTATCTTTTGATTCATTCTGAGCATATTTTATTTTACCTCCTTGAGGGTAGTTATAATAGTAGCCATTTAAAAATCTTTGGCTGCTAGTTCTAGTATCTGGATCACTTCAGGGTCATTTGCAGTTTATTTTCTTTTCTCTTAAGACAGTGTTCCATTTTCATGGCTCTTCCTATATTAGGGAAATTTCTGTTGTAACCTGGTCATTACAAATGTTCAGTTGTAGAAAATTTTAATTCTGTTCTTTTTCTCTGATGAGAACTACAACTCTGTTTCTTGGACAGCAGTTCCCATGTCTGTTCAAATAGTTTCTCTTTAACTGAATCCCTTTCAGTCTGTTCTGTGCATTTGGAGGATCGGGAGAGAGGTGGGTGCTCAGCATTTGGGATCTTCTTTGGCTCTTCCCCGCCATGGTTCCCCCACTCTCTTCAGCGCCACAGTTCCCTGGCTTGGTTTCCTGGTTTCCCAGTCCAGAAAGACTCCAGCATGTCCACCGGCGCTCCTGCCACTCTGGCGTCATATCAGCTGCTCCTGGCCCTGGGAAAGAAGCTGCAAAAATGGGAACTCACTTCGTAAAACTCCTTTCCTCCGAGGATGTCCTTCCCCCAAAAGCCTGTCTGCTTCCGTTCACTCTTCAGTGTCTGATGTAGCTGTCTTTGGTTATTTATCCAGATTTTTAGTTGATTTTTATAGAACAGTCTGTCTGGTAAGATCTTACTTACTCTGTCATTACCGGAAGCAGAAAGCCCAGGATAATCTCTTTGAAAAGCAATATCATGTCACTTCCTGCTAAAATCTTATAAACATCTTATCATTGCCCTTAAAGTCCAAAGTCCTTAGTGTGACCTTCAGTTAGACTCTGAGCATAGGGCAGAAGGTACCTGCATTACTCAGAGTTTTCCAGAGAAACAGAACCAATAAGGTATATATATGTATTATATATGAAGTGTATTATAAAGAAATGTATTATAAAGTATTAGCTCACACGATTATGGAGTCTAAGAACTTCTACAGTCTAGAGACCTGGGAAAGCCGTTAGCATAGTTCAAAGACCTGAGGGCCAGCGAGCCAAAGAGCCAATGGTGTGGATTCCAGCCGAGTCCACAGGCCTGAGCACCGAGGGCAGGGGAAGATGGATGTAGTCAGGCAGGGAGTGAATCCAACGCTCCTCTCCCCTTTCTTCTATTCAGGCCCCAATGGACTGGATGATGCCCACCCACATGCGGAGGGTGACCTTCTTTCCTCAGTCTGCCGATTCAAATGCAATCTCTTCTGGAAACAACCTCACAGACACACCCAGAAATAATATTTCACCAGCTCTCTGGCCATTCCTTGGTCCAATCAAGTTGACACATAAAAATTAAGCATCACAGCAGTCTCAACTGGGATTTTGAGGACAGTTTGATAAAGAGACATTTACAAAGGTTGAGGGAAATAAAAAAACAGGTTAAGGCACTCCGAGTCTAGCAGATATGGAAGCCATGGTGACTCCTAGGCCTGAATGGGCACAGGGAGTAAACAACCAAACCAAAAAACCTGGAGCCATGGAAATGGGGCCACCCACAACAGGACACAGCCCTGCCAGAACATCAGCACCCAGCAGGGACAGGGCAGGAGGAAATGCCATGACTCCTCTTCCCTGTGTTCTCTGATTCCTGCTGATGTCTCCACAGCCCAGACCCAACTGAAAGCCAGAGGGAAGAGAGCCCAGGCGCTGCAGTCTTCGGTGGCCGGCCTCCTGGGCTGTAGAGCAGGACAGAGAAGGACCCTCTTCAGCCAGGTCCTGCCCTGGTGTCCCCTCCCGCACAGGCATACTGGACATCTTCCAGTTCATCCAATAGTTCTCTCCCTCCTTTGCCACAAGATGTTCCTCCTGTGAATGTTTTTCCCCGTCTTTGCCAGCCTCACCCCTCTTCAGCCTCCTACTGTCAGCTTAAGCCTAAATTCCCCAGAGAGGTCTTTTATGACTCCCCAGACTAGGAAGTGACCCCCTTTCATATATTTCTAAAGCTCCCTGTACTTCCGTCTTACAACATCAAGCTCACTAGTGAATAACCAATCGCATATTATAATTAGTTACTTCTCAAATATCTGCCTTCACCAACAAACTATGAGCTCAAGGAGAGCAGGAGCAAGTTCTGTTTTGCTCACCACTCTGCACAGAAGCTGGCACTGATGCTAGCTCATACTAGTGCTCAATACACATGTGTTGATTGATTAATCAACATGCCTGTCTCTCTTGCTGGAATACGAGAGGACTGATTGTGTTCCATGAGTTCGTGAATCCCCATCTCCTAGCATAATGCCTAGTATATCACAGGCCCTCAAAAATGTGGCTGGAGGTACTAATACACAATACCATTTGTATTTTAAACCTATGCTACATTTGAAAGTAATGAGTTCCATTAATTTAATGCCCATTGCAAAAAGTCACCCCTCTTTTTATTTGTCCTAAAATTTCCTCATTCAAGCTTGGAGGCTGACCCCTGCTCCCCAGTTTTGTGATTCCCAGATTTGGGAGCCACATCCATGTCCACCTTTCCAGCATGTTTCTGCAGCCTTTACTCTGCCAATTCTCGCACAGTTGACTTTCCAGTTCAAAGGGATTGCATCTCTGTGGTCTCTTTCTACTTGGCCAGACTTCAGCCCCTAGAACACTTTTTCCCTCTCTTCTAGAATTTTTCAGACGCCATCATGCATTATTGATTAGCCAAGATCAGAAATGTCCATAGCACTGTGTTCAACTGCTAGGTTCTTGCACCAAAGAAGGACAGGGTTTTCTCTTTCCTTCCAGTCCTTGTCCTGATGGGCAAGTCAATCAAATCCTTGGCAAGTCAGATTAATCATCTATGAAATGGCAGTGACATCTGCTGTAGCAATTGCTGAGTAACAAACCACCCAAAAACTTAGTGGCTTAAAACAGCAATTTTATTTTCTCATGATTCTATGAGTCAGCCATTTGGGTTGGGCTCAGTTGGTGGTTCTTCTGCTGCTGGTCTTGCCTGGGGTCACTCATGCAGCTGTGGTCACCTGGCAGTTCAGCTGGATAGAGTTCCCAGCAAGAAGACAAGGCAAAACCCCCAGTGCACAAGCACTTTTCCGGCCTATGTTTACATCACATTTGCTAAGAGCACACTGACCAAAGCAAGTCACGTAGTCAGGCCCAGCGTCATTGTCAAAGGGGCTACACAAAAGCATGGATACAGGAGGAATGATTCATCGGGGCCCATTACTGTAAAGTCTCCCTTACCTTTTACTTAGAGAGCTATGGTGAGGAACTAGTGAGATAGTGCTTGCACACTACAGTGTACAATGTACAATGTAAATGCAAGTTATTACTTAACCAGTATATGTAATTCCATAATTTACATTTTATTGATGATGTATCTGGGATCTTTCAATGTCTCCTATTAGATTCAAGTCTCTTTGGGATGTTGTTATAGGTTGAGTTGTATTCCCCTGAAAAGGTATGTTAAAGTTCCAACCCCCAATACCTCAGAATGTGAACTTATTTGGAAATAGAGTCATTGTAAATGTAATTAGGTAAGTTAAGATGAGGTCATACGGTGGTAGGGTGGGCCCTTAGTCCAGTATGACTGGTGTGCTTGTAAGAAGATAGCCATGACACAGACACACGCAGGGAGAACACCACGTGAAGACAGACGCGAGATGGGAGTTATTCTGCCACCAGCCAAGGGACATCTAGGGCTGCCAGAAGATGGAGGAGGAAAGGAGGGTCCTCCCCTGGAGCCTCCAGAGGGTGCATGGCCCTGTGAACACCTTGATTTGGGACTAAAGCCTTCAGAAATGTGGGACAAAAAAAAATATCTCTTGTTTTAAACCACCCAGTTTGTGACACATTGCTACTGTAGCCCTAGGAAACTAATAATATGGTAAGTATATTTAACTCCCCATCAGCTTCATTTAAAGAGGCTTGAGATAGAATAAACCAAGAGTCTCTGATTAGGAGTCAAGAGTTTAGGACGCTCACCATCTGTGGCACTTGACCAAGTCATTTCTCCTTTCTGGGCCTCAGTTTCCATATCTGTTCAGAATGAGGGTTGCAGTATGTCCACGTTTCCAAAGCTTGGTACCGCTGTACTATGATAAGGTACTTGGGATGATTTCACATGGGCATATGGACAAACATTTTTAAATTGTAGTGTTCAATATTAATCATGGCTATCTTAAGTATGGCAAGTAGGGCTGGTTTTCTATTTACGTTGGTAATATAAAACCATCCAGGGTTTTGAAAAGTCTTAATTTAAATAAAACTATGAGTAAATAATAGCACAGTTGGCATATGTATATGGTAAAAACTGTGAAAGTGGTAGGTGAAAGATTGACATTTGGGAAAACACTGCACTCTATATTCTCAAAAGATCCTTCCAGATCAGAAGTGCTAGGATTCTGTGGCTCTGCAAAGATGCCCGCCAGAATGAAAGGCAGAGGAGGAAGACAGGCGGGCAGTTACCGAGGAGATGAGAGAAGCTTGGGCAGCTCTGCAAGAGCCCAGGAGGGGCAGTGAGACCCTCATCACTCGTGGGAATGTCCTCTGATCAGGAGCTGTTTGCTCCACGTCCATTACATGTCCTTATCGCCACATGCCACCGTCTCATTGCTGGCTTTGCTGGGATACACCTTACCCTAGTTAAGCCCCCATGGCCGAAGGAACCAGGTCCTGAGACACAAACTTCCTCCCCTACTCAAGAGCCAAATGGTAATAATATCAATTTAGGAGGCTGGGAAATCTTTCCATTGGACTTGCCTGTAGGTTGTGTTATGGTTTTCATACTAGGGTATAATATGGGGTCACGTTTGACTATAAGAGGCTACCAGGTGGCTGAAGAAAGGGCAAGGAGCATGAAGACAGATGCGTCATAGTCTCACAGAAGCCCCTTAGCAATGAGAGAGACCTCAGAGGTCATGTAGCCTCTAGAGCATCCCACTGGGTGTCTTCCAGCTTCTCCTGAAACAGGTCCGTTGGCAAGCCGGCCCTTCCTTGTCAAATGGCACTGAGGGTTAGAAGTGCCCTTCTCTGTGTTGGACTGCAGGCTCCCTTCTCTTAACTTTAGATTAGTGGATCTTTTAGCTGCAAAGACCCCTCAAGAATCATCTGGTTTGGCCCCTGCCTTTGAAGAGGGCAGGCGGCATGACCCACATTTTTCACAGGAGATGACCAAAACCCAGAAGATTCATGGACAGAGTTACTCAACCTCATCTTCCGGCTCGGTAGCTTCCTATTATGCACATTCTGATTGACCTCTCAGAGCTGGCTGGACCAAAAAGCCATTAGTCCTTCCTCGTCCTCAGTGCAGCTTCTCTTCTGCAGCAGGTGTGATGCGTGGCATCACCTTCCTCCAGCCCCGGGCTGCATTCACCATCCTCCGCCCACCCTGGGGGAAAGCCTAGTTTTCCAATATACCTGTGTGGTTTTCTGTTCCGCTGTTGGCACTGACTTGTTGCATTTGGGATTATTACCTATTGGTCCTTGTTCTGCATTCAGTCTCTCCACACAGTAACTCTCACCTGCTGGAAAAGATGCCCTCACGTAGCCACACAAATCTCTTATTCTCCACACTAAATACTGCCAGTGCCCTCTCCTGTTCCCCAAGGACGTGGCTTCTAAATCTGAACACTGTTCTTATGGTCTTCTGGTGCTCAGAACTGAATACGACAGTCTAGATATAGCACTGCTGTACGGATACGTGTGCATCTGTACAACGGTCTGGACGCAGTTGGAACACAGAAAGCCCTTAGTACTGGAAGAGACCTCAGTCCTTGTCTGGCCACTAGACTTCTATTCATGCAGCATTGACTTTTGGAGCAGCCACAGGGCACTCAGGACTCTTGGTGAACTTGCAGTAAATTAAATCTCTAAATTATGAACCAATATTAGACTTCAGTATTCATACCTTTTACTTATACAATGGATATTTTGTAACCCAATTTCTAAAAATCTCAGATATCCGTGTGGATCACCTGCTCACCTCCTCCAGGGCTCTGCTTAAATGCCTCTTGGTGAGGTCTTTGGGTAAGGGGCCCCCAGGAGCCCGGGTCTTTGCCTAAACATACTTCTCTAGCCTTGCCCATTTCCTTCTCTGCCTTAGTTTTCTCTATAGCAGGGGTTCCCAACCTACGGTGAGTTGTATAATTATTTCATTATATATTACAATGTAATAATAACAAAAATGAAGTGCACAATAAATGTAATGCACTGGAATCATCCCAAAAATCTTCCCCCTCCTCCCCAGCCCGTGGAAAAATTGTCTTCCATGAAAATGGTCCCTGGTGCCAAAAAGGTTGGGGACCGCTGCTCTATAGTACTTAATCACCGTTTGACATATTATTTATTATTTTACTTATTTACTCTGTCTTTTCAAATCTGTCTTCCTCTACTAGAATGTGTATGCTCCGTGAGGGGCTTATCTATTATTCTACGACTTCAGTACAGATGAGAGTTCCTGACACACGAGAAACACTCAGTGAGTATTTGTTGAATTGATAAGGGAATAAAATGCAGATATATTAGTCAGCTTGGGCTGCCATAACAAAACCTATAGCCCGGGTGACTTAAACAACAGAAACTTACATTGTCACAGTTCTGGAAGCTGGAAAAGACAAGATCAAGGTCCAGCAGTGCTCAGCTTTCGGGGAGGGCTCTCTTTCTGGCTTGCAGACGGTCGCCTTCTTACTGTGCACTCTGGTTGCCTTCCTTGGTGAGTGTGCTCAGGGAGAGAGATTCCCTATAAGGCCACCTATCCTATCGGATTAGGATCCCCTTCTTGTGACTTCATTTAATCTTAGTTATCTCCTAAAAGCCCTATCTCCAGATACACCCCACTGGGGGTTAGGGCTTCAACATATGATTTTGGGGAGACTGAGTTCAGTCTATGTAGCAGGACATTGGAGATCACCTACTCAAACCACCCAGGCGGTTGGTGCAGGTGAAGAAACTGTGGCCCTGGAATGGTGAGGCCACATCTTGCCCACTCACCTCCTGCCAAGTCCTCACACGAGGGCCACCAATGGCGCCTTCGGATTGATGTGAGGCTACGCAATTCCCCAAACCGGGCTCCATCAAAAACATACATCTATCACCTTAGTTCTCCTCCCTGCTGGGGCCTCACCTCCAAATTTCAAGACCAGAGCCCCTCCTTCCCATTTGCCCAGAGGTCTGGTGGGCCCTGGAAAATGGGCACAGCTGCCAAGCCTCAGAGGCTGCAAGAACCTGCCATCTTCCCAGGGATCCACCGTCAACCGCACTCACTGAGCCCGTGCCAGTGCGCGTCCGGCTGTGTTCCCCACGTGATGACAGCAGGCTGGTGGGAGAGCGCTCATTTCCCCGAAATTATTAGAGAAGAACAAAGTGCTAACAACGTGTGTGGGGCTGGTTCTGGGGTGACAAGTTCCAAAAGGAGAGAAATCAGAGTGAGTGGAAGAAGTCTTCATGGACATCATGACTCAAGTCAGGGCTGGAAGGACGTGTGGGACCCGGACAGGCAGAGGGGAGAAGGGAGGACTTTGCCACCTGTGACAACGGGGCGGGGGTGGTGGCAATAGAATATGAACAAAGGGCTGAATCAGCTCAACCCCAGGTGTGGGTTTGGGAGAGGGACAGGGCTCCGCATTCCTCAGTGAGTAGAGCACCAGGAACTACAACCTCCTCTGCCAAGTTCTTTTGTCCTTTCTTCCTTCCTCCTTTCCCTGCAGCTGCCAAGGCGAAAAGGCCCAGAGCTTCCCTAACGGTTCACAGGAAGCGTCCCAAGCGTCTGTTCACAGCGGACCTTCGATTCTCCCAATAGAACAGGCGGCTCCTTGGACACTCTTACTGTTCTTCCCACCCAGGGTTTTCTTCCATCAGCAGCCAATTCTGGGGCGTAGGGAGCCCCAGCTTACTAACTTGAGCAGAGTCCAAGTTCCTTGGGGTCTGAGGTCCATTTGGGGACAAGGGTTTGGACAGCAGGTCCCTTCCTTCTTGGATTCGACAAGAAGTGGGCAGGTCACAGGCAGCTGTGCCGAGTATTCATGTTACGCAAAAGGCCGACTCAGCCCTCCTTCCTGCCAAGGTCAGCAAGCCACGTTCCCAACAGTTTGGGCGTGTGGGTGTCCTCTGGACTAGCAGGGGAGTCTGCCAGGAGCCACGGCCTTAGCTTGTGCAGACCGTGTCCCCAAAGGCAGCACCAGGGCCCCCTTGGATCTCTTCTCGCAGCCCTGGCCTTCCACACTTCTCTCACGGAGCACTTTGTTAACCAACAAACGGGACTCCGGGGACAGCATGTCAATGGTGACATGGCCTGGGCTGAGTCGGGGTGGCGGGGGGCTGTGGCGAGGACAGGGGGCCCTGGGGACACGTGCGGGCAGAACGACTACAGTAACAGGCTTGTGGATGCAACTTCAGCCGAAGCCCCCTCAGCTTCACTGCCACCATCAGCCACATCTACGCACGTTCTCACTTCTAACTGCTGAAATCAGAATGAAATGGATGTGACTTGGAGAGGAAAGTAAGTAGCAAGAGGACAGCCTGAGCATTGACTGCGGGAGGCGGCGGAGCTGCTCCAGCAATTTGCTTTGGGAATTACCGGGAGGCCAGTTTGGGAACGGAAGATGTCTGAGGTGCGGATCAGCCTCCCATGTTACCGACCACATGCAGGGCAGCTATTTCCCTCGTCTCGCGGGCTTCCGCTGCCCCCGCGTCCTACGCAGGCTCGGGTCAGCCCACTGGAAAGTGCCCCAGGCCTCAGCCGTCACTCATGAGCTGCGGGCCTGGGTGGGCTGCCGCTGAATGAGCCGCCCACCGGCCCCGGGCGGAACCCTGTGAAAGGACCCCACCTCAGCCCGAACCTCCCTGGATCCCTGAGCACCTAACCCCACCCAGCGCACTGTGAAGAAAAGACACGACATAAACATAATACAAGGGAGTGGCAGAAGTAGCAAGGAGAGTGTCCAGTGAGCCAAACCCCAGAATGATCTGAGAGAACATCCAAAGTGTTTTCTACAAACATCTGTTGGAATCGAAGCACAGGGCCCACCCCTAGGACCAGCACTGGGCCCGGGTCCTCCACAACCCGTGGTGGCAGGACACGGGGGACCCCTGCACTGCACATCCCTGTGGGTGGCATTAGAGAGTACAGCCAGCTGGGTGGGGCCCCAAAAGGCAGGGTCTGATGCTGAGCTCTTTGTGAGACCCAGGGGCCCCAGTTTAATTAGAATTCCTGCCTAGGATGAAGGCCTGTGGCTGCCAGCCCCGGCCTTGAGCCATTGGTCATGGCCCATAAAGGCCACACACGAGTCACGGAGCCTGGGCGGGGCTTGCGTCCCTTGTGGAGGGCGTCTCGGAGGCCTCTGTGACCCCTGCCTGCAACCCCAGGCTCGAGGACTGCATCCAGAGCCCCTTCTCAGCAGGCCACATGTGTAATGACGCCAGATAGGGATCTAGGCCACCAGTGTCCACTCGGTGGAGTCTCGGTTCACTCCACGTGCCTTCCAGGGGCCATTCCTGCCCCCAGGGCGCCCCGATGCCCACCCTGGATCCAGCTGCAGGAACTGTCATTCAAACTCGCACGTGTCTACGACGGCTGCAGGGTTGGCAGGAGGGCAGAGCCCACCTGCCCCAGGAGGGCGAGTCCTTTGCGAAGACTTATATCAAACAAACATTTTTAAAACTGTGAAATGCATTATAAACTCCCGACCAGGCTTTCTAACAATGCAGTCGGTGGCGACTGGCAGCTGCCACAGGCCCTGGCAGAGCCACCAGCAGGAGCAGGGTAAGGCTGCGGCTCCGCCTGGCTCCGGCATCTCGGAGGCTGTGTCCCCAGAGGGAAGAGCTCTGGCCCACCCGCCAATCTGCATGGTGTGACCCTGAAGCCTCCAAACACTCACCTTGCAACAGACACCCCAGAAGTGTCTTTAGATTCCACTTTGACGTTCTGGATCCTGCTAAGCTGTTTTCCCAGGGAGGTTAGCCCTTCCAGGGATTTGCAGTCATTTACACTTTAGTGTGAATGAAGGATCTAAGACCAAGATTAATTTAGAGAATTAGGAGGTGGGACCCTAGGATGCCAGAGTTCTGAGGGGAAAGGAAGTGAAAGGATCAGGAGAAACCAGGCTCTGAATTCAGTCATTTAAGTCAGGGGAAGCTCTAGTCATTCATCGATGACACTGTGGTTAAGGGCAGGTTGCTGGGGCCAGATTGCTGGGGTTTGACTCCTAGAGCCACCGCTTACTGGCCACTAACTAGCTTGGACAAGTTACTTAACGGCTGAAAATGAAGGAAACCTTAGCACCCTCCTCCAGTGTTGCTGTAAAGACTGGATAAGTCAATGCGAGTACGCGTGTAAAGCATTTGGAGAACAGAGTCTGCCACCGGTGCTGTAAGCTAGCCCCATATAAATGTTGCTGCAGGCTAAGTTCCATTATCTGAAATACCTGGGACCACAAGCATTTTGGATTTCAGATTTTTTTCTTTTTTTCTTTTGGAATATTTGCATCATCCTGGTTGAGTGTCCCAAATTCCAAACTTTTTGAGTGCATCATGTCCGCACTCATAAAGTTTCAGATTTTGGAGCATTTCAGATTTCTGGTTTTCAGATTTGGGATGCTCCACCTATACTGTTAGCTACAAAATGAGGGAAGGAACCTGGAGTGTCTCGGCATTCTACCGACAGAGTGGGTGGCGCTCCAGGAAGCAGTCTTTGAGAGAGGCTCCTGCTAGGAAAGTGAGCACTTCTTTGCTCCCCTGAGGAACGTTCTGGAGTGGGCAGGCAGGGAAAAGTTCAAAGAGGTCCCTGGAGAGGCCGTGAACCCTCCGCCCCTCTGCACACAGAGCTCTACTCTGCATAATCACCAACTTTCTATCTCGCATGCAAACGAGTGCCACACTAATAAATCAATTCCCAACCACTACGAGCCTGTAATAATCCCTCTCGCTGGCTCTTCGAGCCTGCTGTAGGGAGCACCTAATTAACTAATAGCTGAGATCTGGTGCTTCTTTCTCCTGGGAGCCGCCTCACTAAATCCCTTCCCCAGAGCCCTCCCTGTCTTGCTGATAGAATCTCCCAGCCAGGAGACGGGCAAGCAGTTAGAATGTGGGAAGATGAGGCCACTGTGCTAATGGAGATGAGTGATAAATAAATACATTCCATTTAATTAACTAAAACAATCATTACGCAGACTTAATGTCCTCCTGTAAGGTCTAATCTTAATGTGACCATTAAGAAAGGTCAAGGCATCATAACGTTAATCTATGCGGGAAGCTTTCAGCTGGGTCCATCGCCCCACTTGCATATTTTCAAAATACTCAGATTCTTCAAGATGTAGCCCTAACTCGTGCAGTCACCTACCCCACAAACTTATTACTGAATACCTACTGCATGCTGCCACCAAGGCATGAGGGACACGTATATGAACTGAGAGCAGTGGTCTCCGGAGGGGGTGCACGCCCCACCTCCATCCCGGGGAGGGACACCAGGTGATCTGTTAGAAGTCAATAAGAACATATTAGAAGTTCCATTTCTATTTATTTATTTTATATATATATATATATATATATATTTTTTTTTTTTTTTTTTTTTTTTTTTTTGAGACAGAGTCTCACTCTGTTGCCCGGCTAGAGTGCAGCGACATCATCATAGCTTACTATAAACTCAAACTCCTAGGCTCAAGCCATCCTCCTGCCTCAGCCACCCGAGTAGCTGGGACTACAGGCACACACCACCACACTCACCTAATTTTTGTATTTTTTGTAGAGATGGGGTCTCGTAAGTTGCTCAGGCTGGTCTCAAACTTCTAACCTCAAGTGATCCTCCTGCCTTGGCCTCCCAAAGTGCTGGGATTACAGGCGTGAGCCACTGTGCCCAGCCACTATTTTTAAGCTTGCCTGCATTAATTTCTATTTTTGTGTTTCCTTTATAATGACTAATATATGAGTACAGACATACATGGGTATAATGTTTACATAAATACCCAGATATTGAAGGTACATGCCCAGAACATTTTATCCATGGGGTGCCTGATTAGAGAAGTTTCGAGACCACTGATGTAGAACAGTGGTTCCCAGAGAGACCCGTGGGAGGTGGGTGAGAGGATTAGAATCCCCGTGGGGAATCTCTTCTAAATACACTTGCCCGTCCCCCTGGAGGAACCGTGGGACTTTCAGGGGAAGAGATGGAAACCATTTGTGATTTTAAAAAGCTCTAGGTATTTCTGATAATAATCCTACCCCCTCCCTGCTCCCTGGTGAGAATTGCCTGTTCACTGACTGCTTCTCGGAAGCCCTCTTTACACCCCTTTCTCAGCCTGCACTGCAATGTCCTGGGGTTATGAATAGCATTTCAGGTCTAATTCACATAATTCGGGATGTAGTTGCAACCGCCTGCATTATGCACCACATAACATCACTTCAGTCAACGCTGGACCTCAGGTAGGATGGTGATCCCACAAGATTGTACCATATGTTTCCTGTACCTTCTCTATGTTTATATATGTTCAGATACACAAATACTTACATTGTGTTCCAGTTGCCTGTGGTATGCAGTACAGTAACCTGCCTAGGAGCAGTAGGCTACGCCGTACAGCCTAGGTGTGCAGTAGGCTACAGCATCCAGGTTTGTGTAAGTTCGCCCTATGATGTCCCCATGATGATGAAATTGCCTAATGACACATTTCTCAGAATGTATCCCTGTCACTGAGTGACACATGACTGTACTTCGGAGATGACTGCTATCTCCATTAGACTGGAAGCTCCTTGGGGACAGAGTATCTGACACATGGCAGCAGCCCGACACCTGGATCGACCCCGGCCAGGGAGAGCCGTTGCCCCTCCTGTGTCCAGATCCATGAGTAGGCTCGAGGCCGGATCCAGCACCAGTGGGTTTTCCAAACTGGTGCCTCTTTGCAGAAGGGTGGGAAATTGGGCTCTGGGAGCACCGGAGCCAAGCCAAGGAGCAGAGCTGAGTGGTGGCCTCCACACGTCACCTTTGGGAGACATTGTTGAGTTACTCGCCTCATTGGCCACGTCTAGGAGGGGGATTTCTGGGGCTTTGTCACCGTGAAAGTGCCCACGGTCTCATCTCTGCAGGCAGGATGAGAAAAGCTAGGATGGTCACTTACCCTTCTCCCAACTTTCAGCACCCTCGTGTTTCACCGGCACTGTCGCCCTCCGAGGGCCTCTTGTCCCAGAGGCATTTACACTGGGACGTCACAGCCTTAGCCTGCCCACAGGGCTGGTTGGGGAAGGGAAGGAGGAGTCAGGGAGGGCTGGAGGGAGCACAGTGAAGCAAACCCTCAAGCTCGATGTGTCAGCTACGAAGCTTCAAGCCCACTGATTCTGCACCGCCCACGGCCTCTGCTCAGGGCCAGCACAATCAGGCCAGAGCTGGACATCCAATCCAACAGCCGATTGGAACCTTTGAGGGGGCTGGAGTGAACAATTCTGCCCATCCACATTTGGTACAGACAGACAGAGAAGGTTGGAAGCCAGCCGGAAACGAGACACACCGAGAGAGACGAGCCTGCCAGGACAGGGACCCCAAGAGAGGTTGGGGCGAGAGGCCAGTTCCCAGCACGACCCTGACAACCAGCAACCCTGACTCTAGTGCTGTGGCAGCACACGCGCCCTGCTCTCCAGGTGAGCGGGGGAAGCGGCAGCTCTTTGCCAAGGCCGGAGCCAAGCAAAGACTTGACTGTTCCCAGGTGGAGCCTCTAGCTGTGTGTGGACGGGACCACCTCGGATCCCACCCCCTCTGAGCAGCCAGCGTGGCCTGCTCCGACCCCCATGGGACATCAGGTGTTGTCCCATGGTCTTCAGGGCGACCACAGAGCTGTCTGGGGCCCAGCACTGTGAAAACGGGCAGCCCTCAGAGAGGCGCCTGCGGGGGGCACGGGTGGGAAGCCGTGGTTCGGGGAGGACCCCCCCCCCGCCTCCTCACTGGAGCCCAGGCAGGGCTGGGGGCCCAGCTCGCGCCATCTCCACGCCTGCTCAGGCCTCATGCGGAACTGTGACCCCTCCTCGTTCAGTCCTGGCCTGGCTGTTCACAACAGTGAGAGCCCCCGTAGAAAACACTGGTTGAGGCCGGGCGCGGTGGCTCACGCCTATAATCCTAGCACTCTGGGAGGCCGAGGTGGGTGGATCGCTCAAGGTCAGGAGTTCGAGACCAGCCTGAGCAAGAGCCAGACCCCCCCGTCTCTACTAAAAATAGAAAGAAATTATATGGACAGCTAAAAATATATATATAGAAAAATTAGCTGGGCATGGTGGCGCGTGTCTGTGCCCAGCTACTTGGGAGCCTGAGGCAGGAGAATCGCTTGAGCCCAGGACTTTGAGGTTGCTGTGAGCTAGACTGATGCCATGGCACTCTAGCCAGGCCAACAGAGTGAGACTCTGTCTCAAAATAAATAAATAAATAAGTAAAAAGAAAAGAAAACACTGGTCGAGGTGAAGAAACATCATGAGAGTCTCATTTCCACTCTGTCGCCCCCCAGGGAAGGCCCCGACAGCAGGGTGGACCTCTCTCTGAGGAACCTGGATCTTGGGAACCAGCGTTCCTAGAAGCTGGCTCTGCCCCCTCCCGGTTGACACCGGGAAGCAGTCAGCCTCGAGCCACAGCCCTGTGAACCCGCGGTCCCTCTCATGAGGGGATGGGATGTGCAGTGGGGCCCTCCTGGTCACCCGGAACTGTGGCCAGGACCTGAGGTGGGGCGAGGAAGGCTGCCCACAGTCAGGACCTCACGTCCCACCTTCAGAGAGGTGCCCCCAGGTCACCCAGGGTGCAGCCCGCCTACCACCAACCAGCCCAGAGGAGGACCTGGGGACAGGAAGGGTCACAAGGGCTTTCCCTGCCCCGAAGGGCAGTGACCGCAACTCCAAGAGAAACCCTGGCAGAGGCCGGCCGGACCTCTCCTCGCTGCAGAACCCGAGGTAGGGTGATGAGAAATTCCTCAGAGAACATTCTGGGAGCCCGGAAGCATGGTCTGTGGCGTTTCGGTCCACGTCCTCCACCTCTGGGGGCCAGCAAGGGGGCGCTCGCCGTGTGTCCCGCTGTTTGGAAACTTGCGAGCAGAGACACCATATTAGTCTCCTAGAGCTGCCGCAAC
The DNA here is from genome assembly GCF_041146395.1 of Eulemur rufifrons. Lineage (NCBI taxonomy): Eukaryota > Metazoa > Chordata > Mammalia > Primates > Lemuridae > Eulemur > Eulemur rufifrons. Next base: position 22,688,080 of record NC_090994.1, on the reverse strand, counting down.
AAAGTGCCACAGACTAGGTGGCTTGAAATCACAGTTGCATCGTCTCACAGTCCTGGAGGCCGGGAGTCTAAAACCCGGGTGTGGCGGGCCGCGCTCCCTCGGGGAGCCGTAGGAATCCCGCCTTGCCTCTTCCCGGCTTCGTTGGCCTGCAGTTGGGTCACTGCCGTCTCTGGCTCCATCACCACACAGCCGTGTTGTCCCTGCCTGTCTCTGTCTCTGTGTCTCTTCTTCTAAGGACACCAGTCATGTTGACTCAAAGGCTCGCCCTACTCCAGTACAACCTCATCTTAACTAATCACATCTGTGCAACCCGTTCCCAAATAAGGTCTCGGGAAGTTAGGCCTTTAACCTATCTTTCTCAGGGACACAACCCAGCCCGTAACAGAGACTGATGCCTGTATCTAGAGATTTCTGAAAGTCAGAGGCTGCTGGACTGTCCCCTGGACCTGAGGGGACTGTGGCATAGAGTGCCTCAGAAGCAAACAGCCACCTCCCGCCCCCCTGCAGTTCTCTGTAATGAAGACCCCAAGGATTCCTGTGGTTGCGCATGACGAAGCTTGTGGTTCGCAAAGGGACAGAAACCAGCGGCTCCAGGGCAGCCCCAGAGCTGATAACAGGCCAAGACCCCCACCCCAAAGAGGGGCATCTGCGCCACGCTGCCAAGGGCGGGTCAGGGAAGGAAACCTCCACTTCCAGCCACCTCCCTGCCCCCCAAGCCCTTCTGGGAGAGAGAAGAGGAGGAAGGTCCCAGAAGGGGACCACACCCTCCTGTCTGCAAGCAGCTGGGAGCCAAAGCTCTGGCCAGCTGGGAAGGGGGAACAGACAATCCTTGCATTGTATGTAAGATCAGAATTTTGAAAAGTGAACAGGACTGAGTCTTAAATGCTGGACTAGGACTGTGCAAATGACCAAAAGTGACAAGAGAGTCATGGCACCCGTCCAGGGTGGCATTAAAGGACACACAACCAGCGAGACAGAGGGTCTGCGCTGTATAAATAGAGCAGCAACTGGGGGGAAATCGTGCCGTTTCAAAATCACCCTCCAACAAACCGAGACCCCTCCGTCTACCAGCTACAGTGAGCTTCCCTGAACCTGATTTATAAAAGTGTCACATGCAGGCTGCTGCCTCCGCCAGATAGGCCATGCCCTTATCATGCGCTGGGGACAGACAGCCGTCTTCCTGCGACAGTGATGTGCCCAGGTGAGAACAGCTCCCAGCCCTCATCACTCCAAAGCCAGACACCGAATGACACCGGCGGCGGCAGCACAAAGAGGTCTTTGTCAGCACTGTCCTCAGAGGATCTCAATATCCCTGCGCTCGGAATGCAAGTGCCAGAAATCGGGGAACTTTCTCCAAGGAGTCAAGGCTGAGTAAGGGCTGTCAGGCTACCGAGAGGCCAGTCCCACCATGTGTTCCACAGAACCGGGCTTTCAGAGTGACACAGACCAGAGAGGAAAATGCTGTGGGTCCTCGACTTGCTGAGCTTGTCACTGCCCAGCACAGGGTGTGAAGAAAGCGCTGTGGTGGGCGCTGTGCCACGGAGCGTGGCGGTCCCCGGGAGGAGGGAGTGGGAGCAGCTTGCCCATTGCTGGTAGCCAGCGACAGCAAAATAACGTTTGCTGGCGTGTGGGGTCAGATGATTCGATTAGAGTCAATTCACCAGGTGGCTACCGAGCCCCTGCTGCGTGTAAGGAAGAGCGTCAGGCAGAGTTAGGAGTAGAACGATGAGTAGGAAGGGTCTGTTTGAAAACACAGCTGGGATTTATTCAGCTATGATGAGACCACCAGACCAGGAGACAACTGCCATTCCAAAGACGGTTTGCTACTCACCGCTCCCAAGAGAAGGGGATGCACCGCACCACCCGGGGTCACAGAGGAGGCGCCAGGGTCAAGAGGAAACAAGGGCAAGAGCCTTCACTGTGGTTATCTCAGAAAGGGAGGCGCAAGGCAAGGGAAGCAGCTGAACAGGTTTAGGGTTAGATAATATGAATAAATTTGGCAGGCTCTGGGCTAGAGGGGTGGTTGTCTAGTACCTGGCCCTGGGGTGATTTGGAGCAGAGTGACAGTGTCCAGGACCTCAGGATCTGGTGAAGGGACGGGCTTGGGATTGATTGGCTTGCATATCAAAGGTGCGCCTGCCAGGAAGTTGTTTGTTATCTCTAGGAATTAGCCAACCCTGGGAGCGCCAGCCCCTCCAGCACCCCGGATGTCACAGCATCATAAAATACAGAAAACAGCAAACATGGTTAATACCAGCTTCCTGCTCTCAAGCTTGCAGTTCAGGAGGAAGGCCTTAGAACAGGTCCACAAGTGACTATAAAACAAGACAGGATACAACGTGTGCCATAAAACATAAAAATGAAGGGATGGAGTTTTCAAGAGAAGGAGAAATTATCTGTCTAGCTGGGGGATCAGAAAACGCCTCGAGGCACAGGTAGTGTTTAGATAATGGATCACAAAACGTATTTAGTTTTTAATTGATAATACATGTGCATGATTTTTTAAAATGAAAAAAAGTCACAAAAGTCAAACTAAGACAAAACTACAGTGCTGAAGGCCAGGTTGCCGGGGGTCAGGTCTGGGAGCAGAATGGGAACATAGGGGAGGTTTGGGTGATGGAACTGTTCTGTCTTCATTATAGTGGTGATTACCCACATTTTACATGTTAAAACTTGCAGTACTGTATGCCGAAAGGAAAAACAAGTAAATTTTACTGAATGATAATTCTTTAAATTAGAGAGGAAAAAAAAATACAAATGAGTATGGAGTGAAAAGTAACTTCCCACCCGAGGGGAATTCGAGAACATTTAAAATCTATTCTTTTAGACTGGGCGGGGTGGCTCACTCCTATAATCCTGGCCAAAGAGCCGGGCATGCAGCAAACATATAAAAAAATGCTCAACATCTCTAATCATCAGGGAAATGCAAATCAAAACCGCAATGAGATATCACCTAACCCCAGTGAGAATGGTCTTTATCAAAAAGTCCCAAAACAACAGATGCTGGCCAGGATGTGGAGAGATTGGAACATTCTTACACTGCTGGTGGGACTGCAAACTAGTACAACCTCTGTAGAAAAGAATTTGGAGATACCTCAAAGAGCTAAAAATAGAACTACCATTTGATCCAGCAATAGCACTGTTAGGCATCTACCCGAAGGAACAAAAGACATTCTATAATAAAGACATCTGCACTCGAACGTTTATAGCAGCACAATTCACTATTGCAAGGATGTGGAAACAACCCAAGTGCCCGTCAATCCATGAGTGGATTAATAAAATACGGTATATGTATACCATGGAATTCTACTCAATTACAAAAAACAATGGTGATCTAGCACCTCTTATATTATCCTGAATAGAGCTTGAGCCCATCCTCCAAAGTGAGGTATCACAAGGATGGGAGAATAAGCACCACATGTACTCGCCATCAAATTGGCACTAACTGATCAACACTAAGGTGCTCACATGTTAGTAATACTCATTGGGGGTTGGGGATGGGGTGGGTAAACTCACAACTAAGGGGTGCGGTGAGCATTGTATGGGGGAAGGGCACGCCTCTAATCCTGGCTTGGGTGAGACAAAGTCTTAACATGTAACCAAAATGTTTGTACCCCCATAATATCCTGAAATAAAAAGAAAAAAGCAAAAAACAAAGAGCCAGACATGGTGGTGCACACCTGTAGTCCCAGCTACTCAGGAGGCTGAGGCAGGAGGATCGCTTAAGCCCAGGAGTTTGAGGTTGAAGTGAGCTATGATGACACAACTATACTCTAGCCTGGGTGACAGACATCCTGTCTCAAAAAAAAAAAAAAAAAAATCTATTCTTTTAGCAATTTTGAAATATACAATACATTATTATTAGTAACTGTGGTCACCATGCTGTGTGATAGATCTTGAAAACTTGCTCCTCCTGTCTAACTGGAACTTTGCACCCTTTGGTCAACATCTCCCCATTCCTCACCCTCATCTCCCTTAGCCCCTGGCCTCTGGTAGCCACTTTTCTACTCTCTACAAGTTTTGCTTTTTTAGATTTCACATACAAGTGAGATCATGCAGTATTTGAGAATCTCTGGATCTTTTTTTTTTTTTTTAAGGAGGGGTCTTACTCTGTCACCCAGCCTAGAGTGTAGTGGGGTGATCACAGCTCACTGCAGCCTTGAACTCCTGGACTCAAGTGATCCTCCAACTTCAGCGTCCCAAGTAGGTGGGACTGCAGGTGTGAGCCACTGCACCCAGCTAATTTTTTCATTTTTTTAGAGACAGGGTCTCACTATGTTGCCCAGGCTGGTCTCAAACTCCTGGCCTTAACTGATCTCCTGCCTCAACCTCTTTAGTTACTGGGATTACAGGCATGAGCCACTGCACCTGGCTCAATAATCTGTTTTTTGACTGGCATGATATAGTTAGATTTATTTCTACCATGTTATATTATGTTTTTATTTTCACTGATTTTTTTTAACGCCACACTAATTCAATTTTCCTCCTCTCTACTATTTTCGAAGTTATACTTTATATTTCTATTTTTTTTTTTTTTTAGTGTTTCCCTAACATTTTTAGCAAACATTGTGTCACAAATTTGGATTCTCCAGGAAGCAGACACTAGATGGAATCAGGTGAGCAAAAGCATTTGGGGTGTAACACTGTGAACGGGAAAAGGAGAAAGCAGAATTGGGCAGAGGGGAGTCTTCAGGTGGTAATGCAGGTAATGCAGGTCCTAGTTCCACCACCTGAGCTGCTACCACCTTGCTCAGTCCCTGGCCAGAGGCTGCTCCAAGAATAGCATGACCTTGGCCTGAAAACCGGGTGTATCAGGTATCCTCACACCTGGGCAGCAAGCCCTTTCTTGAAGGGAGTCAGGCAGAACATTTCCACGCCTGCCATGGCGTGCATATGTGCCTACATCAATGTCTCTAGCCCCTCCCTAAATAATACCAGGATTTTAGCATTCTAACTCCAATCATGTCTGCCTACATTTTATGTAGGTGTCCATAATCCAGTCCTTCTTGTTACACCTCCCAATTTAGTCATCGCCATTGTTTTTGTTTTATTCAGTCAATGTTTGTTCAGATTTTCATATACAGTCATCCCTGGGTATCTGAGGGGGATGGGTTCCAGGACTCCTGCGGATACTCAAACCCAAGGATGCTGAAGTCCCTGATATAAAATGTCATAGTGTTTAAATATAACCTGCACACAACCTCCTGTATACTTTAAACCTTCTCTAGATTACTTATAACACTTAATACAATGTAGATACTATGTAAATAGTTGTTATATTTAATTTTGTATTTGTATTAATTTTTACTGTTGTACTGGGTTTTTAAAATATTTTTGATCGGTGGTTGGTTGTACCCGCAAATGTGGAATCCTCGGGTACAGAGGAATGACTGTACATTTACTAATTTCTTTGTTCATCATTTCTTCTGGCACTTTAATCCTTCCTTCTATTTTCAATTATATTCTTCCTGAAGTACATCCTCTAATTCCTTCAGTGAGAGTGTTAGTGTCTCTCAGTCTTTGTTCTGAAAATGTTTTTATTTTGCCCCTAACTCTTGAATGATAGTTTAGCCAGGTATAAAAATATGTTTACTAGCATTCTGAACATTTTACAACATGACTTTCAGGCTTCTATTTATTATGGTTGAGAAATCTGATAATGGTCTAATTTCTGTTCCATTGAAGGATATTCTGTTTGTTTTTAAGATTTCCTTTTAGTCTCTGAGGTTCTGCACTTTTACCACAATGTATCCAGCTGTGGATTTAGTTTAATTTATTCTGTCTGGGACCGATGGGATTTCTGAATCTATGAGTCATGTCTCTCATCACCTCTGGAAGATTATCAGTCATTACCCCTTAAAACATTGGCTTTCCACCATTCTTTTTATTTATTTTTCTTTCTGGAACTTCTGTTAGATATAGATTGAAACATTTTAGCCTATCTCTCATGCTTCTTAACATCTTTTTAATATTTTATATCTTGTTTACCCTTTGCAATGAATTCTAGATAATTTTTTTGGCTCTAGCTTTCAGTTTATTCCTTTTTTTTTTTTTTTTTGGAGACAGGGTCTCACTCTGTCATCCTAGCTAGAGTGCAGTGGTATCATCATAGCTCATTGTAACCTCAAACTCCTGGGCTCAAGCGATTCTCCTGCCTCAACCCCCACCCCTCCAAGTAGCTAGGATTACAGGTACACATCACCATCCTTGGCTAATTTTTTAATTTTTTGTAGAGATGAGGTCTCATTCTTGCTCAGGCTGGTGTTAAACTCCTAGCCTCAAGCAATCCTCCCTCCTGAGCCTCCCAAAGTGCTAGGATTACAGCGTGAGCCACCATGCCCAGCTATTTATTATCTTCTGTTTTGTATAAATGTGCTGTTTCATACAACTATTATATTTTAATTTCAGTATCCATATTTTTCATCTCATATGCCTGTCATGTTTTCATCACATATTTCTCTTTTCTTGCATTTTTTATTACTTCATTTATGTCTTTCATCATTTTGAGCATACATTTTTAAAAATTCCTAAGAATTCCATTTTCTGAAGTTCCCAGTCCCGTCCAGGGACACACGCCCGTAATGGACTGTTTCTGAGTGAGGTTGTGACTGTAAGCCCACGTGCAGTGGGACTGCATCTGCGGAAAGCCTGGGCTCGGGCTGTGTCCTTCCAGTGGGGTTTTGTGTTTGCGGCTGCCAATCTCTCCAGGCTGCGAGCATCATCAGCTTGGGCCACTTTAACGTTAACATCTTAGCTCGAGGATGCCTAGACCACCCAGATAGTATAAATCAGAGCCAAACTCAGCCAAGGTACAGGCTGTGACTACAAATTCTCAGAGGACACTTCTTCCCATCCAGAACCAAGTCACAGCAGACAAGCATCCTTGTTGGCCACTTCTGCTGGCGGGTGGATATGTTTTAGACCATTATTTTACTGTGCACGTAGCTCATAAATGATTCTAGCTTTAAGCAAGAGCCTCAACTCCAACCCCGCTGCCTGAGGCAGGCCCAAGGATGTGTCCCCAAGGAGGTTCAGACCCAACCCTCAGCCATAACCAGTCTGTAACCAGCCACGTCCCTCCCACGGCTGCCACAGTCTCTGATCACATATTTATCAGCCTGATTTTCCATTCCCTCTTCAATTTGGACCTGAGGATGTCTTTTGCTTTTTTTATATGACCTCAGTTATATGTTTAAAGGGGTATTTTTTATACTATATTTAGGATTTCCAGGTGTTTTGTAGCAGAAGCGTTCCCAAATTATATTAGTTCCCCATATTGACACATTAAAGCCTGATCCTTCTCACAACTGTTGCTTCCTTGTAGTTTGTTTGTTCAGATACTTTGTGACTCCATATTAGTAAGTTTATTGCCCCTCTGGGTAATCTGTCAGCGTCAACTCCCTCCTGTTAAATACCTGGCCTCTCCATCTTTTTAAATTCAAATTCCTGGGAATAGGTACTCGGTTGGACCAGCTGAACCCTCTCTAGGCAGCACTCTTCACCCCAAGCCTCCCACCGCCCACGGGCAGCTCGTGACTTGGCCGCTGAGTCAGGTGCTCCACATGCAGCTGGAGGAAGGCTGGGTCTCACGGTAGAAAACGCTGTGGCCTAAGGCTGCCCAAGCACGATCAGTTCCTTAGGAGGACCTGTGGGCACAGAGGGCACTGTCCTCTTCCCAGCGCCATCAGGACAAAGTACCACCCTCACCTGAACAGCATTTTACCCATGAACACATGAATAAATGAACAAACAACTAGTGGAACAGCCTATAGCCGACGGTGATGCTTAATATAGGTTTCTATTTGAAAGGCAGTTTCTGATGAGCTGCTTGGTCAACACTTTTGTCGCTGACTTAGACATAGAGATCAAAGTCAGTGTATAAATTTGCAGTGTGACACAAAGTTGAAAAGGGACAGATAACATATTCCAGAAATGAGGTTCAAATGGTTTCAACTGATGAGGACAAACAAGATTAAATTTAATAAGGATTAGGCAAAGCCCTGGAGTTAGGTCCAAAATTCCAACTGTGAAGCACAGGACTGCTAAGCCCTGACTTGGCAGCAGTTCCCGGACCAAGGACCTGGGGTTTCTAGTGACCATAATTTTCACCTGACCCTGCTAGTCCCGTTCAACTCCCACCCAAATGCTCCAGGCCCTGGCGAGACACCGGGGCCCTCAGAAAAAGAACTCCCCATTGGTTGCCATGGGCTTAGATCCTGAACTACTTCGTCAGCCTCAAGCTTAGCTCTACCTCCAGCCATTCTCCTCTGTACCCGACTCAGCCCCTCTAATGCTGTGCACAATTTGGTTTTCTGGGCCTTTTCAGCACCTCTCTGCTCCTTAGTCATTTTACTTGCAGTCTTCCGTCTCTGCAAACTAATTCATATGAGGAACTTTGGAAGGAACTAAGGGTACATTTGTCCTGGAGAAGAGACCATGGATGCAGAAGGGACATGTTCAGATGGAGGGGTGGGGAACAGGTCCTGCCAGCAGCATCAGAACCGGAGGGGAGAGTGGAAAGCATCAGATGTCTGTTCAGCATAAGCCACTTAGCGCGTCAGTTACTGTGCGTGAGCACTCACTATCTGCAAAGGCACAGACAGGTGCCGTGGGCCATGCAAAGGAAGGACTCGCCACACATGGAATGCATTCCCCTGGCTGTGGCGTTGAAGGGGATGCCCGACCTGTATCGGGAACGCTGCAGAGTTGATGGCTGCGTTGGGTGAGGGGACCAGACATAGCCAGTGGCAAAATTCTGGTTCTATAAGCCATGTCGGAGCAGGGCCAGCTTTCTCAGAAAGGCACTGAGGAAAACGAACCCTTCTGAATGCAGAGGAGGTGACAGACCACAAGCTGTAATCCCAAGGGGTCAGAATGACCTGCAAAAACACCTGCAAATACCTCTCTACCTGTCTGCTTTGCTCCTGGCCCTTTAAGTTATCCCAACCCTCTCCCAGGCTGCACCTGCAGAAGATAAAGTTTGGCTGGAAACAGCCACCCCTGTGCAGAGCAATTTCCCAGAAACTCTGTTCTCTGATTCGGCTCAGATTCCGTCTTCCTTTCCCCCGGTCTCCCGGCTCTGACTTCACCTTGGTTATCTGAACCTCGGCTTTACTCATCCTACAGACCAGAGACGTTTGCAAACGTGAGCAAGCCTCTGACTCACCTGGAGGACGTGTCAAACCACAGGTTGCTGGTCTCGGGCCCCAGAGTTTCTAACTAAGTAGGTCTGGGATGGGCCCAAGAATGTGCACTGTGACAGGTTCCCAGGTGACACTGATGCCGCTGGTCTGGGGACCATGCTTTTGGAACCAGTGCTGTAGACTGAGGCACAACTCTCCCCTGGGCAAGAGCCTCTGGTCTAACTCAGCCCCGCGAAAGCCAACCTCTGCCTCCTAAGCTGTCGCAGCCCCAGACATCCCCCCAGTGCCCTGGGGGGCTCAGCACAGCCATCAATGAAAGGATGTCCCAGGTTCCCCGGCATTTCATTCCCGAAACCCAGGGTTTCTTGATCTATAAATATGCAAGTGTCTTAGAAGGTATTTTCCCATAGTTTTATAGAGATAATTAATTAAAAATCCTTTGGGAATGATGTTCTTTCATTGAGAGTCAGCATGTTTAAAAAAAAACGCTAACTCCCCCAAATCTTCCTAAATGTCATGAGACCCAGTGGTGGCCTTTGGGCCACAGCCTGCAGTGCCCCGGCAGACAGCTGAAGGGAAACGGCGGGGTTCGGATACCAACAGCTAACTCTAGCGTAACTCTTATCCTGCGCCTGTCTCTATCATAAACACATTTCATTCCTTGTAACAAACCTACAAGGAAGATTTCGTTATTATCCTCATTTCATTGATTAAAAAAAACAAAACTAGGGCACCGAGAGGTCAGGTAACTAGCTTGAAGTCACACAGCTAGAACATGATAGAGCCAGGACCAAGCCCTGGAGTGGAGCTCCCGAGTCTGTGCACTCCCCACTGCGCCACACGGCCTGGGGCGACTTACGCAGACTTGGAAATCTGTGTTCAGTCTCTTTTTTCCTGCTGAAATATTTACCCACAGTTAGGATCCAATTTTCAGGTGCCTAACGTGTTCCACCCTTTCCTTGCTGCCCCCATTCACCCTAAAAGAGACTTGCTCCCGGGTCTAAGAACTGAATTTGAGGCATCAGCAAGCAGAGAAATTCAGGGGAGTCCCTGGGCAGGGCCTAAGACCGCACCAGGCCCACCCAGCTGGCCATGAAAGTGCACCTGACTTTCATTAGGGGTCTTGACTATTTCTCAATGACTTCGTGGAGGTGGGACCGCTGGGAGGGCAGAGTCCCCGGGGTTCTCCTCTGGACAGTGTGCCCTCCTGCTAGTCAAGATAGGTCTGGGCCGCTTCCAGGTTCTGAGGATATTGCCAAAAGAGCCGTATTATAAATGTTTACAATAAGCAAATGGGCACATTTAATCCCCCAAAGAAACATACCGGGCAATATGCTGTAATTGTGAAATTCTCGGGATGATTGATCGCAGGATTTATTGAAACTCCTATGAACTCAGCGTGCTCAGCCATGGGTGGGGTGATGGCCTGCCATCTGAGCGTGGTGTGAGGGACGTCTTCAAGCCCCGTGGGTCACTGGCGCCTGTCTGTGAAACGCATGCGCAGAGAACATCCGCCATCCAATGCTGAGGCCCCACGTCTGGCCCAGTGGCCACCCCTCCCATCCGTGACAGCCCTTGCAGGGGGCCCGGCTCTCCGGAGATCCTGACCGAGGCTCCCCAGCAGACGGGCTTCATCTGTGGTTTCCCAGGGCCCAGCCCGGTGCTGCCTACCGGCCAGATTCCTCCTCCCACCTTCTCCCTTCCTGCACCCCAGCCGAATTTCTCCCCGCCTCGTTCACCGCTGCCCTGAGACTGAAAATTCATAATGTCATAATGTTCTGGCCTGTTGGCCACTATTTTAATCGGCATCTAATAGTTCTTTTGCTCCTGAAAGAAAAATCCCTTGACTCATATCCCGGAACACTTCTCTAAACGTATCTCTAAACTTCTCTGTTATTTCCACCTTGACCAAATAAACAGAACCCTTGGCCTGCCTCTTCTTTACCAACAGAAGGGACACTGTTTTGTCTTGCGTTTGCCCATCTAGGCTTTCAGAAGGGCTGTAGTTCCATGTGACCCTGTGCCCACCCAGTAGCTGCTTCTAAGACAACCGGGGGGAGCAACGCTGGGCTGGTTGGATTCCATCTGGCTGCGGGACCAACAGCCAAGTGAGTGCGTCTCGGCATGCTGATAGGATCGTAAAATAAAAATACACGGTGCCCAGTTACATGTGAATTTCTGATACACAACAAATACTTTTTTGGCATAAGTATATCCCATGTGATTTGGGGGACATGCTTAAAAATTATTAGAGTTTGTTTATCTGAAATTCAAATTTAACTGGGGGTGTTGCGTTTTTATCTAGTAAATTTGGTAACTAAGAGTATATCGAATATAATCCAGTTAAATAAGAGTTCTATGAAAATGTTACCAATAAGTAGAAGCATCCAGCCGACCTAGCTACACTCGTGCGCCGGCTCGTTGGCTAAGGAACAGCAGGCATCTGATTAACAATCACAGATCACAACCCACCCAGTGTCTGGCGGGAGAGAGAGATAACCCCCCAAAGGACATCACAATGCCACTCAAATTAAAAAAAAAAAAGATAAAATGAAAAAAACTACACAGTCAAAAGTTAACAAGTTTTCTCTAGTTACTTAGTTACTAAATACCCTTTATGAAGTTAACATAGTTACTAAATAGCTTTTATAAGGATGTGGGGTGGGTGAAGTGAAAAATTGCAGAACAGGGAAGGCAAAGATAAAGAGAAATCTCTCCTCTAACACGATCTTCCCAAAGGCACTTTCCTAAAAAGCAAAGGGCAACTCAGGAGACCTTTGCCTGCCTCCGGGCCCGGTCACTGCAGGACGGAGAGGGAAGCCCTTCGCGGCAACCTCCACCCCAACCTCGGCACCCCGGTTCCACCTCGGATGCAGAGCTGGCGTTTCTCCTGGCAGCAGAGATCGTGTTAGGGCCCTCAGAAGAAAGTCGTGGCTCGTAGTCAAGGAAGTCTCCTCCCCTTTAAGTTAATGGTAACGGTGAGGTAGCTCTGCCCTTCAGATGAAAAAGGAAGAAAATAGCCTCATTAAAAAACATTTTTAATAAAAAAATTTTCATCTAAAACCTTCACAAGAGGATTACCGTCAAATGATGCAATGATTTTAGGGCAATAATGAGCATGCTTTTGAAAGTCAGTGCTGATTACCAGGTGTATTAAAAATGGCCTTGGGGAAATCTCTGTGCAAATATTTCTTTTTTAGTTTAATTTCAAAGACTACTTAAAAGGAAAGAGGGAGGATGTCTGCAGTAGTAAAGTAGCAATCATTTGCACCTGGGCAGGACTATGTTTCATCCCAGAATCCGGAGGGTTTTGTGCACAGATGGGACAGCCTGTGTGTGCAGCGGCGGAAGCTGCGGGGCCAGGAGAGGACGTGGCAGAGGGACAAGGTGCCTCTACCAAGGTCACACGGAAACACAGGTGCGCGGGAGAGCACGGCTCCCACCCGGTTATGATCTCACAGCTCTGCAGAGAGGATCTTGCTACCAGAGGCCCCTCCTGGCTTCAAGTTCAAATCCTCTGCAGCCGCCAAGAAGCCAATACGGCCATGGCCAAGTTTGCTGAGCACCTGCTACATGCACAGGACTATTGCACCATGGGGGAGACTGAAGACGGGCAGACCCTGATCCTGCCAGCAAGCAGGAGCCTAGCTCACAGGCAAGACTGGCTCGTGTGCACGGTGGTGACTTCATACTCTCTTTATGGAGAGATGACATCTGTCAGTAAGGAAGAGAGGGACCTTCCTCTGAGCCTCCAAGCGTAGGACAGATTTAGACAGAAATGTGGGGCATTTCAGAATGTTTCGTAATGTCTTATATTCTACCTGACTTCTTTCTCCACCAGAAAACTAGAGAACCCTGCCTTTCTCCCAAGAAATGCAAACCAGGCTTCAGGCTGGTCACAGGCTATTTGCCGAAAACCAGACACTTGCTTTCTCCTCCAAGAAGTTCAGAGGAGGTTTTGGTTAGTGTGTTCCCATTCTGTTTGTGTTTTGCTGGTTTCTCGCCCCACCCAGTCCTTTATTCTACTTCTTTTCTTCTTTTCTTTCCCACGGAAGAAAAACTCATGATGAGAGCATGAGGCAAGGAGAGCAGAGAAGCTCCGGGCTTCTCACCCATTTTGCTGAACTCCTGGGGCAGCAACAGAGCCTGAGCTGGGAGGACAGTCACACTGACCAGGACGGGACTGCCGGCTGGGCATGACGCCCCATCCGCTCAATGGTTAGGGAATGAAGAATTAGACAGAGGTTGGCCGATGGCCACTACCAGAGGGACCTCCCCGCCCCCCGTCACTGACTACCATAGGATGGCCCCCGAGCAGCCTGGACATTCCAGAACAGTTTCCATTTAAAATGTGTTGACCCCATAAATCTGCAGTTCCCCAGGTGGTGGAATAGTCCTGGTCCGTGGCCTGTTAGGAACCGGGCTGCACGGCACGAGGCGAGCAGAGGGCGAGCGAAGCTTCATGTGTATCTACGGCCGCTCCCCGTCACTTGCATCACCGCCTGAGCTCCACCTCCTGCCAGATCAGCGGCGCCATTAGTTGCAGGAAAACGAGCTCAGGGCTCCCACTGATTCTGCATTATGGTGAGTTGTATAATTATTTCATTGTATATTACAATGTAATAATAATAGAAATAAAGTGCACAATAAATGTAATGCACTTGAATCATTCCAAAACCACCTGCCCCCACCCCCTGTCCGTGGAAAAATTGTCTTCCATGAAACCCGTCCCTGGTGCCAAAAAGGTTGGGGACCGCTGCCATAAATCATCCAAATGGGCCAGGAAATTATAACATTCAGTGTCCAAACTACAATTTCAAAAATGTCCCCTCACATTTGGAATTGGTACAAAAATCTTTCACCAGCCCAAATTTCCCGGCAGGGTTTCGGAAGCTAGGATCGTTGCAGCCAGAGGCTGACTGGAGTTTTTGGTCTTCCCAATCCCCACACACAACCTTTCAGCTACCTGCTGTCCCCTCATCTGGTGCACCTGCTGCCCACCTGGCTCCATCCTCCCTCTGCTCCCCCTCGATGGAAACCCACCCAGTTAGCATTACTGGGCAAGCACACACCACAGAGCCATGACTCAAGAGGATGTTAGGATATTTGCATCCTTGCAAGACAGAATGTCTTGAGACAAAGGGACAAAATCATAGCAAGGAATTGGGGATATGAGCAAAGTGTAAGAGAATATGGGGGGAAGGAAAGTGCGGGGCATCTGCGGAGCCCCTTGGAGCTATCGTGCCTGTTTGCCTCTGCAGGGGGTGGAGGGAAATGCAGCCGCCACAGTGAAGGGACAGTAGGTGCTGAGTAGGTCTGAGAGCCCTGCCAGGAGTAGCCAAGGCTGGGCGCTGCCCAGAAGTGGCTGCGCACACTTCTGATGGGACAGCCACATGGCACAGGAATAAGCACCTTGGTGTCCTGGCCCAAAGGCCGCTCCGCACTGGCTGGAAGTCTGAAGGTGGCCTCTGTGTTTTTTGCACTTCTGCACCAGGTGTTAGGTGGACCCTGCCCCCAGAAAGCCCACTTCCCCTGTGCTCACTGCCCTTCACTCTGCCCCCTGGTGACAACTATCTCCCTTCTGTTCCCTCCAGCACCTCCAGTGGGGCCTGAGGGCTGCCTCCCTGTTCTCCCAGCTTTCTTACTTCTTATTCCTTGCCTTTTGCTGTAACACTTCTCAGTGTCAATGGCAGATCTCATTGTCTCGATCCTCACATATTGCAAGCCCTGGGACACACCTTCCCCACAGAGAATCCCCACAGGGAGGTAGGGAGAGGGCCAGCCAAGACAGAAACCAAGCTTGAAAAATCTCACGTCTCTTTGTTCTTCTTGCAACCTGCAGAAATGGGTAAATGTCCCCCTTTTCCAATCCTCTAAAAAAAGAGGACGAATGGCAGTCTTTGGGGAAAGTCTCTGTAGAAGGCTGTCTTACCCTCGAAACTTTTTCTCTGTCTTCTCCTCCTATGGCCTGAAACTTTCACAATTAGAAATTAATTCCTTCAAATTTTTTCTGCTAAAAGACAAAGAAGCCTGGGAAAGGTAACAGCAGTTGTGTTCCAGAGCAAATGTACTTATTCTGAGAGAGTATTTTGATAGGGAGAGAAAGAATGTGAGAGTTCCTGGGAATGAGGGACTTGGGAACAGTTAAAAGAAGCCTCAAAGAAAGGAGAAACAACTTCGGAATGGAAAGTTTCCATCGGGAGGGGGCCCAAGCCAAACTTTTCTTCTCTCTGGGTTTTGCGCAAGCCAAGCAGGTCAGAGGCAGGTCTCAAATCAGCAAAAAGGGGTAAAGGGTTGGGGAGTTTTGGAGCAAGTTCAGGCATTGAATACAAAGGCTTCCTTTAGTCTAGGAACTGTGCAGACACCAGGATCCAAAGAAAGGGAAGACCTAGCTCCTGCCCTCAAGGAGCTCACAATGTAGTTGGGAGAAACACAAGGAAATCAATCCTGTACGGCTGGAAAGTGCCTAGGGTGCTCTGGGCACACAGAGGAGGGGCACGGCGGGCAGGCACCTGGTGCAGCCTGGGAAGGGGGAGGATGGACACACAGGCTGGCTATTAGGAGACGAGTTCGAAGTAGCCTACAAGGGCTGGGCACAGTGGCTCACACCTGTAATCCCAGCACTTTGGGAGGTCAAGGTGGGAGGATTACTTTAGGCCAGGAGTTTGAGATCAGCCTGTCTCTACAAAAGTTTTTAAAAATTAGCCAGGCGTGGTGGCACACGCCTGTAGTCCCACTACTTAGGAGGCTGAGGCAGGAGGATCGTGTGAGCCCAGGAGGTCAAGGTTGCAGTGAGCTATGATTGTGCCACTGCACTCTAGCCCGGACCACAGAGCAAGACCCTGTCTCAAAAAAATAAATAAATAAAAAGAAGTAGCCTGCCAGGAAGGGAAAGGACGCCCAGCGGAGAGAGCATATGCAAAGGCTCGTGCACATTCTACGTGTTGGCGTGCAGGTCGTGTAGGTCCTCAAGGTGGCGTGAAGGGAGAGGAGGCTGCAGAGATGTTTGGCAATCGGAGCACTGAAGGTCGTATTGAGAAGTTTCCGTAGGAAAGCAATGAGGGGTCCCTGGAGAATTTTAAGCAGAGGATACGTGGGCACTTTGTGCCTGCCTTGCCCGCCGTGGAGGAGAGTAGGAACGGGGGCGGTTAGGGGGTGAGGGTCATGGTTTCAAGATGAAGGACTGACCCGATGCAGGGACAGGGAGCAGAGAGAAAGATTGGGAAGACCTGGGAGCAATGTCGGGGCTTAGGGGACGCAAGAGGATGAAGATGGTGCCTGGATTCCGGCGGGGCCGCTGGTGAACAGTTAACCGTCCTCTGAGGGACAGAATGCAGGGCTGTCTCGCAGGGCTGAGGTGTGAAGGTTCGGAAAGTCTGGTATGGCCAACTTTGCACTTGAAAATCCCTGAAATTACCCATAAAGTACAGCAGAGATGGCCATGGCTTTGGTTGACTCAGACTACGTTTCAAGGCCTCGTCGTATGAGACACACAGACCTTCACACCCCAGAATCGCGCTGGGCACGGAGAGCTGCCCATGGCAGGACAAACATAAGGAACCGGTGGCCCCCGGGGCTCGGAGGGCAGGGCCCTCGGCTCCCTCAGCCTGGGCTCGCAGCCACGGGGACAAGCCCAGGGAGAACGTGCGGCAGAAACAACCTCCAAGTCCCATGTAAGTCAGTGACTCTCGACCTCGGCCGCACACTGGACTCATGCAGGGAGCTCTGGAAAATACAGATGCCTGAGTAGCCGCCCCGGAGAACCGCCTGGGCATGTGGATTATTAAAATCTCCTGAGGGATTCTAAGGTGCAAAGTTGAGAACCACTGATTTAAATTGTTCTCGCTTCTGCCCCTTGCGTCATTTGAATGCCTGTGAGTTAGAGCGGCCAACACCGAACTCAGTTGTGGACTTACGGTGACCCTGGGAGGCTCAAACAAAGACGCCCTCTCCCCTCAGCTGAGGATCCCTCCAACCTTGCAAATGTTTATCCACAGCCCGGCTCAGCGCTGGCTCCTGATTGCCGGGTGCAGTGGCCGGCATGGGGACGAGGCGCTTCCAGACCGCAGCCCCAGACAGCTCGGCTCTGAAACACAAACAAACAGAAAATAGCCACTCTGCCTCCCAACCTGTTCCTCGCCGGGAGGTGGTGGGGTGGGGATGGGCAAGATTTCAAACAAGGGCAACATTTACCAGGCTTTTCCAACCGGTGCTAGAATAGTCATTACTGCAAATAGCCGTTTTCGCTGCTACGAGTCTGTAATTTCACCCTCTGAAGTAACATGTTCTCGGAGCTTCTGGTATCTCATTTTGTTGATGCAATGAGGAAAATCGGGGCTAGGACTTCAGGTGAGTTCTCACCCCCAGGCCCTAGAGATTATCAGGCTCATGGAAAATCGGGCTCCAAGATTGTGACGAGGAGGATCCTTGGGTCTGAGTCAGGGCTTCGATCTTCCTTTTCTTGCCGTATTTGGCACCTGCACACCTTCTGCTGGAAAGGTCCTTGTTTCTCCAGGCACCTTCTCTGGAGCATCTTAGAAACTCGGATCACAGGGCATCCTGGCCCCTCCGAGGCAGTGGAGACTGAGTCAGTTCGTGCCCGACCCACAGGACGGCCAGGACCAGAGCAGAAGAGCCACATGGGTCCAGGGTGGAGGCCTCCAAACATAGCCGAGAGCTTCCCAGGGCTGCTCTGTTCTGCCCTGACCGCCTGGACATTGGTAAGGCCTCCCCATGAGGTCCCTGGGGCTTGAAGAGATACACACCAGTCCCAGCTGTTTGGACATTCAAATCCACTCAGTGTTAATCAAGCCTGGAATGGCAAAGGCCCAACAAGCTAGATGACCACCTGAACTCTGAGGGGACATCCCAGCATGACCCTGAGTTCCTGGAGCTGCTGCTGTCACCCATCACGAACCCGGCCACAGCCCCCCTGCCAGCGACCCATCCAGCTCGGGCACTTCTGCCAGGGGCAGGACAGCCGCAGGCACACGGCAGGCTGGCGTTGTTTGGGTTACCCCCACCCTGCTGACAACAGACAACTCAGGGACATGCACCTTCTGATCCCAAGATGAGGGACAGAGATTCTCATTCTTGTCTTTTGGGTTCCCCAGATCTCCAAAGGCTTCCGTGGGCGGCTGTGAAATTCTCAAAACAAAAGCAATTCAAATTCATTTTCACTTAAAAAGAAATGAATGCAAAATTAAAGGATACTTTGTGGGGGCCAGGAGGGAGGAGAAACGTCACAAAATTAACAAATGTATATAAGTGATTCATTTGTCAACACCCACCATCTGCCAGGCATCGTGCAACCAGGGAGGCAGGGTCCCTGGGCCTCAGCAGGGCCCTGGTTTGGTTGAAGAGGCAGCTGTTGGCACTAGTGCGTGTTAACACCGTGACAGAGGGGACGTGGCAGCCCACCCGGGGTAGCAAACACTGCCCCAGGGTGTCAGGAAAGGGTTTGGGGAAATTGGTAGGAATTCATCAGGACCTAAGAACAGAAAGTATAGGGAGAGATGGTTCCGGCAAAGCCACAGAGCTGTGTGAGAAGGCGCCACCTTCAGGACTCAACCTCCAAAGGCTGGGAGCTCGACCCACCGGCTCAGCGAAGGCTCTGCCTGCTCCGGGCAGAGGGTCCCGTCCTGGCATCATCCCACCGCACTTTCTTCTTCACGGCACACCGGGTCTGTGCGCATGCGTCTGATAAGCTCAGACCCAGGTATGTGGCCTCGGAAGTCACATACGTCATCCTGGGCGGGAGCTAAAAATAACTCACCCATCTGCTGCCTGCCAGCTCACCTGCCCAGACAGAAGTTGGCCAGGTAGGCCTTGCCAGGACGCGGGGGCTGGCAGGAAGGGACGTCGGCCGCGCTGCGGTTTGACTGACTGTCCTCTCCTTGCCAGCGTAGCAGGACGCCTGCCACACGGGGGCCCTGGCTCCGAGGACCCACAAAAGGGCGAGAGAGCCGGCGCCCGTGGATAGACTCGCTCCGCAGCCACGCGCCGGTGGCTTCACACACGCCACTGGTATCTCTGTCTGAAGTGGAAACTGAGGCTCTCACACGGCCCGCAGTTGGCAGGGGACGTCAGACACTGCGCTAAGCCGACAGAAGCCCCATGGCCACACCTGCCTGTGCGCACGCGTGTTGTCCCCTCACCTGCCGGAGACAGCTGCCCCTCCCCCGCCAAGCCAAGGGCTCAGCCTGCGTCCTTTCCCCACCCGCCCCCCGAATGCTGAGTTTTGGGGGCCTCTTTCCGGCGCAACCCCCCCCCCCCCAGCAGGGAGTTAGCAGCAGCACACGCAGGCCTGTTTCAGAGCAGGTGTTTGTTTTCAAGCTTCCTGAACAATCTTCATTTAAAAATGTATATATATGGGCCGGGCGCGGGTGGCTCCCGCCTGTAATCCCAGCACTCTGGGAGGCCAAGGCGGGAGGATTGCTTGAGGTCAGGAGTTCGAGACCAGCCTGAGCAAGAGCGAGACCCCCGTCTCTACTAAAAATAGAAAGAAATTAGCTGGCCAACTAAAATATATATATAGAAAAAATTAGCCGGGCATGGTGGCGCATGCCTGTACTCCCAGCTACTCGGGAGGCTGAGGCAGAAGGATTCCTTGAGCCCAGGAGCTTGAGGTTGCTGTGAGCTAGGCTGATGCCACGGCACTCACTCTAGCCTGGGCAACAGAGTGAGACTCTGTCTCAAAAAAAAAAAAAAAAAAACCATATATATATATGTGGCTTATATATGTGTGTGTGGATCCCTGAACAGGCAGCCGGTGTGTGCTCCTTTCCTGACCCAGGGCACCTGACCCCCTTCTCCTCTCCTGCCCACCCGTGCTCTCCCAGGCTCTTCCCACCCTGGTCCTCCAGGCTCCTGCCCCATGCAGAAACATGGCCTTTTCTCCCCATTTCTCCTGAATCTTCCGTCCCAGAGATGCTATTGTGCCTCGCTTTTTAGAAGTCATCCCTCTCAAGCCATCGCTTTCTTCTCTCTCCTCCTCTGACTCCTCCCAACTCTTAGGCAAGAGCTTAAGCATTGGAGTTAGACTTCACGTTTTTCCTAAGCCTCAGTTTCCTTTTCCGTAAAATGGGCATAACACCTACCTGAAAAAGTTACTAAAGAGGACTAACTTGATGCAAAGTGCCTTACTTCTGTGACTTTATGCTGTCATTGGTTTTTTGTTTTTTGTTTTCTTCTCAGCAAGTGAAGAAATTAGAATGATTTAGTAACTTGCCTAAAGCCACAAAGTTGGTAAACAGCAGAGCCAGGATTCAAACCCCAGCTTGGCCTGTCTCCACCGCCCTTGCTTTTTGTCCCCCTACAAAGCTGCGTCACACCTGACCTCAGACATTCCAGGTCTCAGGGGCACCGCATCCCTGCCTTGGAAACCACAGCCAGGGCACCACAGGCAGGGAGCGAGGTGCCGCCCAGTCGTCACCATCTCCAGCGTGGATGCCCTCCCCGCCCCCACCCTCCATTCTGCAACGGATGGGTCAGTCGGCAGCCTGCTGGGCCAACCGCAGCTCTGTGTCCTCGACTCGGCGGAGTCTGTACTCAGTGCCCAGTTAAATACCTGCTTGTTGATGTGCTGGGCAAAGGCGTCTGCTGCTGCCGGGACAAGGACCCGGCAAAGGATTGCAGTAGGCACGTTTCTCAGGCGCCACCAGCCCCCCCAGTCCTGCCCTCGTGACACGTGTCACCAGCAGACACACCCTCCAAGAACCACATGAGTCCCGGATCCCACTCAAATCTGACCTCGCAGGGGACCCGAGCCCAAGGGAGGAGCCACATAAATCATCCTCATAATGTTTGCGTGAACTTTGTGTGTCCAGCTTCACTCCCAAGTTGTAGATTTGATAGAAACAATCTTTCAAAGGAATTTACAATGAGGATAATTATTTTCCTACAATTGACATTGATTTTAATGATGACAACCATCAAGACATCGTCTCTCCTGGGTAGCTCTTGGTCACGTTGTTTGTTCTCCAATCAGTTCCTTTCCGAGCCATTTGCTGATTTTTTTTTCCTTTCAAGCCCACAATAAAGCCTCAAGGATTTTGTTCAAACCTGAAATGTATTTTTTCTTGTGACAAAAGAAATACATTGTTAGAAATTCAGGCCGGGCGCGGTGGCTCACGCCTGTAATCCTAGCACTCTGGGAGGCCGAGGTGGGCGGATCGTTTGAGCTCAGGAGTTCGAGACCAGCCTGAGCAAGAGCGAGACCCCATCTCTACTAAAAATAGAAAGAAATTATATGGACAGCTAAAAATATATATAGAAAAAATTAGCCGGGCATGGTGGTGCATGCCTGTAGTCCCAGCTACTCGGGAGGCTGAGACAGGAGGATCGCTTGAGCTCAGGAGTTTGAGGTTGCTGTGAGCTAGGCTGACGCCACGGCACTCACTCTAGCCTGGGCAACAGAGTGAGACTCTGTCTCAAAAAAAGAAAAAAAAAAAAAAAAAGAAATTCATATAACACAGAAATATTATAGTAAACAGCAGAACATCTACTCATAATCCTTTTCCCAAAAGTTGCCACGACAATAGGTTGGTTTATAGCCTTCCTGAGTTTTAATGCACATAGAAATACAGAAGTAATTTACATGAACTTGATCATTCAAATATGCTGTCCTGAAACCTGCTATTTTTTTTTTTTGACGTTCTATCGCAGGATAACTATCAATGGCCACACATATAAAAGTGAGTCATAATTTTAAATAACTGCTTAACATTCCATTGAATAAATAAACCCCCATTTTAAAAAATCAATACCATGTTAATGGGTATTTAAAACTGTTTTCATGTCTTTGCTATTCTAAACAAGACAAAAACAGACATTCTTGTCTGATTATTTTCTTAAGATAAATTCCCAGAAGTGGAGAGGCTGGGCCAAAGGAGCTGCATATTTTAGATTTTGGTGTCTACTTCTACGCCACCTTCTAGAAAGGTGGCCATGGTGGAGGTTTCTTTCCTAAGTATCACAGGGCTCAGGGAGTGGCCAAGGGCCCCAGCTGACTCCAGGCAGGTGGAAGCAGAGCCGGGAACAGCACATCTCTTCCTGCCTCCTGTGCCTTACTGCAAGCAAATCCAGGCAAATCCTTGAATTAGGGCAATTTTTAAAATTCCAAGTGTTTTCCCTTTTAATTTCTAATAATTTCTTTGCTCATAGAGTCCAAAGATTTCCTGGTAATTTCTGAATTTAGATGGTAGTCATGATATCTGAAACTTATTAAAAAATAATTGGAGGCTGGGCACGGTGGCTCACGCCTGTAATCCTAGCACTCTGGGAGGCTGAGGCGGTTGGATCGCTCGAGGTCAGGAGTTCGAGACCAGCCTGAGCAAGAGCGAGACCCTGTCTCTACTAAAAATAGAAAGAAATGAGCTGGACAGCTAAAAATATATATAGAAAAAAATTAGCCAGGCATAGTGGCCCATGCCTGTAGTCCCAGCTACTCAGGAGGCTGAGGCAGGAGGATCGCTTGAGCCCAGGAGTTTGAGGTTGCTGTGAGCTTGACACACTCTAGCCCGGGCAACAGAGCGAGACTCTGTCTCAAAAAAATAAATAAATAAATAAAAATAACTGGAAGAAAGGAGTATGTTGTACACACGCAGAGATACTACTAATGTGAGCATGATTCGACAGAACTAGCTAGAGCAAAAGGAATAACTCTCCACGATTCCAAAGGGTCACTTAATTCTGATTATCTCCTCATCCAATAAAGCTCATTTTCTGAATCTGGCATTCAAGACCCTACATAGTCTAGCCCCATCATAAAATGTAAAGCCTTCTGTTCCCTAAATAAATCTATTTTTCTCTAGCGAAACAGAAGTTGTTGCCTTGCATACAAACGTGCCATGTTTTCCTGCTTTATGTCCTTGTAGTTAATACTAAAAAGCTGCAGGCTAAGTGCTTTATGGGGGATATTTAGATAATCTTTACAGCAATCCTGTGAGGTAGGTACCATTTCTTTCCATCTTACATAAGGATAAATGAAGCTCAGAAAGGTTAAGTGACTTACCCCAAACCACACAGCTGTTCAGGGTTCAGCCAGGACTGGAAACAGCGTCGTCCCAACCCCAGCACTTCTGTGCTCGACCTCTGCCCTGCAGCGCCTCACACCCCGACTCGTTCCAGCTCCTGACAAGCCAAATCCTTCAAGATGTGGTTCAAAACCCATTTCTCGGACGACTCCCCACCTTCACACAACTGGCAGTTCTCTTCCATCATTCTGCATCTCATTCTCTGAGCTTGCTGTCATCGCTACCCTGTGCCAGCATTTTTCCCGTTTCATTCACTCAGTTGGTCGGCCTTTCTTCAGCACCTTCCTTGGGACAGGCCCTGCCAGGTGAGCAGCCCACAGCCGCAGTCCTCAAGGAGGTGAGGCCGGCTGGATGCCCCAACTCGACAGCGAGCTCCTTGGAGCCAGGGACCAGGCAGCACCTCTCCGCGCTGCCCACAGCTCTGGGAGCCCAGAAGACCTGCAGCAAAGGTGTCCGGATTAATCGGTGCCTTGGCTGGTCTCCCCACATCAGTGCCACCAAGACTTTGCCTTTGCCAATGACCCACCCGGTCTGTAAGTTCACCCCTTCCTGCTCTGGGGCATTCTCTTTTCACCTGGGGGCTGCAACGGGCAGGTCATTTACCCCTGTGTCCCGACTCCTGCCTGATAACGAGCCCGTCCCACCTACGTCTCCGCTCCCGGTGAGTCTCCCGCTCCGAGGTGTTTGCTCCCCGTCCAGGCAGCCGGGGGATGAGCAGGGTCCACCCTGGAGTGAAGAAGGCGGGAAAGAGATGGACGCGGAGCCCCAGGTCACCAGAACAACAGGAACTGCGCACAGTGCCGCCCCCGCCCCCAGAGGAACAGGGTTGGGGCAGAGGTTAATAGAAAACCAACTCTGTTTATATTTCACCATCCTTCCTTCCGCTCACTCCTCTGCCTCCAGCGCACGCACAAACACACACACACACACACACACACACGCATACACACACGAGCATACACACGCACACACATGCATGCACACACACACACTGTCCTTTGCTCCCCTGACATGCAAACCCACAGGAGATCACGGGAGAGAGGAAAAGCAAGGGAAGGTACTTTTTACGGCAGGCACTGGCGTAGGTGGTCCCTAATCCCTCGGGTGCAATTTGAGAGTATCGGGTGGGACTAACTCCTCTGCCACCTGTCACCAGGGCCCCAAAATTCTCATCTAGAGTTGCTTCTGGGGTGGCCCAAAAGTGCCCCTTTGGGAAGTAAATATCAGGCAGCCGGAGCCAGGTTCGTGGCACTCAGAAGGGCCCTGATCTTGGTTCAGTGCTCTGCCGTCACCATCTTGAGATTCTTAGTCTTTCGGCGAGGACCCTGCGTTTGCACTTTGCACGGGGCCCGGCAGATTATGTGGCTGCTCCTGAGGGCTACAGAGAGCAAGTGTCTTCAGGAACGGGATGAGGACAGAGCGGGATCTTGATGGGAAGAGGTGGGCAGGGGCTAGCAAGGGCCGGCCGGGTGCCCAGGAGCAGGACTTGCTCCTCTGGTTGGCCCCACCGGGGCCTCTGGAGCACAGCGGGCCACAACCTGCAGCCGCTCAGGAACTGCCCACGGCTAGCTAGGCCTTGCCCCTCCCTCACACAGAGCTGAGAGTGTCTGGGTCTCACTGTGTCCCAAAGAGGACATCAGAGGTGTCCCCTGGCTGCCCAGCTCTAAGGGTGCACAGGAGGGTGACGACATGGACATGCTCTGTCCACCCCCAGGCCTGGGCTCTGCTTCCAGCTGCAAATCCTTCCACAGCTGCCAGAACCGCAACAAGGTGACTCTACCGAAGCTGCTGCTCTTTGCTGGGTGCCTCCAGCCACGGGGCACTGGGACTAGTGGCCCCCAGTCCACCAGGGAGCACGTGAGAGAGACCAAAGGCTTCACTCCAACTTCATTCCCAGCAGAAGCCTTGCTGCCTCCTCTGGGGAAACCAGCACTTTGCTCAGAGTTGCCATGACGTGAGGCCTCCCTTAAGGCAAGGGACTTGGTCCCCTTTGCAGCCCAGCGCCAAGCCCAGGGCCAGCCCAAAGTAAACCTGGGAAGGAAGGAGGGAAGGAGAGAGGAAGGGAAGGAAGGAGGGAGGGAGGAAGGGAGGGAGGGAGGGAAGGAAGGAACAGAGGGCGGAAGGAAGGGAGAGGGAGCGGAGGAGGGATTACCCCGCATGACTATTCAGAATGGAGCCTAGGAGACCCTCCTGTCTTACAATCTCCTCCAAAACAGCCTGTCAGATTCTACCAATATTATTTCATTCCTTAAAGGCCTTTTGGGGTTAAGAAGCACTAATAAAATTCAAACATCCCCGGAAATGGTAATTCTACAAGCTTTCTTCCAGGGAGATGAGGAGCAGGTGCTTAGAGACAGTGAGGGCGATAGGACGGGGGCAGGGGATGGCAGCGGTGACAAGCACAACGCCGAGCAGGGTGTGTGCTGGCAGGAGCACACCAGTGGCCAGAGCGAGGAGGGGCCCTGGGCGGTCACTGAGGCTGCCTCTGTGGCTGCGGGGCAGAGACAGGGGCAGCTCCCAGGGGCTTCTGAGTGGCAGCTTGCTGAGCTCTGCTCCTCGCAGCCTCCTTCCTGCCCCAGCTCCCTGCTGTCCTGGGCAGCCAAAGAGCAGGTCCTCTGGGCAGCCACAGCACACGCGGAGAAGGGTGGTACCGCTGCAGAGTGTCGGAGCCCGGCCCTCCAGGCCCTGCGCGGCCCTCTGAGCCCCCCGAGGCTGTGCTGAAATCCGTCTCCTGCAACATCCCGGTGCAGAAGCAGGGACGGGCGGCGGGAGGTGGGGCTCGCAGCCACTTGCTGCGCAGACTGTGACCCCACTGAGGGGGCCTGCTAGAAACAGGGGCGGGAGTCACAGGGAGTCCCCATCACGCAGTTGTTATGATCAGTCGTTTTCATCATAATTCAGAACTCATCATTCAAAACTGGTACCCCCTTGCCGGACGCAGCTGCCCTGGGATCAGCGGGTCGGAGTCAGGCTCCCGCTGTGAACCCGCAGCACGTGGACACCGCATGTGCTCAGGCCTCTAAACCTGCCTACAAGTGACTCGGAGAGTCCCAGCCCCCGAAGGGCGTGACTGTGGGCTGGTGGTCAGGGAAGGCCTCCTGAAGGAGGCGGCGCCCGGCGCGGTGGGGGCAGAGCGTGCTTGAGCCCAGGGAGGAGCAGAGAGGACCACCAGAGCGGCCCCCTTCCTCCTTAACCACCTGCCCCTGCTCCCCTGCCTGGTACTCCCTAATGGCCTAGAAGTTTCCCCGTATCTGCCCCAAAGGCAGCAAAAAGCACTTTCCTGGGCATTCTAGGGTCCGAAGTGGTCTTAATTGCCCCCAGAATGCCCCCAGGCATGGCAGTGAGGGCACGAACCCCACTCCTCTTCACACCTGCTGCTGCCACCAGAGGGTGACCTTGGGGTCCCTCACGGCCCTTCCCCCTGCCGCAGCCTGAAGGGGAGGGTCACCTCCGGGCACTGTCTCCTGCAAGGGCCCAAGCACGGGGGCACATTCAGCCCAAGGAAGCCCCTTGGATCCTGTACGATGCCCCCCGCAGAGGAAGCTCACCTCCCTCGCAAGCAAGGACGGTGCTGCAGGGAGGGGGCTGTCGGGGGGCGCACGGGCCTGGAGCCCCAGTCCACTCACTCGTCCCCCCGGTCCTGCGTTCCCTCGGCTGACGTCTCCTGAGCACTGACTACAGGCCACGTGCTGTGCGGGGGACAGAACATACCTTGGTAAGAGCCCCATTGTCCTCACTGAGCTCACAGCCCATGTGGCACATGCGGAGTCTGGGGGTCTCCGTCCCTACCCGCCAGGACCTCACGGTCTCAAAAGCTGACAGTGTGAAAAGGCTGGGAGAGGGTCTGCACGGACGTCCCCATGGACATGAGGACACACGGCAGCCAGCCACAGGCAGGAGGAGTCGGCCACGAGAGATGGGAGGAGAGACGGCAAGCCTGGAGACTGGGGAAGCACCACCGGCAAAGGCCTGGAAGGAGACCTAGAACCTTCTGGAAGGTTGGAAGACCTGGACCAGTAATGATCCGAGCCGGCGCTTAGACAAGAAAGGGGAAACCACCAAGGAGCGTTAGGCGGAGGCTGTGCGTGGTCAGATCTAGATGTTACAAAGTGACTGGCCCCAGTGAGGAGGGCGGGTTGGAGGATTCGGCCTTTGCCTGGCAAGAATGGACGCCCAGCCTGAAGCAGGGGAGGTGCTCACGGGACAGGGGCGGACTCGACGGGCTTAGGAGGATGGGGTGACCATCTGGATGTGGGGGGCATGCAAGAAGGAAGCTGCCACCCAGCCTCTGGCTCCAACAGCAGGAAGGACAGTCGAGCTGTTCACCAAGGGAGGGCCCGGGGACAGGGAACAGGATTGTGGCGAAAGGTGAAACGGTTCAGTTTTGAACTTGCTGAGTTTGTTGTGTTTGTGGGACGGGTAAGAGATGCTAGAAAGTATCAGATATTCCTGCCTGGACCTTGGGGGTTACAGATTTGGAAGCCAATGGCAAACTGAAGTCATATGAGGTCATCCAGTTTGTAAATGACAGCGAGGATAAATCCAGAGGGACACCATTATATAGCAAAAAGGGAAAGCAGAAGGAAGAGGGACCGGGGAGAGCAGAGCGAGAGACAGAAAAATCAGGGAGGAATAGAGTAAGTGTATTCGGGCTTTTCTGCATAAAAAGGCAAAGTCAATTCGAACCGACCTGAATAATAAAAGTGATTTAAAGGTACATGTGACATGTGAAGAGCCGGTGCTAGCTTCAGGTTCAGTTTGATCCAGCTGCTCTCCCAATGATATCCAGGATCCAGTTTCTTTCTGTCCTTTGGCTCTGCCTTCTGCAGATCAGCTTTATTCCAACACCAGCTGCCAAACACCCGGGTTTCCGACTTCCCCCTCCAACCCCGGGGGAAAGAGGCCACCATGCCCAGAGATCTCCCAGAAGAGCAAGGAAACATCTTACCTAGAAACTACCAACAAAACTTTCCCCCAAACTCATTATCTTGTATTTGGTCACATCTCTATCCCTGAACCGGTTTCTGTGGCTCTGGTTGGCTGATGCCAAAGCCATTTTCCCCAGGCTTAGAGCACGAGATGGAGTGGATTTTCCACAAAGCACACGGAGAAGTGGGTTCCTGCAATAAAAACAGGGTACAGTGGTTACCGCATCACCAAAAGGCAGAAAGAACGGATGTTAGGGAGGCAGTCACAAGGCAAAGTAACACAGGTGAGAGTTTTCAAGAATGAGGAAGAGGTCAACAGTGGCAAAAACGACAGCGAGAGCAAGGAACGCTCGAATGGAGTGTGTGTGCTTCGTGAGATGGGGTGGGGGTGTCCGTCAGGAAACTTCCTGGAAATCGTAATCCTTGCAGGGAGTCAGCCACGCACAGGCTTCAGAGAGGACGTGTGCATACACGCACATACTGGCTTCAGAAAGGATGCGTGTGATAGCACGTGTGTGTACACGTGTACGTGCCAGTGCGTGCCCCCACACCACGCACCCTGGGAAGGAGGGGGGTGCCCAGCAGGGGAGGGTCTTGTGTAGCGATCCGGAGGCACAGCCGAGAGCTCACTCTGAGGGGGAAAAGCAGGAATCCAGGGAGCGGCAAGAGACGAGCCGTGAGCAGAGGCCAAATCCCAGTGGCTCTAAGAAGGGCCCCACTGGGCCCCTTCGACACGGCGGTGAAGGCTGTGGGAACCGCTGCAGGGCCCTGAGCAGGGGGTGGCACAGCCACATTGAAGGCTAGGAAAATCGCTGTGGCCTCGGAGTGAGAAAGAAAGCAGGTGCTGGGAGGCTACTGCCGGTGCCCTGGTGGCCTCAGCAAAGGTGGTGCTGGCAGGTGGTGGCAGGAAGAGGAAAGCTATTAACAAGAACAGAGAACGGGGCTGGGGTGAGGCTGATGTGGAGGGAGAGACGGCAGGCGCCCTGGAGGGGAGGGCAGAGCTGGACAGCCGCAGCCACCAGCACAGGGCAGGGCCCTGCCGAACCCCCTCCCCAGCCCCTCTCACCCGTCCCCTTCTGAGATGCCAGCGACACCACAGCGGCTGCCGCAGCGAGGATGACCGGCCGTGAACTGTGGAAAGGGGATTGGCACACACGTGTGGGACCCGCTGCAGGCTCCGCAGGTGGGGGCAGGGGACCGAGGCTCAAAGAGGAAGGAAGGGAAGAGGGAGACACTCCCAACGAAATGGAGATTTGTTTTTATTTTTAAAAATGCAAGTGAAAGCAGTGGCTAGAGCAGGAGAAGAGGATCCTGTCTTCGTTTTGGAGGCAGGTCCCTTGGTGCCTGGTAATCTTTCATCTTGAAGGTAAAGTGTTTGCAGTCCCTGCTCCAAGAACTTGAACCCCAGGCCCTATTTCTCGTCCACGTTGGCTTTTGTTGTATGGGAGACGCTGGAATCTTTTCCACACGGGCCCAGACCAAGCTGCACTCTTGGCTCTGCTTCCTTGGCCCTGGCTCTGGCTGTGGGGGGCGGGGAGGGCTGAGGGACTGGATCGGCGAAGGCACAGGGGATGGGGACGGCGGGGTGGATGGCTCTGCCCAGGAGCCCCGACGAGGATGGGAAGGAAGTGCTGGTCAGGCAGCTGATCCTCTGCCTCTGCTTCCCACTGAGCGTCCCCAGCGCTGGGGTTTGGGCCCTTGTCTGGCTCCAGGGTCGGGAGACAAGGGGGTCCTGATGATGGAGCCCCTTTGCAAGGCCTGTCTGTCAGCAGAAACACAGGCCACCCATTGGGAAAACAAGCCTCACAGCCACCGCCACCCCTGCCTCCAGCCACACACGTGGAGTCGCCCCATGCATCTCTCCAGGGTATTGTCCCCACATTCCACCCTGACAATGCCCAAGGGAGGAAGACCAGGGTGGACGGGATTAGCCAGGAGAGCGCCAATGCTCAGCACTCCGACCTCTCCCTGCCCCGAAGTAGCAGCGGCGTCTAGAAAGTGTCAACCGAGAGGTCCTGGTCTCTATTTTCAGAAGATGCCCAAGGAAATCTCTTCCTCAATCTAAAAGCCTCTCCACCCCATCGCCAGGAAGGCCACAAGGTCAAAGCAGCCTTTTTGCTCACACCCTGCCCCCTCTCCCCCTCACTAAGCACCAGGAATAACTTCCTGCTGGGGATGAGGGTGGGTAAAAAAAGATTTAATTACAGTTTCTGTTTCTGAGCTGGCTCCCCACCCCCGGAGCGCCATGTTGCCCTGCCCGGCTGTGGTGTCAACCAGCGGACACCGGCCTGGGGACCCAAACCACAGGCCGGGCGCCACCCGAGGCACCACCTGGAGAGAGCCCTGGGCTGCAGGGTGGGCTGCAGGGTGGGCTGCAGGGCCGGCTCCCTCGTTCTCACGGCACACCCTGAGCCAGCTCTGGTAGCCCCAGAAAATTCGGTGTTGAGCTCCCTTCTTCAGAGTCCTAAGGCAGGGTGGACGATGCTCCTAAATCTCGGGAAGAGAAAGTAACTTCCCCCCAGATGTCTCCAGGCCAGCACTGTCTCCACCTCCAACTTCCAGACCTCACCCTCTACCCCCAACACATGCTGGCTGCTCTGCGGCCACTGGCTGGGGGCACGTGCGCACGGCTTTTCACAGTCAGTGCTCAACAACGTCACATGGGGCCTGACGGCGTGTGGCCCGGCCTTCCTCGTGGCCCAGCCCAGGCACACAACTTCCCTGGGCGGCCCACCCTCACCTGCCCACCCACCTCCACGTGCACCGAGCAAACCGTTGACGCTCCTTCCACGCTTACAGGTCCTTTCAAACACTGACAAGCAGGTGACGAGGGGCTTCTTCCCACAGGACCCCCTGGGACCTCAGACACCCCTTTGAGTCTGGTGGTCAGATGGTCCTGAAAACCAGCTCTGCGCCCGGGTGACGGGCGTCTGCGGAGCAGTGTGGGGACCAGGATTCGCTAAGTGCCTTTGTTGTTCAAGAATTTGAGGCCAGGTGCGGTGGCTCACGCCTGTAATCCTAGCACTCTGGGAGGCCGAGGCAGGAGGATCACTCGAGGTCAGGAGTTCGAGACCAGCCTGAGCAAGAGCGAGACTCTATTGCTACTAAAAAAAAATAGAAAGAAATGATCTGGACAGCTAAAAATATATAGAAAAAAATTAGCCAGGCATGGTGGCGCATGCCTGTAGTCCCAGCTACTCGGGAGGCTGAGGCAGGAGGATCACTTGAGCCCAGGAGTTTGAGGTTGCTGTGAGCTAGGCTGACACCATGGCACTCTAGCCTGGGCAACAGAGTGAGACTCTGTCTCAAAAAAAAAAAAAAAAAAAAAAAAAAAGAATTTGAGTTAGGAATCCCTCCAGGAGGAAGGATGGTCTGGTCTGTGCCAAGAACAGCTTCGGAGGCAGAAGCATCAAAGGAAAGCCGCCCGATACCTCTCTCTGCTGACTGGGAGAAACACTCCGTCTCAGGGTTATTGCCGTTGCAAACGTCTCCTCTCTCTGGAAGCTGTTCTACACCAAGTGTACAATTACTTCATTCATCTCTTCAGAGGAATCTGTCACCAAATCCATAAGCTGCCTCCGCCAGCAGGCGGGGCAGGACACCGGCTTGCCCGACCTCCGCCCGCCGGGGTGAGACAAGGATGCAGTTCCAGTATTACCGAAGCCCCAGATGCCTCTCCTGCCCTGTAGCTGCACCCCCTCCCCGCCCCACCCCTGCCCCACCCCTGCCCCTGCCCCCCTCAGCCCCATCAAGAATCAGGGCAGGCCGGGCGCGGTGGCTCACACCTGTAATCCTAGCACTCTGGGAGGCCGAGGTGGGCGGATCGTTTGAGCTCAGGAGTTCAAGACCAGCCTGAGCAAGAGCGAGACCCCATCTCTACTAAAAATAGAAAGAAATTATATGGACAGCTAAAAATATATATAGAAAAAATTAGCCGGGCATGGTGGCGCATGCCTGTAGTCCCAGCTACTCGGGAGGCTGAGACAGGAGGATCCCTTGAGCTCAGGAGTTTGAGGTTGCTGTGAGCTAGGCTGATGCCACGGCACTCACTCTAGCCTGGGCAACAGAGTGAGACTCTGTCTCAAAAAAAAAAAAAAAAAAGAATCAGGGCAAAGAGAGAGGGGTGGAAGCAGGGGCTTCCATCTCAATCCGTGTTTGGGGAGAGTCACATAAACATAGGACGTGCTCCTACACCCAAGAAAAGGAAAACCAACCTTACAGCATGGCTTCTGCATGCCAGACACATGCTCTGTCACACCTTTGAGGTTGGTAACAATCCACTGAGGTTCGTCTTTCACAGAAGAAAAAACTGCCCAAGGTCACGGTGGCAAGAGTGGGCCCTAAACCCACATCCCACCAGCGGATGGCAAGAACGTGGGCAAACCGTTAAGATCCCGAGCGCTGGGGACACCTGTCTCTACACTGGGAGTAGCGACAGAACCTCCCTGACCCACCCCCTGGGCCCGAGGGGAGTGAAGCCAAGTGCAAGTCTCAGTGCTAAGCGTAAGTCCAGTATGCGAATGTTAATGGGCTGGGAGCTCCGGGTGGCAGCACAGCCTTGTGCTACATCAGTGAGTCCCCGGCGCCCACGTCAGTGCCTGGGATGTGCCTGGGTCTGCCCTCTGCTGATGTTGGAGTGGAATGAAGCCGTGTCCACACCATGTCCCATGGAAAACAGAGGAGAGACCTTCCGAGGTCCACGTGGCCCAGGGGCCGGGGCTGGGAGGAGTGGCAGGGAGCAAGGCGTCATGTGGCAGACCACCCTGACCCATGAGCACACAGTTCTGGGGCTGGGGAGCAGCTACGGGGACCTCCGAACCTCACCCGCTAGATCAGCCAAGCCCGTGGTAGCCCCATCTGAGACTTGTGACCCTCTCACGAGAGCTGCGTTGAACTGTGCCCAAAGCTCACCTCCCTTGAAAGGGAGAGCGGCCCCCGGGTGCTGGTAGTGGGGGCAGTGCCAGCCTCCAAGACACCCCGCGCCTCCTGACAGAGGGAGCCAGGACCCTGGTGCCCGGGTTTGGCTAATCTGAGAATAAAAAGGACAAAGTACTCCAGGCAGGCTGTAGTCCGGGCTGGGGACAGAGATGGAGATAAGACAGAGACTCCCCACAGACGCAGACGAGCCAGGGTGTCTCCTGCCTTCTGTCCTGACACACGCTGCCGTCACCTCCCGGGGAAGCTTCCTGACCAGGCCCAGAGATCGCAGAATCCCCGGGCACCTCATCTGTACCTGTTCATGGCACCCCCCGCAGGCCACCTTTTGTTGCAGGCGTGTGCCTTCCTATCTCCTCTCCCTCTGAACCAAGGGCAGGGCCGGAGACTTATTATGCTGTGTCCCTCTTGGCAGCTGCCACAGTGCCCAGGGCCTGGCAAGCGCTTGACAGATACACGGTGAAGAAATGAAGGCAGGTACAGGCAAGGAAGGGAGAAGGTGACAGAGGAAGGTCGGGACGGCCCCACTGGTTGCCAGGACTTGTGAACCAACCACCCCCTGCCCTACCTGTCCCCGGCCTCCCCCAGGCCGGTCCCAGACACTTTCAGGGGGCAGCAGCGGGCAGCCTGCCTGCAGGGAGCAGGCCTGTCCCTGGGCCGCCCTCCGTCCCCTCCAGGCAGGAAGCGATCCTGCCAAGTGGTCCCGCGAACGCATCTGCAGAACCACAACTGAGCCTCACTCTCTGGAGTGATTTGTGTGTCAAAAACACGCCAAGGCTGTAAATCAGGTGGTAGGAAGCTCTGTCTCCTGTTTTCCTGCTCAGCCAGACAGAGACAGAATGTACTGCCACCGGCTCCCAAATCTGGAAAACCAAGCCTGATTTAAGACAAGATCTTTAACAGGCATTAACATGGGGCAGGGCCGGGCGGTGGGGGGGTCCCTGGCTCTCGGTCCCCTGTCCTGGAGGACAGAGAGAAAGCCCCCTCCTCCCCAGCGGGGAGGGGGTTAGCAGGTGGGGACCCTGAGAGCCAGGTGCTAACCGTCCTGGGGGTCAATGGCAGTGGCTTATAGCTCCTCCCCAGGAGGTGGGAGGCTCCGGAGGGGAATTTTCCACCGCAGTTCAATTGGGCTCACGCTGGTGCTGCAGCCTTGAGTGTTTACAATGAGAGCAGGAAGGTGGGGGAGCCCTCGAGGGAGGCCCCCATCTAAGGGGGCGGCCACCCAGCTGGAGGGGTCCCTGGGTCTGTCTCAGCAGCCTGCACCGGGATGCTGGCGTGGCGGAGGGCCCTGGCTGTGGGGGGCTGGGGGACAGAAGCCAATGCCTGGCCTCGGTCCCTCTGTTCCTCCCTGTCTCAGGATGCCGAGAGATGCCCGCGTGGGTGAGGGCTGCCTCCCTGCGCCCTGCTCCTCCCCCTCCCCGGAACCGCCGCCCCCGCAGCCCTGAGCCGCTCATGCCCCCTGGGCTCTGTTTTCATTCCAGGCTGTGGATCCGGTCGTGGGAAGCAGGTAGGAAACCATGATTCTGGGGGTTAAATGAAGAAATATATTTAGTGCTCACAGAAAGCCAAATATTGGGTTAGCAGCCAGGAACGGAGAGGGAAAAAACCCAAAGCAAACAGCAAAGGAAAGAAATTCCAACCAAACAAGGTCCCCATTCATTCTCCCAATCCCAGGTGCAGGGGCCCGCAGGGGAGAGACGGCAGTGCAAGACTTTGATGGGACCCCAAAATCAGCTCCTACACCACCCATGGCCCAAGGGGCTCCGGCCCCTCCCCCATCTGCATGGTCAGCAGGACCCTGGAGCCCACCAAGTTGCCCTGAAGCCCTCTGGCAGCCAGGGCGGGGGTGGGGAGGGACAACAAAGTGAAACGTTCCTGGTTTGACTTTGAATAAGTGACTTAACCTCTCTGGGCCTCATCTGTGGAATGTGAGGGCCGGATTATGATTTCACAGGTCACAACATCCTATTAATCTGTTTCTGCCTAAAATCAGCAGCGCTGAGGGTGAGCAGGACCTCGACCGCAGCGCCCATCCGTTTCTGAAAGAGTTTAGGTGAGGCCTGAGGGAGACAAAGAGATATATTTCAGCTCGTTCCCCACTCGCAGCGTTCTGTGCCCCGGCCCTCCATAGAGGAAGCTTCTAGGGCCTGAGCCAACCCCTCCAGGAGCCCCAGGCTCCAGTGGGTGCTTCTGGAACCTGCTCACGCCTGGCCCGGAGGGCTGCAACACCCAGCCAGGCTACGGGGTTCAGTGACAGGAGAGGCTGAGGGCAGGTCGGTGGAGGGCCAGAGGGTCGGAGGGTCGCAGGAGGAAACATCGAAGACCCCCAGCACTTTCTGCAGAT
Source organism: Eulemur rufifrons (assembly GCF_041146395.1). Taxonomy (NCBI): domain Eukaryota; kingdom Metazoa; phylum Chordata; class Mammalia; order Primates; family Lemuridae; genus Eulemur; species Eulemur rufifrons. The sequence goes on along the minus strand of NC_090994.1, from coordinate 22,652,694 downwards.
CACAGAGAAGCCAAAGTTTGTCCTCCCGACTCCTTCGTATCCAGCCCCTGAATTATCTGCCCCTCCCGGGGTGGCGGCTGGGGCAGATCTGTAGGGGGAGGCTGGGTCCCAGGTAGTGCAGGACCTTTAGGGGCAGAAGTTGTCAGCGAGAGCGTCAAGGGCGGAATTCTGACCGAGCAGAGGAAGGAGGGTGGGGATTCCTTTCCCCTAGGTCTGTCTCTCTCTTTCTCTGCGTCTCTGCTCATTTCTCCTGCACTGACTCCCTCCACTGCCCTCTCCCTAGTTTCCATAACGGCCGAGCCCGGGTGGAATCTGGGCATCCCCACGCCTCCCGGGCAGGAAACTCCAACCTGAGGACTGGCATTTCCTGTGTGCTGGCCAGTGTCCCCTCCAGAAAGCCCCAGGCTGAAGGAGGCCCTGTCTGCTCCTTCCCTCCCTACCCGTCCTCATCTCCCCTCTCCAGCCCGCTCCAGCAGGGACTCCACCAGCTCCCCTCTGCCGATGAGTCATGGGACCAGAACCCTGGGAGAGGACACGCAGGACCAGCCACTGACAAAATTGGCAAAGAACATGAGTTCCCACAAACCTGCTCCTTCCCGGCATCCCTCAGGCTCCAGGCATTGCACCTCCTTCCACCAGTTTTCCAGAAACGAAAAGTCGTCCTTGACATCCACCCAATCAGTCCCCTCCCATTTACCTCCCTAATTCATCCCTACAATCTCGCCACGCCCACTGCCACTGGCCTCGTGGGCCATAGCCTGCCCTGGCCCACCCAGATCACAGAACCTCACGGCCCTGTCTGTGCGGCTCTCCTCCCTTCCAGACTCCCTGACCGAGCCTTTCTGAAAGGTACACACCCCAGATGTCCCCCTGTCCACTGGCCGGGGGACAGCATCGGCACGTATCAGTGAACACACGAAAGCTTCTCACCCGCTGGACGCAGCCCTCTGCTGCCATTTCCCGGGTCTCCAGACAGAGCTGGTGACAGTCCCATAAACAGGTCCTGCGGGACTTCCAGTCAAGACAGAGTTCTCTGTTCCAGCCACAAAGCTGTGGCGAATAAAACATTTTAACGTATCACCCAACACCATAGCTGGGCTCAGAAACAAAGTGAGCTTTCTGGGGACCGGGGAGCTGTGACTGAGGCGTTGCTGGGCTCTGGATCCTGGTCGGTGAAAAGAGCCAGGAGTGCGGTTACCTGGGAAAGGGTGGTGACTAAGACGGGCGGCAGGGACCTGGAGGCCCGTAACGTTCTTTCCTGCTCTGGGTGTTTATTTCACGGGAGCATTTGCTTTGTGACAACTCGTCTAGGTGTCCATTCGTGACATGCCTGCTTTTCTGTATAGACGTTATACTTCAGCAGCAAGGCTCACTTGAAAAAATGTTTTTCCAGGAGACAGGAGACCAGAGGAAGATGCTGGCTTCCAACTGCTGGGGACCAGGGTAGGGTGAGGTAGGGGACATGGAAATAGAGCAAAGGAGGAACGGTGCCAAGCCACCACTGGCTCCACATCTGGACTGGCATGATCCTGGCAGAGGAGCAGGAACCATGAAACGACACAGAAGAGCTCGCTCTGGGACGAGGACTTAGGAAACCGGGTGGAGGCAACCACAAAACCATAAACTGCACGTTAGGGAAGAGGAGAAAAAAGACAAAAACAAAACAAATCGGGGCGTCGGCGGGAGAACTGCCGTTTGAAATGGATCTGCAAGTCCAAACTCCAAAACACACTTTAACAATGAAAAAGTGTAATGCTAAAAAAAGATGGCAAAATCAATAAACAACATGAATTCCTTCCAGTTGATGTCAATTTTATAAAGGAATGGTAGTTAAATCTATCAATTTTACAGAAGAAGAGGAGGAGGAAAGTCTATCAATTTTATAGAGTTTAAGTTTTCAAGCAAATTTGTATTTACATTGCTCAAAGAAATCAAAAAGCCATAATAACTATTAAAAATAAGCAAGAAATATTGGATGAAAACAGGTAGAAATGGAACAAGAACAAGTGGGCATAAAAAAGAACGAATTGGGAAGGGAAAAAAGAGGAAAAAGAAGAACTAGCTGGAAATCTCAGACACAAAAAATAGCCATTGAATTTTCTTAAGCCTCAATATTCAGGTTAAACTCTAGACTGAGTGTAGTCGAAGAGAAATGATGATTTGGGATATAGTAAGGAAAAATTCATCCGAAATGCAGCACAAAGAGGCAAAGAAGGAAAAATATGAAAGACAAGTTAAGACAGGAAGAAGAGTAAGACCCTCTAGCCTAAGAGAGATCTAGAAGAAGAAAGTGAAGAAAATGGTCATAAGTTTTATGTTTTTGTCGCTGTTTGTTTTTGTGTCTATCAGTATTCTCACTACTCCCTTCTAAGCTCTTCTTTGTACCAGAGATTTGGAAGGCAGATTAGAGACTGGAGTCTTTTCTTCCTCCAGCAGTGGCAGCAGGTGTCTAGACTTGCTCAGACAGTTATGTAGAGTCTGGCTGGACCCCACTCCCCAGTACACATCAAACCCAGGGTTGCAAGATAAGTGTGATACCAGCAGAGATTTCCTCTCATTCTCTGACATCTGGATGATAACAGCAACCTCCCAACTCTCTGGGCCATACATACAGTGGTGAATCTGAAAGTTAGGTGCAGCCCCGAATTTCCTTCCAAAGTATTTGTTAGCACCAAATTCCCTATATTAAATCCCTTTCTGTTTGAAATACCTAGAGCAATTTCTGTGTTCCTGACTGATGGAGGTATAATGGCTGTATTTGAAGATACACTACTTTCCCCCATAAAATAGACTCCAAAAATAAAGAGTTATAAAACAGGAGAGAAAAGATCAGAAAATTAGAGACTAAGGTCAGGAGGTCCAGCATTCAAAGAATAGGAGTCCTAGAAACAGAGGAAACTGAGAGAAGGAACTTATCAAAAAAAAAAATTCAAGAAATATTCCCAGAACCAAAGAACATAAGTTCTCAAATTGAAAGAGCCTACGTAGCACACGGCACAAAGGATGAAACTAGACCCACACCAAGGCACATCCTGATGAAATTTCAGAACATTAGGGATAAAGATAAGATCCTATGATACAATCTTCCCATAAGGGGAAGTGCGGGGAGGAGATGACAGCCATATACTCAGTATCAAGACACAGGATGCATTCAGACTTCTCAAAAGCAAACACAGAATCCAGAAAATAATGAAGCAATGTACTCAAAATTCTAAAGAAAAATGATTTTTAACATAAAATTTTATACCCAAAGTAGCAGTCACATGTAAGGATAGGGGGGAAAAAAACCATTTTTACATGTATAATACAAAGAATCTTTTTAAAAATGTATTTCCTAAGTACCGTTTCTCAGGAAGCTCCTGGAGGATGTGTTCTACCAAAACTAAGGAAACAAACCATGAGAGAGGAACACAAAAACCAAACCTGAAAAGAGATGAAGGGAATTCCTAGGATGATGATGAAGAGAGAGCCCAGGGCAATAACTGTGTAGTCAGCGCCGGAGGCAACCAGTCCAGACTGCAGCAGATCAGAATCGCTCCAGAAAAAATCTCCTGAACAAGATAAAATTGATGGATAACTTAACGTTTGGATATGCTGACAGAAGATTTATGTAACTTGGGCTGAATTATTCATAGTAATAAGAATATAGAAAACTAAGCAAATGAAAAGGGAAGACAGGCCGAGCACAGTGGCTCATGCCTATAATCCTAGCACTCTGGGAGGCCAAGGCGGAAGGATGGCTCAAGGTCAGGAGTTTGAGACCAGCCTGAGCAAGAGCGAGACCCCGTCTCTACTAAAAAATGGAAAGAAATTATCTGGACAACTAAAAATATATAGAAAAAATTAGCCGGGCATGGTGGCGCATACCTGTAGTCCCAGCTACTCAGGAGGCTGAGGCAGGAGGATTGCTTGAGCCTAGGAGTTTGAGGTTGCTGTGAGCTAGGCTGATGCCAGGGCACTCTACCTAGGGCAAAAAGAGCGAGACTCTGTCTCCAAAAAAAGAAAGAAAAGAAAAGAAAAGAAAAGGGAAGACAATTTTTGAACTCCAGGGAAATAGAAAGTTGTACTGAAAAGAAAAATTAATCATAGTAAACTGCATGGCTCAGCTATGACTAGTGTTATAATAGTCACAATAATATAAATATTTAATATGAATCAAATGAAAATTATGGTATTAGGAAGATTAAGGGGCTGTGTGTGTGGTGGTGGGGAAGGAAGTGAGAGAGAACTAAAGGCTTATTGTCCATACAGGGAAGTCCATAAATAAAAACTATAACTGAAAACAAAGAAGCAGGAATATAGGCATATTATTTTGAGATAGAGAAGTAACACCCCACACACACGCACTCACACAAAAACAGTTAAAATTGTTGAAAAAGCTAGGCACGATGGCTCATGCATGTAATCCTAGCACTTTGGGAGACTGAGGCAAGAGAATCGCTTGAGCCCAGGAATTTCAGGCTGCAGTGAGCTATGTTCACACCACTGCACTCCAGCCCAGGCAACAGAACGGGACCCTTTAAAAAAAAAAAAAAAAGATAAAATTTTAAAAAATGAAATCAGAAATAAGATATCTGTCCCAGATGGTTTTAGACATTTCTTTTCTTAAGCCTTTAAGGCACAAATAAACTCTCTCTTAAACAAATATTTTCAGTTCCTGTGCCAGTTGTGCTCCCAAATTCTTCTCTGGCAAGATTTTCCGTAGGGCACAGGAGAGCCCAGCCATGGATTACATTTTCCAGCCTCCCTTGCAATTAGATGCATCTGTATGACCAATTCTCACCTTTAATTATGAGCAAAATTGGCATGCTGCTTCTTCATTGCTTACTGTATCATTTCCTAGGGCTGCTGTAATGAAGTACCCCAGACTAGGTACCTTAAACGACAGAAAGTTATTCTTTCACAGTTCGGGAGGCCAGAAGTCCAAGATCAAGGTGTCAGTAGGGTTGGTTCCTTCTCAGGGTTATGAGAGAAAACCTGCTTCATCCCTCTGTCCTGGCTGCAGGCGGTTTGCTGGCAATCTTGGCATTCCTGGCCAATCTCTGCCTTCGTGCTCAAGTAGCATGCCCCCGAAGGTGTGTCTGTATCCAAATTTCCCCTTTTTGTAAGGACATCAGTCACATTGGATTAGAGGTCCACCTGTACCAATTTCTGAAGAAGTCTTCTTCAGAAATAGAAAAAGAAATCCTAAAATGTGTACCGAACCATGAAAGACTACTGAATAGCAAAAGCCATCATGAGCAGAAAGAGCAAAGCTGGAGGTATCACTCTACCAGACTTCAGAACATACTACAAAGCTGTGGTAACCAAAACAGCATGGTACTGACATAAAACAGACACATAGACCAATGCAACAGAATACAGATTCCAGAAATTAACCCACGTATCTATGGTCAACTAATTTTTGGCAAAGGTGCCAAGAATGCTTATTGAGGAAAGGACAGTTGCTTCAATAAATGGTGCTGGGAAAACTGGGTATCCACATGCAGAAGAATGAAACTGGACCCCCACCCCTCACCCTATACAAAAATCAACTCAAAATGGATCAAAGACCTAAAGATAAGACCTGAAGCTATAAAACTACTAGAAGAAAACATAGGAGAAACACTTTGGGACGTTGTTCTGGGAAAAGATTTTATGAATGAGACCTCAAAAGCATAGGAAACAAACAAAAATAAACAAATGGGATTATATCAAACTGAAAAGCTTCTGCCCAGAAAGGGAAATAATTGGCAGAGTGAAAAGACCACCTACAGAATGGGAGAAAATATTTGCGAAGTACTCATTCAACAGGGGATTAATATGCAGAATATACAAGGAATTCAAATATCCAACCAGCAAAAAAAAATTTTTTTTTGATTAAAAAATGGGCAAATTATCTGAACAGACATTTCTGAAGGGAAGTTATACAAATGGCCAGCAAATATTTTTTTTTAATGCTCAACACCACTAATCATCAGGGAAATGCAAATCAGAACCACAATGAGGTATCATTTCACCTCATGTGAATGAGGATGAGTTAGGATGGGTATTATCAAAAAGACAAAAAATAATAAATGCTGGCAAGGATACAGAGAAAAGGGAACTCTTATACACTGTTGGTGGAATGTAAACTAGTACAGCCATTATGGAGAACAGTGTGGAGGTTCTCGAAATACTACAAATAGAACTTCCATAGGATCCAGCAACCTCACTGCTGGGCAATTATCCAAAGAAAAGGAAATCATTCTATCAAGAGACACCTGCACCCGCATGTTCATTGCAGCAATAGTCACAATAGTGATACGATACGGAATTAATCTAGGTGTCCAACAAGAGTTGAATAAATGGAGAAAACATGGCATATATATATACACACACACACCATGGAATACTATTCAGCTATAAAAAAAGAATGAAATCCTGTCATTCTCAGCAACGTGGAGAGAACTGGGGGACATTATGTTAAGTTAAATAAGCTGGGAACAGAAAGTAAACACCACATGTTCTCATTCATATGTGGGAGCTGAAAAAAGTTGATCTCATAGAAGTAAAAAGTAGAACAGAGGATACTAGAGGCTGGAAAGAGTAGGAGGAAGGGAGGGATGGTGAGAGAGTTGTCAAAGGATACAAAATTACTGCTAGACAGGAGGAATAAGTTCTAGGATTCTATACCACAGTGGGATGACCATAGTTAACAATAATATATTTTTTAGCTTCAGTTAGCTAGAAGGAGGATATTGAATGTTCCCAACACAAAGAAATGACAGATGTTTGGGATGATGGATACGCTAACTACCTTGATCTGATCACTCTACATATATATTGAAACCTGGCTATATACCCCATGAATATGTACAATTATTATTTGTCACTTAACAAAATAAAATGTTAAATTAAAAAATAAAAAAGGAAATTGCCTGTCCTCCACTTTCTCTATTTTCTCCTTTCCATGAGCTACGCACACATAGAGCTGAGCCCGCTTTGGCCGTAGAGATGAAGACAGATGCCTTAGGAGATAGTGGAGAAAGAATATGGGAAAAGCTCCAGATGAACACACAGAAGGGAACTGCCCGCCAGCCCAGGTGTTCATTTCCAGACTGTGAGCAAGAAGTACACATCCACCTTATTTAAGTAACTGGGTTTGGGTTCTGTTGTTGTTATTGTTATAGGAGCTTAGCTTTTGCCCTAACAGATAAGTTACCCACTCACTTCATAAGGATCTTAATTTCAATACCAAAATCTACTAAGCACAGAATTTTTAAAAAAAAATGATAGAGCAATATCTGATCATAGATTCAGAGCTTCTAAATGAAATACTAGCAAATTAAATTCAAGGAAGGAGATATATATATATATATATATATCATGACCTAGTTGTGTTTATCTCAGAAATTCAAAAATGCAATACTCAACATGAGAACATCAAAGTATGCTACTTTAACAGATTCAAGGAAAAAAAAATCCACTTAATAGATGAAGAAAAAATATTTGCTAAAATTCAATACTCACACAATTGAATATGAACACATGGAGTATATATTAATAGTTAATGTGAAGGAATTGTTTTAAAATGTGTTTAGGTTTGATAATGGTACTATGGTTATTTTTCTTTTTTAAAAAATTCCTACTTTTTAAGAAATTCTTACTTTTTAAGGATAGATAGTGAAATATGGACAGATAACATGATGTAATGTCTGGAATTTGCTTTAAATAACACAGGAGGGGGAGAAGTTAGCAGAGATATAAATAAAACAAAATTGGCCATGAGCCAGCAATTATTGAGGCTATGTAATGGGTAGACAGAGGTTTATTATACTAGTCTGCCTACTTTTATATATGTTTAGATTTTTCCATAACTAAAAGTTAAGAACATCCAAACTCATTCTTGACTTTAAAAGAAAAAAAACACAGAAGCCAATGTCTTTAACCTGACGCAAGTCACCTATCAACCTTAGAGTTGAAATCACCTCTGTAATGACACTTTAAAACGTTGCCATTAAAGTCAAGAACTAGAGGAAGATGCCTGTTGTCACTGCTTCTACTCAACATTGTATTAGAGATCGTAGCCAACATGATACAAGAAGGAAAAGAAAGAAGATAAGAATTGGGGAAGGAGGGCAGAGACAAAACTATCCGTATTTGCAAATAATAAGACAGTATATACAAAATCAAAAAATTGATAAACTATTAAAGCAAGGAAATCTAATTTAAAAACCCATTATAGTCATAGTAACAACAGAAATGATCCAATATCCAGGAATAAATCTAGTAAAAGATGTGCTTTCTGAAGAAAATTACAAAATGTTATTAAAGAATCTGAAAAGAGACTTCAATAAATGGATAGATAGATCATTTTTATCTTTTTCAAAATTTGATCTTGAAAAGATATCAGTTATACCAAAATTAATATATTAATTCAATGCAATTTCAATCAGATTTCCCAATGCTACAACATGGAGGAAGCTTGAACCATGCTGTATGAAAGAAGCCACACACAGAGGTTCACATACTGTATGATTCCATGTATGTAAGATGTCGAGAACAGACAAAGAGCAGATTAGGGGTACCAGGGGCTGGGGGCGGGGGAAATGAGGAGTGTCGGCTTAATGGGTACAGAGTTTCTTTTTAGGTGATGAAAATCTTCTCGAGTTAGACAATGGTTATGGTTGCACAATCTGAGGAATACACTAAAAGCTACTGAATTATACACTTAAAATGGTGTAAGAGGGGCTGGGCACGGTGGCTCACGCCTGTAATCCTAGCATTCTGGGAGGCCAAGGCGGGTGGATCGTTTGAGCTCAGGAGTTCGAGATCAGCCTGAGCAAGAGTGAGACCCCATCTCTACTAAAAATAGAAAGAAATTATATGGACAACTAAAAATATATATAGAAAAAATTAGCCAGGCATGGTGGCACATGCCTGTAGTCCCAGCTACTCGGGAGGCTGAGGCAGTAGGATCGCTTAAGCCCAGGAGTTTGAGGTTGCTGTGAGCTAGGCTGACCCCATGGCACTCTAGCCTGGGCAACAGAGGGAGACTCTGTCTCAAAAAAAAAAAAAAAAAAAAAAAAAGAATGAGAGTGAAATAAAGACATTCTCACGTGAAGGAAAACTAAGAGAATTTTTCATCATTAGGCCTGTTCTAGAATAAATGCTAAAGAAAGTTCTTTAGATGGAAAGAAAAGCATATCCAAAGGAAATTTAGAACATTGAGAACGAAGAAAGAGAAGCAAAAAATGGTCAAAATCAAGTTAAATATAAGACTATTCTTCTGTTAAGTTCTTTAGAGTGTGTGTGTGTTGGGGCTCAGAACACAATGCCACGACACTAGGGCACTGTGGTGTGCTGAGCACTCAGAACTGAGATAGGAAGAGGCCTTAGAAGCCGCCTCAGACCAAAGGCCTTTCTGATCTCTCCTGTCTCTGTCCCCCAAGTGGAAGGAGGAACTTCCTCTAGAATTTCCTTATCTAACTACAGAAACCTTTCCAAAAGAAATGCAATTGTCTTAAGATCTGTCCCTGGGAATCTCATGAAATAACCAGGGAAGGAGAGATTAGACGTCTTCACCACACTCAGGCGGACCCTTCATCTAGTCTGCCAAGGGTGGCTTCCGGAGATTACCTGGGAGACTTTATCTGCGTGATCAGATGACCTTTGCTCACAGTGTCACAGTGCAGTTCCGCCCCTCACCTTCCTGTAACTTGCTGGTCCCATTTAAGAGAATCATTTACAAGATAATGTCTGCCAGGCCCATCCCTTTCCCCGAAAAATCATTTACAACCCTTCAAATTGCCTACATTTTCCCATCTCCCTCTCCTTGATGAAGAGGGTATATGAGCCTCAACCATCTGGCCCTTCTTTGAGTTTCACATTGTATATGACATCTGTGTTTATGCATGTTAATAAATTTATATGCCTTTTTCTTCTACTAATCTATTATGAGTCATTTCAGCAAAACTTTTGGAAGGGACGCTTTCTCTCTGCCCCTACATATGAGAGTTAAAGCAAAAATTATACCAGGGTTCAAGGAGTTTTGGTGTATGTTGATGACAGATGACAGTACAAGATGAAGGGGGGATAAAGGACCCCTATGGTGGGAAGGTTTCCAATTCCACATGAAGTGGTAAAATATTCATTCTAGGTAGACTGTCAAATATTAAGTATGTATATTATAATCCCTAAAACAACCACTAAAAAATTTTAACTATATAAAGACATATAGTTAAAACTCAACAGATAAATTGAAATGGAATACAAAAAAATATTCAAGTAATCCAACAGATAGCAAGAAAGGGGAAAGAGAGGAATAAAAAACAGAGAGAACAAACAGAAAACAAATACTGAAAAGGGAACCCTAATTTCAAGGATATCCATACTTACATGAAATGAAATGGTCTAAATGACAGATTGTCAGATTGGATTTTAAAACAAACAGAAAACAAGACCCAACTATTTGCTGTGTATAATTTTATAATATAGGTAGGTTTCATATTTCCAGGCTTAACTTGCTAAAAAAAAAAAAAAATACAGATAGGCTAAAAGTAAAAGAACAGAAAAAAAATATTCCATTCAAACACTAATCAAAAGAAAATTGGAGTGGCTATATTAATATTAGACAAAAGAAACTCCAGAGCAAAGATAATTTCCAGGGATACCAAGAGGTAATAATACATAATAACGAAAGAGTCAATTCACCAAGAAGACATAACAATTTTAGATGTCTATGTACCTAACAAAAGAGCTTCAAAGTACATGCAGCAAAAGCTGACAGAATTGAAAGGAGAATTGGACAAATGCACAATTGTAGTTGAAGATTTCAATACTCCTCTGTCCATAATTGATAGAACAAGCCAAGAGAAAATCTGCAAATACAAAGATCTGAAGGATTCCATCTACCAACTAGATTCAATTCACATTTACAGAACACTGCACCCAACAAGAACAGAATATACGTTCCCCTCAAATGCACATGGAACATTCGCTATGACAGATTATAGTAAGGGTCATAAAACAAACCTTAATAAATGTAATAGCCTTGAAATCATACAAAGTATGTTCTCTGACCATAATAGAATTAAACCAGCAATCAATAACAGAAAGAAAACTGGAAAACCTCCAAACACTTGGAAATTAAACAACATAATAATCCACGGGTCAAAGAGGAAGCCTCAAGGGAAATTGGAAAATACCTTGAACTGAATGAAAAATACAACATAAAATTTGTGGGATGCAGCTAAAGCAGTGCGTAGAGGGAAATGTATACTATTAAGTGCTTATATTCGAAAAAGAGGAAAGATTTTAAGTCAATATTCTAAGCTTCCACATTAAGAAGCTAGAAAAAGAAAAGCAAAGTAAACCAAAAATGAGAAGGAAAGAATAAAGATAACAAAGAAATCAATGAAATTTAAAACAAAAACAATAAAGAACATCAATAAAACTAAAAGCTAATTCTGTGAAAATTTCAATAGAATTGAAGGCAGACTAACAAAAAAAGGGCAGTGGGGTAAGGAAAGGACACAAATTACGTATATCTGGAACAAACAAGAAGATACCACTATAGACCCCACATTTAAAGAAAAATAAGGAAGTTCTACAAGCACGCCACACAAAGACAAATTTGATAACTTAGATAAAATGAACCAATTCCTTGAAAGCGATAAAGCCTACCTAAGGGCCGGGCGCGGTGGCTCGCACCTGTAATCCCAGCACTCTGGGAGGCCGAGGCAGGAGGATCACTGCAGGTCAGGAGTTCAAGACCAACCTGAACATCTCTACTAAAAATAGAAAAAAATAGCTGGTGTGGTGAGCGCCTGTCGTCCCAGCTACTTGAGAGGCTGAGACAGAAGGATTGCTTGAGCCCAGGAGTTTGAGGTTGCTGTGAGCTAGGCTGATGCCACGGCACTCACTCTAGCCCGGGCAACAGAGTGAGACTCTGTCTCAAAAAAAAAAAAAAAAAAAAAAAAGCTTACCTAAGAAAAGATAGATAACCCAAATAGTCTCATATCTATTACAGAAATGGAATTCATAGTTTAAAATACGCTGAGAGTTTCTTGATGTAACAGGATTGTTCTGCGTGCTGATTGCTGTGGTGAGTATATGAATCCACACATATGTAAAACTCAAAACTGTACACACTCCCTCCCTAAAAAAAAGTAAAATTGTACTCTAATTTTTAAAATAAAAAAAAATCAATGAAGAAACGGCCAAATGAATTAATAAGTGGACAAAAATAAACAGGAAATTCCCAGAAGAGACAAACAAAAGCTGTAATGATGTTCAACTTCCCTAGCAATCAGGAAATGCAATTAAAATCTCATTTTATACCCAAAGATTGATAATAGCAAGTATTGGGCGGGTGTAGAGTCACAGGACGCTCACATACTGCTGGTGATAGTACAACTGGGCGATGGCTTTGGAGTGGAATTTAATGACGTGCAATGGAAAATGGGCCTGCCCTTCGCCCCAGCAATGCCCCTTCTAAAAATTCTCCTAGGAGCACAAGAAAGAGCATGCTCAAGGGAGTTTATTGTGGCATTGTCTGTAATAGCAAAACATTTTTAAAAGCTAGAGAATTAAAACATGGTATATTACTCACAAAATGGAATACAACATAGAAGTATATTAAATGATTCATATGCTATTTCATGATATGGCATTTTAAATAAATGAACTTTAGACTATGGGGAATTGACATAGATAAAATCTCAAAAATAAAATGTTGAATGCAAAAGCACACTGTCAAATGACACTAGTTATGGAAATTGGAAAACACGCAAAATGGTGTTATATATTGTCCATGGACATCTACAAATGCTTTAATAGTGCAAAAACATGCTCGGGAAACATGCACACCAACTCAGAATGGTTATTATCTCAGGGTAGAATATGTAAGGGGACTTCAATTGTATCTGTAGTAACTTCTTTTTGAGAAAAACTAAGCAAACAAGGCAAAATAGTAGAATGCAATGGAGATAGATGGTGTGGATTCATGGAAATTCATTATGTGATTCTTTGTGTTTTTCTCGGAATTTTAAATATTTCATGATCAGAATAATTATTACCTTTGCACACAAAAATACATCGTAGGGGCCAAGGAGGGACCAAGGGGAACGTTCCCCTTGGCTCTCTGAAGCTTAGCTGAAAAATCGCTGACATGAGGCAAATGGGTTAGGAGAAGAAAAGGCATGCAAATTTATTTAATGTGTATACACAGGAGCTTTCCGACGAAGGAAGACCCAAAGATACAGGGTCCATTTTTATGCTCAGGTTCAACAAAGTATGGGTAGCCCTCTAGAAACATGGTTGGACCAAAGGGTATGATCCGATGCTGACAGACTGAGTGGGGAGACCCAGCCAGGCCTGTCTGTCTAGATTCTTCTTGGCCTCTCCAAGCAGCATCCTTCCTTCTGGGTCTAGGGCGAGAAGGACCCTCTCTGGAATGGGAGTCTTATGGCCTACAGTCAAACAAGTAGGTCAGATAATTTCTTTATGGCCAGTTTTTACACGGAATAATTTTAGGTTTTATGGCTCGTGTTTAGGAAAAGGGTTCTGGCTTTTACGACCCGCCTTGGGGAAGCGGGATTCTAGTTTCTATGGCCAGCCTCGGGGCAGAAGGGGACTGGGACACCAGAGGGTAGGAAGAGGTCAGCGAAAAACTTTTGTTTCCGAGGCCCTCATTTTTGGGTACTGTTTTCCGAGCCCCAACATCACAGTGACTAAGCGCCCTGCCAGTGAGACCCGGAGCTGGACTGCACCAGCCATGGGACGCCGGCAAATTACTTACCTTCTCTGAGCCTCAGTATTTTTATCTATAAAATAGAGATAATATACTTTCCTTATAGTACTTTTGTGAAGATTATATGAGTCAAAATGCAAGATGCTGGGTATAATGTCAGGCACGTAGCAAATACAAGTGTTAGAGTTTTAAAATTATCATTACTCCTCAGCCTTTGAAACTCAACTGTCATCTCTGTGACGCTGTCCCCATGTCTAACTGGGGACTCCATTCCAACTTTGACCTTGCTTGACTGAGTAGCGTAACTATTTGCCGCCTTCCTGACTATACCATTTTCTTACGTATCTCTGTATTCTGAAAGTCTGGCAACGGTAGGAATATGAGAGTCATTATGAACAAACAAATGAATGGACATGTGAGTATTCATCTTTCCCTAGTAAACCCACCAGTGATCTTTGTCCGCCTCCTCCCTCCTCTTCCCAAGGGCCCTGTACTCTAACAGACTGGCTTAAGTCCCTCTAGTCACAAAAGAAATGCTTAACAAAGAGTCATCATTCTGAACAAACACTCTTCTTGGGTAATAAAAGAGACCCATCTGTAGAAGACACACTGAAAACAAAGGAAAGAGTCTCTAATGGTGGAATGTTAGACCCTAAGGCGCACTCCCCTCCACCCGCATCTATCTGCTTAGAGAGGGACCATCTCAAGGAATGAGAAGTATCGGCAGACAATGAGGGAACAGAGCTCTCAGGGAAAAAGTTGTATGTGAGCCACATTTTTGAAAACACAAATCATATTTTGAATGGGTAAAAGAATGTTTTTAATTTACTGGAGAGGCTGGCTTGTTAAATCCTATTGTGAATTCTTTCTTAAGACCGAAGGAAGGAATTCTTTTGTTAAGTAAATATTCAGGCCCTCTCCTTGCCAAAGAGCTTTTGAAATCTTTGCTGTAATTATGCTGATGTTTTCTGTGTTTATATGTTAAATGCCTAGAGCTTAATTGTTAATGGGTAAATAAGAGAAACCGCCAGGGCTTTGCCAAAAGAGGTCCAGTAGCTGAGGCTGGGAGAACAATGGCTCTGCAGGACTCCCCTGGAGAGGAGAAAGGGCAGTGGGGAAAAGAGGGACTCTATTCTCTGTAGATGCTGCTAGGGGAGAAGTCAAGGAAGAGAGAGACCTAGGGGGTAAGACTGAAGGTCCTAGTGGACCTGGGCCCCAACGAAGGTGTCAGGCAGAGAGCTCTAGCCTGTGCTTCATTTGTCCTTATTGCCAAGAGGTCGGGAATTCCCACTGCTGTCAAGAAAACCAACCAGAGAACATGGCGCTGTTGGAATAACCATCCACCAGTGAGCTGAGAGCTGGTGTCGCAGGCTAATTTCCCAACGCAGGTGGCCTGGGCTGGAATTCCACCCCCACTGTGGGCTAAACTCTGACACCTGAGGCACACCTTATTTAACCTCCTTCCTCCGGGTCCTCAGCAGCAAAATGGAGGTAAGAGTCCCCACCTCAGAAGGGCTTTGAGAAATTAAATGAATTAATATGGTAGGAAAATGCTTAGAACCATGTCTGGCACATACTAAGGTGCTGTGCAAGTTAAGTATTTAACTGAGAGTTAAACAAACATTGTGTTAGATTTCCACATATGAAGTTTATCTGGAACAGAGGTGCAAGTAACATCTTACCCTTGCGGATCGTTTGCGGGTTTGCAGCGAGTGGCCATAGGTATCTGACCTTCACGGCAGGGCATATTTAAGTGTAGCGGCTTCCCTGGTTCCTGCGATACATCCTGCTGGGAGACCACACGCAGAGCACAGGAATCTGGGAGGAACCTTCCTTATACGTCCACCGAAAGCTCACTATGGGTGTTCCGATCAACCCTGTCTTTAAATGTTCAGAGAATGGAGAGCTTCCCCACTGTCAGGGATTGGGAGCCGGATCTCCAAGATAATCTTAGCTGTTCTAGGCAAAGTAACCTTAAATCCCGAGTCAGCAGGTCAATTGTAGGGAAGGAGTTAACTGGAAATCTAAGTATGTTTGCTACGGGAGCCTTTTTCCAGTGTTGAAGTGGGGGGAGAGCTGGGGGCGCCCGGACGGTGCAGACTCAGGCGGACAGACCCGAGGCTCAGGTCTGCAAAGGTTCCCTCTGCCTTCCAGTGGTTCAGGTGGACAGAATGTGGTCCAGGATAAGGTTCTCACACGAGGAGCAGGGAAGATGCTCTCCAGCCTCGCCAGGCTAAAAGTTTCGAAGCTGAGATGGCATTTCAATCCCACACTATAAGCATCTGGCCAGAGCGACGAGTGTCCAGGGTTCCAGGCTCCGAAGCGGCCCCTGTCTTAGCATTCCTGGACCAGCACCTAGTGGGTGAGCGCAGCCCTGGGGGAGACCCACGTGGCAGGCCCTCCTCTCCTCTCCCAGGAATGATGCTTGGCTCAGGGCCGTCTGGGGCCAGAACAGGGATTCCCCAAGTCCTTGTCTGTGACTCTTTGGTGCTGTAGTCAGAGAGGCCCCAGACCAGCCACAGGGTTCCCAGCAGGGACTCCCTGGGTCCAGGACAGACACCTGCAGGGTTTCCTCCCTCCAAAGCAGCTCCTCTCCCACCTCCTTACTCTCGGAACTCTCACTTCTGTCTGCATGTCAACGCACAATGACATCTATTATCTCACCTGGCCCCGCAACCACATCTTCAGGGCAAAGAGAAAGGCGCTCTTGGGGCACTGGGCAGCCGAGGAAGCAGAGACTCAAATGGCCACGGACACGCCCAGAGCCACCCAGCTGTTACCAGCTGAGCCCTCATTTCTGAGGGCTCCCAAGGGGGAGAGGAGAGACAGGAGCTCTATCCCCCATGCAGCACCGGGACCTGTCCTCTGTCTTCCCATTGGAATCAGAGCCAGCGGCCACAGTTGGGCAAAGGCAGAGTGGTGACAACCACGCACAGACCCCCACACTCGGCAAGCCCCTCTTTCCTCTGCACACTGCCTGCTCCCCCCACCCCAGCTCCCACCCTGGGTGGGTCCCTGTGTGAGCCAAGGCCGGTGGCCCCTTGTGCCCGGGATGGGCAGCACCTTCTTCTCTCTTGTCCTGCTCCATTCCCAGAGATGGTTTTCCAGGAACCCCAACACTTCCATCTACCTGGGCTGCTGGGAAGAGAAGGGGCGCCCTCAGAGATGCTGAAGACCACATTCTAGAAGGTGCTGGCACTTTCTATCATGCGACCGACTCTCGGTTCCCCTCATCTTGTGAAAGGGGCTGGCTCAAAAGGCACAGATATTGGAGACCCTCTGGAGAAGGCAGGAAGAGATGCCCAGGTCAGGGAAGGGATGGGACCCCGCAGGGAAAGGACCCCTCACAGCCAAGGGTTTATTAGAAACAAAGAACTAGGAGTTGGCAAGGGCCCGGGAGATCGCCGGGGCCGGGCCAGAAAGCTGGCTGAGGAGCTCGGGAGCAAGAGGCCAAAATCAGCCGAGTAGCAGACAGAAGGGAAGGAAGGGGCTGAGCAGGGAACGGAGAGACAAAGAACAGGCAGCTCCGAAGAGCCAAGAATGCAAATCATTTGCAGACGCCGGTGAGATTCTCAACCCAGGCTCCTGTGGCAGCTGCCGTGGGCACAGGCACATCTCCACGTCACACTGAGTCTGAGCTGTGTGTGTGAGTGTCCCCGCTGAGTCACCCTGTGTGCATAAGGATTGTGTCAGTTGTGAGTCACCGAGTGTGTGTCAGACTCGGGTGGGGAGCCGTGCGTGTGCCAGCGCACAAGCGCGAGGCCGCCTGTGCCCGAGTGACATCGGGACGTGAATGGGAGCAGGAGAGCGCACGCCCCCGGGGAAGCTGTGTTTAAAGGGCACCACGCTTCATTCACACCGTACATCACACACCACGGTTCTGAACGCGTTCCAGGGACAGCCATCTGTGCCCCTTCCTGCTGAAACCTCCCCGTGGAGCGGCAGCGCTGAATTCCTCAAGCTCACGGGGCTGTTGTCGGAGTCAGAGATGGCCACGAGCTTGGAATCCTACATTTCCACCCCTTCGTTTTGCAGGGGGAGGAACTGTGGCAGAAAAAGCAGATACCTGGACCCAGGGTCACAGAGCCAGCCCGTGGCAAAGCCAGGTGCGGCTCCGGCTGTCCCAGCTTCCCTGCCTGGGACTCGATCCACCGGCGTAGGGTGGGTCCTTTTTCCTTTTTCCTTTTTCAGCAGATGTGTGATGACATCATGTCTTTTAACTAAAATGCACCTAAGTCCTCCCACAGAATGAAACACTGATGTCACATCCTAATGGCTGGAGTCGATGACTAACCCCACAGGCAAAGTCAGAGCATCTCTAGCCGGACGGCCATCAACCAAGAGCCATTTGACCTCTTTGCCTAGAGCCTCCCTGGAGCACTCCCCCCGCAGGTCGGGGGAGCCCCCGGAGAGACCTGTTCTTGGGTCTCCAGGCAGAACTGGCCGGGCCCTTTGGCAGCCTGGCCGATTTGTGACTCAGAAGTTGCCATGCGACATCGGTGGCTGTCTAATGCAGGACTCCCATCTCCCTCCTGCCACCTTCCTGATGGCCATTTCACAGCTCAGGTTCACCCGCCCCGCAAAAATGAAAAAATAAATAAATCAGGGATTTCAGCAGTTCTAAGAAAGGGTGTCATGGGTAAAGACCGGAGCCTATTAACCATTAAGAGGAGGTTTGGGGATGACTCTTGAGTTCCGATTACCCATTCCGTTCTTTCTCCAATGGCTCGGAGACGACCCGGATGTCAAAGGCATCACTTCAGCCACTGGATTTGCTGGTCTTATTTCATATTAATTAAGCAGTTACTATGTACACAGCACTGTTGAGCCCATTCAGTAGGCACAGACACCGCCCTGCATCTATTGTCTCACTTATGGGGACTTCAAAGCCTTTCACTCCAGTAACACCTTGTCACTGGCCAGGAGGCGGGAGTCGGTCGGGGAGTCGGTCGGGCACTCGGGCACTCGGGGCAAGGAGAACGGGAGGAAGAGAGGAGTCGCTGCTCCAGGTCAGATTTGAAGTGAGGTGGGTCTTACCTGGGGGTCTAGGTTCTGCATTCATGAAATGATATTTTCCCAACAGGGCTCTGCTGAAAACATGCCCTGGGGAAGGGAGTTGGGAGGATGTCTCCTCTTGTGACAGACAGACAGACAGACAGGGTAAATGTCGATATTGTAAGTGTCTGTCATATGTGGCACATGGGCCAAAAGAATAGAATAACCAAATATTTCCTTGAATATAAATAAATATATTTACAAGGGTATTTATTTCAGCATTATATATAGTAGCAAAAAGCTACAAACTACCTGAAAAATCCATTAATAGGAGATTAGTTAAACAAATCATGGTATATCCA
The DNA here is from genome assembly GCF_041146395.1 of Eulemur rufifrons. Classification (NCBI taxonomy): domain Eukaryota; kingdom Metazoa; phylum Chordata; class Mammalia; order Primates; family Lemuridae; genus Eulemur; species Eulemur rufifrons. The sequence continues at coordinate 22,633,623 of NC_090994.1, read as the reverse complement.
TACAGTGGAAGATAATGAGGCTATGAAGAATGAGTTATATCTATTTACATTGACCTAAAAAGAGGTATATGATTATTAAGTTTTTTTAAAAAAGAAGAAAACACAAAGAACAGAATATGATCTTATTTTGCATTAAAAAATTAAGAGATAGTCAAGTAGATACATACGTTTGTATATGTGTTTAAAAAGTGGGAAAATGTATATATGTGGAGGAAAATGTGTATATGTAGAAAAGTGTGGGAAAATAGGTAGTATATGGGGAAAATGTGGAAGGAAACATGTGAATCTAGCTATAATGTGTACTTCAGTGGGTGGGGTTGAAATGGGTAAGAAAATTACTTTTTTGTATACTCAGTATTGTTTGACTTGTACGTATGAATTTTTATAGCCTTCATAAAGGAAAATAAAATGTATTACAAAAATAAAGAGAATAGACCCAAATGGGCTTGCAGATGCTTCCTGGCCACACTCGTACGGCACTTGCTCCGCTGTGGGATCCTTCACCTCTTATGACATTCGGAGAGCTGGCAGCCATCACTCAAGAAATCATGACACATCCGGCCGCTCCGGTAGCATCAGAGAACAAAAAACAAGGAATAGGCTGTCAGTGCTAAGGAAAAACACTGATTTGCATAAATATATGTGACATAAATGTATTCAATGACTTTGAGATATCTCGCTCTAAACAGATAAAATCAATTAAAACTAGTGCAAATTTCTGGCAACTGTGCTCTAGCTCCCCATTATTTGTTTATCCAGGGCATTGAAAATTGGACTACATCACAGAGCCTTAAGTCATACTCGGAATCAGGAGGAGGGAAGGGGAAGACAAAGGGAGTTAAGCGCATGTGCCGGGCGCTGGGCTGAGCACTGCACCAACGTCACCCCACTTGACTCCTGCGATAACCCTGCGAGGTAGGAGGAAAGGGAACGCACACACATACGCGCACCCAAGTGTGGTCTAGAAACTGCAGAACAAAGCAAGAGTTGGAGACCAGAGGAGGGAGAGCGCTAGGGCCCAGGGAAGCAATACCCCTGTGGCCCCACAGTGAATGCCAAGCAAGCCTCCTCACCATAACCAGGGCAGTAGCAACTCCAGGGCTCCTTTGGACACTTAGCCAGCACTTTATCACCCCGACTGTGAGGCCCTGAAGCTCTGGGAGGTGGGGCCTAAGTATAAAAGAACGTGGTATTATTCTCCATTGCCAATGACTAAACCCTAGCTCAAACCAGCAAAACATTGAATTATTTGGCTCTCGTCACTGAAAATGCCCGTGAGTAGATAGATGGGTTCCAGCTCAGTGGGATCAGGGTTCAACTAATGTCAACCAAGATTCATTCTGTCTCTTTATTTCCTCTGTGTTGGCTCCATTTTTCAGGCAGGCTCTTTGGACAGGGCAGCAAAGATGGCCCCAGAAATTCCATGTTACTTGTGTTCCTTGCAACCAGCTATTCCAATGAAAAGAAATCACTTCTCTCCCAGGAGTTTCAGCAAAAGTGCAGGCACGACTTTCCTGGGGCGGGTTTGGGTCACATGCCCGTCCCTGAGTTAATTATCCTGGTGTCCTAACTGGCCAGCCTGGGTGAGCCCCTCCCAAGTCACATGGACTATAAATGGGGAGTGGTCCCCAGACAAAAAGAAAAATGGAGGGATGGTACCAAAGGAAGAAAGAAGGAATGCCAGGCAAGGAAACCACAGGTGCCCGTCACGGTGTCCCATGGAAACCTACCGACCAACAGGTAGGTGTGGGTTATTTATAACTGTCATTTCTTGGCAACCAGAAGGCCCTTGGAAATTGCTCAACCCAGTGATAGAAGTTCTGAAGATTCTAAGAACCCTCTTCTCGCATTGCCAAGGTTAAGAGTTCAGGGAAGATGCCCAGGAACTCTGTGAGAGCCCTTGTCAGTCAACACTAGGACCATCAGCTCTTGACGCCCTGTACAGGGTGGGGGAGTTCCAGTTGCCTAGAGAGCCCTGATGGCAAAAGATTCCTGATGAGAAGAGGGCTGGAAGTGTCGTAGGAAGAGCTTTGGACTAAAAGCCAGGTACGTAGGCTCCAGCCCCAGCTCTGCCTCGACCAAGCCGTGTGACCTCGGAAAAAACGCCGTAAGTTCTCAGGCATCAGAGCTCTCATATGTAAAATAAAGAGGCCAGGGCAAAGCAAAATGCCATCTAAGGTTGTTTCCAGGTTTAAAACTCTGATTCTAGGTCAGGGTCACAAGTAGGAGAAAGTGTACGGGCAAATAATGAATAAATAAATCAATAAACACATAGATGAGAAAACAGTAGAATAAAAAAAAATAGCACACTCACCAGCCAAATCTGTGACAACTTGAGCAATAAATGATAATAGCAATGGAATATAACACATGAATAAAACAGGAATCCACGAGTTCATACTGACATCCCTCCATCCCTCCCTGCATCCCTGCATACGTGAGAAGGTAGAGGAAAAGCTCTTTCTTACAGAAAATGTCAACTGGTAACTAAACAAGGAATAATGAAGTTAGAAAACCATCAACGGATATTTGAACTAGTGGATGAAAGTTTGATGAAGAACAGGATATTTACAAAGTCTCACAATATCACCCCATAAATTACTTATTAATGATAATGCAAAGAGGGAAAACAGTAGCGTTATAGTGATGAAACTTGGAGGCTGCCACCTTAACCAGGGATCACAGTTAACGTCCCCAGCCCTGGAACCTGCCAACCTCACGAGTCTCGTCTCTGATAAGGTCCCTGAGGAGGCCACGGCCTCCCTCCAGAGTCCTGCCCCAAATGCTCAACCTAAATCTAATCATGAGAAAACATCAGAAAAACCCAATGGAAAGAAATTTTACTTAATAATGGATCTGTACTATTTTAAAATGTCAAGATATAATTTGAACTTCTTTACCTAAAGGGAAACAAAATGTGAAGGTCATGAAACACAAAGAAAGGCTAAAGATGTGTCCGATTTAAAAGAGACTGACGGGACAATGACAATGAAATGCAACGTGTGATCCTGGATTGGATCCTGAACTGGGAGAAACAAAATCGTTAGCAAGGACATTACTGGGGATAATTGATGAGATGGAATGTGGACGGCGACAGGCGCGTGCCTGGCAAGCCGGCTGGAGCGGAGGTGCGTGCGGTCCGGGAGAGTCTAGCCGCCAAGCTCCAGCTGAGGGTTCGCTCCTGAGCCCGAGAACGTTGGCAGCCAGCCCCCTTGAAGGAGTTCTCTCATCTCCTGCTTCCCACCTCGAGCTATCTGACTCATTCATGGGAACCGTCTGCCAGCAAAGGCAGCAGGAACCTCAGAAAGATTCCCCAGGGTCCCAGCAGTCTGCCACCCTCACCTCTCATAGCTGCTTCCATTCCGATTCCTTCCCTGTGTTTCCAGGGAGTCCGCCCTGGACAAGGACTAGTCACCTCACATCTCTCAGGAGCTCAGGCAGCTGGGATGCAGTGTGAGTTCAGGTCCCATTGGTACCCAAAGGGAACTTTCCACACAAATACTTTCCATAAACCCCTCCTCCCCCACATGGCTGCCTCCTCCCTCCTATCCTGGCTCAGTGCCCAACCCCAACTCCTGCACATGTACCACCGGGAGGGAGTGCTCTCCCGATTCAAAGCAGGAGGGAGGTGGCAGGGCAGCAGACAGCCTCCATTCTCCCTTCCTTCAGCATATCTGCCCAAAAGAAATGAGCAAAAGTCACCAAAACGAGCCAAGTCACCAAGACAGAGGAAAAAACTCTAGGCCACAAAATCAGGGCTCTAGTTCTAACTGTTGTCATAAGCATTTACTAAGTGTCAACCACATTCTAGGCACCCTGTGGTAAGTTTTATACATGTTTTCTTTTATCCTGACTATGCCCGTGTTACAACTAAGGAAGCCACGCAAATACTTCTCCATATCTCACACTAGATTTCAAACTAAAATCCAAATGGATTCACAATGTATTTTTTTCAGTGAAGAAATGTAGAATATTTGTGTAACCACAGGAATTGGAGGCCTGTACAGGCCAGACTCCATACAAGAATAGATTAGAAAACACAGATTTGATTATATAAAATGTAAAATATGGTAAAATATACCTTAAACAAAACTAAAAGATAAAAGACTGAAAGACGCCATGGCACTCTAGCCCAGGCAACAGAGCAAGATTCTGTCTCAAAAAAAAATATCGTGCAATTATCAAAAATATCAATGAATGGATCACAAGAGATTGCCCTAGACCCAGGATTTCCGATTGCCATGATATAATCTATTTTTTTTTTTTTTTTTTTGAAGACCGAATCTGGCTCTGTCACTGGGCTAGAGTGCAGTGGTGGCATCATCACAGCTCACAGCAACCTCAAACTCCTGGGCTCAAGCGATCCTCCTGCCTCAGCCTCCCGAGTAGCTGGGACTACAGGCATGCGCCACCATGCCCGGCTAATTTTTTCTATATAGTTTTAGTTGTCCAGCTAATTTCTTTCTATTTTTAGTAGAGATGGAGTCTTGCTCTTGCTCAGGCTGATCTCGAACTCCTGAGCTCAAATGATCCACCCGCCTCGGCCTCCCAAAGTGCTAGGACTACAGGCGTGAGCCACCACACCCAGCCCATGATATACTCTTAAACTTTGAAAAGGTGTGGCTGGGTGCAGTATCTCTACAAAAAATAGAAAAATTAGCTGGGCGTTGTGGCACAAGCATGTAGTCCCCGATACTCAGGAGGCTGAGGCAGGAGGATTGCTTGAACCCAGGAGTTTGAGGTTGCAGTGAGCTATAATGATGCCACTGCACTCTAGTCCAGGCAACAGAGCAAAACTCTACCTCAAAAACAAACAAACTTTTAAAAGATGCATATATAGTATGATTCCATTTTGTTAAAACATTTGTTTAAAAGAAACAAAAACGCACATATATATATACGCACACACACATATGTTTGCTTATATTTCCCTTAGCATGCATAAAGCATTGGAAATATGTCAGCAAATTTAACATTGGTTACTCAGTAGACATATGAGAGGCAAAGAGTAGAGAAGATGATTGTTCAATTTTGTTTTTGTATCCCTATTAGGTTTAATTTGTTATAAAGAACATGTAATTTTTGCAACTTTCACAATTAAAAAACATTAAGGAACTTCTTCAAAGTCAAGGGTCACTGTACACAGTTGTTCAGGTTCAGCACTGTACAAAGGATCCAGGGTGAGGGGTACAGGTAATGTTCACATCATAAACAGGTGAAGGGGGAGTGGAGGGATGGGTGGAGATACCAGCCCAAGTTCTGAAGCTTCAAGAGAGAGCCCTCCCCCACTTAAAATCCACATCCGTACACTGGAACATGCACGGCGGCCCCTCTGTTACCAGCCGTATGACCCCAGACACAAAAGTATGATCATGGATGTTACGGCACTTTCTGAAAAGTCATAATGTTAGGTACCGCTCTGAGCAAGAGTATGGCCACATGTGTGTCCTCAGCCAGGGCGACTGCAGTGCTGACGTTCAGGAAAGCTCTCCGCTGGGCACAGCAGGCTAGAGCTGCCATGTACGGTTCTTCAAGCTATGCAGTAATATCCTAAATTTAACACAGCTTTACCTGAAGAGCGGCATCATTTTCTAATTTGCACAGAGATGCCAGATGGGCAAACAGAAGCCACACTAATAAATAAGTGACAGAGACAGAATCCAACCCCAGGGCCCCTCTGTTATCAGCCATATGACTTTAGAGATAAAAATATGATCATGGCTGCTATGGTACTTTTTGCAAAGTCATAAATATTAGGTATCTCTGCAAACAATTCCCTAGTTCTCCGGCCAGCGGACTGCTGGAGACCAGCTCGTCTGTTCCTGGTCTCTCGCACATGAGAACGCAAGCCCCTGGACCAGACTGATGTCTATGGTTTCCTCAAAAACGCCACAGCCCACGGTGACGTCTCATTTTCCCATTTCTGCAACATTTAGGTCTGTACCAGGTATTTAGAAATCCACGGGTTTTACAATGTCAATAATCTTTCCTTGAGTGGGTACGGTATATGTGTGAGGGGTGTGTGTGTCTGTGTGTCCTCAATAAGACTTGAACTCCTAGAGGACAAACATCGTCCTTCTTGTATCGCCTGCAGCAACTCACAGGTATTCAACAGCTGTGTTCCCCAGTCGTGCTGTGAAGATGTCTCTGCCTCTGTAGCGTAGACTTAAACAAAAACTCTTCTAATAGAGAAGAAAGTAAATAACATATAAACGATGTCTAGACCGTGCATGGTCTATGACAGATGCTTATAAATATTTCTTTCCCTTTGCCCCCCTTCTGATGCAAAAAGAATAAGGACATTCATTCAGCAATATCAATTCAAGGCCATTTGTTAAATCTCAGGCATCGTCCTGGGTATTGGGGATTCAACGATACGTAAGAAATCATCTCTTTTCTTGAGTTCTGTGGTCCTTCTAGCCAGAAAAATGGAAATGGTCTTGATTGTAAAGTCCCGCATGTTATATGAAGTCATGAACAAAGCGCTCTTGGGTGGGGTACTACAGAGGGGTAATTTACATAATAATGGTTTCTGGGGTTGGAAGGAGGGTAAGAGATGGCAGTTTGGAAGATAATGTTTGAACAGGGTCTTGAAGGATGAATAGGAGTTCACAGAGGCAAAAAGCAACAAGAGCATTATAGACAGAGGAAACAGAATAAGAGAAGCTACTTTCAATATTAAAAATTAGCTTGAAAATAACCACCTTCTTGAACAGAACTATAATCTAATGCAACTGTCAGGGAAATGTCCCCAAATCAAAATCAGCTGATTGGAAGAGAGAAAAGGGCTTCAAACCCAAACACTCCATCAATCATCTCACCCTTAGGGCTCTTTAGGGCCTGGCAGTAGCCTTTACATATTTTTAGTTTAAAGGTGTTGGAGCTTTTTAAATTATGCACATTTGTTATTTTCCTTTATTTAAAAAGGAATATTTTTAAAGCCAAAGACCAAAAGCTACATGCACCTCCACGAATTTATTTTAAACCTGGGACTTTCCTCGAGGCCTGGAATTCGGTGTCTGGATTCCAGATTTGGGGGTAATTGTTGGGCTCCCCTCTCAGACCCTGCCCACCCCCCTGCACCATCTGTTCAGCAGGGCACAGCTTCCCAAAGGTCTGGGCCGGCTCTCCCGGTAACTCTACCTGGGGAGAAAAGCAGTTCTGATGACCCACCAGATCAAAGACAGAGCCCGGAGTGTTTACAGTATCAGCTTTCGCTCCCTGGAGGGAAGGGCTGTATCTTTCTCTACGGCTGCAAAACCAACAGCAGCTTTGTGAATGACTGGCCCTGTTGGCACCTCCAGGCCCAGGAGCCCAGCTGCTCACCCAGCCCAGGGAGGGAGGGAGGCCGCAGACAGGACACCCAGCTCAGGAACAAAGCTATCGGCCCATCTTTGCAGGGTACCAGCCTCGCCCTCACACCTGGCAGGCGGGGCTTCTCTTTCTTGGTTAAGGTCTTTGTTTGCCTAGTTCAGTGCTGGGCACCTGGGAGACTCCGAATTCAGGTTTGTGGTTTAGTAGCTGCCTAGTTTTTTGTGACAAGACCTTGAGATCTGGGATCAGGAAATCTAGGTCGATATTCTTTTTCCACCTGGGACCAGTTGCCTGTCTAAGCCTCAGTGTTCTCATCTTTTAAATGACCTGGCAGCTGGAGCGTAAGAGGAAGTGCGGGGTAGAGGCTAAGAGCTCAGGAGCCCGGCTGGGATTTCCCAGTTAGGTGACCTTGGGCAAGTTATGTAACCTCTCCGATACCTCAGTGTTCCTCATCTGTAAAATGGGATTATAATGGTTCCTGCTTCGCAGGGTCATTAGGAGGATTACGTGAGATCATGCTTATAAAGAGCTTAGTACAGCATCTGGCACATAATAAAGCTCACCCAGCATCCACTCCGTGGAAGGTGCTGGGGTTACAGAGATCAAAGACAGAGCTCACAGCATGGTAACTGCAAAGGGAGTCAAATGAAATAACAATTGCAAAAGCAAATGAGGTCATTAAACCCCCACACGCACTCCACCGCAAACATTGTGTGTGTGTGTGTGTGTGTGCGCGCGCGTGTGTGTGCCCACTGCATGCCGTGGGCCCTGCCTACCTCCGCAGTCCCTGTTCGCTTTCCTCCAGCCACACTGGACTCCTTTCTAGGCTTTGATTTCATTCAGCTCTTCCCTGCCCCAAGCTCTTGCAGTCCTCTCTGCTTTAAACTGTGGTTCCCGCACGCAGGAGACATTTCTTGAGCCCCATCCAGACCTCCTGAAACCAGAGACTCTGGGTGTGGGTGGCAGTCTGTGCCCTCTGATGCCCAGGGGCTTCTCATGCACAGGGAAGCTTAAGACCCACTGGCCTAGAACACTCTTCTCTCTGCTCTTCCTGTGGCCGCCCCTTCCTTGGGGAGGAATTCCTCCTTCCTCCTCGCAGAAAAGCGCCTGCTGCCAAAAGAGGTTTGTGAGACGGCCTGTGTTTTCATTGTTGCTTTATCATTTAACTCAGAAGAAATTAGAAGGCTCCTTAAGAAGCCAGTTTGGAACACCCACCCCAGGGGAACAGTTCTGGATGGATGACGTCGGAAGATCTGGGGACAGGCTCAGTGACACCACAGGTTTCCTGACCACACGGCCATTGCAGGAAGAGAAAGGAAAGTGCAGAGGCCTGGAGCAGGTGAGCTGGCTTACGTGGAGAGAGACGAAGTCGCTCGGGGATATTTAGCACCTAATGTAAAAGCAGAAATGTTAAAGCTGTAATTAACAGCTATATTCTAATCTCAGTAGTAGCTAAGAAGAGACTTAAACATAAGCCTGAATATAATAAAATAGCCCCAGGAGAACAAAAGAAAATCTGGAAAGTTGTTGCTAAAAACAGTTACATTAGTGATATCCAGGAAGTCGTCTTTTTTTCCTTTTAACATATCATCTCATGGTGGGTTATCAAAAAAAAAAATCAAAGTTCACCAATTTATGGCTGTTGTCTAAATAATTTACAAGTGCACGGGTCATTGTGAGTATATTGCTGGGGTCTTCGTTCCCCAGGCGGACCCCACCACTCACCTGGCCAGTAGCAGCTCCCTCTCAGTAAAAGCAGAGAATCTGGACAGAGAGGAAAAGGCCCGGCCAGGTGCCATTTTTATCGATGCAACAAGGTCGTGGACCAGGAGGGAAGCAGCAGGGTCTGGCCAGGCTTGGCGCGAGGTCAGGATGCTGCTGCGCCCGAGCAGACCTCCTCGTGCTGCGCTTCCCAAGAACTAATGCAATTGTGAGGGGCCAGAGGAGCCACAAATAGAACAAAGGGAGGAAAGGAAAAATCAATACGCAGCAAAGAGGAGGAAGGGAGCCCGGCGTGATGTCTGAATCTCGCTGGCAAGAAAAGGAAACAGGTGGTTGAAGCCGGCAGCCCGTCACCCCGCACTGTAGAACCTGGGTGCGGGCAGTGTTCACACAGACACGCCAAGGAAGACGCTATCATCCATCTTCCACACACTGGGGGATTGAGAGTCAGAAAGATTCCGTACATTGCGCAGATTATAAATAAAATCATTGAGATTTGAGCCTGGGGTCCCAATCCCTCGTCCCCAAGCTCTTTCCAAGCCACCAGAGCTGTCTGGGCTATGAGGGCAGGCCCCGAATCTGAGCCCAAGTGAGTGTTGGAGCAGAGGGGACCACTCTGCCTGTGTTTGTGGAATTGGCTTCCCAAGGCCGATTCACCTGGGAAACAGCCTCTGGGGAAACCTGACTCCCTCCTCTCCCGGCCCTGCACGGGCTGATGTGTATCTCTCCGAAAGCAGCCAGTGTGCGAAGCCAGCGGCCTTCACCAAGGCCCAAGAAAAGGCACACCTTTCTCCTGGGGATGTGTCCCTTCCCCCCCACCCCAGCTCCCTGGAGGGTGTGCAGTAGAGAGGGGGCACTCGGAAAGGAGGAAATGACAGCTCCGGGGCTCCCAAGGCTGAGATCCGCGTTCCTGCCTCGTGGGCTCCCCTCGGGAGAGCAGGGACTCCCATTTCTCGATCCACACCCGAGCCCCCGGGACCCCACATTGTCCCTCTCCCTCCTTCGCACTCTGGAGCAGTTCTTCTTCTGTTAGAGAGTCAAACAGGACTCAATAAATCAAAGTGGTTTCCCCAGCAACAGTGGAGAAGCAGGTTTACTTATGCCAGGTAAATAATGCATGAGCTCGAGCTGAGAAATACGGCAACCAAGTTCATGTTACTAACGGGTTCACTGAACCTCGAGGCCGGGCTCTGAGCCGCAGTCCCAGGGGATAAGGTTGCAATTCCCGGCCAGCCCCTCCTCTCCAAAGGAAGCCTCTCTGTATTCAGGCTTTTTTGTTTTGGGTTTTTTTTTTTTTTTCCTTTTCCCCTGTTCTCACTGTGCTATTTTGCACTGCCTCTGCCTTGCAGAGCCAAGGGACTAGACACCCATTCTCCATGTGGCTTCTCCGTCTTTAAGGACAGGGGGTGGATAAGGGGAGGGTCTATTTTGCAAAGTCAGCCAGTGCAGCGTCTGCAGGAGACGGTTTGTTTCCAGATCCATTAGGTGTACCGGACAGGTCGGCCAGGTCCCCACGTTCCCTGGCACAGATGGGCTGTGCCAAGAAGAAATGTAAACTGAACCACACTGTGAAAGAACAACTTGTGATAAAGACTAGGCGCTCCTCCCTCCCCGCTGAGAATGACTGATACTGTATCTACATCTCTCTACCTTCCCAGAAGATGTTTTCCTTTCTCTGATTTGTTCTCTGATGGTAGTTTCTTTTTTTTTATTTTGTAAATACTAAATTACAATATAATGTAGAGAAACCTTTTTCAAACTGCACAGCACCCTCCCAATTAGCCATGTCTCCCACGCCCCCACCCCAAAGAGAATCACGCTCATTTAGATGATGGGAAATTCAGTACAAGGAGAAACTTTACAACACCAATCATAATAAACTAGAAGGCTTTATTGGGGAAAAAGGTGAAGATTTGGTCCCTGCCCAGAAGGACTGGCAAAGTTGGCTTCCGAAGTTGAGCAAGATGAAGAACTTACAGATGTGCAAAGTAAGGGACCTGTTGTCTTGTCCATCTGCCCCAGCAGATGTGTAGAGAGTGGCTGGGCCTCTATTTACCTTACGTTCCCAGCCCTTGGCATCCTGCCTTGTATACAGTAGACACCATCCAGGAGACTAAGATGATAAAGAAAAGCTGATGAAAACATCTAGTTCCCATGAAAAAAAATTAAGATGTAATGGGATTTAAGCAACTATTGTCATTTATTGTGTCTGTTTTAATATATTTGTAGTATTATAAAATGGTCCAACAGCAGCTACTGTACACAGTATCAGGGCGTTAATGAGTAACTATCTATGGAAATGCTTCTATTAAAAGCCTCCCTGCTTCTCAGGTGGAAAAGAGTAATTCACATTGACAACAGACACCGCTCCATGATGCACCACGAGGCACGTCTTCAGCGAGTATCATAGCAACCTAGTTGGTCTGTGAAAACTATAGCAGTTTTGCACGAAAATCTGAAAACCGAACGGCCAAATCAGTTAGAAAAACTATACAGTTAAAAAAAAAAAAAGACGACCTGGTAGCAAACGTAAACAGGACAACTGAAAACCTTCAGGCCCCTTTTGAAGCTGCTTAGGTAAAGTCGGGCGGGTTAGAGCAATGTCTGACTTGTGCTGAAATAGCTGAGAGGTTTGGTCAGGGCTGAATGTTTGTTTCGTTGACCAGGATCACGCCTTCACCACTAAACATTAGGACAGGCACGTAAGAGGGGAAACTTAGTGGCAGCCAACTGACGAAATGATTAAAGGTGTCATTGGGGGACACGCCACCCTGTCTGCCGTGGACGAAATGATTAAAGGTGTCGTTGGGGGACACGCCACCCTGTCTGCCGTGGATCCCGCAAACAGGTGTGTAATGACTACACGGCGGCAGTCAGCCCTCGAATGTGGGCTGGTGAGTGGACTGGTGCGGTACGATAGCACGAACTGAAGAATGCTCTGGAAAATAACCACCACAGATTGCACCAGCATTGAGTCGTGACAGCAGGTCCACAGACCCCGTCCTACTGAACACACTGACTGCTGGAGAATGTGAATAATTACTGTGGAAGTTATTGACAGAAGCACCGAAGTCTTGGTGGGAACATCACAAACCCATTTAAAGACAAATAATGGAGCAATGCGCGTCTGTGGCAGAACAGCCCCAGAGCAGCAGGGAACCCGAGAAACTCTGCGGCAGTGGAATCTGCTGTCCCTCTGGAACCGGAGAGGTTTCCCGACACTCACTGCTCGTCCTTTGGCTACCAGGACCTCGCACGCTTTGGCGTCGATTCAAAAGGCAGTACATCTAGACAGTGGCCATATCAGTGTGACTCTCCTGTCCCAACAACAGATTATTTTCACGTTCTTGGCTAACACAGCAGGGACCGATATAAATCATACAAACACAATAATGTCACACCTTAAAGTTTCACAGTATAGTTAGTACTTTCAGAGCACTATTGCGCTTTTATGAAACTTATATTTTTGTTTCGATTCTCTCATTTTGTTACCCCCAAAAAATTGTGAACTAGTAGAAGTAGCCTTTTTTTTTTGAGACAGTCTCCCACTGTAGCCCCAGGTAGAGTACAGTGGTGTCGTCATAGCTCACAGCAACCTCAAACTCCTGGACTCAAGCCATCCTCCTGCCTCAGCCTCCCGAGCAGCTGGGACTATAGTTGTGCATCACCACGCCCAACTAATTTTTCTATTTTTAGTAGAAACAGGGTCTCGCTCTTGCTCAGGCTGGTCTCGAACTCCTGACCTCAAACGATCCTCCCACCTCAGCCTCCCAGAGTGCTAGGATTACAGGTGCCGCTCAGCCTGAAGTAGCATTTTACAAGAGAGAAAATTAAGGCACACTTGGACCTTCCAATGCCTTAAATCCCTCAGCGATTTCAGGCCTGTCTTTGTGGCCAGGCCTATCACTGAAGCCACGCTGGGACATTCATCCCCTCGTGGACACGTCCCCACAGGTCAAAGTGTTTTATCCAGATGATACCATCCAACATCCTTTCCCCTGTGTTACCCCAATAATTGAGAGGAAAAGCTGGAAAGTGTTGGGGGCCCTAAGTAGCTAGACAATTGCAAAACCTCCACTTCCCTTACCACCATGTAAAATGGGCGGTTTGCGTGGACCCAATAGACGTGACGCTCCCTCCCTCCCCTCCCACGCCCTGCCCTGCCACGCCACCAGTGGCATGTGCATCCCGCCCCGACCCTGCTGCCCCAGGCTCTGACGCACCTGACTACCTCCCCCACCCCACCCCGGCCTCTCCATGAACTACAGGGGGTAATTTAGGAGTTTGGGTCTAGGGAGTGCCAATCCACCCAGCCACCCAGAGGGAAGGCCCCACCCAGAGAATTACCGAGGCCTGTTGGGGCCCTCGAGTCAAGGCAGTGGTGGGCTGCAGAGCACAGGAGGAAAGGCCAGCCACCAGCAGGGCAGGGGCCAGGCGGGCCCTGAGTGGTGTTCACAGAGAGACTCTGTCACGGAGACCACTGCCCCGGCTAAAACCAGGCAGACCTCTTCCAAAGGCAACAGGTGTGGCCCGTGGCCTAAGCCTCTGAAGCATTTTGGGGGGGTCTAGGCAGGCGTAGCCACCATGCCCGAGCACGTCAGAGGGAATCACCCCCCTGCTGCACAGCCACCGAGCGTGGCCCTTCCTTTGCTGTGCTCTCTTGACCGGATTTCACTGCCCCCGTCCCCACGCCTGGCTCCCCTCCAGGATTCTTTCCTACCCTTAAAATGCCACGAGCTCCCCCTCCTCACCTCCCGCTGCTGCCTAAGGGGTGCGGCGCACACTGTCTGGGGATGAACACACTTGAAGCTCTGACTCGGCTGGGCCAAAGGCAATATATGTAACCTAAGCATTTGCACCCCCGTAATATGCAGAAATAAAATACATAAATAAATATGTTTTTTAAAATTGAAAAATAACACCACGAGCTCCAGCTCCACTGTGCCGTCCCCCTGCTCGGGCCCCTCCTTCCCTCAGACTGGCTCTGCCCCCGAAAGGAAAACCAAACCACACTCTCAGACTAAGCCCCACCTCCGAGGCCACCACTGCCACCTGCCTCACCTGTCCCCAGCCTTCAGAGGGAGCCTGAGTCTGATCCGAGGAGGCAGAATCAGGGGACAGAGTCCTGGGCCCCAGGACCTGCAACGAGACTCCGTCTCCCGCTCCCTGCCCCCTCCTAACATGTAGTCTCACGCCCGAGCTCCACGCCCGCCTGGGCTCATCCCGGCTCCGGGAGCACCTGCCCAGCACGGCACCACTGTAACCCCTCGAGTGCCCTTTCCCGTACTCGCAAAAGCTCCGCAGGGCGGGTGACAGTACCTCTCTCACAGATAAGGAAACTGAGGCTCCGAGAGGTTAAGAAGTGAGTGCGTAGGGGAGAAAGGCGGTTGGTGCCGTGAATGGCAGGGCGGGGAAGCAGCCAGCGCTCTGAGATGTCACCGTGCCTCTCCACTGCCCTACGGTTCCCAGTTTTTGCCAGGAGGGGCCTTTCTCCTCTTCAGGCCCCATTTAGGTCTTTGGAAACTGACACACTCGTTATTCTCCTCTCTACTCTAGACCTTCAGCAGGGAAGTCACTATAAGTGACAGTGGCCCCAGGAAGTTGGGGCTCTCCTTTGATCCTGCTTGCCAAGAGCTGTGGGGGCACAGAACGGGATCACAGGAGCCCAGAGTCAAGCCCAGGGCTCCCCAGACAGCACCGAGGACAGTGGATGTGAAAGCACAGTGCACCCCCTTGATGTCACGTCCTATCTTTGGGGCCACTGCACCCGCCTCTGTTGACATGGGCACCTCCCCGCTCTGAGTTCCTCCTGGGCAAGGCTTGAGCTGCCTTGCTGGGCCTCCAAGACTTCAGCGGCCTAATGGGATGCAAATTGGACTCTGCTCCTGTAAAGATGTATCTCGCACGGGCTTCCTATTAGATTTCACTTGAGAACTCCTCATCCATCACCCTGCAGAGCCTGGACAACCTCACGCCTGTGTCAGCAGTTTCTGGTCATTTGGTGTCTCGTGCCAAATGCATCTCCCTCAGCTGGGGGTCTAGGGGACTCCAGAGGCTTGGAATGTGGCCTGGCTGGAGCGGGAAACCACTTTCTGGCATCTTCTGATGTTGCCCTGCCCACAGTTGCCATCTCCAGTGGGAGCCGGACACCTTGCCCTCTGGGAAAGATGCCCTGGAGCATGGAGGATTCACTGGAACGTGGAGGATTTTCTGCTGGTGGATTTGCTGGGGGTGAGAGGGAGAGGTCTGGGATGGGAGGGGAAGGAGTGAGGGCTCTCAGCACGGCCCCAGGCTTCAGTCAGGGAGGCCAGAACCACGCAGTCTCTGACGCGTGGGGGTACCTATGTCTTCTAGCAGGATCATTCTGGAGCACTTTTCCTTCCTCCCACACCTACACCTGCACGTGCGTGCAGCTCACACCCACGTGCACTCACCCAACCCGCATCCCTACAAGCCTGCACAGACTCACAGGCCCCCTCGCACACACACACACCCACACACACAGCACACCATGCTCACACACTACGTACACACTCACGCAGCACACATGGGTTCATATACATACACACGCACATACTCATGCCCACAATCACATACAGACCACACACAACCCCCCTCTGTCTCACACACACACACACACACACACACACTCATTCACACATGCTCATACACACACACACACACACACACACACGCCAGCATTATCTCAGAGACCACAAAAGCGAGCTTTTCCTCATTCATGAAAGACTGCAGAGGCAACTTCCCACAGTCGCTAGGATACAGACTCGTGGGTGTTTGGAGCAGCGACAGACAAGCTCCCCGGCTTCTCAGGAGCAGTGACGGGGAGGTGAGAGTCTTGTTCCCTTCCGCGGCATCCCCCGAGGGAAAGGTGCTAGGGCCATATGGGACAAGAAGCCTGGCAGGAAGAGCCACTTAGACACTGGAGATGGGACAACCCGCCAGTAAGAAGAGAGGCGTCCGCCCTCGAAGACTGCGGACCCATAAGCGCATCAGCCCCAACTGACCAGGCAGCTGCCGTGCGCCGGGCTGAGCGAAGGGCCAATGCGACCAGGCCAGTGCACAGAAGACGGCCCCTCATCCAGGGCAGGCTGTGACCTGCCAGACCAGGGCTCTCAGACCTGTGTGCTAGTCCAAGTGGTCAGAGAGGGGCAGAGTCACTGTGGACTGGAGGGGCCCGGGAAGGAAGAGGAGGAAAGAACATTCCAGGGGGAGATTGGTGTGAGCTAAGACTTTAAAGTGGGATTACAGAGGGTTCAGGGTGAAGGGCCAGCCTTGAAGAACTGGGCATGCAGGGTCTGGGTGGCACTGAGTTTAGGAGCCTGGTTTTGAGGTCACCAAGGCCTCTGTGAAGGAGAAAGGCCTGTCCTTCCGCCCTGCGTCCTCCTGCACCTCGGCCAGGAAGCCGCTCAAGGTCACCCCTCCTGAGAGCCCAGCACATTTGCTGTGTGGGATTTAGACCAAATCAGTACACAGCGAGTGAGTTTGCATGATCACTCCCTGACGCAGACAGAGTCCTCGTCTACCAGGCCAGGTCATGTCAACTAAGAGCCACACCAACAATCTTAGTGAGGCCGATGCCGTTTCTTAACATCAGGGGTAGAAGGGCTCGGAGGAGGACGAGAAAACATCACAAAGGACAATGAGAAAAGGCTCCAGGAAGGACGTGGGATTCAAGACGGGCTTGAGAAGATGGGCCAGATGTCTTCCTTCACTGGCATTGGCTTACCTCGCACACTGTCATTTATTATGGCTTAAACCTCCTCATCCTCTAGAATGGCTCACACAGAACTAGGCATTCGTAAGTCCCCAATACACTGACGATCTCATCCATCCATTCTGCATCTGCCGGCCCGCTTGCTCACTGGCGGGGCTCCTAGGAGCCTTCCCCACCCTCAGAAAAGTGGGGGCCGCATCCAGCCCACTCCAGCTCCGGGAGCCCAGCGTTTCTAGAGGAGGTGGGGACGCTGCCCGGCCGGCCCTGGAGCTGCCACCTGCACCCTGTGGGTCAGACTGTAGCAGCGTAGAGCCATTTAGAGTCCTGGGGCTACGACCTCAGAGACGCTGGTCTATGTCATCCTTTCACAGCTCGGTGCTGGAGAGGTTGAGTGGCTATGTGACGTCCCTAAGATGATTCAATGAGATGAAAGCAAGTCACACATTAAAAATTGTGCTTGGATGTAACTTTACAATGGAGAATCCTGAAATGCTACGCCTCAGCCGGGTGACCCAGGCCAGCATCAATAGCGATAAGTTACGTTGACGTAGGCACTGTTGACGGGACGTGCCCCAAACAGCTCCTGACTCCTGTGCTCTTTCTCCCCGAACCTACAACCCCAGGTCAACCATGAGGAAAACAGCAGAGACGCCTGGCGTCCTCAAAACCCCTCAAGGTCATCAAGAACAAGCCAGAACTGTCAGCCAGCAGGAGCCTACGGAGCCGGGACGACCGATGGAATGTGGCATCCTGCTACAGAGAACGGACTTTAAGTAGAAAGTAAGGAAATCTAAATAAGGTGTGGGCTGAATTAATAATAATGTAGCAACACTGGTTAATTAATTATAATAAACGTGCCATATTACTATAAGACGTTAATAATAGACAAAACTGGGTACAAGTATATGAGAACTCTCTGCATTATTTTTGCAATTTTCCTGTAAATCTAAATGGTTCTAAAATAAAAATTTGTGTTTGAAATCATTGTGCTTTGAAGCCATAAAGGTGTCCTGCCAACGTTAGCTGTGGCTGGTTAGTAGTGGACTCCCAACCCAGCGCTCGCCCTGTCCCAATCACACGGGTGCTGGACGGCGCCTGTCCCCTTACGCTCCTCTCGGCTGTGACAGTTTCTCTGACTTGCCCTGTCTCTGAGGAGCACCAGGCAGGGATTTTGCAGAACATCCCTCAGTCGGGATTTGTCTGATGTTTTTCCTTGATCTGATTTCCAGCCACCGAGAACCATGGTAGGGGCTGCAGAGCTGAAACCCATCCTTCTCCCTGGGCGGGGAGGCGGGGGAGGCACCTCCCCTTCTCTCCACCATGAGGCTGCAGAGGAGCCAGGACGGGGCGGGTAGGACTGCCCTGCGGGGGGCGCGGGGGCTGTTCAGAGAGCAGGCTCTGGCATCCTCGCTGCACTGGGGCCGGGCCTGGTGGTCCTCTCGGCTTCACTTCTTGCGGAAGGTTCAGGTAAGGATGGGTCGCGGAGGAGACTTGGCTTGGGATTGGGTATTCCAGGGGACTCGTCTCTGCTCACATCTCTGCAGAGCCCGTCGGAGGGACAGGAGTCTTCCTCCACGGCCAGCTCCAGTGGATCCATGGGGACCGATAGAACTTGGATTCTGGGGCCTTCAGGAAGTTGCCTTGACAACCTGCCCTTCCAGGTGCGGAGGAGAGAGGAGGCGGGCCTGCATGAGCTCTGGAAAGAATAGGATTCTGCGATGTCAAGCTGCCTCCAAGGCTGTTGTCATCTTTATCCTCTCCTGGGTCTCTTCAATTATACAATTTTCTAGCCTCAGTCCTCGGTTGCCAGCCCCTCCTCCTAACACTCAGCCTGGGGAGGAGGAGGCAGCCACCGGGCCCTGACCTGTGTGGGTTGGACAAAGCTGGCAGGCAAACCCCGCGTGCTAAATCCAGTGGACCATTCGCGATGTCTAGACAGGAAGTCAGGCTGAGAGAACAGCAAGGACACTCCCCTCGTGCGACAGCCCAGGCAGCCTGGAGGATCGGTGCTCTGGGGTCTGAGTGCCAGCTCACAGCACATCTTTATGGAAGTAAAGGGGGTGCCTTGACCCCGCCCCTGCACGGCAGATGTGTGCCAGGTGGGGCACAGGACGGCCCGTAGGTGGTACTCTGGTGTAGGTGGCCCAGCATGGCCTTGAAGTTGAGGCTGGGAGAGTAGAACTGGCGTCAGGGTTTCAAACCCTCATCCCAGAGCAATCCTGGGCATGCTCTGAGCGTCACTTACCATCCTAGTGGGAGGAAGGACGGAGAGAGAGCAGAGCCTTAGGGGTCTAGGTCAGCTTAGCCAGTGTCTAGGACTGAGACCTGGAAGAAATTAGTCTGTCTCTCAGTTTCCCCATCTGTAAACTGGGGCTAATTATATACCTGTCCTGCCTGCCTCATGGGTTATAAGAAGATCCAGGTGAAATCACGTGCAGGAAAGACCTGCGTGAAGTGCTCGGCAGCTTTGACCATGAAAGACGTTTACACTGTGAAGCTCCAAGGCTGGCGAGATACTCAGTCCCATTGAACTGGGACACGCGGTTTCTTCTGGCTGTCAGTGACTGAGTGGCCTAGACTGGGAAGGCGGGCGGGTCATTTAGTCCAACACACCCATCGTACCCTTGAGCGTGTGATTCTATGACCTCCCCAGGGTCCCAGAACAAGTTCGTATCCGAGCCCGGGCGACAGCACATGGGGCTCGATGGCTCATGCCACATGGCTTCTGTGTCTGCCAGGGCCAATTCTTCTGGCGCTGAACACCTTCCCGTCACCTCCCCCACCCAGAACCCAACAGCCTTCATTTGCATTTTAGTGCACACCCACACCCTGCCAGCTTATCACATACCCGAACACCCATGCCAGATCCTGGGATCTTTAAGGAAATACAAAAGAGTGAAAGACACAACAGAAAGACGATAACCAAGTGTTCCCTTGGCGCTCGGCCCACGTGGATCGGCAGCGTGCCTGCCACTCCCGCCCTCAATCTGTTCCCCAACCTGTTACTCTCCTCATCCAAGCTGCTCCTGAGAGCCGTCTCCTCTGGGAAGTCTTCCCAGATCCACTAAGCCACTGGCAGCTCCTGCGGGTTGGCCCTGTGTGAACCTCGTCCTTCCCTGGGTGTCGCTCACCCACCTTCACCTCCGTGGCACAGAGCCTGTCCCCTCCTCCTGCCGCCAGGCCCCTCCTGGCTCCTGTGCGAGGACATTTCCCTTCCCAGCCGCGGAGGCTCCCGGGTCTGCCCTGACTCCAGTCCGGAGCTGGACACATATTTGCTGTTAATGCTCTATTATCTCTTGATGTCTTTGTCTCCTGCTTTCATGTGGTCACGAGCGTGCACTCTCTTGACCTCTTCGCATCTGTGGCGTTTTTCTGAAACACTTAGAACTCAGGGGGACGCATTGTCAAGAAGGGAGGCTCCCCGGCCTCTGCCCTTTGGTTGGATCCGGTGAGGAGGTGCCTGGACTCGCACCCGCAGTGCACTAAGCAGGGCCGGATTCCAAGGCTCATCGGCTCCAGCTATCTGACCGAACACCTGCTGCCCAGAACGTCTCTGCTCCCGGGAGTGACACTTCTCTTTGAGTTTTTTTTTTTTATCCAAACTACTAGACAGACAAGTCCATTTTTCTTCATCACACTTTCTACTTACCCTGACCTCTTACCATCTGATAGAGCGTGGTTTAAAAGCGGCCTGCAGAAATGCTACCATTTGTCTAAAACGGAGAGGAGGTAGAAAACACACACACACATATATAAGACATCTACACATAAATATGTGTATAAGTATGTATGTATGTTTTTGCTGTCAAGTATAACTTATCTGTGAATCATGTAAATATAAATTATCTCTGTAACTATACATTAGCGATGAATGATGCACAAACAGCTGAATATATCAGCTGCCTTTGGAGATTTTCATTATATGCCTTCTTACACCTTCTTTTGAACTTTTAAACCTTTTAAAATAATGAATTGATACATACAAAGACTGTTTGAAATGAATATATATACTGAGATATAATGGTTGGGCATGATGGCTCATGCCTGAAATCCTAGCACTTTGGGAGGCCAAGGAAGGAAGATCGCTTGAGGTCAGAGTTCGAGATCAGCCTGAGCAATACAGCAAGGCCTCATCTCTAGAAAAAAAAAATTTTTAAATTAGCTGGGTGTGGTGGCCCGTGCCTGCAGTCCCAGCTACTCAGAAAGCTGAGGCAGGAAGATCACTGGAGCCCAGGATTTCAAGGCTGCAATGAGCTGTGATGACACCACTGTATTCCAGCCTGGATGACAGAATGAGACCGTGTCCAAATTAGTTAGTTAATTTTTAAAAGAGATATAATAATGCACACTTCCACCACGTGGAGCCACCGCCCATCCATCCTAAGGAATGGGACCAATGGTGTCGAGGTTCCTACATCCCTGCCCTGATTCCACAGAGGGGACCGCTAGCCTCAGTCTCATGTCCAGGTTTCCTTGGCTCGCCTGTAGACTTTATCACACATGTATGTACCCCTAAGCAATAAATCATTTTGTTTTAATTGCCTTGAACTTTATAAAAATGGCATCACACTGTTTGTGTTTTGCGGTAACTAGCTATGGTCAGAACTAACTGGAATTCTAAGATTCATCCCTGTTGACCTGGATAACTTTAATTCATGTATTTGCATGGTTACCCAACATTCCGTTGAGTGAATATACCCACTCTATTGATCCATTTTCCTGGCGATAAACATTGGGTTATTTCCCATTTCTGTGGCTCTGAACTTTCCGTATGCCTGTGTAAGGACCTTCTCGTCTTGTAAAGGCTCACTGAAAAAGCAACTCACAAAAGACAGATTAATTGGAGTAAAAGCATACAAATTAATTTAATGTGTATAAACAGGAGTGTTCAGAATGAAGACCCAGAGATACCAGGGAAATTGTCCATTTTTATACTTAGGTTTAACAAAGTGTGGACAGCAGTGTAGACATATGATTGGACAAAAGGGTATGATCCGATGCTGATAGACTGGGTGGGGAAACCCAGCCAGGCCTGTCTGTCTAGATTCTTCTTGGCCTCTCTGAGCAGCATCCTTCCTTCTGGGTACAGGGCAGGAAGGACCCTTTCTGGAATGGGGGGCAGGGTCTCATGACCTACAGTCAAGCAAGGTAGGTCAGATAATTTCTTTATGGCCAGTTTTTACACAGAAAGGCAGAGGGAAAGAGAGTGATATTTTTAGGTTTTATGACTGGCTTTGCAGAAAAGGGGTTCTTCTGGTTTCGATGACCGCCTTGGGGAAGAGGGATTCTCGTTTCCATGTCTAGCCTCAGGGGAGAATGGGGCTGAGAGGCAGGAGAGCGGGGGAAGGTCAGAAAAAGCACTTGTTTCTGAGGCCTTCATTTTGGGTTATGTTCCTCTGAGTCCCAACACCTGCCTCTGGGTGCCCCGGGGGCAGCAGTCCTCCAGGATTCGTCCCTGGCAGTGGAACTGCCGGCCAGTGGGTAGACAGACCTCCAGCTTTTGCCAAGTGGCTTCCAATGTAGTTGTACCAACTCCCACCAGCAGTATGGAGAGTGTTTGTCCCTTGACGTTCTCATCAACACTTGCTATTAACAGACTTCAAATTTTTTTCCCATCCTGTGGGTGTAAAATGGTCTGATATTATGAGCTTAATTTACAATTCTTTGGCGACTGGTGACATTGAGAGCATCTTCTTATGTTTATTGGCCATTCATGTTTCCTTTTCTATGTCCCTTTGAATTTTGAACCATATGAATATATTACCTATTCAAAATATGTATTTACTAAAATGGGCCTGGAATATATCATTTCTCATATGCAAAGGGCCCACCACTCTCCCCCAACACACATAGATACCATCTCTGAACAGTGACACAATAAACAAAATTGCTGACAATACACTGGCGAGACTAAAGGGCTGAATTGCATTTCCCAAAAATTCATATGTTGAAGACCTAGTCCCCAAAACCTCAGAAGGTAGTGACATTTAAAGATAAGTTCTTTAAAGCGGTGATTAAATTAAAATGAGGTCATTAGGGTAGGTCTAATCTGATCTGAATGGTGTCCTTGTAAGAGGATATTAGGACAGGGACAACACAGACCAAGGGACAGGCACGTATGAGGACAGAGCGAGATGGCTTCCACCTGCAAGCCCAGCAGAGAGGCGGCAGAAGAGCCCAACCCCACTAGCACCTTGATCCTGGACTTCGAGCCTCCAGAATCGTGAGACAGTAAATGTCTATTGTTTCACCCTCCGGTCTGTGTATTGTGTCGCTGTGGCCCAAACCGACAGTACAGGGCGCGTGTTGCAGTGTACACAGCGCTTTCCCATACTTGTCTCAGCTACTCATGCATCATCAAATATTAACCGGGCACATCCTGGGTCTAAGGGCACATTTCATTGTTAAATCCTGGCTGCAATCTTTTTTTTTTTTTTTTTTTTGAGACAGAGTCTCACTTTGTTGCCTGGGCTAGAGTGAATGCCATGGCGTCAGCCTAGCTCACAGCAACCTCAAACTCCTGGGCTCAAGCAATCCTCCTGCCTCAGCCTCCCGAGTAGCTGGGACTACAGGCACGCGCCACCATGCCCGGCTAATTTTTTCTATATATATTTTAGTTGGCCAGATAATTTTCTTTCTATTTTTAGTAGAGACGGGGTCTCGCTCTTGCTCAGGCTGGTCTCGAACTCCTGACCTTGAGCGATCCACCTGCCTCGGCCTCCCAGAGTGCTAGGATTACAGGCGTGAGCCACCGTGCCCGGCCTTTTTTTTTTTTTTGAGACAGAGTCTCACTCTCTTGCCTGGGCCGAAGTGCCATGGCGTCAGCCTAGCTAATAGCAACCTCAAACTCCTGGGCCCAAGCGATCCTCCTGCCTCAGCCTCCCGAGTAGCTGAGACTACAGGCATGCGCCACCATGCCTGGCTAATTTTTTTCTATATATTTTTAGTTTTCCGGCTAACTTCTTTCTATTTTTTTAGTAGAGATGGGGGCGGGGGGGGGGTCTCGCTCTTGCTCTGGCTGGTCTCGAACTCCTGAGCTCAAATGATCCACCTGCCTCGGCCTCCCAGAGTGCTAGGATTACAGGCGTGAGCCACTGAGCCCGGCCCTGGCTGCAATCTTTTAAGGCAGAAATAACTATCCCTTTTTTTTATTTGTTAATTATTATTTATTAAGAGAAACTAGACCGGGCACAGTGGCTCCCGCCTATAATCCTAGCACTCTGGGAAGCCAAGGCGGGTGGATCGTTTGAGCTCAGGAGTTCGAGACCAGCCTGAGAAAGAGCGAGACCCTGTCTCTACTAAAAATAGAAAGAAATTAGCTGGCCAATTAAAAAAATATATAGAAAAAATTAGCCGGGCATGGTGGCGCATGCCTGTAGTCCCAGCTACTTGGGAGGCTGAGGCAGGAGGATGGCTTAAGCCCAGGAGTTTGAGGTTGCTGTGAGCTAGGCTGATGCCATGGCACTCCAGCCCGGGCAACAGAGCGAGACTCTGTCTCAAAAAAAAAAAAAAAAAAAAAAGAGAGAGAAACTATTCCTCAGCCCATATATTCATAGCTCAGGAACACAGGTCAGTGACAAACTTTTATGTAAATTAACCCAAAGAAATTCTTTATATTCCAAAATTACTTTGCACTCTGAAAGATTCCCGCCTTCTTCAGCTCCTCAAAATCATCCATAGAATCATAATTTCTGCAGAAATCTGAATATACCTTCTCTCTTGGTTCAGCCACAGCACACTTAAAGAGAGTTGCAACCCACAGGGATACAATGAATGTTCCAATAATATAAAACCACAGACGCCTGGTCAGGTCACTCACACACCTGAGGTTTCCCCAGATGCCATGGTGGTTACTGTCCTTGGTGGCTCTGGGTATGGCGACCTCAACACTTTCTGGCTGATGGAGAAATGAAGTGCCTACCCCTGTTTTTAAGTGAGGAAACAGAGGCTCGTAGCGCTTACAGAGTGCACGGGATAACTAAGATGGCAAGGAACTTAAGAACAGCCACGCAGGGGGCCAGAGAAAACCCAGGCAGATGTGATCGTCATCTTGGAACCAAGAAAAGCTGTCATGGGTTCGGTCCATTTTTCTCCCTAAGGTATAGAACTATGGTAAATAGTATAGAATAATGTAGAACTACGGTAATATGGAAAAAAAACATCAAGATGACAAATTTCACTCGAATAGAAAGAAAAACATTGTCACAGTCAGAATTGCGTAAAGATTGCAAGGTGTTTTGGGTGTAGTGAGTTGTCCCCATAGAAACTGGACAACCACTTTAATGAGTGATTGTGTATGTGTGTGTGTGTGTGTGTAGGGAAGTGAGATTCGAGCTTCAGCTGTGTGGTTGGATGACAAGACATTGAAGGTCCCTGCTTATTCTGAGAGTCAACAATGTGTCTGAGACCAGGTGACTAGGAAGGTGACAGAGACCAGGTGACTAGGAAGCTGTGGGCCAAAAACAGAGTCTGTCTTCTGGATTCTGATTCTGGAGTCTTCCTGCCTTGCCAAGCTGTCTCTAAACATGTTGACGAATTGCTGGACAGTGAGTTCTAATGATGGCAGCATTCACCTGGGGACAGCTGCCTGGGGACAGGACACAGTGACAGAGAGTTTTACAGCTTTTGAAATGAGGAATGAATTACTCGCCTTTTCCCACTTCACGTCTGACACGTCCCTTTTCAGAAGTTCCAGAAGCAAAGTAGGTAGCTGGAAGCAGTAGGGAAGAAGCAATTTTGAGAACCTACTGAGCGCCCGGTGTTTCGTGTTCATCGTTTGCATTAGCTCCAGCTGTAAGATTATTCTTTCGCTCCATTTTATAGATGTGGAAGCTAGACTCAAATGGGCTAGGGAACCTCCAGACTTACAAAGCTAATTCACAGCAGTGACCTTGCCCAAATCCCCTAACCCCAGTATGGGAGCCAGAGCCTGTCTGATTCCAGAAGCCGTTCACATCTTGTTGCTCAATGGGTACCTGAATGTAAAAAAAAAAAAAAAATTTTGTTTTTTATTTTTGCAAATCCAGACTGCTTTCCTTTAGTCACAAGCCCAGGATAAGCAAGTCTTCTGGAAGAGGATTTATATGCTCAGAGCGGATGGGGGTGGGGGGCACTTCCTTTCTCTCTTTTGGTTCCGACGACTGACAGGGGTGAAGTGGATGCTTCCAACCTTGGCCTCTGACCAGACTGCTGCCCTTGGGCCCGTTCACAGTGACATTCTCAACTAATGCAACTAACACTTCCTTCTGCAGGTGAGTGTTGTCTTCTCCTTCTCTCTCTGAACACTTTTACTCCAGAAGACAGTAAAGCCTACGTCTAGCAGAGTCTCTCAGCAGAGCATGGCGACAGCTAGCGCTGGCCAAAGCACAAAGGCCTGAATGGGCCCATTTCAAGCTGAATGATCTATTCAGTCTTCATTGATCTGCAAACTGGGCTGAGAGCCCTTTATGCTGGCCAGGACGTGGCCTCAGAGCAGGCAGTGCTCTTCTTTTCTGCCGTGTGTGTGCGTGTGTGTGTGTGTGTGTGTGTGTGCGCACCCAAGGCAAAGCTAACTTCTGTTTTAGCTTGAGCCCCACCCTCCGTGGTCGGGACGCATAAACACCAGGCTGGCTGTGGTTCTCCCAGACAGCAACAATGCTGAGGGGGATGAACATGATCACTGTTTTTGCTTAGGAGCTGGAAGGCTGGGGGAATCCACTCCCCAATTCAGTGTCTGCCAGAGAGAGGAAGCTGGGAAGGTTCCAGAATAGGAAGGAACCCTGTGCTCCCTCTGCCAGCTTTTCTCTGATGTCTGGGAGGTTCAGATTCCTTGCAGGGAAGTGTCAGGAGCTAGGTCCTTCCTAATGTCCTGGAACTGAAGGATGGGACATCTTCACGCTCTGAGGTTTGCTGGGGCCTCCCCCAGCTGCTGCTACCCTCCTCCCGCTCTCTCTGCCATGCCATTCCCTCCACCTGACCTTTATGCAACTCAGAACAGAGTACATTGCATTGTTACAGATAATCGGCCCAAAGGGGCGGAGAGTCACAGAACAAAGAGAAGAAACAGGTTTTTTCCCTCAGGAAGTTTAATTTAGATCAGGTGGGCACAAAGCTAAGCCAGTTAAATGCAAAATTTATGAGCCAGCGCATGGCACAGTGTGCGTCTAATGCAGGTCAGACTGGGGGCCGCTGCGGAGTGTGGGTTCATTCCTGCCTTTGGGGATGAGACTTTGCAGAGGAGGCCAGTGTTTAGCGGCCCTGAAGGGGAGTGAGGGCCACCGTCAGGCTTATAAGGGGAGCCAAGCTGGCCCTCTATGAGAAGCTGTGTCCACTAAGCAAAGGAGCAAATGCAGGCAGCCGCTAGCAGTGGGCTGGAAGAGGGGCTGATGCTCTGACACCAGACACAAAGAGAGAGGAGAGTTAGCAGAGGGAGATCATTCTACTATCAGGGACCATGCAGTGTTTGTCACATTCCACGGGCCCAGTTGCACAAAATCCTGCAAGAACGGGGAACAAGATGGAAATGGACAAAACACGGCAGAGGCTGCTTACCTGCCCTGTGACCTCGGACAAGCACCTCGACCTTATCTGGCCTCAGTTTCCCCACTTACATTACGCAGGGGTTGGATATGATCAGTGACTCCTAAATTTTGGATCAGTCCAATCTACTAAAAGTTTGGGGGATTAACTTGTTATATTGCCAAAAAAGAATATGTTTTAAAATATCGCCATCATCATCAGTTTAAAAAAGAAAGCACATTTCAGGGCTAAAAAAGTAGATGAAACATAATCTTAGAACACTAAGGGGAGTCCTTTAAAGAACTTTAGCTATCTAGAAAAATCCACTACACGATTTTACTTTTCTCATTTCATGGCAGACTTCTGAAAGCTTCATCACAGAGGGAAACCGATGCAAGAATCTGAAAATTTATAGATGATTTCAGAGGAGCTTCCCAGCTCCAAAGACTCTAAGATTTAAATCCCCGCTGGGCAAATGCCCTAACTTGCCTTTGAACTTCCCTACGATCAGGGTGGTTCAGTGAGAGAACATAAGCACGGCACTGAGGGCTTTCCCCAGCCCGGAGCGCATCGATGCCAAAAGAATGGTGACCATGACACTCCATGCAGGTGACCCCTGCCGCCCGGGATTCGAGTTATCATTCCTCTTCTTTAGCCATCAAATTTCTTCTGTGCCCTGAGGTGCAAAGGAAGCTTCCTCTGGGGCTTTCCTGTCACTGTGAAGGCCTTAGTGGCATGCTAAAGGCAAAAGGCTGAGAGCTGTCCCCTCTCTTCTTGCACCAGAGGCAACAGGTCACTTGGGAGGAGCTGCTCCTCGCTCATCTTGGACACCCTCGCTGCAGTTGTACGTGACAGTCTTTCAATTAACATATGTTGGATTTCATTTCTGTGCTCTGAGATCCAGACATTCTAGGGTCTATGCAAATGAAAGTTATACTTGCGTGGCTTTAACAGACCCCACCCTAAGGAGGTTACAGGCTGTGGAATTTAGCACCAGATCAGCCAGGAGGGAAGGGAGGTGCTCTTCCCCGGAATTGCCATGTGGTGGTAGGAACAACTTAGGGAGCAGCTCCCCACGCCGCCCCCAGGGCCGCAGACGGACAGCTGCCCCGATGCACAGACCTCAGCGGACTGTCTGGCAGAAGTGTTGTCTGGAGACAATGCGGCCATGTGACAGGCCCTAATGAGCCCCTTCTGGAATCCCACAATGGCCAAGTGGCAGAGGCTCCCTGAATAGGTCTCTCTCTTCTCAGCAGCCACAGCGGCTGTGCTGTGTGGCAAACTCCCTTCTCGATCAACCTCTTGCGTTCCTCTGCCCTCTTTTCCTTTCTTTCTGTTATCTTTGTCTTTTCTCTACTTTAATTCTCCCTCTCCCTTCCTTCTCCACACCCCCGACTTCGTTCTTAGACACAAAATCACCTTCCCTTATGCTATGTGGTTGCCCCTTTCCTGGGTCTCGGAGCTGAACCAGACTATCCCTCCAGGCGCGTGACCTCTCTCCCTCCCCAGCCGCCCCCACCCCCAGGAAGCTGCTTTCCAATCCTGCTTTCCTTGCTGCAGGGGGGTGGGGAAGAATCAGCAAGTCTTAGGGACTGGAAATCACCAGCACCTGCATTGTAAGTTACCTGTAAGAGCCACCATTCCCCCAAGGTAGTCTACAGTGCCCCAGGCACGCGCACGGTGGCCCACGCCTGTAATCCCAGCACGTTGGGAAGCTGAGATGAAAGGATCACTTGAGGCCAAGACTTCAAGATCAGCCTGAGCAAACAGAGCGAGACCCCATCTCTCTGAAAAATAGAAAAATTAGCCAGTGTGGTGGTGCACACCTGTAGTCCCAGCGACCTGGGAAGCTGAGGCAGGAGGATCGCCTGAGCCCCAGAGTCTGGGGTTGCTGTGAGCTATGATCATGCCACTACCCTCATGTCCAAGCAATAAAGCAGGACCCTGTCTCAAACAATAAAAAAATAAGAAGAATCGGAAAGGTCTGTTCCGGGAGGAACATTCCTCGATTTGAAAGGGGCCACCGGCATCCATGGCTGACCCAACCGTGGGCATGAGGGGCCCCTCCTCCACACTCTGGGCATCTCCCAGGTGCCTTCCCGACAGCCTGGTTGGCAACCTTTGGCTGCCAGTCAGTCTGTAAGAAGTCCCTCTGCTGGGGAGGGTCACCTCTACGCCACCCCTCAGCCCGTGCTCTGCACCCCTGTCCCGCCTCTTAGGCACCAGAGCGCTGGGAAATCAGCCTTGAGGAGTGGGGATTACGGTAGGCTCTATGTTCCGCACAACATGGTTGGGAAATGCAGAGGGGCCTCCGAGCTCACGAGTGGATTCCCTAGAGAGGGGTAAAGCAATTGCAGAGGGATGGAAAGCGGCTTTCGGAAGAGAAAGAAGAAGGCAGCAGGTTCTGGCCAGGAGGGGAGAAGTGAGGCAGAGGGCAGATGCCAGGGCCGGGACAAGCGGACACTTCATCAATCTATAGCTTTACATCATTCACTTAAAACCTGGCTTCGAGGCTCAAGGACGAGGAAAGTGCGAGGCCAGAGAGAGATGGAGAGATTGCCAAGGAGGTTATTGAGAAAAAGGGATGTGAGCATCACCAGTCTGTTTCAGTCTCCTTGGTGGCTCACCTTTTGTCTCTGCCTCGATCACCTTTTTTTTTGTACAGTCGGGGTCCCCCTGTTGCCCAGGCTGGTCACAAGTTCCTGGCCTCAAGTGATCCTTCTGACTCGGGCTCCCAAAGTGCTGGGGTTACAGGCATGAGCCATGCGCCTGGCCTTGGGTGGTGGCTGGAGAATGGCTCCGTGGGGTGGCGAGCCTGGCACCACCGCAAATGTCTGAACGCTAAGCCAGGGGGTGGTGCGGGTCTTCTGGCCCATTGGGACTGCACAGGAGCTCAGGCAACGGCCATCCCCGCCTAACGAGCACCCAGTGCGTGTCAGGCATGCTCAGGGCTTTAGATAGGATCCTCAGAATCCTACATATCCATTTTACGGTTGGGGAAATTGAAGCCTAGAGAAGCTGCTAAATTTGCCAAGGTGACAAGAGAAAAAACTCATATACAGGACAGACCAATTCGTACCTGTGCCCCAGGAGAATATTGGAAAGTCGGTGAAGCCAAATGCTAAGGAGGTCTCTGTTTATTCCGTATTTTTGAACAAGGCTAAAGCAAGTCTCATTTAGATCCTCCAACGGGCTATAGAATTTAAACAGAAGGCCACCTGAAGCAGAAACAGGACAGGGAGGCGGGAAGGGGGCATAACTGAGCACCAGTCCCCGTATAAAGCACCTTGACCAGGGCCGGGGCAGCAGTGACGCAACCTACGGTCCAGACGGAGTTGTGCGTGTATCTGTTGTCCCAGTGTGTTCCCCAGCGATTCTCTACCTGTCACCAACACTCTGTTTTTGCTGCCACCAACACATGATAATCTGATCTGGAGAAGGAGATAAAAAAAAAAAAGGAGGGAAGTGGAGTGTCTGTGGAAACAAACACCATCAAATGTCCTGGCTCCCTTCCCGGGCCTTCAGTAAAGACGCAGGAAGGAAGAAGCCGCAGAGCTGAGTCGGCATCAGCAAGCCTTCCCTGAGTCTCCATTAAGTCATTAAGGGAGTGCTGTGCAGTCGTGGTGCAGATTGCCCGGGCGCTGCTGCAGAGGGACCCTCCAGGTAGGTCGGGCTTAGCGACAAACGGGGAGGCAAAGATGTGTTGGGTATTTGTCTTCTTGGATTGTCCACCCATAGTCAACATTTTGCCATAACAGACTTTCTCCCTGATTGTTTTAATAGTGTTTACTGCATTTAAAACCTCGGTTTTGAATCGTGGTATTAAGCACAGCTCTAATTTGGGCAACTAGTGACCCACGTTCTACTCTAGGGAAGGTTGGGGGCGGGACAGGAGGAAACACTCCAGCCAAACAGAAAGTTTCTGGTGAGGCCAATCCGGCTGTGAAGTAAGAGACAAAACCACTTTAACCAGAATACTTCCCTTTGCTTCTCTACGCAAAATTTTGAAAAGATAGAAGGAGATGGACTTATCAGTGGGCAGCAAGCATGGAAAAAGATAAAAATGAAAAATAAACTTGAAACATACCTAGCAAAAAGCGTATTTGATTGGAAAGATTCTTTCCATCTCAATTCTCTGTGGGCCTATTCAAAACAGAGATATGCTTTCTTAAAATACAGTTTCTGCACTGGCTGGTTGAATCTCCTTAAAAATGCCTTCCATATTTTCACCGGCCCCCACTTCAGCGTGAACTCGTAATTCCTGAACACCACGTCCCAGGGGACCAGGCGAACTTGAGCAGGCAGGGTGATTCTGAAACCCACTGACACCCCTAAGTGACACTGACATTTGGGGCCACGGGTGTCAGATTTCAGCTTTTTTTCTACTACCCCACCCCTCCCCCAACACACACACACACACACACACACACACACGGAGTTAAAAGATCCTACAAGGCAGAACTGTTTCATAAAAATGGCACTGGTGTTAATTCAAGCAGATTAGTGACAAGTTCTCTTTAAAAACACACACTCAAAGTGTTACAATTCTGTTTGGTGTGGTTTAAGCTTTTTTTCTTTTTTAATAATTGAATTTTTAAAGAAAGAGCAGTTTTAAATTCCCTTCTGTGGACACTGTTAATCAAGAACAGCCTCTTTCCCCGGGTTAAATGGCAGGCAACAAAGGCTATGGAGTCCGACTGTCTGCATTTGTAGGCTTGTTCCTCACCTAACCACTTGTGGGACTATGCAGGCTCTCCAAGTCTCAGTGTTCCCACCTGTGAAATGGGGACTAACAATAGTGTCTATCTCATTGTGAGGGTCAAATGGGATGACTTGTGTAAAAGTGTTCGGCACGATGCCTACCCTCAGTAAACATTCATTAGATATTAGCTATCACGGCTTCAGAACAAGACATACCCCCAAAAAGCTTCAAGCACAGAGATCAAATATAACACTGCCATTTGTATTTTCTACACAGGCACACCTCCCAGATATTGTGGGTTCGGTTCCAGACCACTGCAATAAAGCAAATGTCACAAGTCACATGAATTTTTTGGTTTCCTGGTGCATACAAAAGTTATGTTTACACTATACTGTAGTCTATTGAGGGTGCAATAGCATTATGTCTAAAAAACAATGTACAGACCTTAATTAAATAATATTTTATTGCTGAAAATTGCCTTCCGGGAGTTGTAATCTTTTTGGTGGTGGAGGGTCTCGCTTGAGTGTCGATGGCTCCTGACTGATCAGCGTGGTGACTGCTGAAGGTCGTGGTGGCCGTGGATCCTTTTTCTTTTCTTTTTTAGTTTTTAAAATTTTTTTTTTCTTTAGAGTTGGGGTCTCACTCTTTTTCCCAGGCTGGAGTGAGTGGCACGATCACTGTAACCTCAAATTCCTGGGCTTTCGCCACCATGCCCAGCTAATTTTTGAAATTTTGGGGAGAGACTGGGTCTTGCTGTGTTGCCCAGGCTGGTCTTGAAGTCCTGGCCTCAAGTGATCCTCCCCCCTTGACCTCCCAAAGTGCTAGGATTACAGGTGTGAGCCATTATGTCCTGCCATAATTTCTTTTTCTTTCTTTTTTTTTTTTGAGACAGAGTCTCACCCTGTTGCCCAGGCTAGAGTGCCCTGGCATCAGCCTAGCTCACAGCAACCTCAAACTCCTGGGCTCAAGCAATCCTCCTGCCTCAGCCTCCCGAGTAGCTGGGACTACAGGCATGCACCACCATGCCTGGCTAATTTTTCTATACATAATTTTAGCTGTCCATATAATTTCTTTCTATTTTTAGTAGAGACGGGGGTCTCGCTCTTGCTCAGGCTGGTCTCGAACTCCTGAGCTCAAACAATCCGCCTGCCTCGGCCCCCCAGAGTGCTAGGATTACAGGCATGAGCCACCGCGCCCAGCCCATAATTTCTTAAACTAAGAAACAATGAAGTTTGTTACATCAATTGACTCTTCCTTTTATGAAAGATTCCTCTGTAGCATGCAATACTGTTGGACAGCATTTTACCCACAGTAGAACTTCTTTCAAAATTGGAGTCAATCCTCAAACTCTGCTGCTGCTTTATCAACTAAATTTATGAAATATTCAAAATCCTTTCTTGCTGTTTCAACAATGTTCACAGCGTCTTCATGAGGCGTAGATTCTACCTCAAGAAACCACTTTCTTTGCTCATCCATAAAAAGCAACTCCTCATCCATTCAAGATTTATCTCGCATGAGATTGCAGCGATGTAGTCACATCTTCAGGCTCCGCTGCTAATTCTAGTTTCTCTTGCTGTTTCCGCCACAAATGCAGTTACGTTCTCCACTGAGTCTTGAACCTCTCAAAGTCATCCAGAGGGTTGGAATCAACTTCTTCCAACCTCCTGTTAATGTTGATATTTTGACTTCCTCTCATGAATCATGAATGTTCTTAATGGCATCTAGAATAGTGAATCCTTTCCAGAAGGTTTTCAATTGACTCTGCCTAGATCAATCAGAGGAATCGCTATCTTTTTTTTTTTTTTTTTTTTTTTGGTAGAGATGCGATCTTGCTATGTTGCTCCTCTGAAACTCCTGGCTTCAAATGATCCTCCCATCTCTGCCTTCCAAAGTGCTGGGATTATACGCGTGAGCCACTGTGCCCAGCCCAGGAATCAGTATCTATGGCAGCTCATGTACTTCTTAAATAATAAAACTTGAAAGTCAAAATTACTCCTTGATCCATGGGCTGCAGAATAGATATTTATTAGGTTAGTAAGCATGAAAACAACATTCACTCCTGGTGCATTTACATCAGAGCTCTTGGGTGACCAGGTACATTGTCAATGAGTAGTAATATTTTGAAAGGAATCTCTTTTTCTGAGTGGTAGGTCTTAGTAGGGGGATTAAAATATTCAGTAAACCATGCCATAAACAGACGAGCTGCCATCCAGGCTTTGCTGTTCCATTGACAGAGCACAGGCAGAGTAGATTTAGCATCATTCTTAGGGGCCCTAGGAATTTCAAAATGGTAAACGAGTATTGACTTCAACTTAAAGTCACCAGGGGCATTAGCCCCTAACAAGAGAGTCCAACCTGTCCTTTGAAGACAGGCATTGACTTCTCTTCTCTAGCTAGGAAAGCTCTAGATGGCCTTTTCCTCCAACAGAAGGCTACAATGTTTCACCTACACTGGAAATCTGTTGCTTAGTGTAGCCACCTTCACCATGATCTTGGCTAGATCTTCTAGATCGCTTGCTGCAGCTTCTACATCAGCACTTGCTGCTTTGCCTTTGAACTTTATGCTATGGGGGCAGCTTCTTTCCTTAAACCTCCTGAGCAAACCTCTGCCGGCTTCAAACTTTTCTTCTGCAGCTTCCTCACCTCTCTCAGCCTTCATAGAATGGAAGCGAGTCAGGTCCTTGCTCTGGATTAGGCTATGGCTTAAGGGAATGTTGTAGCTGGTCTGATCTTCAATCCAGACCACTCACACTTTCTCCATGTCAGCAATAGAGCAATAGGCTGTTTTGCTTTCTTATCATTGGTGTGTTCACCAGAGTAGCACTTTTAATTTCCTTTAAGAATTTTTCCTTTGCATTTACAACTTGGCCAACTGGTGCGGAGAGGTCTATCTTGGCTTTCAACATGCCTTCCTAACTTAATCATTTCTAACTTCTGATTTAAAGTGAGAGACATGCGACTCTTCCTTTCACTTGAACACTTGGAGGCCATGGTAGGGTTATTCATTGGCCTAATTTCAATATTATTGGGTTTCAGGGAATAGAAAGGTCTCAGGAAAGGGAGATGAGGGAATAACTGGTGGGTGGGACAGTGAGAACACACACAACGTTTATCGATTAATTTGCCATCTTATGTGGGCGTGGCTCGTGTCACCCCAAAACAATTACAGCAGTAAACATCACAGATCACTGTCCACAGATCACCATAACAGATACGATGTTTGCAATATTGTGAGCATTATCGAAATGGACACAGAGACACAAAGCGAGCATACGCTGCCAGGAAAATGGCACCAACAGAGTTGCTTGGTG
Source organism: Eulemur rufifrons (assembly GCF_041146395.1). NCBI lineage: Eukaryota > Metazoa > Chordata > Mammalia > Primates > Lemuridae > Eulemur > Eulemur rufifrons. Next base: position 22,598,342 of record NC_090994.1, on the reverse strand, counting down.
CAGGTTGTTGCCACAAACCTTCAATTTATGCAAAACAAAATAACTGGGAAGCGCAATAAAGCAAAGCACAATAAAACCAGGTATGCCTGTACACTTCTTAGAAGATAAGCTCACATGCTCGGAAACTTATCAGAACCAGACAAGTGGCTCTAGGAACACAACAGTACATTCTTGGCCTCTGTCTAGCCTTAGCAAGTCCTGGAAGACCTACTAGACTGAACACCCCTCGAGACTGCTTTCTAGATAGGCCTGCGAAATCCAGCCCAGCTGACTTGGCCAGGGCACTGTGGGAGCGTGCCCGGCTTCTCCCGGCTGGGGCAGGCTGCACAAAGGTGCCCTGCAGTGTCTCTGCGGTGGCTGGCATGGAGGAAACAAGGTTTTGGTGAAGACTAACGGTCAGAGGCCTTCCTGAACCCAAAGCATTCTTTAGTCATCTGAGATATCAAAAGATCAGTTTTCATGGTGTCGCTCTTTCTCTTTAGATGAGGGGCTATTCTGTAGGGCGGCTGGGTTTGTGGTCACCATGGGTGGGGGATTAGGAGTGTCTTGTGAAGACTTGAGAGTGACCATTTAAGTGTTGTCCAAAGGGACTTACATCTGGCAGGGCATTTTTTCACGATCTTGCTTCTTGCCTAAAGATAAAATCATATCACTCAGTATATGTTGGCTCTTTTAAAATATACCATTGGCATGTTATTATTCTGCTGATTAGAAAAGTGGTATGCGGTCAGGACCAGGGTGCCTTTGAGCAAGTTGGAATAAGGTGCCACTTCCTCTGGGCAGGTGTAGCTCTGCAGCAGCACACAGAATTCAGCCCAGCACACAACCTGCTCAAACACAGATGGCCCTACCAACACCCTCCTCTGGAAAAATAAAAAGGATGCAAATGTATGTAAAAAAGAAAGTGTTAGCCTCTTATAATCACACTTCCAGAGAAAACAACTATTAATCGTTTGGTTAACAGACCTTTGTTTGTTTTGTTTTATTTTGACAAAATAATAAAATTCAATTAGGGGGAAATCTAACCTAAATGGGAGAATACCGTCTATGTTTAAATTCTCTTCCTCTCTGACCCTGCCCAGCCCAAGATCACCAAAAGTTCTCAACAACCCAGGAGAAGTCATCTGCAACTCTCTTAGCATATCCATGGCTGGAGCCCACTTCAAAGTGGAGTCCTCAAGGATCCTAGTCTAACCCTAAACTTTGATCTTTGTCCCCAGGCAGGACAGAAGCCTAAGAAACTGGGTCCCCCACTCCTGGGGCGGTCCTCAGAAATGCAAATTATTCACTGTTCCGCCACTGTCTCTTCCCTCACCTCTCCAGACCCCAGCCCTCGGAGGGGTGGCTTTAACTGGGACAGGGTTTTTAAATTGGGGTCAGAAAGAGGGGAGTCTTTAGGGAACCCCGAAGAAAAGCAGAGGGCCAAAGTCCAGCTTGTTTGCGGTTAACATTCTGAAGGGAGCCAGTCCTAGAACCAGAGACCACAGCTAAAAGGATTCACTGAGGTTTTATTAGCCTCCTTCGATTCTCTTTACACAATTTTGTTTTCCTTTTGTTTCATAGTAAAACCAGTAACAAAAAGGGCTGCTTATCTTGGGGTACAGCAAGGAAGGGGGAGATTAGTGTGAAAATTATATCTTTCTCTGCAGCTGCTATTAGGGGACAGAGAATCTGGGGTGGAGGTGGGGGTGGTGGATGGATAGGAGAGCCACAAAGATACCTAGGAAACAGACCGCAGAAGAGGTGTCTTGGACCAAAGGAAAGTTCTTGGGCTAACATAGTAACAATGGCTACCGTTTATTGAGCACTTGCAATGTGCTGGGCACTGTGCCAAGTGCATTCCATGCATTATCTCATTTAATCCTTTCAACAGTCCCCAGAAAACCAGTTACCAGTGTTGTCCTCATTTCACCTTTGAGGAACTGGAGTGGAATTAAGCAGCTCACCCAAGATCACACAGCCGGAAAGAAGTGGCAGAATCAGGGCTGATGCTCAGAACTTTCTGGCCCCAGAGACTAAGTTTATCCCCTTAGAGCAAGATCATTCAGAAGCTTCAGTGCCAGCCAACTCCCAACTCCCTTTGCCCCCTGCCCAGGGTGCTCTCCAGACTGGCTTGCCTCCATTTTCCCAGATGAGTTTGGGGGTTTTCCCGTATTGGTTGCCATCATTCAGGATTCAGGCATCCCCTCCCCTGAATGGTCTCCTCTCCTGAGCTGTCCTCCCAAAGCACCCTGCAGATGCTCCCGGGTGGCACCACTTGTCATGTTTGGTCTCCTCCATAAGACTGTGAGCTCCCCAGGAGGCTGTGCCCTCGTCTTCTCCTTCATCTTCAGATCCGCTGTGCCCAACACAGTGCCCGACACTTAAGAAGTGCTCTCTTGGCCGGGCGCGGTGGCTCACGCCTGTAATCCTAGCACTCTGGGAGGCCGAGGTGGGCGGATCGTTTGAGCTCAGGAGTTCGAGACCAGCCTGAGCAAGAGCGAGACCCCATCTCTACTAAAAATAGAAAGAAATTATATGGACAGCTAAAAATGTATATAGAAAAAATTAGCCGGGCATGGTGGTGCATGCCTGTAGTCCCAGCTACTCGGGAGGCTGAGACAGGAGGATCACTTGAGCTCAGGAGTTTGAGGTTGCTGTGAGCTAGGCTGACGCCACGGCACTCACTCTAGCCTGGGCAACAGAGGGAGACTCTGTCTCAAAAAAAAAAAAAAAAAAAAAAAGAAGTGCTCTCTGCCACCCCAGTGCTCAGCAAATAAATGTGGCATTAAGGCCAGACAAGCTGAGCTGTCAGGAAGACCGCTAGCTCCCTTTCCCACTCCCAGTTGGTAGGAGACAGTGAATGTTATTTACAAAAACACCAAGCTAAACAAGACCCTCCCTTCCCTGACATGCTGAAGCTGTGCTGAGAACAGCCAGGGGTCACCAAATGGTGACCAGATGGTAACTGACTGCTGCTCCCTAACTCCAGGGGCCAGGGGCAAAAGGCTGGGCCGCCCACCTGCTCCTGGGGACCTGTGAACGATCCACTTTGCAGGGAAAAACCCAGACAGGCCCCTCCTCCTGAGTCCCTTCTGCAACCAGCTCTCAGAGCTGACTCTGCCAGTTGCCACCATGTCCAGGGGACTCTGGAAGCCTGAGCTAGAAGTTCTGCAGTCCAACCTCGCCCAGTATAGCTGTTGCTTACAGTCCCCGACTTCTTCCATGACAGGCAGGTGTTAACTCCGTAGTACCTACCCCAGCAGCACAGCTGAGCCCTAAAATAGCTAAACTCAGACAGGGCAGGAGAGCACTGGGGCAGAGGGAGTGTGGGGCGGAGGAAGAGGAGCTCCCTTCTCATGGAAGAACTGTGAGGAAGGACACAAGTAGCTGCTGGAAGAGGGAAGGGATTTTCTGCCATGTTCCCAAACAAAGAGAGCAGACCGGGCTTTGGGGACAGCTCTGTTTCCCTTCCTTTCACTCAGCACAGGTCCACTCCTCCCACAGATCTGGGAGGTAACAGGCCCCCAACTGGTTATCAGGTCCTGGAGCGTGAGGGCCTTTGTTTCCCACTCAGACATCTAGCTGGCAGGGCAAGGGGCTGACAAATCCTCCCTGACCCTCCCAGCTCTTTGTTATCTCGGAGGGAAGATTACATTTCTGTGTGGGGAGGCAAGGTGCCAGGAAGCCTCAGAGCAGGACAGAGACAGGCAGAGCTGCCGTCTGACCCCAGTTGCCTGGAGCGGCTCAGGGCTGCCCTGGGGACCTCTCCCTCCACTGGCCTGGGGCCTTTCCAGAAATGAAGGTCTGAATCTCAGAAAGAGGGGGATGGGGGGATGCAGAGGGGAGCTGGGCTGGACAGATAAAAGCAGCCAACTCTCAATTATTCAGGAGTGCGCCTGCGGTCTGTGGGGGGCCCATGCCTCCTCTTGGTTCCTCACCTTCTCCACTGCACTACTTCTAGCTCTTTCCCTGAGAAATGGGGGCAGCAGAGCTGGCAAGCTGGCACTTGCTTCCATTTGGGTTTCTGGCTAAATCTATAGAGGAATTTGTTCTGCGGCAGCCCTATGCCCCTCAACACCAAACCGGCATTTAGCTCATTCTTTCTGTTCAAATCGAGGACATATTCTTCAGCCTCCCCTTTTGGGTTCAAGATACTCTCAAAATGGTTCCACATCAAAAGAAAAAAGACCTGGAATTAAAACCCTTTGTTTTACAAGAATTATGGAGAGGAAGGGTGATACACTGTTTTTCAGGAACAAAGTGGGAAAACAGTAGTTGGGTGTCAACATTAAATTCTGGATTTTTCCATGGCTTGCCTTTACCATCATATTCCCTCAAATCGTATTTCCTCCTCTGGTAAGCCAGGTCTGTTACGCTTATTAAGTCCATCGACAACAAATACATATGAAAACCTCCTGAGTAGAGTCCTAAGCTGGGTCAGACACACAGATGGGATCCTTGCCCTAGAACAGTTTAGAAGCTGGCTAGAGTGCAAAGAGTAGAAAAGACAAAAAGCTGTGTTAGGTATCAAATCTGGGGATATACCAGAAAATCAGAGGGGTTCCGGAAACCGACAAAGCTGGGATTAGCCGGGAAGGCCTCTCCAAGGGAGAGGTGTGAGTCTGGCCTTCTCACAGGCCAGGGTTGAGTGTTATTTAAAATGCCAGGGGTCTAATGGGTGGGCAGCTTGTGTGGGCAGCTGACCCAGCCTGACCAGGAGCTGAAGGGCTGAGGAGTTGGAGAGACACGCTTGCAGGGAAACTCCAGAAATGATGGCTGAAGCTCCTTTATTCTACAAACACGCAAGTGCCTGCTTTTGGTTTAGTTTTTTATTTATTCATGTTCAAGAAATATTTATTGAATATTAACTCTTTGGCCAGCCAATAAACGTTTCTTGAGTGCCTACTCTGTGAATGACACTGTATTCCTTCACCTGATGGTCAAACAGAGAAATAAACCTAAGGACCCTTTTCTTAAATGGGGGAGGAGTGAAACTGTCATTCCGTGTTCAAGGTTCTACCACCTTTGGGGTTGAAGTGGTAGGGTGGGGATGGGGGAACGGTCCCTACTATTAACTTACATAGTGACTTCTATCAACACTTTTGGTGCACTGACGTCCATTATTTTATTTAATTTTAGTGACAGCCTTGTGAAGGTATCTGAACAGATAGATTCCTGTCATGATTTTATCAGAAGCATGACATGTCCAAAGTAAACCAGTTCAGAAGTGGCAGACCAGAATGAAGGTGCCCTTCCTACCTGGCGTGGCGGGCTCCAATGGTACCATCAGCCCGCACCTGGCCTGGTATCACAGGTACCGCAGAGCCTCAGAGAAAATACACATTCTTGGCTCCTTCTTGGAACAACCGGATTCCTCATGTCTGAACAGGCCCAAGAATTTGTATTTTTCAGAAGTTTCCCAAAAGGACTCATGTCCATTTGTATTAGGGAACCAGCAGATTATACCACTCTGCGGGGAGGACGCAGGGCAAAGGGCATTTTAGCCATTTTTCCCCAGGGGGTTGGTCCTTAGAGCACGGGAGGGTCTCTGTGTGGCCTCAGATTAACTTCCAATCCCCACTCAACCTTTGCTTCCTAAACATTCACTGTGGCTGGAGACTTCTGCAGGCCCGCCATGGCGCGGCAGAATTTGCAGGGTCCCGCTCCCGCTGCACCACAACGCCTAAATCATGAGGCTGGGGAAATCTGAGATCCCAGGGAAGGTTCTGAGGCGGGGTTGACCTTCTCAGGAATAAAAACAGCTTGTATTTATTGAGTGTTAACTATGTGCCAGGCCCTCGTTTACTCCTCGACTCTGTGCGGAAGGTGCTATTATCCCCCTCTGCAGACGGGAACACCGAGATTCAGAGCGCGCGAATCGTTTCCCGAAGGCACACAGTCAGACTCCAAAGCCCACGCGACCACGTACGACCTCAGGGCGACAGCGTCTCTCCACCTCACCCCCAACCCGCTAATCTGTCCACGGCCTGAAGCTCGGGCGCCCTCCCGGCGGTGCTCAGACCCAAGGGCACGAGCGCCAAAGGGGACGGGACCGCAGGAAGGGAAGGGACGGGCAGCGCGCCCGGCGGCGCCGTCGCTCCCCACCTCTCGGGGGCCGCGGCTCGGGAACTACAAGGCCCAGCAGGCAGCTGCAGGGGAGGAGGAGGAGGAGGGACCAGCGCGGGAGGGAGTGAGCGAGCCCTCGCGCCTCGCCGGCGCACAGCGCTCCGAGCGCTCCTGCGGGCACTGGTGCGGCGGCGAGCGGGAGCCCGAACGCCGGTCCAGCCGCAGCGCGCGGAGGAGCCCGGGCTGCGCCGGGGCTGGGCGGCAACGTCCGGACGGGACCGCGACTCTGCTTAGCGCATTGCGGCGACCTCGCCTTCCCCCGCCGCGAGCGCGCCGCAGCTGGAAAAGCGGCGGAGACCGAGACTTTTCTCCGGTCCGGCTCGGGCGCCCCGCGGGGCGCGCTGTACCCGTGCTGCAGTCGGGCACGCCGCGGCGCCGGGGCCCCGCAGGGCGATGGAGCCCCGTCTGCACGAAGCGTGAGGCGCCGCCGCCGGGCTCTGGAGAAGGGGGGCACGGGGTCTGGAGACCCCCGGCGGCGGACGGGAGCCCTCCCCCCGCCCCGCCTCCGGGGCACCAGCTCCGGCTCCATTGTTCCCGCCCGGGCTGGAGGCGCCGAGCACCGAGCGCCACCGGGAGTCGAGCGCCGGACGCGGGGCTCTCGCGACCCCGCCAGGACCCGAACGGAGCCCGGGGGCGGCGGGCCGGAGCGGGGGACGCGGGCGCCACGGCGGACTCTCCAGAGGCGGATCCTCAACGCCGAGTGAGGTAAGAGCCGCGGCGCCCCCAGATCCGGGGCGGGCTTGGCGTCCCGAGCGGCCCCCGGCGCCGGAGCCTCCTGGCCGCTCTTCGCCCGCCGCAGCCCAGTCGGGGCCGGCGCCTCCCTCCGCTCGCTGCCCGCCCCCTCCGCCTCCCGGCTCCCCCCAGCGCTCCGCGCCCCCTTTGGGCTCCCTCCCTCCGCCCGCGTCGCCGCTGCGCCCCCTCCCCGCGCCCGTCCCGCCGCTCCTCTGCCGCCCAACTTTTCCGCCAACTCTCGCTCGGGAGCCGGCGGCGCGGCGGCGGCGGCAGCGGCTCCGCGGTGAGTCCGGGAGGGACAGGGCCGGGCCGAGGCGGGGAGGCCCACGGTCTCCGCGGACTGCGGAGGCGGCGGGAGCGGGCGGCGAGCTGGGCGTGTGCGCGTTACATTCCGCTCCTTCTCCTTCGGTCCCTTGTGGGATTCTCCCAATGCAGCAGGTAGCTTTGGGCGGAACGCTGAAAACCCCGGCATTCCCGAGTCCTTTTCCGCCTCCGGGCCAGTCTGGGGTCCCTGTTGGGAGCAGGGTGGGGGCTTGAGGGGGGAAGGAAGTAGAGGGAAGGTTAGCTCCTCTCGAATAGGTTTAAGGAGGTGTCGTCACCAAATGGCTGAATCTGCTTTAGCGGAGAGCGAGGAAGGAGTCCCCTTTCCAGAGGGGGTGATCTACTTAGAGGATCTCAGGGGGGTCGGAAGTTTGGGGAACCGCAGGACGACCAGCGGATGACGCTGGGCCCCAGTGCAGGGCAGGGGCGGGGGCGCGTTCGGTTCCAGTCCGGTTCTTAGGGGTGGGCGTTGTGTCCGGTGCGGTTCGCTCGGCCTCGATGCATGTTGCTTCTCGGGCCCAGACCCCTCTGCCCTCTGCCTCCCGCTCCCCGTCCCGTTATGTTTGGGGTGAGGATAAATGAGAGGCTAGAACCCACTTTTGCAGAGGAATTTGTGCACGTTGTAGAAGGGGGTTCATGTAACACACACCCCCACGAGACAGCCAGGCACTTCGGAGGAGAGTGAAGCCTGTTTCTTTTTCCTGGGCCCAGAAGCCATCAGCCCGTTTGAAAAACATTTCCACGGAGCCTTTCTCCCCCAGCGCCCCCCCTTCGCGTTTTCCAGATGTAGCAGCGCATCTGGTTCCGTTTCACTCCACACCGGTACACGGCAGCCGCATTGCTAACCTCCTCCCCTCCCCCTCCCCTAAATTAGAACTGGGATTCTTCAACTTGTCTTTACCGCCTCCCTCCTTAAAATTTCTGGAGATTTGGAGATGGGGCGTTGGGATTTGGGGGAGAAAAGAAAGTTGCCTTGAATCCTAAGTTATTCATGTGCCCACCAAGTGAGTTGTTCTCTGCTTGGTGGTGGTGGTGGTTGGGATGTTTTCTAGATGGCGCAGAAAAGAGGCTTTTTTGGGAGATGGGACCAGGGTTTTAGGAAACCGTTCATCTGCTAGCGGTGGCCTCTTTGGCCGCGGATCTGGCCCATAACTGGCCTTGATGGAAGTTTCTGGAAACATAGCATTGCTTTCTCTTCCACTGAGTTGCAGCTGGAGCTGCGGGAGCGGCTGTCCCTGTCCGGAGCCCGCGGTCGGGTCTTGGCCGCCCAGCGGTGGCGTCACGCGTCCCTTTTCACCCTGGGGGCGAGCCCCGCGCGCCACGGCCGGGGGCGGGGGCGGGGGCCGGTGCCGCCCCCGGTGTGTTCGCGGGGAGGGGAGTGACTCGCGCCGCAGCCCCCGGAAACTAAAGGGGGGTATTTTACCATTTAGGTAACGGCTGCAGGTTTGGAATCCGGAGTTGGATTGTCGATTTACTTTCTGTAACAGTCTCTGAGGCAGGAAAGCACCGTAAGATCCAAAGTTGCGGGAGGGTGGGAGAGTTGGTCCCTCTCACCCGCTCCTTTCCAGCCTCCTTCAAATTGAAAACACTTCTCTGGTTTCCTTCTTTGGGCAGTAGTTTTGGAGGCTGTAATGAAATCGCACTTTCTCTAGACGTGGTAATTAAGGTGACTGTTTCCTCCGCAGATGTGCCCTGCCCTTTGCACCTCCGGACCAGCGCTTTTTTTGGAATACCATCTAAATTGTAGAACCTTAGCCTTGAGACTGTTTAGCAGAAAGTGGCCATTTTCCTCCCTTGGCCCAGCCTCCGGGTTTCCTCTCTGAGGCTTGTTTAAAAGCTAAGTAGCAGGGCCCCGTGGGACGTGCCTTGGTCTGGCTAATTACCCCCACGCCTGGGTCATCTCCCTTCCTCTCGGTGACCGCGGGCCAGCAATCTCTGCCTGCCGTCTGTCCCGATGGCCTGCCTGCATAATGACTTGTTTACATATTTCCCCCCAGTTGGTTAGAAGGAGCTCCAGGGCTGCCACTGACCCTCAGGGTGCAGGGTGTCTGGGGACTGGGAGGCTGCCGGGGCCTGGCTCCAGCTGGGATGGTTATGCGCTTGCTGCATCAGTGACGAGCTCCTTGAAGTATCTGTTGCATTTACTCTTAGTCATAGCTGAGTGTCAGCCTTTTAATGAGGGCCGTCCAGATCAGAGCCACTTGAACTGCGTGCTTTCACTGCCTGCGTTTACCTACCTGCAGAAATGTCCCTTTGGGGGGTACTTTCACAGTGGGGATTTGGGCGGGAGTGGGCACCACTTCCTTTGGTTCCAAAGTGGACAGTCTTAGGGGGCTTTTTTCCTTGGTCTCTGGCCATGGAGGATGTTAGAAAGTTCCAGTAGGTACCCTTTGCATAGCAAGTGAATCAAAGGCACAGGAATGGAAAAAGATTCCCCACCTAGGGGAGAGGGTTAGAGTATACCCATGCATCCCTTAGCCTGGCCAGCTTTATTCCTGGTAGACTCCAGAGGGCAAGAAAACTGAATTGAGCATTGGGTAGGCAGATTCCAGCCTCAGAGACCAAGGAAAAGCCATGGGTTTTGCTTTTAGTAGTGTGCTTTTTGTTTGTTTTGGGTATTGACCTGAAACAGGACTCCTGAAGTAGAGGAGATTTGCTGATCTGAGCTTGGGGTTTAGCAGCCAGCTTCTCCAAAGGCTTTTTTCTTGCCTCCATTTTTAAATCTCTTTCATCAAAATGGCTGTTAGTAGAAGAGCATCCTAGGAAAGTTGGAGCCTGTTGCTGCTGGAAGGAAAGGAGTTAGATAAAATTGATTCCAATGTCCTGTTCTGAAAGGGCCTCACATCACTTGAGATGAGTTTAATTTCCTCTTGGGAAATGTGTCTTGCATTTTTGCTTTCCCCAGAGCTTTGTAAAAGGTCTGGATGCACCAAGGACTGGTGGGAGTCCAGATGTGCGGCTTTAGAGAAGATTCTGGGGTTTCCAGAGAGGATTAAATACCAGACTTGGGCTAGGATATTTGTTTTACCCACCAAGGTTGCATCTACCTTAAGCAGAAATTCTCTCCTCACCACCTCGCCCCCTTAAAGAAAGAAGTAATGTTTGGTCTTCCTCTTCCCCTCCCGGCCCCCCCTGGTATACAGCACTCACCTAGGTGAACAACTCCAGGGACATGGAGTTCGCTAGCATATCCTGTCTTCAGTAGCAAGGTTTCCTAGATTATGTGCAGCAGTTAGTGTTTCTCTCATCACTAATTTTTTGTAGACTTTTTATTCCCAAGGACATTTGGACACTTTTTCTTTTAACAGATTCAAAATAAAAAATTAGCATTTCCCTTGGACTAACCAAAATTTTGCAAGCTGAGCTGTATAACTTTTTTCAGATGGTTTGTTAGATACTTGCTCTGCCCTCTCAACATTGAGTAGAGAATTCTTGCTTTTGCGAAAAGGGACCATTTCTGTTAAGAAGTAACCCTTATTCTCATCTGAAGAGATTAATGTTTTGGTGTTAACTTCCTCAATTCTGAAGAATCAAAAATATTAAGAAAATTTCTCAGTTGATGTTCTCTGGAATAGTGCTTGGCTGGTTTACAAGGGGTACTGACTATGGCTTTTCCCTGGTATTCTCAACCTCTTTTCTGGGAGAATCTATGCTAGTTTCTTCTCAGTCAGCCTTCTTTTCTTTCATTCATGTATTCATTCACTTAACAAGTATCTCAGCATCTTCTGTGTCCACTAGGTGCTAAGGGTATTAATAACGGTTAGAGGCAGGCGTGGTGGGTCACACCTGTAATCTCAGCACTTTGGGAGGCCAAGGCAGGAGGATCACTTGAGCCCAGGAGTTGAAGACCACCAGCCTGAGCAACATAATGAGACCTTGTCTCTACAAAAATTTTTTTAGAAAGTTAGCCAGGCATGGTGGCACACACCTGTAGTCCTAGCTACTCAGAAGGCTGCAGCGAGTTTTAATTGTGCCACTGCACTCCAGCCTGGGCAACAGAGCAAAATCCTGTATCTAAAAAAAAACACAACCCAAAGGTTAAGTAGGTACAGACCCTGCTCTGAAGGAGCCTACAGTCCCCTGGGGAGAGAAGGGGATGGGGAACGTAAATAGCAATCACGAAAGATGACCTGAGCCTCTCATCAGAGGGGCTAGGAAGATGGTTTGTAAATTCAGAGCAATGAGATCCTCTAGCCAGAAAGCCCAAGAAAAGCTGTGAAAGAGGTAGGTACTTAAGGTGGGGCTCAGAGCATAGCAAAGACCTGGCCCAGGGCAAAGAAGAAACTCTTGCACAGAGATGCAGATTGCCTGGAGCTGTGAGCTCTACCATTGGGTAGAAATATAACATGAGCTGCAGGTAATTTTAGCTTCTCTAGTAGCCATGTTTGAAATCAAGTAAAAAGAAACAAGCTAAATTCATTTTTAATTAGTTTGCTTAGATTTCGATAATTTAAGTCATTTAACCCAATATATCCAAAATATTATCATTGGAACATGTAATCAATATAAAAATTATTGATGAGATACTTTTTTTGTATATATATATATATATATATATATATATATATATTTTAACTGTCCATATAATTTCTTTCTATTTTTAGTAGAGGCGGGGTCCATATAATTTCTTTCTATTTTTAGTAGAGACGGGGTCTCGCTCTTGCTCAGGCTGGTCTCGAACTTCTGAGCTCAAACAATCCGCCTTCCTCGGCCTCCCAGAGTGCTAGCATTACAGGCATGAGCCACCGCGCCCGGCCTGATGAGATACTTTCCATTCTTTTTTTGTCTTACCAAGTTTTCAAGATCCAGTGTATATTTTTCACTTCTAGCACATCCCAGTTAGCACCAGCCACAGTTCCAGTGTACAATAGCCACGTATGGTTAGTGGCCACCATACAGGCCAGCCCGTTATGAGACACAAAGATGGGGAGTGAGAAATACCTTTGGAAAGGTTGGAAGTTCGTGTCTTCGTCCTGCCAATTACCAGATTTCCTGAGAGTGCTATCAAAGAGTTACTCAAAGCATTATTCTACTATATGATAATAATTATAAACATATTAATCTATTAAATATAAAAATATTTGTAATATTTATGTTTTATTATACTTTAGAGGGGAGAGCACACTGCCCATGTGATCCTCATAACCGCCTGTGATGTAGCCCCCTCCAACAGGTGGAAAACTGAGGCTCGGAAAGGTTCAGTGACTGTCCCCGGGTGGCAGGATTCTAAATGGAAGGTCACACGTTTACACTTTCTCCAGAGAACAGGGAGAAAAAGGCTTGGCTGTGAACTCATCTGCTGGTTTTCCTGACATCATTTTTGGACAAGGAGCCCTGATGTGCACAGAATGTTTACTCTTAGAATGAGGGAGCGCCGCAAGGTCGTGTGGGCCGACCCTGGCTTGCTCGGCAGACGCCTTCCGCATCTTGCACGGGGTTGGTACTCTCGAGAGGAGACAGTGGGCACTGTCACCCTCACGGCCCATCGGATCTTTGTAACCACCCGTGATGCAGGCAGGGAAAATAGCTCATCCCCCTCCGACAAGTGGGAAAGCTGAAATGTCGCGTGTGTTTTCCTCTCCGCTCCCCACTGAGACCCCTGCAGGCAGGCGAGTTGGGCTGTGAATCCCGGGGGACTGACCGATATTGGAGAGACCCAGAGCCAGCTGCAGGGTCTCTGAGGAAGCTGCTGTGTACACTTGTGAGGCTACAGGTCACATCTGTCAAGCAGTGAAGGAAGGAGGCTGTTCCTAAGGGATTTGAAGAATTCAGTAATTAGCAGGAGAAGGTGAGGTGAAGGAGGAGGTGGCAGTCCTCAGGGTCCCAGACAGCATGTGGACTGGCGGCTTATGTCACTGTGTTTTCTGCAGGTGTGTGGAATGGGGCATGTGCCCACTCACCTTTTCATTCCAGGAGTTGGTGCCAGGAGGCTGGGTTTGCTTAACACACGTGTTTTACACATGTGAACCTCGAGGCCCAGAGGGGTAGGAGAAGAGGAGACTTTTGTACCTCTTTTTGGGAGTGAGCTGAGGGAAGCTGCCAGATGAGTTTGAGGTGCATTGATCCCAGACCTGAGAGAGGACAGTCTACAGCCAGCCCTCACTTGTGAGGAGGTGGCAGGCTTTTCAGGGGACAGAGTGGCCGAGTGGCGGTTCAAGCTGCCTGTCTGCTGTGTTTGAAACCGAGTTTAATCAACTCAAGAGGATATCACCCTTTCCCACTGGATGCTAAAAATGTATTCAGTCCTCCGGTAGTGACTGTGAGACTGAGGCTTTCTTACTGAGGTTCACCTTTCTGGGTGACAGGCCTGCATCAGTTAGCCGTGTCTTTGGGATGTAGTGAGATGTGGGATGCGGGTTTAGGGATGTCCTCAGGCAAGCATTGTTTCTATCCCAGGCCCTGGGGTGTGCCCCATCCTAGGGACTAGAGCAGCAGTCCCCAACCTTTTTTGGCACCAAGGACCAGTTTCATGGAAGACAGTTTTTCTATGGACTAGGGTGGTGAAGGGGGTTGGTTTGGGGATGATTCAAGCACATTACATTTATTGTGTACTTTATTTCTATTATTACCTTGTCACTTGCCACTCCTGATAGGGTTTTGATATGGGTCTGCAAGCAATTGATTTATTATGGTCTCTGTGCAGTCAAACCTCTCTGCTACTGATAATCTGTATTTGCAGCTGCTCCCCAGTGCTAGCATCGCCGCCTCAGCTCCACCCCAGATCATCAGGCATTACATTCTCATAACGATGTGCAGCCTAGATCCCTCGCATGCGCGGTTTACAGTAGGTTCCCACTCCTATGAGAATCTGATGCCACCGCTGATCTGACAGGAGGCTTACGCGGTGACGTGAGCGATGGGGAGCAGCTGTAAATACAGATGAAGCTTCGCTGGCTTGCCGGCCACTCACCTCCTGCTGTGACCCGGTTCCTAACAGGCCATGGACCGGTACCAGTCCTCGGCCTGGGCGTTGGGGACTGCAGGCCTAGAGGGTTCATCTCTGATCTGCTTCCAAGGATCTTTCTTTCGACCAAAGGAATTGAGAACCAAGGCTCTTTCATTTCCAGAGTTACCTCGGATTTGTCCTTGTGTACTTGGTTTGGAGAAAATGAGTTTGCATCAGATAGGGCCAGGTTTGATCTGAAAACCTGGGTGATAAGAGACCCACTAGAGTCCTGGTGCTGTTGGTTACTTACCTGCATGTCCTTGGACAAAGTACCTCTTTGAGTCTCAGTTCCTCCACTGCTTAAAGGGGAATAACAATTTCTATCCCCTATGCATTTGTAGTGAGGAATAAATGAAGTTTCACAGTTATAAATTAATTGTACCTAGTGGCATGCTTGACACGTAGTAGGTATTCAGTATTCATTCCATTTTGTCTCTTCTAGTTCCTCTCCTAAATTTAGAAAAATGAAAGAGAAATGTTTAGTTCTCTTTTGATTCGAAATCATTAAAAAATTTTAGTAAGCCCTGGGAGGGAGCTGGTGGTATTGTGTGCGTATTCCCACCGGCCAAGCACATGTGAGCAAAGCCAAGAATCCAGGGGTTTTTCTGCCAGCCAGGACTGACTCACTCGGCCGAGGGGCCCTGCCGGGCCGGGGTGGGGGAGGCAGGGCTGAAGCACCACATTAGGGCATGTTCCGGGGCAGTGGATTCTCTGAATAACTTGGACGGTTCCCTGGAGCTTTTAGGACAGAAGCCACCTGGAAGACAGAGATGGTCACCCCCTTGCAGCCCAGACAGTGCCCAGAAAGTCTTGTCACTTAGTAAACATTTAGCAGCAATGATCCGTTCTCTAAGGCCCCAGGGAGCTGTTTCAAATGTTACCACTCTGACCGGAGAAGCGTGTAGATTCTGTACTTCAGCTGGGGCAGCGTGAGCCGCCTTTGAGTCAGCCCTTGCAAGAGCTCTTGACTCTGCAGTGGGACCTTTTTAACCCCAGCTTCGCTGCTCATACCCGTCAGACATCGGTGTCACCTTTTGGCAGTGGGGAGGAGAACTGGATCCACCCCAGATCTCCGCACTCTGAGGCTCTTTGTAAGCAGTTGCTGAGGGCTGTGTTCTCTCCGAGGGAGGGCGTGGAACTAGAGAGTCCTGTGATTTAGACCCTGTTAGGGGCCAAGAGGAGAACCTTGGCGGTGATTTATTTCAGCTTCCTCATCGCATCGGTCCGGGAGGCGCAGTATCTTACTGGAGTCCAGCAGCTGCTAACTAGTTATCTCTGTGGTTCCCATTTCCTAGTGCTCGGCCCTGTCCACGATTCTTCACCCCCTTTCTTCCGCAGCAGCAGAGGGATTGGTTTGCCCCGGACAGGTGTGAGTCCCCCGCAGCTGCAGCACACCGTGGAGCCCCGGTGCACAAAGAGCAGAACCACCTGGGACATTCCCGAGCCCATTCACTTTCCAGCACACACGATCTTGAGGCTTATTTCTTGGAGAAACTCGTGACGATATTCCCAACCAGGCTTACACATAATCTGTGCTCAAAACATGGTTGCAGAATTGAATTAAAGCACCCTTTGTCTAATTAAGACCTATAACTTCTGATAGGATCACAGTTTTCTTCCTTGCGAATTAAGGAGTAAGTTATTGCTTCCAGTAGCCTCCTGGGCTGGGCCACCGACCGTGCCACGTGCTTCACTGTCTTTTTTCCTTGCCCCTCCTCTACCCAGACGCCCCTAACTTTTTTTTTTCCTCCCTTTCCCCAGAGTCAGCTTGAGAAGGAGGGTCGGGCTCACGGCGGAGTATCCATGGAGGTGTGGAGCCTTCTCACCAACCTCTAACTGCAGAACTGGGATGTGGAGCTGGAAGTGCCTCCTCTTCTGGGCTGTGCTGGTCACAGCCACACTCTGCACTGCCAGGCCGGCCCCGACCTTGCCTGAGGAAGGTAAGGCCAGGCCTTGGGAACAGGGTGGGCCGGCAGGGCGGTGACGTGGTTGAGTGGGACGGCTCCTTCCTGTAGGAGAGACTGTCGAGACACCCGGGCCGGTTCGGGCCTGGTTACAGACGTGACCGGCTTCATCAGAGGTTGGGTGGTGAAGGCCAGAGGGCCACGCTCACAGGGTCGGGGTGTGCTTTTCTCTCCCTGAGGAAAGAACCCCTGATTGCAGCCCTAGAGCCAGCCCCTCAACCTAGGTGACACACCAGACGGCTGGTGCAGGGGACAGTGGGCCTGGGAACCTGGGTCTAGAACTTGGATCAGACTACAGCAGACATTGTCGGAGGTGAGAACGTGATAAAGACCTCTGGCTTCTAGAAGATTGTTCCCGAGACACATCTGTGAGCGTCAGCAGTCACAGCAGTTGGCTGACTGCTGCGCCTCCCTTGGCCGAGTCCCACAGGCTGTGTGGGGGCTGCTGAGTGGTTTGCTGGAGCGTGTACTGTTTGGGGGGTTTCGAGGAGATCGAGAACCAGGAGGCACAGAGACCGCTGGCATTTGGGGATTCAGAGATCACTGGTGGCGGGATGGCCTTGCCCAGTGCTCTCGGGATTTGCTTGGGTTCTGAAAATACCTCTGGAGAGGTACACCTGGTGGCTTTCAAGGGACTTCGAGAGCTAATGTGTGGGCATTTCTGCTGCCATGGGGTCATGTGGCTTGTGATGTGGTGGCTGATCACACAGAGGAGGTTGGCAGATGGTGAGTGAAAGGCTCCCGGTGCCCGTGACAGGGCAGCTGTGTTTAGACCCGGGCTGCAGGGGCCTGTTTGAGCGATGGGTGATGGGTGGGAATGTGTGTCCACTTGGATGAGGGAGGAGCGGGGAAAGGTGTGTGAGACTTTCTAGAAGGTGCAGTGGCTGGAGCAGGTGTTGCACTCAGTGACAGGACTGAAGGCAAGAGCCCAGCTAGGACATGCTGGAGATCCGAACTGGGTGAGACCGTCTCTGCACAGGGAATTTGCGGTCAGGTAGGGGGGAGACAAGTACAGTGATAAGGACGTACAAAGCAGACTGTTTAAACCACACGGTGGAGTTGTTATATAACAAAATGCAATGGGAATGCAGAGGAAGAGGGGAGCAGTAGCATCTGAGATGGGTCTTGAGGGATGAGTAGGAGTTCGGAAGAGGGAAAGGAAGGGCACTCCAACTGGAACAGTGTGGGTGAGGGTACGGAGGTAGGATGTATAAGGAATATGGAGAATAGTTTGCCTGGTGAGTAGGTAGTTGTGGGAAGTAACACCTGGAAAAATTGGATTGAGTTAGCATACGGAAGGCTTAATAGTGTCCTGTTAAGAAAATCATACTTACGTGGGTAGGTTCTGGGTTTTGAGCAGGTAGTGACGCGGTCCAGCTTTCAGGAAATTAATTTGGCAGCTGAATTTGGCCGGATGGGAGGAAGGAGTCGGTAGACCTGCGCCTGCATCCTGCCTCGCCACTTGATGGCCACATTGCTTCCTCCGACAGACTACACGATAAGCCTTAGCTTGTTCATCTGTGAAATGGGAACAGTGATAAAGGATTAAATGGGATAATCCCGACGAAGCACTTACTTATATGTGAAGTGTTAGCAGTAACCACCGCCACCAGCACTGTGGCCAGAAAGACGAGGGAGAGAGAAGTCGTTCTGAACGTGTAGCCAGAGGGGGTGAGGCTGTGGAGCAGGGTGGGAGCTGGGAGGTGGCGAGGGAGGGAGAAAGCAGCAAAGACACCGTAGAAGCAGAACCTGTGAGTTTCAGTAGGGGACGTCAGTTCTGGGTAGCTGGAGGTGCAGACGGGTGAAAGGAGAGAAAAGCGTGCGAGTGAGTGGGGGCTTGCGAGGAGCAGGCCCATCGGGACAGGTGGAGGAGTCCAAGGGCAACCGGGGCTTGGATGAGGTTTGAGAATGTGAATTTACAATGGACCCTAAAGTACTTTTTTTTTTCTTTTAAATTTTCTCTGACAAACTCTTTGCAGCCCAAGAATGTGGGGTGGAGAAAGTAAACAGCGTGGATCTCAGGCCTGGGCACCTGTAGGCTGAAGGGGATGTCCAAGCATGAGAAATTTTAAGGGGTGGTGGAGGAGGAGGAGGGCATCGTGGAAGCTTCTGGCTCTGGGTCCAGCCGGGGACAGGAAGCGGAGGCAGCGGTGGAGGGTGGAGCAGGGACGGAAGGTCTTAGTGAGGACAGAGTACTGGCCCTGTGAGCAGGAGGGGGCGAGGAGGAAGGGTGGATGGGGGCACTTAGGAGGCCATGCAGCAGGAAAGACTAGAGTTAGAGACCAGTTTTTAAAAATCAACTCCCAGCCTGGGCAACCTAGTGAGACCCTGTCTCTACAAAAAGTAAAAAAAAAAAATTAGCCAAGTGCAGTAGTATGTGCCTATAGTCTCAGATACTTGGGAGGCTGAGGTGGGTGGATGGCTTGAGCCCAGGAGTTCGAGGCTGCAGTGAGCTATGATCACATCACTGCACTCCAGGATGGGTGCTAGAAAGAGACCCTGTCTCTTTAAAAAAAAAAATTAATTTAATTGAGGCATAATTGCATAATTTATGTACTATGATACATACTAATTTTAAGTGTACAGTTTAATGTGTTTTGGTAAGTCTACACCCCATGTAACTACTATCCCAATCAAGGGATAGAATAGGGACAGTGGCTCATGCCTGTAATCCCAGCATTTTGGGAGGCTAAGGTTGGAGGATCACTTGAGGCCAGGAGTTCAAGACCAGCCTAGACAACATAGTGAGACCCTGTCTCTACAAAAAAATTTTGAAAATTAGCCAGGTGTAGTGGTGCACGCCTGTAGTCCTAGCTACTTTGGAGTCTGAGGCATGAGGATTGCTTGAGCTTAGGAGACTGAGACTGCAGTGAGCTGTGGTTGTGCCACTGCACTCCAGCCTGGGTGACAAAGCAAGACACTGTCTCTAAAAAAACAAAAAAGAAAGAACATTTTTATCACCCACGCCAAAACTTCCCTCATGCCCCTTTGCCCCTACTTGATGGCTCACCTGCATTTGGGTCATTAAGGATTTTGGCCATTATTGGTAAAACCACTGTGAACATTCGTGTGCAGGTCTTTGTGTGGGCCTAAGTTTTCCCTTGGACTGCTTTGGTTTTGATTTCAGCTCCACCTTTTGCTGACTGTTGGTTCTTGGGAAAGTTCCTCTGTGCACCTCTCTGTAAAATACCTTGGTAATGAATTGCGCTCACAGGGTCGTCGTGAATATCAAATGAGGATATCAGCAAAGCTCTTAGAACAGCGCCTGGTGCGTAGTCAGTGAGCGGTAAATGGCAGTCGTTGGTCCATTTTCCCCGGACTCCGGAGGCGACACCACATGGGGAGCCACATGCTGTTTCGTGGGTGGACTTCGAATGCCACGGGACACAGCCGTGGAAAGCACTTGGAGAGCAGGTCCCAGTCCTCCGTCCGGAGGGGGAAGTCCTGCCAGTAGCTCGTCCCTCTTGAGCTCTGAGGTAGAACACAGAGAGCTGCTGGGACCTGACACCATCAGGGGAAATGTGTCTTCATGCTCTGTAAGCTGTACGGACCTTCCAGATGTAGAGTGTATTGTGTAGCCTTGGCTCTGATTGTGAAATCGCAGTGCCGCTATTGTCTTCAGAAAACGTTTTCATCTGTGTAGAGAGTTTGTCCAAAAGATTAAAGCCAACCACCCAAAACCCTGCTTACACCGAGTCCACCCTTAGCAAGGCTTTGCTGTGATTGTAATTATGTGTGCACGCGCGCGTGTGTGTGTGTGTGTGTGTGTGTGTCCGAGAGCTGGGGGCCCCTCCCCCAGCTGAGCACTGTGCCAACCCCAGCAGTCTGCACATGCTCCTGAGGGACCCGGGAGGGCCTGCAGTTTCTGGCTGTCCTTGGAAAGTTGATTTAATAAGGGTTCCAGGAAAACCAGCCTCCCTCCTCGCTCCCTCTCCTTCCCCTTCTCTAGTTTGGGATTTTAGAGTCTAAGCTTGTTTCAGATCCGGCTTTGAGGGAGGGGAAGGAGTTGTGTAGAGAGACTGAAGCTGGTTGTGGGCCCGAGGGGTAGAACAGCCCTTTGGAAAGACAGGCACCAACTGGAAAGATTGTGAGACTGAAAAGGGTACATTTCTCTCTTTTGGAATAAAACTTGGGCGAGGCGGGGGTGGGGGAGGCAAATGACTGAGTCCAGAACTGCTTGCAAGCCCACTGCTGGTGTTGACGTGGGTCCTTACCCGCCTCTCCGCAGTACCGTGGGCGAACCCCCCAGCCCCTGTGGGACAGGGGACAGGGCGTGAGACTGGCCGTCTCAGTGCTCGCCTCCACGCTCAGAAACCTGCAACTCATAAGCGATTTAATGGGCTGGGTTTTACAGCTCCTCCCACCCACCCAGATTTGAAGGAGTCTGGTGGCCAGTTGGAGCCGGGAGAGGTTACACTTAATGGAAAAGCTGCACGTTTCCATTTCTGGCTGCAAGCCCCCTGGATGCCGTGCTCGCGCCACAAAGCAGGGCTTTGTCTCCGTGTTCTGCAGAAACCTGCACCCATGGGGGAGAGGCTGCGAGTGGTGCCAGAGCCACTGCCCAGCCTCGAGTCCCAGGCCCTGGCAGAGCCCCCACCCCCGCCTCTGGGGGTCCTGCAGCTGCCTTTGTCCCTAAGGGGTGTGCATTCCGGCCTAGCTGCAGGAAGAGTCTCAAATAGGTACCAGAGGGTGTCCCACCACCAGGCATGCTGTGGTCCCACTGGCTGCAGCCAGTTGGTGTGGCCCGAGGACCGTGGCTGCCTGGGGACACATGCAGGATGCTCCCCCACACCTCCACCCTCTCCCCAGCATAATTTCTTCTCCTGAAAAGAACCTGTTTGCTTCTAACTCACACTGGAGTTTCTTCACCCTCTGCCAGAAGGCGAGTGGAATTACATGGAGCGAAAGGTGACGTTGGATGACCCGCTTGAGAACAAGGGTGGAGGATTTGGGTCTGCAGAAATCTGCAAGGTGCTGAGCCCCGGGTTTCCTTAGAGCCTGGGCTCTGTCCCACATCCCGTCCCCAGAGGGAGGTGGCTCCAGTGCCTTTGCTGGGTGTCGGTGAGTGTTCGTGGGGGGCGGGGGTGGGGAGGACCGGCCGTCAGCCTGGGAGGAACGTGAGGGCGCTCACGTGGCCCTCTTGCCCGGGCTGGGCAAGTGCAGCAAAGCCACTCCAGGGCTGTGTTCTTGGCTCCGGCCCCTGCATTGCTACACCATTAGCTTCACTGATTTTCCACTCTCGCTTTGCCAGCCCGCTCCCCGAAGTCAGGGAGAAGGAATTTCTCAGGGAAGGACAAATGGCTGTGCAGAGGACTTGCCTCTGGAGGGGGAGGGGGGACCCAAACAAAGGAGCAGGTCTGGATTCTGTCCCCCACCTCCCCGTGTCTGCGACTACCTGGAGTCTGGGGTGGGCAGGAACTGGAGAGGGAGCCCATGGCCCCGCACCGGGCTGGCCGGGCAGGAGCAGTGAGTGATGGCTGGTGTCCGGGCCGTGATGGATGGCCTTGGGAGAGTGAGTTCTGGGGAGTCATTATCCGCGAGGGCGAGGTCCGAGGTCAGAGAGCTTGACCAGCAGCTGCGCCCTGTTTGTACAAAGCCTCGTTCCTCTGGGGCCGCTGGGGGCTCCAGCTCACCCTGTGGACCCCACCTTTGCCTCTTCTTTCCTTCCCTGAAGCTTGGAAGTGAGACAACTGTTTCCCTGCTGACGGGGGGAGTCCAGCTGCTCTGGCTTCCCGGGCTCCTGCGCTGGGCGGCCCAGGCCTTCCTGTCGGTGCTGGAGAGATGGCCGTCCGCAGGCCTGCGGGATCCTCTTCCATCTGCCCGCCCTGCTGCCTCCTCGAGTGCTAAGCGACTTTGCTGAAAGCTGACTGCCCTACCTGGGATGCTAGGGGCCCGCGGTCAATCCCAAACTGTTTCCTCCTAGGAGAAGCCTTTTGGAGTCTGGGTTGCTTCTGACTGTGGGAATTTGCTCTGACTTCCAGCCGGTGACAGCCAAGTAGGGGACACAGTACTGCCCTCCTCTCCGGTAGTAGGCTTGTTGCCGTGTACTGTTGCCAGTGTAGCACCGGGACATTGAGCTGCTACCCTCAGAATTCTCTTGTCCTGTTTCTTGGCTCACGATTGCCACATGAGGTGCCTGCTGCCTGCATTTCAAGGATTTGAGCCTTGCACCTGGGGATGCCGGGCTGAGGGGTCTGTCCAGCTGGGCCCGGGCACTGCGAGAGAGCCGCCCTGGCAGAGCCCGAATCTCCACGGCGTGGCCTTATCCGTGTGCTGTGGTGTGGCCACGCCTGCTGGGGTGAATCGTGTAAGGGAGGGGACCGCTGGGTAGCGGCCCTGCGCCTGTGTTTTCCAGGCCCTGGGCGTGTAGGCGCCTTGAGCCCAAAGTGCGTGAGAGGGTCAAAAAGTTCAGCAGAGAGCGGACTGAGTGGTTATGAGCTCGGGCAGGGGAAGAGGCAGAAACATCAACACTGAAGTTGCAACAAAGAAAATTTAATTCAGAGCTCAGCCCTCCCTCACTTTTCTCCAGGATGGAAATCTAGCCCCTGGCCAGTGGTCCATTCATCACTGATTTATTTCCTTCCTTCCTTCCTTCTCTTCCATTTTCCTTGACTGCAACATACACTTCATATGTAACCATTGTTTATCCTGGTCCCTTAGCTGGAAATGTCAATTCCCATCCTTTTTTCCTTTTCACTTTTTATAATTTCTACTCAAGTCGTAGTTTAAGGTTTAGCTTTGGTTTAGATTAAGGCTTAATTTGAGGGCCACCTCCCTCCTGAATTAATAATTTATAGTTAAGGAGTAATTCTCAATTGATCACACCTGGTTTTTTTCTTTCTTTTAAACTTCCATTCTAATACTTTGCCTCACATTATATGTAGTTTTTAATATATGTCTGCTTGCTCCACTACCGTATACAATCAGAATATCTTTGTTGCTCTTTTGAAACGTTGGTATTTTGATATATAGTCTGGGTTCATCGTAGAAAATTTAGAAAATAACAGACCTGTAAGGGGGAAAAGAAAAACTCTTGGCAGGGCGTGGTGGCTCAAGCCTGTAATCCTGGCATTCTGGGAGGCTGAGGTGGGTGGATCGTTTGAGCTCAGGAGTTCGAGATCAGCCTGAGCAAGAGTGAGACCCGTCTCTACTAAAAAAATAGAAAGAAATTAGCTGGACAGCTAAAAATATAGAAAAAAATTAGCTGGGCATGGTGGTGCATGCCTGTAGTCCCAGCTACTCGGGAGGCTGAGGCAGAAGGATCGCTTGAGCCCAGGAGTTTGAGGTTGCTGTGAGCTAGGCTGACGCCACGGCACTCTAGCCCAGGCAACAGAGTGAGACTCTGTCTCAAAAAAAAAAAGAAAAAGAAAAACTCTTATATTCCCATCAAACAAAAATAATCACTGTTCACTGTGGGTCTGTTCTTTTAGACTTTTTTTCTTCCATTTATAGGAACTTGACTTTTCAGAAATGGGATTTAGACTGTGTATAGTCATTTGTGACTTAAGTCTGTATTTATAGCCATTCAGAGAATTTTTTCATCATGCTTAGTTGCTGTGTAATATTCTACTGTGTGAGTGTGCACAGTTTATTTATTTACTCAACCCTCTGCATTGCAGCATTTAGGTTATTTCAATAGTTTATGCTGCAGTGAACATAACTTTTATAAATAAAATTTGTCCGTGTATCCAAGTATAGTTACATTTTTAAAGTTTTGATTACATCACTATTACATCACTATACCAAATTGGCCCCCCAGAAAGGTTGAACCAGGAAAGGTCTTTTAAATTAATAATAAATACTGTTTATTGCATCTCCACACTGTGTGTGTATTACATTTCTCCATGTTTACAACGATACCATGGACATAGGGTTTATTCTCATAATCAGAAGAGTAAACTGAGATTCAGGGATTTAAATAACTCGTCTAAGTTTACATGTTTGGTGAAGGTGGAGCCAGGATTCACACTCAGTAGGTGTGACTACAGTATTGTTTTTTTCCACTACGTCCCTATATCAAATTTGGTTCCCCACAAAATTCAGGCAGATCAATTTTTTTTTTTTTTTTTTTGAGACAGAGTCTCGCTTTGTTGCCCAGGCTAGAGTGAGTGCCGTGGCATCAGCCTAGCTCACAGCAACCTTAAACTCCTGGGCTCAAGCGATCCTACCGCCTCAGCCTCCCGAGTAGCCGGGACTACAGGCATACACCACCATGCCCGGCTAATTTTTTCTATATATATATATGTGTGTGTATATATATATATATATATATATTTTTTTTTTTTTTTTTTTTTGAGACAGAGTCTCACTTTGTTGCCCAGGCTAGAGTGAGTGCCGTGGCGTCAGCCTAGCTCACAGCAACCTCAAACTCCTGAGCTCAAGGGATCCTCCTGTCTCAGCCTCCCGAGTAGCTGGGACTATAGGCATACACCACCATGCCCGGCTAATTTTTTCTATATATATTTTTAGCTGTCCATATAATTTCTTTCTATTTTTAGTAGAGATGGGGGTCTCGCTCTTGCTCCGGCTGGTCTCGAACTCCTGAGCTCAAACGATCCGCCCACTTCGGCCTCCCAGAGTGCTAGGATTACAGGCGTGAGCCACCGCGCCCGGCCTCTATATATTTTTAGTTGTCCAGATAATTTCTTTCTATTTTTAGTAAAGACGGGGTCTCGCTCTTGCTCAGGCTGGTCTCGAACTCCTGACCTTGAGCGATCCACCCGCCTCGGCCTCCCAGAGTGCTAGGATTACAGGCGTGAGCCACCGCGCCCGGCCCAAGGCAGATCAATTTTTAAATTTAAACATTGCTAGCGTAGTCCCTTTGATGTCACAGGTATCTGGCCTCACCTCCCTTTGTATGTACACATGTGTGACTGGGGTAAGAGCCACTGGAGATGCTTTCCTTGTGATGTTCTATTCTTTACTGTGAGGTTACACACAGTCGCAGGTCTCTGAGCTGCCCTAATGAACGAGGTTCCCTAGCCTAGAATAATCAACGGAACAAAAACCCCATTGATACTACTCTTTCCTCTGTAGCCAGAGACCTCCTTCTCGGAGAAGGTCTAGAATCAGAGGTCCCCAAAGTGTCAGATCCCACACCTGAGTTTTCTTGGTAGGTCACACTTCGTCTAGAACGTGGTGGTACAGGTATTGCCTGAACACTCAAACCTGGCTGCTTCTGACACGGTTGTGGTCCAGCCATGTCTGATGGGTAGAAGTGAGTACGTCAGGAGCTGCACAGAGGCTGGGGCATTAGCATCATTTTGAGGCTACCAGTGTATTTTTTAAAAAAAAAAATATGAAGAAATGCAAAAAAAAAAAAAAAAAAAGTTCTGAAATTTTGGTTTTCTCAGTGTTTATATTTAACAAATTAATATTTTAAACAAAATATGTATTATAATGTAGTTAGGCTAGTCAAAGGATAATTACAATATTTTAAAAATACATATTAATATGTGGCGTACTATCTGTAGTTCCCAGGAGCAGAATGTAGATCTGTTGAAAGTTGTTGTTGAGTGTTTTCTTCCACTTCTGTCCATTGATTGTTACTTTAGGAGAAATTATCAGAAGTCGTGGAGGCCTCTCTTGAGTGCTTGAGTTTGAACTTGAGGCCTAGACAAAGGCCATTGTCCTCCACTGCACTCTGCCCTCCCCACCGGTTAGGTCCAGCCCTGGCCAGTGTTGACTCTTATAATACAAACGCAAATACGATAAATGGCCCATAAAGATCATGTCAAATGAGGACATAAAACCCAGGTTATGAGGGCATCAGAAAGCACAAGTGATGGCTTCTTCCCCAAAGTGAAGACTATCATTTGTGAGCAAGATATATATACACACATTATGTATATCAATAAATGTCTGGTACATATTACTTGCTTAGTTAATATTTTTTTAATGAATAGTACACAGCTAAGTAACAATCCATTTTCTTTTTTTAAAAAAAGATACCTAAAATTTCTAGTTTGAAGAAGGAAAAGCTAGGAATAGAACCTTTTTTCAACAGGAAGGTAAGGAAAATGGTGAGAAAGTTATCATCACCACGCACTGAGCATCTAACGCAGCGGTCCTAGATTGTCACTGCCCAGCATCGCTGGAGAGCGTATTAAAACTCATTGCTGTGCTCCGTTCTCAGAGTGCTTGTTTCTGAAGCAGGACCCGAGCTTCATAGTTCTAGCAAGTTCCCGGGGGATGCTGATGCTACCTCCAGGGACCATACTTTGAGAATCTCTGATAATTAATAATTATAATAATTATTAATTAATAATTAATTCTCATCCCCAAAAAAGTCTATGAGGTGTTATCATTTCCATTTACCAACTTAGAAAACTGGCTAAACTGGTAAAACAAACAAAAAGCTTGCCAAGGTGAAACGGCGAATGCATGGTGGAGCTCAGAGAGGGTTTATCTGGTACCAGTTCCCACAGCTCTGACCCCTGTGCTGGGCGGTGGTGAGGAAGATGGAATGTCAGGGGGGGTCCTTGAGGAGAAAGAGAAATCCTGGGAGGTGGGAAGGGTGGGAAAGGGGCTGAGTCTGGGTGCCCAGAGGCATGGGGGAGGGGAGGAAGGCCGGGCAGAGGGAAGTGATCTGGAAACTTCCTGGAATGCCGTCCTGCTTTGCTGACTGCGACACCGCCCTGGGCGTGCTGCTCTGGCCCTGCAGCCACTGAGAAGAGTCCTTTTACATTCAGAAATCTCTGCTCCTTGATTGCCAAACTTAGGGTTTACGTTTGGAATTAAGGTTTATTTTCCTTAGGTTTTAGGAATTAGCTTTTGAACCTTAGAAGAGTCAGGTTCCCTTCCTAATTGCTGAATGAAGTTCTGCTTTGGCATTCAAAACTTTCCTCGTTGTTACTGGAGCAATCAAGACCGTACTGATAAAAAAAGGACTATTGATGCCTGACATGCATTTGGAAGGGGCATAATTGTAGCCTTCGCTCGCCCCAAACTCCCAGTGCCTTTTAAAAATCTATTTGCCTGGCTGTTCTTGTGGAATAATATGCGATGAGCATCAAAAATGACACTAAAGCGAATCCTTCAAGAAGAACTGGGCTTTCTGCCAGTCCAGGGCTCTCCGCTGTGGCTTCTTCTGGCAAGAGCACCCCAGCCAGGGAGAAGGGATGGAGCTGAGGAGCATTCATTGGAGGTGCTGGGGACCACAGAAGCCCCCTTTTCTGAGGGACAATTAAATTGAGGGCTCTTCTCTTCCCTCACATCACAGGGAGCTCTGTGCTCTTGTGAGGGGGCAGAAAGGGCTGTCAGCATGATCGCAGAAGACCCATCTGAAACATAGGACTTCGGTTAGGGCCGGAAGGGACCAGGGAGCGTGTCACATCAGTCAGCCTTCTCGTTTCACAGTGGAGGAAACTGAGGCCCAAGAGGGGAGGCGACTTGCCCAGGGTCACCCAGTTACTAGTTTCTACTCAGACGCTCTCTGCTGCACCCAGCCAGTGACAACCACCTGTGGCTCAAGCCGACACTGGGAAAACCAAATGGTTTTACAGGGACCTCAGATTAGGCTCTTTCTTGCCGTTGGACATCTAGAATGTTGACATTGCTGAGAATAGGACTGTCTTCCCCCAGGGTTCCGACTGGGCTGGAGCCCCAGGTCCTCAGAGCAGAGGAGCCCGCAGTGTAGATGCTGGGCTCCAGCTTCCCTGTCCCACCTGCTCCGCACCTGGGAGCCACACCACCTCAGGTAGAAAGGTCCCTAAACCATGTTCGTGATTTCTTAAAACTGAGAGTACCAAATCCGCATTTCGAGCTGTATGCATGGAAGAGGGAGAGACTGAAGAATAAACGTGTATGTGGACGAATGGGATAGACATGAAGCGATTTCTGGATCCTGCTTGCTATCCTGGAAATCTGTGGCAGTGCTTCCGGATTTCTAGATTTCATGAACCAGTAAAATTTCCCTCCAACTTTTGGAACCCACTTAGGATCATCAACTTACTTTGCCAAGTAAGGACATTTTTAATAAACTAACCCTGCCTACGACCCAGCACCATTTGATTTTTTTATTGTGGTCAAATATACATAATATAAAATTTCCCATTTTAACCATTTTTACATTTTAATTTTTTTAAATTCATGTTTACGTTTATAATTGACACAGTCGAATACATATTTACGGGGTGCAGTGTGATGTTTCAATGCATATATACATTGTATTTAACATAATGATCAAATCAGGATAATTATATCCATTACTTTAAACATTTGTCATTTCTTTGTGGTGTCTTTTAGCCATTTTAAAGCGTGCAGTTCTGTGGCATTAAGTTCACATTGTTGTACAGCCCTGAGCACCGTCCACTTCCAGAACTGTCTCCGCCTTCCTTGACTGACACCCTGGTCATTAAATGCTAACTCCCGGTTGGTTCTCTCACCCAGCCCCTTGGCAACCACCATTCTACACCATTTCATTTTAAAAGGATGTTTTATTGTCTTTGTTCTCATCATGTGACACTGTAAGGTCCTTTCTTTACGTTTGACAAAAGGTAACTTTAAGAAGAGCCCACTCCTTTCTCCACTCTGGAGTGGGTGGTAGCCCTGCCCCACTGTTGCAGCAGAGAGCTGGACAGGGAGGGAGGGTGGCAGGCACTTGGGGTGCCAGGAGCCCCGGGGAACTGTGCTCTCAAACACCCGTTGCGGTCCGGGGTGGGGGTTGGTGGCAGAAGGCACATTCTGAAACAGCTGAGGCCTCTGCTAATACATCAGCAGGTTTAAGGAGCGGCAACTTTTTCCTGCCCAGCTGCCGGAGTTTCCTTCCCCAAACCGTTTCTGCTGAGCCGGGGGGGAGGGGAGGCTTTCCGAGAGGCCCAGGCCAGCGGAGGGCCCGGGTGGGAGGGGTGGGGGAGGGCGGTACATTCTTTTCTTTACGGAACCTGACCGGACTTTAAGGTCAGAGCACAGTGGAGAGTGGGAGCTCCAGAGTTACCTCTTCGCCATCGATTCATTCATCTCGCTCGCCACCCTCCCCCACTCTTAATGATCTTTCCATTACAGAACCCAGACCAGGAAGTGCATGACAGGTCGCAGCTGCAGACACATGGCTGGGAGGCCTGGGCTCCGGGCCAGTGGTGGGAGGGTCCGGGCTCCCCTGCAGCAGCGGGTCCCTGCACACACGCACATGCGCACGTGCACACACCGCTGTAGCTGGCGACTCAGGGGACGATGTTCTTACTTGTGCATTGTAATGGTTGGTGACTAGTTGTGCGCTTTTGAATTTAGGATAGCGGTTTTAATGAAAGCAGGAAAAACCCTCCACTTAAGTGTCTAGATCCCCCCAACTTACCGTCTACCTAAATGGTCCTTACCAGATGTCCGGTTCCTTTTGGGAACTTTCCATCATTATACAGAGGCTCCAGCTCCTTTCCCCCAAATAGGACCCACCTCATAACGGCCTTAGAAGTTTCCCAGGGTTTCCGGGGGGAGTTGCTGGCCACTGTCTTAATGCCTCCAAAATAGTTCGTTTTCCTGTCTATGATGCTATCAAGTTGCCAGGTTCAAAACGTGTTTTGGGGGCAGTTGAGATGCACCCACATGGGCTTTGCAAACGCACGGACAGACCTGGGTTCAAATCATTACGGATGAGTCGAGCCTCCTTCCTTCTTTCAGTCTTCACTGGGGATGGCTTGTTCCCCGTACAAGTTGTGCAGGAAATGTTAATTTACCCTAAACTGTGTCCTGGGGGGCAGTTGTCACACAGAAGTTTCTGTCTCCACCGCCAGCTGTGTTGCTGGCTCTCTTCCCTGAATCTGCCAAGGCTGGATTCTTCTGGTGCCAAATGCGAACCGGTGACACAAACTTCTAGGAACTGCGAGCTTAGAGCGCCCTTCCCCGTAGCTGCAGGGCATCCACCTTTGCTCTCCCTGGGTGAGGGCGTGAACTTTCCCTCTTCCCGGAGCAGTTCTCTCTTCCTGGTAAGATGGGAGGGAGAGGAGCACAGGGCACGGGGAATCTGACTGTCTTATCTTCAGCTGTCTCCATAGTGTATCAGTAAACAGTTGGGGTGAGAACTTTTGCTGGAGAGCGAGGAAGGAGGGAAGTTTCTTTTAAAACAACCGTTGGGCGCATTCCTTTGTTAATCACTTAATTACAGCCCCTCTCCTTTGCGAGAGGTGGGGGGCGCTGGTGCCCACTGGGGGAAGGTAGCAAATCCCTAGGGCAAAGCAGTACCGGTTCGGTGGGGGCATCAGGTAAACCCGGGCACCGAAGTTTGAACCCCAAACTCGGTTCTGACGCTGCGTTACCCCTCACGACACTCCGGCTCCCTCTGTTTTAAGGTGGACACAGCTCGGCGAGGGCTCCCCGGTGCGGTTCTGCCTGCCTCCCTCTGCTCAGAAGGAAGGGAGCTGTTTTTGGGGGGTCGTGGGGTGGGCGCGGGGCCCCGGGTGCGGCTTTGGCCAGCGCAGGCGGCTCTGCGCTAAATTACAGTGACGAGGTGGGACACACAAAAGACCGAAATCTTTTTTTAATAAAAACAAAACAAAACTCCGGCCCCAAGCCCCTGGGCTGCTGAATGGCTACGGCTTCCTGTCAGGATTAGCCGGGCTGCCTGGGCATGTGGGCTCTGCCTTTCTCCTCAGGAAATACCTTTAGTAAGCCCCGGTGCGGTCCCCATGGCAACGCGAGAGGGGACCTGCTGACAGCGGCCTTTCAGCCGCCATTGTTCCTCGGCCCCTTTGTTGTGAGCTTTATTGCTGCCCCTCTGGCAAACACAGCAGTTTGCACCGTTTTGTCAGGCTGAATGTGGAGTTTTTACATTTTAATGGGCTCTTCTGGCAGTGGTCCATTTGCATGCAAAATGTTCCTTCTTACTCTTTTCTCTTTTTCTATTAAAAAAAAAAAAAAAGCCCTACTCCAAATCCCCGGGTCGGGACTGGTGCAGGGCGCCGAGTCTGGGTGCCAGGCGCTGCCCGTGGACTCGGAGCCCCTGGCTCTCCCTGCGCACGGACCTGTGCTCCCGTTTCTGCCTCCTCCTGGCGTGGGGACTCCGCCAGCTCACGCACGTCCAGGGCTCCCTCTCCCCGCCCCAGCCCTTGGGGGGATGGTAGCTGCTCCCCGGGATTTCGGAGAGATCCTCCACTCTGGCCTGGTCTTGCCCGACGAAAGTAAGTTTTCAGTTCCATTTCAAAGCCAAAATAACGTAATAAAACCCTGTGCAGAGGCCCCTGAGCCCCGCTGCGCTGCTCTGTGTTCCTTTTAAGTTGCTTTCAAAGCCACCCTGAGTTCCTCCCCCACCCACAATTGCCCCCTCCTTTATCTCTGGGGGGTTTGTGCCAAGACTGTAAACATTCCTAGACCACCAGTTCCCCGTGTTGCTGAAGAGGACGGCCTTTCTCCCTATTTTTCTTATCTCAAAAACCGAAAGGTGGAATAGGGATGACCCGGAAACATCACACATTATGCTAATGAACGATGCCTGGGCTTTGCTGGGGCCGTTTCTTCACACCCCGAGTCCTGGTGGCATATAGAATGCGGGGTGGGTAAGACATGTGCTCACGGACCCGTCCAAACAGCCAAGCACCATTAGTAAGTGCAAGATAAAGCCATGACAGTTTTCAAGTCTAGGAGAAGGCACCTTTAGAATGAGGGAAGGATGTAGTTGGGGGAGTCTCAGAAGAGTGAGCTTCAAGGTCTAAAGGAGGGATGGAGAGAGATGATCAATAGCTGGAGAAGGGAGGAGAACGGCGTTTTGGGAGAAGCAGCGTCTTGGGTGAGGAAGGCAAAGTCCGAGGGGCAGTGAGGAGATTGGCTTGGCTGGAGAGGCAGAACCTGGGGACGGACAGGTAAGGTGGCTCCAGGTTCCGCAGGAGGGGGACAAAATGGGCTTTCGGGGTATGGGGACAGGAGGTAGCTGAGGCCCCTCTGAGGAAGTGTGATCAGAGCGGAGGGTTGAACCAGCCCCTTGGCCTAAAGTTCTTAATCTTCTCCCTGGGTCATCAGAGGTCATGAGCTGTATGCTGTGATCAAGGGTGAGGGGTTTGAGAAGAGAGAAGGTGTCAGGTGGCTGGTTGGGGATGGAGGCAGGGACAGTGGGAAGCAGGGCACGCTCTGGGCACCTCTCCCTGTCCCACAGGCTGTGACAGCGCCTGCCTGAACCAGGCACTGGGAGAGAAGCCAGACACCATGGAGGGGCCCAACCCAGGGCCTGGCAGACAGACCCAGGCTCTAGAGACAGTCCTCACCCCTGTCTCGTGATTTTGGGAGAAATCTCTCAAGCTCCGTGTTCTTGTGTTTAACGAGCATGAACACGAGCAGACATGCCTTGTGAAGTGTGGAGTGCCATGCCCACATGGGCCATTAGTACTAGTCCTGAGTCCTGAGTCTGCCAGGGTCACAGTGTAGCACACACAACCCCATTGTCCCACCTGCCAAAGGTGGTCTTCAAGGGCAGGGGAGCTGGGGCAGGAAAGTGCATTTTGTGAGTTAAAGCACTCGGCTGTAGGGTGGTGGTTGTGGTATGAGCTATGGGATTGAGGAGGGAAGGGAGGAAGGTAGGCCCAAAGCAGCCAACTTCAGAATCCCACGCGAGGAGGAAGGAGACCTGGGCGTGTTGTCAGACACGAGCTGAGCCACAGGGGCTTCCTCACTCTTGGGAAGTGGGGGACTGTACAGACGCAGGGGACGTGGACGCTGCCTTGCGACTAGGGAGAGTTGGGCTGTGGGTGTGGATTCTGGGGAAGCAGGCTGCCCAGGTGGGGTTGAATCCCTGCTCTGCCACTTAACTGCTCCGTAGGTGGCCCTGTCAGACAAATCCCAGTGTCCCTGCACCTCAGTTTCCTCCCTGTGAAATGAGGGTATTGACAACACCTACTTCACAGGGCTGTTGTGGGGACTCAGTGAGTCAACACATGCGGAGAGCTGCGCTTAGCATGTGTTAAGCTTCCGCATCCACAGGATGGAGATAAGAATAGTATCAAAGGAGAGGGTCCGTGCTGAAAGCTTCGCCCAGTACACGGGACGTGAAACACACCGGAAGTATCGGCCAGTAGTAGTATTGCTGTGAGCACAGTTGTTTCAGGATCTGCAGATGATACCTGGGAAGGCACCTGGTATACTGTGAAGTGCTGTGCAGACAGGTTGTTACTCTTCCGCGGGTTCCTGTTCAGCTGCGAGGTTCGGGGATGGACAGTGTCCAGACCAAGTTGGCTGTGGTGGGCCCAGGGCTGGTGCAGTGGGATTTCAAAATCCATTTCAGGTATGTTTGTCCGTGGGGCATGAATGGCCTGCATTCACAGTCGCTGCAGAGGGCTGCGTTCCCTGGGACTGCTTTAGTGATTCTTTTCTGTCCCCATCTTAGTGGCCGAAATCGTTGTTTTTGACCATTGTCTCCTGTGAACCTCTGATCCAGGCAGGCCACACAGTCCGGCCTCGTCTCCCGCTGCGGCTCAGACCGAGGCACAGCCCTGCTCACGACCACCTCCTTCCTGTTTGCCGCCCTCCCCCTTCCCTGTCATTTTGTTCAACTTCTGCTCTGACACTGTACCTTTTCTAACGTAGGAGCCCATGCTGGGCCGCCTGCACTCGGTCCCGAAGGTGTGGCCGTCTCACGGCGCAGCGTAACCTGCTGCGAGCAAAGCGAGGTGCTGTGTAAATGTCACTCCTGCCAGGGCAAGGCCTGTGCCTTCCGTGCTTTTGTTTAATCCTTGCACAGTGACAAGGACTCACCGAGTCACCTAATGATAGCGATGTTGAAGAAAGTTCCTTGTCTTCTTGGATTTTCGGGAACCGAGGTCTCATCATCTCATACGAGTGAGAAGGTTTGCATGGGTTCGGGGCCTCCTCACGGTGTCTCGCCCCTCCCTTTGTGGTGCCCTCGGCTGGCAGAAGACACAGGTTCAGAATCAAGAATGCGGGTCTGATCTGACGTACCCGGGCGGAACTGCCCGCTCAAGTAACCAGAGATTTCTGGCTGGTCCCGCCTTAGGCAAAGTGCCACACTGTTGGCGTGTTGGGGGCTACACACCGGCAGTATCTGGGGGGAGTAGGAAAGGAGAGGGTCTCGGTAGGGTTTCATTGGCAGTAATCGTGTTCCTGAACTTGACAGTGCCGTGGGAAAGTCCCCTGCCCACCCCTCCTGCCTCTGCACTTTGGAGCTGCTTCCTTGAGGGTGACACAAAAGCGTGGCCCCCAGTCAACCCTCGGTTGCCCTGAGGGGCAGGGTGGGAGCACTGGATCCAGAGTCCTCGGTGCACTGGCCCCCTGCCCCGTCCCAGGCCCTGCCTCGGGACTAGAGGCCTCCGCGGTCTCAGAGTCAGCGGCCAAGCAGGGCCTCTGTTCTCTCCTGTTTCTGGAGTGCTGCCCGGGGCTCTGGAAACGAGGTGGGCGCCTGAGTCCTCTAAGGACGTTCAAGTCAGGCCCTAACTAACGCTAACCTTCCCCTCCGGTGAGGGGACAGGGCTCTGTCCTGTTGGCATGGAAGCACAGCGCCTGTTTTCCACCACATGGCACCTAGAGCCTGCAGTGGTGAGCAGCCAGACGTTTGCAGCCTCGGGCTAGGTCACCATGGAATCCAGATACCAGATGTCCTCAGCCTGCATCGCCCCCTCATCTCTTGGGGAAACAAGATGCACGGAGCAAGCGCTTTGGGACGTCGCTCCCCTCACAGCGTCCCCATTGTACATTCCGAGGGCCACCTTTGTGTCTGATTCCAATTAATCAGCTCTCCAACAGTTGGAATGCTGGTTTCAAGTGGCTAAGCCATAAAGTGGTTTTCTTTTTTCCACCTTCGTGGCCAGCCCAGTGAAAGTGTCGGTCAGCTCTTCGCTGGCTAATGGACAGCTAAGGACTAGTGTCGATAAACCCTGGCCCGCTGGTCTTGACCGGAGAAAGGCCAGCCCTGGGGAGCCGGAGCTGAAGATGCGCGGACCTTCCTGATGAGGGCGTGCGTGAGGATCGCTGGAAAGACTGAAAGGGAATGGGACGTAGTGACTCGATTGTTGTGAGCAGGGACACCCTGGAATCCGCACCGTACACAGAGGCCTCCCCAAGGTCAGGGCCGCTCGACGGGGCCGTGATGTGGTCAGGCAGGGACTAGTAAACACGCAAGCTATTGGTTCCATCATCTCCTAGGAGAAAGCGGCATTATCCTGCTTTGTAAATGGAGAATCTGACCTGCGTCCAAGAGCCCCCTAGCAATGAAAAAAGCCACCAGGACCCAAGGGCCCTAGGCTGATTTTTGGTTCCTCTAAAAACAAGCTTTTGCCAGATGCTAAATTCAGTTCGAGGCCTCCTGAGTAGTTCCTGTGTGTCTGACCTTGTTAGGCACTGTGGGGAAATTGTCACAGCCAATTCTGCTCCGAGTTGCTTGCTAATTCTTAGGGGAGGCAAGACATGGACACTTCTGACTGTTAAGAAACTACGGTGTCCCCGGCAGTTGATTTCTCCGTCAGCCTGGAAGGACGTGTTGAGGTTGGCACGTCCATCAAAGACAGTAACTACCACGGCTTCCAGCGCTTTGACGAAACCTCAGACGCCTCCTGGGCAGGCGTCTGCGGTTTCGTATTGTCGGAGCATTCATTGTATCCCTGGGGGCTGCAGCTTTGTATAAGATGGTGTGGCTGAACCAAGAAAGACGGCTTACGCAGATTTCTACAGAAAGTAGGATTCTAGGAAAGATTTTGAGGAGCTGAGGAAGGCTGGCATGTTTCAGAGTGCGAAGTGATTTTGGAATATAAAAGAATTCCTTTGGGCTGATTTACATAGGAGTTTGTCACTGACCTGCGTTTCTGAGTGATGAATGTGTGGGCTGGGGAATAGTTTCTCTTGATAAATAAACAATTAACAAATACTGGAAAAAAAAAAAGAAACGGTATACACAAATATCCATTAACTGATGACTGGAACGTCCACACGATGGAATATTATTAGGCCGGGAAAAGGAGTGAAGTGCTATTACATGCTACAACATGGCAGAACCTTGACCATATGATGCCAGGTGACAGAAGCCAGTCACAGAAGACCACATGTTGCATGATTTCCGTTGATATGAAATACCCGGCATAGGCAAATCTACAAACAGAAAGCAGATCAGTGGTTGCCTGGCCTGGGGCTGGGGGTGGCGGGTGACTGCTGTGGGTGCGGGGTGTCTTTATGGGGACGGTAAAAATGTTCTGAAGTTACATGGTGGTGATAGTTGCACAACTCTGAATACACTAAAAATCATGGAATGGTATACTTTAAATAGATGAACTGTGCAGTATGTGAATTATTTCTCTGATGTTTAAAAAATGCAAGACGGTACATAATTGAGTGCAAATTTGTGTGGTTCAGACAATAACTATTTTACAGAAAATTAGAGCAGAGGCGGGGCTTCCTGGCGGTTTTGGATGGTGGGCTTTGCCTAGTCGGGGGCGGGGGAGGGATACGGCCCGACGGGGAGTGGAAGGTCCCCAAGAGGGAGACCAAGATGGGATGGAGAGACGGGTGGAAGCAGATCGGGGAGCCTTGAAGGCTAAGCAGGGCTGTGGATTTTATTTATCCTGTGCACAGCACACCAGGGCTTGGGAGCAGCAGAGGGAGTCTGAGCTCCAGCCACGGGGAGGCCATTTATCCCTTGATGGTCCCGAGAAAGGGAGAGGATGAAGCGACCTGAGCCCCATCTGCAAGGGAACACAGGTCTAAGACTACATCGAGAAAAGAAAGCTGGTTCTTAGAGGCTTGTTATAGATCACGTAGAAGAGTTTTGTTTGCACGTTCTGGCTGGGACGGGTGGGCGGTTGTGGACCAGAGCTGGAATCAGCCAGGAGCAGGTCTCAGCGTTCCTTTGCTTTCCCTGGGTGGGGGGAGTGCCTGGGGGGTTCTTGCTGTGTTTTTGTCTTTGAGGGCTACTTTTTGCCTCTGAGACCTGTCGAAATAAGCTTTGTGATGCCAGAGGCTGAGAATTCGAGTGTACTGTTGACCAAGCCTCCGCTCCTACAGATCACGAGCTGCAAAATATTTAATCAGTGAGGTCATTTGAGGGAAATGAGATTTGATCAATAGGAGTGTCTGCTGTTTCCCTTAAGGGTCGAGTCTAAAATGCTTTTCTTCTACCTTCGCTTGGCAAAACCACAAGCCATTGGAAATGGAAAGAATAACTTTCCCTGAGACCCACAAAAGCTTATTTTTAATCAGTCGTGTGGTCTGCTCACCTTTGTGGTGTTCCTCTTAAGTGGATTCACAAAAATAAACTGGCCTAGTGGTTTCTGAACCCCCTGTTTCTGATGTCCCAATATTCCACACAGAGCCCTTGGGCTGACATGGGCAGGGCCTGCAGCCTCAGCCCCTCCCAGGAAAACCACTCCGAGTCCGTGGCGCTCGGGACGCCTGTGCTCATCTGTAAGGTTTCTAGGGGAAATCTGTTGTGCAGTTCAGAAAGATGGTCATTAAAATGGGTGGGGGAGAAGGAGGAAAGAGCTTAGACAGGTAGGCAGCGAGAAGATGGTGTGGGCAGTGCCTATGCCGTTTATTCAGCAAGCACAAACACAGCAACTCTCGGGTGCTGGGGGTTTGAAGGTACCTGTGACACATTCCCGCGCCCGGGGCTTGGTTGAGGAAGGGGCCTGTCCTTCAGTGTGACAATTGCCCAGGGAGGCCACCTATCCCAGACTGGCCCAGGAGGAGCCACCAGCTAGGCTGAGATGACAGTGAGTGGTGAGAGCCAGGGCCACTGTGAGCCACAGCAGAGGCTGTGGGAGAGCATGTCGTGTTCCAGAGCCTGGGGTCAGGGATCTGCAGGTTGTTCCCAGGAGCTGCGTAGGGTAAGAAAGGAGGCCTGTCCAAGGCAGGGGACAGAAGTCAGGTGGGAGGCTCGAGAGGCACCAAGTACATTCTGCTGGTCGAGGAAGGTGCCAGCAGGGTGTTTGAACATCCTAAAAGGAGACGGAAACTTCATTTTCCCCTCGAGAGGAAAGGGGGCTGGTGTTCAGGAGACGGGTTACAGCCCAGGACGGTGGGCTCAGGTGGGTCAGGGCCCAGGCCGTGGACACGTGCAGAGGTGTGGGTTAGGAGAGGAGTGGGCGCTCTCGACAGCGTTGGATCCTGCGCGCTGTGGACGCCTGGGCAGGTCCAGCCCTGCCACCCGGGGACAGGGAAGTGGCAGGGGCGGGGGGCGTGCGGGGTGCGCCTGGGCAGCGGGATGAGGAGAAAGGAGCTTTGTGTGCGGCTGCTGCTGCCGCCAGAGCAAGTGTGGGCTTCGCGGCAGCTGCGGCCCCTGGTCCCAACACAGTCAGCAGCTCCAAGTCCCCGGCCGACACCTGTCAGCGAGAGGCTCCCCCGAGCTGACCTCTCCCTGGGCTGTCCCTCCCATACGTGCATCTGACTCGCAGCGGGGCCAGGCCCCCACACTTGCCGAATCACGTGAAGCCCCCATCGTCCCTCGGTTGGCAAATTGCCCTCTCTGGACTTGGGCGGGGCTGCTGGGTGTTTGAGGGGTGAGGTTTGTTCAGCTGTTCCTGGGGAGAGGGGTGAGGCTGAGCTAGCCAGAGGGAACTGGGGTGTCCCTCTGGGAAGTGGCTGTTCTTGGCAAGGAACCCAGCGTGTGGGGAGGGGGCGCTCTGGACACAGAAGTCCTAGGCAGGGCCGACCTTTCCCCCAGGAAGGAGGGAAGCGAAATGTGATCTGCTTAATGCTGCTGCAGCTGCTTCCTAACTTTGCCTTTTTCTTCCTTTGACTTTTGGAGGAGTGGGGCGGAAAAGACACGGGGCTTCCCGGGCAGCCAGCCGTTCCCCGACTGACCCATACTCCCACTCCCACCTGCCCAGCTCTTAGCCTCAACTAAGTGACGCCCGGGACCATGCGGCTCAGTGTGGCTGGCGTAACTCCCTTTCTCTCTCCCCTCCTTTCCTCTCCCTTTCTTCCTCTCCGGTCCCTCGGTTCCCCTTCCCGCCCCCATGGGTGGCTGCAGCCAAGCCCTGGGGCGCCCCTGTGGAAGTGGAGTCCTTCCTGGTCCACCCTGGTGACCTGCTGCAGCTTCGCTGCCGGCTGCGGGACGATGTGCAGAGCATCAACTGGCTGCGGGACGGGGTGCAGCTGGTGGAAAGCAACCGCACCCGCATCACGGGGGAGGAGGTGGAGGTGCGGGACTCCGTGCCCGCGGACTCCGGCCTCTACGCTTGCGTGACCAGCAGCCCCTCGGGCAGTGACACCACCTACTTCTCCGTCAATGTTTCAGGTTGGTAGCCAAGCCCTGCCCTGGCCCTCTCCCTGGACCTACCCTGCAGCCCTCTCTGCCAGTTTCAGGGGAGGTGAACCTCCTCCCCTTCCATGATCTGCCCCCACTCTGCTTCGGAAACTGCTGCCCACTAACATCGCGCCCTGCCCGCCGCGTGGCTTAGCTCTCAGAGGGACCAGGTGGGGCCGGCCCAGGCCGGAGATCTGGGGCTTCCGAGAT
Source organism: Eulemur rufifrons (assembly GCF_041146395.1). NCBI lineage: Eukaryota > Metazoa > Chordata > Mammalia > Primates > Lemuridae > Eulemur > Eulemur rufifrons. The sequence goes on along the minus strand of NC_090994.1, from coordinate 22,558,894 downwards.
CCGCCTTGGAGGTGATTGCTGATGTTCTTGGGGCCTTGAGACCCTGCCATGTCTGCCTCACGGCTGGCCAAGGTCTCCAGGATGCTAAGTGGGCTCGGCCAGCTTCTGTCCCGTCACTCCCGTGCTCAGAGCCCCAGAATGTGTGGTGAGGTCCCTGCCGCACTGGGGCAGGACCCAGGGGCACTGCCATGTCCACAGGCTTTGTGGAAAATTCTCTAGCTTCCGTGATAGGGCAGCCAGTGAACCCTAGAGCTCTGTGACGTGGAGAATCTGCCGCTTTAGAGAACGTGACTTTCACGAAACTAGGATTCAAGGAAGTGGAGCTGAAATTTTCTTTGTGCCATTTGTGCACCTCAGGGTGTGGGCTTGGCACCAGCTCCCCAGAATTGCTAGGAAGGAGTGGAGAGAGTTGTGGCCTGAGCCTTGACTGGTGACCACACGTGTGTCAAGCCTGTTCTCACCAGGGATGATACCTGCTGGGAGCCGTGCCGGCAGCTGCAGGCTGTGCGGTGGCGCCCGTCTGCTCTGGTTAAGGAGGGCGGCCCCCAACCTGTAGCAGACACGTGCTAGGAAGGTTCTGGCTGTAGGCTGTTCAGCCCATGCTTTGGAAACAGCACATGTATGTCATCGTGTGCCGAGATCTGCCTGGGTCTCCCAGAGGATACAGCTGCCCTGTGCTAGTTCTGAGACCCAGCGTGTCCGGGTGGCACCATGAGTTGAGTGAGAGCCTCTGAATGCAGGATGGAATTCAAATTAAAGAGGAACAGCTGACCCTGGTGGAGCCACCCAGTGTAACGGCTGCTGGGCGGAGGGGGCAGTGCAGTGGGTTGTGCAAGGACAGGAACACCTGGCTCTGAAACGATCACTTTCTGTCCCACCAAGAGAGATCGTCACTAAGGGAAAAGTGGGCCCAGGCGTCCTTATGGGGAGGGCTGTCCGTGCTCATCTGTGACTGCACTGGCCTCATCGGGGTGACTGCCAACGTGGACGCGAATCGAGAGGCCCCTCGGAGGCACCTCAGTGCCCCTTCTCCTTCCCGTAGATGCTCTCCCCTCCTCGGAGGACGACGATGACGATGACGACTCCTCCTCAGAGGAGAAAGAGACAGATAACACCAAACCAAACCGTATGCGTGAGACACTGTTTCCTACCTTCCTGCCCTTCGGGCCTGGGCGTTGGGCTTAGGGGGTGGGGAGGAGCGGTGAGGGCACGCGGGCTGGCGGTGCCTGTGGTGGCGTGTGCCGGGCATCGCTCACAGGTGCGGGCACACCGCTGGGCCCCGGCCCCGGAGCCTGATGCCGCCGCTCTGTCCCCGCCTGTCTCTCTCGGCTTTGCCTGGACAGCTGTAGCTCCATACTGGACGTCCCCAGAAAAGATGGAGAAGAAGCTGCACGCCGTGCCAGCGGCTAAGACGGTGAAGTTCAAATGCCCTTCCAGCGGGACGCCTAACCCCACGCTGCGCTGGCTGAAAAATGGCAAAGAATTCAAACCCGACCACAGGATCGGAGGCTACAAGGTACGTGTGTGTATGTGCAAGTCAGAATAAGAGGAATGGGAGAAACTGAGTTAGAAAATCCTTACTATATGCTTTCCATTGTTTTAAATAGTGGTTTCTTAACTCTACAGGTAATGCATTCTTCCAGATTTTAAATACAAAAAAATGCAAATAAAAGTTAAAAAATCTTTTCAGTCTTTTTTCTGTGTATATGGTTTTTACAGAGTTAATTACATCATGTGTATAATTTCTTATCTTGTTTGGTAACCTCATGAGTCTTTTTGTGTTATATTTCAAGCATGAGCGTTGGAATGATAATTTTTCATGGCAAAATATCACAGAGTATTTTGTGATGTTAGGTATTTTCTAGTTTTTCACTTTTATAAATAACATTGCAGCAAATCTCTTCAGCGGTATTTTGCAGTGTTGTTCCTTAGGACAGATTGCTAGAAATGAAACTGCTAGGTCAAAGGGTGTAAGCATTTTTTAAGCCCTTGATGCATGCTACCCAGTTATTTTATTGAGAGAGAAAATTAACTCACCCTCCCATAGCGGAGTATGTGAATGACCAATTCACTACACCTTTGCCAACAGATTCAGTATATGAAAGCCCAGCAACTGTTATGTTGCTGGCCATGGTTTCTGTTACCCACAGTCAACCCAGGACCAAAAACAGGGGTGCACAGTATAAAATATCTTTATTTTGAGAGAGACCACATTCACATAACTCTTATTACAGTATATTATAATTGTTCTATTTTATTGGCCCTTGTTATTAATCCCTTACTGTGCCTAATTTATAAATTAAACTTTATCATAGGTATGTGTGTATAGCAAGACCCAGCGTGTATAGGCTTTGTAACCAGCTGTAGTTTCAGGCGTACACTGGGAGTCTTGGGACACATCCCCCATGGAGAAGGGGGGACTGCTGTATTTCATGTTCTTTTATGTATTATTTCGCTTATTAATGAAGTTAGAATTTTCATGTTAATAAGCAATTTTCATTTCCTCTTATAGATTGTTGTGTCCTTTGCCCATTTATATCTGTCGGAAGAACATCTTCCTTGTAGTCCCTCTTTAGAGTCTCTGATTATCCATGGAGTCCCTGTTTTTTCTCATCTCACCTAGCTTCTCTTTTCTCAATAATTGTGTATAAGAAAAGCAGAGGGGCCGGGCACGGTGGCTCACGCCTGTAATCCTAACACTCTGGGAGGCCAAGGTAGGAGGATTGCTTGAGCTCAGGAGTTCGAGACCAGTCTGAACAAGAGTGAGACCCTGTCTCTACTGAAAATGAAAAATAAGCTGGGCGTGATGGTACACACCTGTAGTCCCAGCTACTTGGGAGGCTGAGGCAGGAGGATTACTTGACCCCAGGAGTTGGAGGTTGCAGTGAGCTATGATCATACCACTGCACTCTAGCCTGGGTGACAGAGAAAGATTCTGTCTCCAAAAAAAAAAAGAAAAGAAAAGAAAGAAAGAATAGGGAAACATTTTAAATTGATTCACCAAGTGCTTACTGTGCGCAAGGCACTATGCTCCAAATGTTCCTGCCCGTAAAGATTTTCCAGTCCAGCAGGAGGTCCTGTGTCCGGAGCACCTGTCGTAGAAGGCAGACTGTGATTGGTGCTTCAGTAGACAGAGGGAGGGGTGAGAACAGTTCTGACCAGAGATTGGGCTGGAGAAGATGGTTTTGGAAATGAGATGTCAAGGGCAGGCAGTGCCGGATCTCAGCAGGAGAGCCGTTCCAGGCGCAGGAATGGCACGGACAGAGGTGTGCCAATTGGGAACACTCCTGGTGTATTTGGGAGACTTTTCAGAAGGCACATTTGTCCCGATCACAGATGGCCTTGAATTCCACGGTGAAGACTCCCGAGTCCCCATGCCCGTCTTCCAGTCGTCCTGAGTGTTCTTTCAGAGTGTGAACAGGCTGAGGCTGGCGCGCTCTGCACTCTGTCCTGCTAGGGCTGCAGCCTGGGGCCGTGTGCCGCCCTGACTCGGAGCCTCAGCGCATGGCACCGGCGCTGCCCGTGCTCCCTCCAGACCCTCCAGACCCACAGCCACCGCTGTGCTTCTCCTCAGGTCCGTTACGCCACCTGGAGCATCATAATGGACTCCGTGGTGCCCTCTGACAAGGGCAACTACACCTGCATTGTGGAAAACGAGTACGGCAGCATTAACCACACCTACCAGCTCGATGTCGTGGGTAAGAAGGCGAAGGCAGGCCGGGCGCGGTGGCTCATGCCTGCACCCTGGGAGGCCAAGGCGAGAGGATCACACGAGGTCAGGAGTTTGAGACCAGCCTGAGCAAGAGCAAGACCCCATCTCTACTAAAAATAGAAAAATTAGCTGTGACCCTGTAGTCCCAGCTGCTTGGGAGGCTGAGGCAGGAGGATCACCTGAGCCCAGGAGTGTGAGGTTGCTGTGAGCTGGGCTGACGCCACGTCACTCACTCTAGCCTGGGCAACAGAGAGAGACTCTGTCTCAAAAAAAAAAAAAAAAAAAAAAAAGGCAAAGGCAGCAGGAGTGGCCAGATTAGAGCTTAGAGGGAGGAGGTTTGGAGAACACAGCTGCAGCGTCTCTTAGGGGCATAGTATAGTGTGTGGCACTTACTATAATAGCTTTGTCACCTAGAACAGGCCACTTCCCCCTTTGGAGCCTCACCTTTCTTATCTGTAAAATAGAGTTAAGAGGATCAGACAGTTATTACATCTCAAAGCTCTGTGTTGCCGTGAAATAGAAGGTGCTGTTGCTAGTTTGTCCTGGAGGAGGTGGCCGGTGGTGTCGTGATGTTAAATGTGGCATAATATTCATGACCAGCCTGGGCAACATAGTAAGACATTGTTTCTAGGAAAAAAAAAAAAAATTAGCCAGCGTGGTGGCGTGCGCCTGTGGTCCCAGCTATTCAGGAGGCTGAGGCAGGAGGATCCCTTGAGCCCAGGAGTGTGAGGTTGCAGTGAGCTATGATGATGCCACTGCCTTCTAGCCTGGGCAACAGAGTGAGACCCGGTCTCCAAAAATCAAAACTAAACAAAAGGCGTAACTGTAGCTGTCGCATAGTGAACACAGCAATACGCTAGACTCTCTAAATACTTCTCCAAGGTTGGCATCGGTGTTCTAGTACACCCGAGAGCACCCACGCGCAGGCTCCGAGAGCTCAGTACCTTGTCAGTGTAGAACCAGACCCGAGTCCAGTTGAGGTCACCACAGGAGACTCTAGGAAGAACACCGTGCCTCTCGGGGCGATGACTGCAGCCCGTTCCTTCTAGAGGTTTTATTCCCTAGAGATTGTAAGGTACAGAGTCTCATAGGCAGCGTCTGTCTTGGTTTTGATGATATCGTCTAAAAAGGAGCTTGTGATCCAGGAGGTCTGGGCAGGGGAGGCGATTCTGCATTTGTAACGAGCTCCTGAGGTGATGCCGGTGCCGTGCTCCGGGAACACACCTTGTTCAGCAGGAGTCTGGCAGTGACTGTCCAGTTTTGCTTAAGGAGAAGTAGGCCGTGCGGAGGTCTGTTGTGACGTTATCCACTAAGGCGAGAGAGGTTCGCTATGCCTGTAGATAAGAGTGCATTGCCTTGGAGGATGGCTTAGGGCTGAAGGGAGGGTGTCTCTTTTCCTAGCTCAGGTTTGGGGGGCTAGGGCTCAGCAGAAGCCCCGGGAGGTGCCCTGCCCACCACTGGGAAGCTTGGGGGGTACTGGGTGGGCACGCTCTCCTTAGCCTGGACCAGGCATGGCAGCGCCTGACAAGCCTCTCACTGTTCTTCCACAGAGCGGTCCCCGCACCGGCCCATCCTGCAGGCAGGGTTGCCTGCCAACAAGACGGTGGCCCTGGGCAGCAACGTGGAGTTCATGTGTAAGGTGTACAGCGACCCCCAGCCTCACATCCAGTGGCTAAAGCACATCGAGGTGAATGGGAGCAAGATTGGTCCCGACAACCTGCCCTACGTCCAGATCTTGAAGGTAATCTGGGCCCCCCGTGTCCCTGGGCCAGCGTGCTGGGTGGAGACCAGCGTCTCCGGGGCTCAAGTTCCCGTGGGCAGGCTCAGTGCCCGGGATCAGGGTCACGCGATAGGCTTCAGGCACACACTCTCTCTGAGCAGGGACTAATCACGTTGCCCAGAACCAGGGACAGCTCAGAGTAGGAGTGAGCGGGAACAGAGCGCTGGGGGGTGGGCCCGTGGGTTTCCAAAGAGCTGCCAGAGGGACGCTGTGGGGCCGCAGGGTCAGCTGCTCGAGGACGGAATGTGGACTCCTGCCTTTTGTCCAGAACCCAAGCCTTTCCAGCAAGCATGTCCCGGTCTCCGCCCTGCTTCCCGAATTAACGACCTTTCTGGCAGTTGGGGTGACTGACAAGGGCATGCCTTACGTAGAACTGGAAAAACAAATGCCACCTGTAAATTCTGAGCTGAATGAGGAGTGATGGCATGTTCTTCCTGTCTCCTCTCGCTCCCAGACGTTCACTGTCTGCCTTTCCCCGAATGCTCCATTAATCCAGGGAAGCTAATTGCCCAAATCGCCAGCGGATCTCGCGACAGGAAGTCACCAGAGGCTGGGAAGGTTGTTTACCTCCTTGTCCCAGAGCTGGACCTCATCCTCCCCGGCCTGGCTGTCCCAGAGATTTACTGTCCATCCCTCCGTCCCTTCTCTTTGCTGCTGGTGCTGAAACTGCTCTGGGGGACGGGGCGGTGGCCAGGGGACCGCGGCCACCGTGTCCATTCACGGCCCCTGCCGCAGTCCTGGAGGAGGGCGTTGAACACAAACGGGACAGTTGATTCGATGCAGAATTTTTGTTTTTGTTTTCCCAATCAAACACTCTGGACGTTTGCAGCCCATTTGTCTCGTCTTAAAGAGAGACAGATGGTAACTCTCCCTGAACGTCTCCCTCGCCTCAGCTTCCCGGGCCCGCCTGGAATTGACACGGGAGCGTAGTGTGGCCACATCTCGGGCGTTTGCCCAACTGACTGGTGTGTCGTTGGTTTGTTCCAGCATTCGGGGATTAATAGCTCGGATGCGGAGGTGCTGACCCTGTTCAATGTGACAGAGGCCCAGAGCGGGGAGTATGTGTGTAAGGTTTCCAATTACATTGGTGAAGCTAACCAGTCTGCGTGGCTCACTGTCACCAGACCTGTGGCAAAAGGTAACGGGGAGACGGACGGGACCCTGTGCTGGGAATTGGATGTAGGCCCCGGCTGCCGGGCGCGTGCCCCGCCGGACTCTCCCTGTTGTCCTGCTGCACTTGTAGCGCCCAGAGCCATGGAAAAATGCCCGGCCCGGGAGGCTGGCTTGGTTTGGTGCTGTGTTGGTGTCTGCTGGCTCCCTCCGGACCTCCTGTGTGTTCCCGGGCTGTGTGCGTGTCCGGTCCGTGCGTGGTCTCGTGGCGACACGGTCTTGCTGTGTCGTGAATGATGCTTCGGACTGCAAGTGTGAGCGGAGGGTAGGACGGGCGGTGTCCCCAGGCCGTGCGTGTGCGTGTGCGTGTGTGTGACTGCAGTGCCCTCCCACCCTCCTGTGTGTGCCTCCGACTCTCCTTCCCCGAAACCAAGCAGCCCCGCCCGCCGGCCCCATTTCTCCATGCCGCCCGCCGCCGCATGCTCGGCTGGGCCGGGCTGCCAGCGCTGGTGAAGGGTCGTAACCGCCGTGGTCCTCAGGTCTGCGGACTTCCTCCCTCAGGGTCTCGCCCTCTTCCTCTAACAGGTTTTGTTGCCTGGTGGTTGCTGTTTGTTCCTTGTTGCAAAGCAGACGCTGGGGAGCGTTTCTTCTCTGGTCCCCCCACCACCCCGCCCCGTCTCCCTCCCTCTCTCTCTGTGTCTCTGAGGGGTCTTGCGCCCGGTGCTTGTCCATTTTGCTTCCGTTGTCTCTTCTAGACTGCCGGAGTTAACACCACCGACAAGGAGATGGAAGTGCTTCACTTAAGGAATGTCTCCTTTGAGGACGCGGGGGAGTATACGTGCTTGGCGGGTAACTCTATCGGACTCTCCCACCACTCTGCATGGCTGACCGTTCTGGAAGGTATACACGCACCTCTCCTCTCGGTGTCCTGCCCTCGCCGCGGGCACGGGGGGAGCATGCATTGCGGGGCTGGGGGAGACACAGAGGAAGGGGCTCCTGCCTGCCACCTGCCCCTTCCTTCTCCGGCTTTGAGGGCTGCCTCCTCTTGGCTCGCACAGGAGCTTCCTTAGTTTTGCAGGCGCACGGAGGCTCCCGCCTGTGTCCCTGCCTCTGGCTCCCCCCGGCCCGTGCGATGCATGCGCGGGCTCTGGGTGACTTGCAGCCGGGCTCTGCGCCAGGGCAGGCTCCTTCCGGCCTGGGCTCCAGCAGCTTGCCCTCCTCCATGCGGAGTGTCCGAATTACCCGATTCTTTTGGCCAGTCCCAAAGGTCTCAGAAAGGGCCCCACCCGCCCCTCCCAAGAGGGCCTTGCTGCTTGCAAGGAACAGCACGAGCCCACCCGTCCACACTGCCGTCCTCTGCCTTTGGAGGAGGAGAGGCTCTACCCAGACAAGTGAACTCGAGCTGCTTTCAGTAAGGCCTGTCCCCGGCACCCGCAGGAGGGTGACAATGCCCGTTTCTCCTCTTTAGCTGCCGCCGCCACCTCTCCTATCCCAAGAGGGGAGGTCTGCACACTGACCCAGGAAGGAAGGAGCCTGCGGCCTGCTGCGGGTGGTGGGCTGGTGACCGCAGGGTTGTGGCTGCCTCTTGGAGAGTCCTGCATGTGGGTCTGGGGGCTGCTCTGTCCTTCTTCCTGCTGGCACTACCCCTCCTCCCTCCCTCCTCCCCCTGCCCCGCTTGCCCAGCAGGCCCACGGTGCCCCTGCCTGAGGCGGAGAAGCGTTCTGTTTTTATCTTCGTCCCTGTCTCTGTCCTGTCTGTGTCCTCTGTCCGTCGTCTTCGGTTCTCAACATGGGGGGAAATAAAACAGAAACACTTCTCCCACCTGCAGCGCTGCCAGCTCCTTGTCAGGGCTGGGGACGTTCAGTCCCCCCGGGACTCAGTCTGGGGTCGCGCCTCGTGCCTGTCTGGAAGGGTCCCCAGGGGTGCCGCCTCCGTGGCTGGCCGGTGTGTCTTACCGGGAGGGTTGGGAGGAGGACTCGCGGGGCGGGGCATGTTCCGCGAAGCGGCGCTGTGTGTGCCGGGGCGAAGGCCGCCCAGCCTCCTGCTCAAGGGAGGCCGGGCTGCACGGGCTTGGCCTCTGTGGCCCTGGGGGGGATTCCAAATGGAAAGTGGGAGGAGAGAATAAAACAGTGCCAACCCCCTCCCTGCCCCTGTGCATTTCCTTCTTAAGTTTTAGGAGTTGGGACCTGTGAGTAGAAATCTTAAGAACTGCAAAAAAGTTGATTTCTTGTATCTAGAGTAGTCCAGACATGTTTGGAAATTAAGTCAGCTGTGCCTGTGGTTTGGCTAGGTGTAATTATTTACCTGTCTGATCTGACACGTGACACAGATTCGAGGTGGGACGGATAGTCGGGACGCAGGCTGGCAGCCTCTCCCTTCATGTGTCCTCATTCTGTGAGTGCCACCGTGGCCAGGTACTGTGGCACGCAGAAACGAACAAGGCTCCGGCCCCGCCCTCGCACCTGGTGGCTTCCGCAGTGAATGTATGCACACGGTGCTGAGGCTCCGCCACGTGTCCACAAAGAGACCGAGAAAGCCATTCAGAAGTGACTTCTCGGCCGCCCCTTGCAGGGTCCGGGTAACGTCTAGGCCAGGAGTCCAGCCGAGCAGGGAGGCTCGGGAATGCACGGGGTGGGACTCAGCAGCAAGATGGCTGTAGTCTGTCCCTCCTGCGGGGTTCGAGTCAGTTTAGGGAAGCCCCAAAGATCACAGGCGCCCAGTCCTCTCAGTGCCAGAATCCCAGTCCTGGCTAGAACCTAGTGTGGTCCTTCTCCTCCCTAAAAGCTCCCAGGGGACAGGAGATGGGTGTTGTCCACCTTGTGGACGGGGCCCCAGAGCCTGCTAACACCCTGTTCACACCGACTCAGCCCTGGAGGAGAGGCCGGCGGTGATGACCTCGCCCCTGTACCTGGAGATCATCATCTACTGCACGGGGGCCTTCCTCATCTCCTGCATGGTGGGCTCCGTCATCATCTACAAGATGAAGAGTGGCACCAAGAAGAGCGACTTCCACAGCCAGATGGCCGTGCACAAGCTGGCCAAGAGCATCCCCCTGCGCAGACAGGTAACAGAAAGTAGATGGGGGATTCGCACGCTCGGCACTGCCCTCTCCCCCTGTGCCCCCAGGGGCTTCTCCAGGGTCCTCTTCCAGCCTGCCCCCCCCCCCCCCCCCCCCCCGTTCCTAACGTGCCGCCTCCGGCTTTGCTTCCTGGCTTCTGGGCAGGGCACAGTGGAACTTCTTTAGCTGAGTGTCCCAGAGTGGGTTTCAAGCTGGTCTAGCCTGTGAATCCGCTGTCCCCCCACGGCCCACGGCAAGTCCCCTGCCCTCCCCCAGCACGTGGACTGGGAGAATGTCCTGTCTGGACTGAATGTGTCTTTGGTGGCATTGGAACCGTCCTGGGGGCAGGTTGGAGGTGCAGAGGCATCGGGTGGAGAAGGGGACATGAGTCGGCCCCCACTGCCCTTGCCCCGCCGGTGTGCCCACCCTCCCCTCATGGGAGGAGATGGCCCAGGAGGCGAAGGCATGCGTAAGAGTGACCATTCATTCAGAACAATCTGTAAACTGAGGCAGGGTTTTCACAAAGAATCAAGACAAGAGCAGAGTTGTTATTGCGATGATAAGTTACAAAATGTCCAGCCAGCCTAGGTACCTTTGGGCTACTCATCTTAAAGGTGAGTAAGATGGAGCCCAGAAAGGCCAGTCCGTGGCGGGAATAGGCCAGTCCTAGAACCTGGGTCTTCTGGCCCCGGCGGTCTCTCCACCACTCTGCATCGGGGAAGGAGTATCAGATGCACAGAATCGCGTCTCTGCCGTTGCTGGGAAGCCCGGGCTGCCACTTCCCCTGTCCTTGCTAGAAGGGTGACCCCACTCTTCCCTGCAGGTGTCGGCTGACTCCAGCGCCTCCATGAACTCCGGGGTTCTTCTGGTTCGGCCCTCAAGGCTATCCTCCAGCGGGACCCCCATGCTCGCTGGGGTCTCTGAGTATGAGCTTCCCGAAGACCCTCGCTGGGAGCTGCCCCGGGACAGGTAATGCTCTGACCCCAGCTCTCCGTGGGCTTGTCCTCATGGTGGGAGGTGTGTACACTGAGACCTAGGGGGTGAAGGCGTGTGAAATGCCTCCGGGAATAATCATTTCCGCCTTCTACTCTCAGCTGGTGAAATACAGAGAGGTGGAGGTGGGGGGCCCTGTCGAGGCTTGAACTTGCCCAGCCCCCACTTACGCCACTCTCTGTTTCCCCCCAAAGACTGGTCTTAGGCAAACCCCTGGGAGAGGGCTGCTTTGGGCAGGTGGTGTTGGCTGAGGCCATTGGGCTGGACAAGGACAAACCCAACCGAGTGACCAAAGTGGCGGTGAAGATGTTGAAGTGTAAGTGCAAAAACAGTCCTTTCCCTTTCCAAGCACACTGGGGGCCCCGGGCCAGCAGAACAGCTCGGGGCTGTCACTGCCCACACCTGCTACCCCGCTTGCTTCGGGCTCCCCGGAGTGGAGGGGCATTGGGCACCCGGTGTCGCTGTGATCCCGCTCTGTTCCTTGGTGTCAGTCTGGGCTGTGTCAGGTGCTTATTCCAGAGCCCGTCACCTGCTGATTCCTCACCATGTCCCCTGCCCACTCACCGTCACATGTTGCAACAACGGCTCCCAAGAGAGGGAAGAGAAAATCAACGTGGAAGGGCCGTGGGGAGGAGAGACTCAGGCCCCAGGGAAAAGCCGCCTCGGGCATGCACCCTCTCTGTCCCCCTCAGCCTTTCTCCTGCCTCCCTCCCTTCCAAAAGTAAAGAGTCCCTGTCGTTCTCTGGTCTGTGTGTAAAGCGGATGCAACGGAGAAAGACCTGTCAGACCTGATCTCAGAAATGGAGATGATGAAGATGATCGGGAAGCACAAGAACATCATCAACCTGCTGGGAGCCTGCACGCAGGACGGTGGGTGCCGCGCCAGGGGCAGGGCGCGGGCCTTCTGCTACCAGGGGGCAGGTGGGAGCTGGGCTGGGGTCCCAGTGGCACGGCCCCTCTCGGCCACACCGCAGGGAGGGGGTGAAGGGAGGCCAGTGTGGCAGAGGTTGGAATGTTCTCGGGTCTGGGCCGATGCCCACTGGTGTTCCTCCAAGAATACGGGCACCTAGATTCACACACGGTTTGTGGACAGGAACAGGAAAGCAACTGTGGTCTGAATTAGGGCTCCTACCCCAACTTTGTTCTGGAACTTTCTGGACTGTGCTAGGAAGAATGATTTCCCTGACTTTCTCTGAGGAATAGAATGAATTTCCCCTGGTCCCCCAAAGAGGAGGCTGGGCGTGGTGTGCCTGCCGCTGGGGGTGGGCTTCCTGGCGGGGAGGCTAAAGCCGCTCACCTGCCGCCTGCCCTGATGGCCTGTCCGTCTGTGCCCAGGTCCGCTGTACGTCATCGTGGAGTACGCCTCCAAGGGCAACCTGCGGGAGTACCTGCAGGCCCGCAGGCCCCCTGGGCTGGAATACTGCTACAACCCCAGCCACAACCCAGAGGAGCAGCTCTCCTCCAAGGACCTGGTCTCCTGCGCCTACCAGGTGGCCCGAGGCATGGAGTATCTGGCCTCCAAGAAGGTGTGGAACCCGAAGGCCCCCCACTCCTGCCATCCCCCAGTGAAGCTGGGGTGGGAACAGAGCCCTGCCGGCACTCTAGCTTGTGACTTTTAATCCTTGGGTGGAGTCGTGGGCCTGCTGGGCACTGACCCCTTTTGCCGTTTGAGGCTCCCTGGGAAACTTGGAGTTGGGAGAACAAGTGCGGCCCAGCGGCCTTGGGGTCAGACCGGATCGGGTTCAGGTCTGGGCCACTTTCCGCGTAGCGTTGGGTGGCTACTCGGCATCTCGTATTTCTTCCCAATGCAAAGTAAGAACAGCAGTGCTGACGTCCCACGTCGTTACGGGGATGCTGTGAGAGCGCCGGCACAGTTCTGGTGCGCGGTGCAGGGTGGCCTTGACCGCGTGGGTGTGCTGTGCCGGGATGGGGCTTGGGAGCACGTGCCCCTGCGGTCTGGCCCCTGCGGTCCGGCGGCTTAGAGGGTCCTCAGCCTTTGGGGAGGGGCAGGAAGGGAGGGTTTGCTGAAGTGACTGAGACTCGAGCTAGAGGAGTTAAGGAGGGCTCAGGGGCAGGGCATCGTGGGTCTGCCTGCACGTCCATCCCCGAGGAGCAGCGGGCGACCCAGACCCCCGAGTGGGCGTGTTTCGCCCTTGGCAGCCCCTAGAGCCTTCCGGTTCCCTCACCTCCCTCCCGCCCTCTGCAGTGTATCCACCGAGACCTGGCTGCCAGGAACGTCCTGGTGACAGAGGACAACGTGATGAAGATCGCAGACTTCGGCCTGGCCCGGGACATCCACCACATCGACTACTATAAAAAGACCACGAATGTGAGTGCGGCGGGCGCCGCCACACCTGCTCTGACCCGGGTTGGCTTTGTCCGCGAGGCGGGGTGGGGGTGGGCTGGACACGCGGGCACTGCTCCTGGCCCCGCCCCGTCCCGCCACCACCTGTCCCCTCGCTGCCCTGCCCGGGCCACCCTCAGCCTGCCCATGCTGTTGCAGGGCCGCCTGCCCGTGAAGTGGATGGCGCCCGAGGCGCTGTTTGACCGGATCTACACCCACCAGAGTGATGTGTGAGTCTGAAATAAGCGCCTGCCGGGGATGGTGGGATGGAAAACTGCAGTACAGTGGCGCCCTGTGTCCCTTCTGGACGGATGAAGGAAAAAAACAGGACATTGTCTGTATGCGTTCCCTTGGCTCGCAGAAAGCCCAGTCTGTCCTGCGCACGGACTCCCGGCCCTGCCCTAGGAAGGAGGGACTTGCGTTGGGGTCGAGGAGGTTCGGGATGGTCCCTGAGAGCCCGGGGCTCTGTGCTCGTCCGCAGGTGGTCTTTCGGGGTGCTGCTGTGGGAGATCTTCACCCTGGGCGGCTCCCCGTATCCCGGCGTGCCCGTGGAGGAGCTCTTCAAGCTGCTGAAGGAGGGCCATCGCATGGACAAGCCCAGCAACTGCACCAGCGAGCTGTAAGCCCGAGGCGATGCCGGCGGCCCTGAGGCCGGCACTGGGGGCAGAGACCTGGACGAGAGGGTGTCCCCCCAGGGGGAGCCGCCCTCCTGGTCATGCCTCTGCTCGCGTCCTTCCTCCCTGACCTCACGCCCCTGCCGCAGGTACATGATGATGCGGGACTGCTGGCACGCGGTGCCCTCGCAGAGACCCACCTTCAAGCAGCTGGTGGAAGACCTGGACCGCATCGTGGCCTTGACTTCCAACCAGGTGAGGCTGCCTTTGCTCACGTGGGTGCACCCTGCTGCGCTAGCGCCGCCCTGGCCCAGGGAGGAGGGCACCTGGCCATGGCGCCTTCCTGTCGCTTGTCGCAGGAGTACCTGGACCTGTCGATGCCCCTGGACCAGTACTCCCCCAGCTTCCCCGACACCCGAAGCTCCACCTGCTCCTCGGGGGAGGATTCCGTCTTCTCTCATGAGCCGTTGCCCGAGGAGCCCTGTCTGCCCCGACACCCAGCCCAGCTTGCTAATGGTGGACTCAAACCACGCTGACTCCCACCCACCGCGCCCCTCCCCAGACTCCATGGCCAACTGTAACCCTCACCCACGACTCCCTGCTGGGCCCACTGCCTGTCCCTGCCCCCCTTCCTGCTGGCAGGAGCCGGCTGCCTACTTGAGGCCTTGCTGTGTGGCCCGCCTTCACCCCACTGAGCTCACCTCTCTTCCTCCTCTTCCTCTCAGCCTGCTTGCGAGAGAGAGAGAGAGAGAGAGAGAGAGAGAGAGAGGAGCAGAGAAGCAGGTACTTGCCAATGGACACTTCCTTCCTCCCAAATGCTGGACCAAGCCCCCTCCCTGCCACCAGGCACCGCCTGGAGGGTGGGGTGGCGGGAGACGGACAGGCGTGCAAGCGAGAGCTTCGAGAGCGTTCCTGTGTTGGTTTTGTCTGTTTCACCTTAACCCGTGAGCCCCTTGCATTCTGGTGGCAGGTGCCTTGTCCTCAGGGCGACAGCAGTAAGGAGGTCAATGCTTCCGGCCTCGGTTCAAGGCGACCTCTGCTCCAGATAGATGGTGCCAGTAGCTTATTAATTCCGATACTAATTTGCTTTGCTGACCAAATATTACGGTGCCAGAGGACGGTGGGGCAAAGGCGGGAGAGCGTGTGGCCCTGGGGCCCAGCCCCAAACCGGGGGCTTTGTATATAGCTATGAAGAAAACACAAAGTGTATAAATCTGAGTATATATTTACATGTCTTTTTAAAAGGGTCGTTACCAGAGATTTACCCATTGGGTAAGATGCTCCTGGTGGCTGGGAGGCATCAGTCGCTATATATTAAAAACAAAGAAAAAAGAAAAAAAAAAAAGGAAAATGTTTTTAAAAAGGTCATATATTTTTTGCTACTTTTGCTGTTTTATTTTTTTAAATTATGTTCTAAACCTATTTTCAGTTTAGGTCCCTCAATAAAAATTGCTGCTGCTTCATTTTTATATGGGCTGTGTGAGAAAGGAGAGGACGTCCACTGGAAAGGAGGGTGACTGACGGGCCCGGGCTGTCTGTCCAGAGGGCACTGCACGCTCCCCGCAGTGTCCTCGTAACCTCTTCCTCCTAGGTCCTGCGCCCAGACCTCCGGGACGAACCTCTTCCCTCTCCGATGCTTTTGGAAAGGCAGGAAAAGAAGATGTCTGCATCGTGGGCAGGAACCTCCTGTCCGTGCACCAGAGGTGCCGGGCAGAGAGCCAGGGCGCAACCCTCAGCCGCAGATTGTTTCTGCAGAGGAAACCGGTGGGGTCGGGCGGGGGACAGGGGCACCTGCCTTGGAATAGCTAAAGGGTAGAGCTAAAGTGATTAAGAGGAAAGCTAAGGATTATTCAGCAAGGTCTGCGGAAACTCAAACCCCCGTGTGTGTGCCTCTGTGTGGGCGGGGTTGTGCCTGTGCGTCTAAGTGAGGGAAATGTCACCTAAGGCTGATCCTGCGTTCAGTCCCTTACTGCATTTTTCCCAACCACTTTGTTCCTTATCCTTCACCAGACCATTCTTCCTGTATCCACGTGACTGGGCCACATTTGCTGGGACTGTCACAACTCCTGGCTTCCTATAGTTCTTCCTGTCCAAACTCCACCCCATCCTTCAGGAAAGGGGAAAAGATTCTCTGAATGTGTTTGTGTTTTTGGCTGCTTGGAAACAGACTTCTGCCACCTGCTGGTTGTCACTGTCCTGCCAAGTGGATTCCGGCTCTGGGTACCTTACCTGCTCAGCCTCCCCCTGCTCCTCAGCCTCTGCATTAAAGCCCACTCTTTGCTGGATTACTGCTGAACACAAAAGCAAGTTCAGTATGCTTTCGTTTCTAGGAAAAAGGGGATTGCTGCTTTCAATTTCCTTCCTGAGCTAGGTATTTTTTGGCAGCTGCAGCCGCTGGTCATTATTGTAAAATTCTCTGTTTCTCTCTGTAAATATGCAACTGTTAACATGTTACAATTTGTGTTAATGTTTAAAGAAAGCATAATTTGGTGAACAGAGTCAGGAAATGAATTTAAACTCTTTAAAATGATTTGCTTTGAGACCGCACAGTAGAGTCTTTCCGTGTAAAACAGTGATGATAATTTCCGCCTTGGCCCTGCCCTGAAGCAATGTTGTGTGAATGGACGGAGAATCTAAAAGGCCTTCCATGCCCTTGGGAGAGGTGCTGGAGAAATTATGAGGCACTGTCATTGCAACAGTGGTGTCCTTGCTGTTACTACCCAAATCACCCACAAACTTCCCCAGAGACTGAGCTGGCTGTCAAATAAAAGATAGCGAAATTGACCTGAGAAAATGAAATGGCAGTTTTACTTAGATGACCAGATTGGGTCTCTTGAGGAGAGGAATCCGGTTTATCTAATGAAGATGTTGGGCTGTCACGGCGCGGAAGCTGTCTGGTTTCCTGAGGGTTAAAAGATTAGGGCCCGGGATCACCACGGCAAGAATCAATATTGCCTGTCTGTCTTTTCTAATTGCCGCAGGCTGGGGATCATCAGTCCCTTGGCACTGCTAATGTAATGTATTGATCGCAGGTAAGTAAGATTGAACAGCAAGAAATCTCTCTCGATGGTAATGAAGTCGCTGTGGCCATCAGCCACCACTGGGTGGAGCCAGCAGGCTGGCGTCTCAGTTGGCGTTAGGTGCTGTGCTCATGGGCCTTAATGTTACATTAGTCTGACCTCACCTACTAGCGTGTGTGGGTGGTGAGTGGGAAATCTTCAGCCTAGGTTTTAGCATCACGGTACGTAGATTTCACATCACTTACATGACTTGCATGTAATGATGAAGGGCAGAATTAGACATGGACCAGAGCAGGGCCATGGTGTCAGGTGCCATCGGCTCCTCCCTGTAGCAGCAGAATTCTGTGAGACCGAGGCCCAGTCTGACATCACTGGGGTTGGGTCCTACAGATTGCCCAGAGTCACACCCAGTGAGTTACTGGCCGCTGGCAGGACCTTTCGTTCCCCCAGCTGAGGACAGCCAGGGAGTGGGAAGGACGGCAAGCACCCGGCTGTTAGGGAGACTCGGGCTGGGGCAGGTCTCTAGGTTGACACAACAACATTCAGGATCGTTTATACTGTGCTCCCTCTCACATGCATGACTTAGCACAGAGAAGTGATGGTTTTCACGAACATGCTGCCAACTCCCTGGTTTAATGGCTTGATTGT
Source organism: Eulemur rufifrons (assembly GCF_041146395.1). Classification (NCBI taxonomy): domain Eukaryota; kingdom Metazoa; phylum Chordata; class Mammalia; order Primates; family Lemuridae; genus Eulemur; species Eulemur rufifrons. The sequence continues at coordinate 22,541,615 of NC_090994.1, read as the reverse complement.
CCTTGTTACTGCTCCCGGGGAGCTGGGGCCAGTGTGGTGCGCTCCCGAGAGCCAATGGCGCACGTCTCTTCCCAGCTCTGCGCTGTTGGGTGAGCCCATGTTGCTAGGTTTAAATCAGCCCTGGTGGGAGTAGTTAACCCACTGGAATATGCAGATGCTATAAATCAGGGCTTTTCCCACTCACAGAGTGGGTTGTTGATCATTTACCGGAACACCACTAGCTAGGTTTCAGCATGGGGCTAGGTCTGACCACTGACTCCAACAGCCAGGCACCCTAATGAGAACAAAGACCCATCCTTGACTTCTTTGAGCTACTACCTCAAGAATGGGAAGAAGGGTTTATCAAGTGACTGGGTCCCTTTACCTAACCATTCCCCCTCTGCTCACGGGGAAAGCCAGAAAGAAATGTACATCAGCCCAAACAGTACACGTGACTCATTCAGCTAAAACAGTATTGAGCAAGTTAACTAGCTAATCCCTTCCCCACATTTAACATCTGAAATGTGGACTAATTAAAATAAACACCCGTCATTTTAAAAATGGGAGAATTTATTGTGAATCACCTTGCTAGGCCGAGGGCAGGATCCTCGGAGGCTGCATTTGCACAGTAGGGAGTCATCGTTCCCGGGGAAGTGGAGTTCATTAGCGGGACATGGTGGGGCTCGTCCTCTGATGGAGCAGAGATTTAGGAAGCATTTTCAAGTGTATATTCTTGCGGTGAAGTGCCGGTGACATTCCTCAGTTAGGCGGTCCCAGAAAGGGCAGATTGGCATTTGACTTGGTTTAACTGACTCTCATCTAACTGCTTTTAACTTCATAGCCAGGAGAGAAATCTAATTTTATCACCCACGGGCCGAAATACCTTTTCCCTTCCAGCCACTTCCCAGGGGAAGAAAGCTGTATCTGTTATGTTCAGTATGGACGGTACTGAAAACGCTAAGCATAAATGTCTGAATGCGACACTCCCTCCTGGGTAGCAAAGGGATTAATATCCGACTTGAACAGCCCCCATGACTAACAGATAGTCTTATTTGTGAAAGACAAACCGACCAGAAAAACACACCCAGCACAAACAAATGGTTAAGGCTTAAACCCTTAATTATGTTTCCGGGCAAAATGGGGGCTAATGAAAGCCACATGTGCTAGAATCCTGGCCGCCTCCCGGATTCCTGCGAGGGGGATGGCTGTCAGGGCAGCTAAGCAGCCGCCAAACTGTTGAGATTGTCAGTCTGTTTAACTCCCCCTTTTCTCCTCCAAGAAGATTTTTCTTCTTAGCCAGAAAGACCTTACTGGGAAGTGTATCCATCCCATTCCATAAGGGTACTGTTCCTACCAATGGGTCATTCTGAAGAAGCTGGTCGGGTGCTCTCAAAGTAGTCTTTGGAGTTCCCAAGTTCTTACTCGGGATTCCAAGCCATGGGAGGCAGAGGGATCTAAGGTGTCACGCTGACTCCATTTTGCAGAAAATTTCCTCTCTTAAAGGACAAACACACAAACGTGGCTGTTTAGAAACAACGTGGTGAGGCTGGGCTTTGCGCAAAGTTTAGTGGGGTGACATAATGGTCCAGAAAAGTGAACTTGGCGATTCTGTTTCTCTAAATAGTCTGAACTTGGCCTCACTGCTGACATCACTTGGGATGGCTGTTATGAGGCCTCAGAGGACTGCCCCGAGGGCTGGATGGCTGACCCTCTGGCGCAGACAGACGGTCCTAGCTGGGAGGTCCTTTAAGATGCCACTGCTGAGGGCCGGACGCTGGAGAGAGCGAGCTCCATCCTCAAGTCGTCCTCATGCTCCTTTTGAACTAGCCTTGCTGTTCTGGGATGTCTTCTGTGATTTGGCCTGGAGCGTCTAGGTATAAAATATAAGGACTTTAGGCATTGGTCACATGAGATGTGGAAGTTCTTCAGGAGTCCTTTTTGTTTTCTTAATCAAAATAATGACAGACCACAAAGTCAAATCTGAGTTTATAATTTACCTTGGTAATAAAAATAAGACTTGCAAAAGACAAGGCCGGTGTGCGCCAGCTAACCCTGGGATGCTCTTCTGGATGCTTAGCCCATCTGTGTCCTCCCAGGTCCTCTGCTACCTGCTGAGGTCCCGGGAGCCAGTCGGGCCACTGCTGTTCAACTCTCCCGTGACCTCCCTACTTACTACTCGTGGCGCGCTTTCTGCTCTTGCTTCAGATTCCTTCACCCAGATGGGAAAAGCGGATAGATAAGCAATTTCTTACTTATATGCTTTTCTCCTAAAATTTAAATTGCTCTCCTGCTAGTATTTCCTGACATCAGAAGCTTGTGTAAAGTACACAACACATGGAAACTATTTCCATCTGGTGCATAAGAAAAGAAGGATCTGCCTATATTGTAATTAGCTTCTAGACTTAACATGTTTAGGTTTGATCCACGATTGCATCGGCTGATTTTTTTTTTTTTTTTTTTTTGCTTTTGGATAATTGAAGTAAAAAATGTAGTGGTTATAAGATGACTAAAGTTCAGCCTACAACTTCCTGTTTGGATGACAGGAAGAATTGTGCAATGTTTTGCAATAGTTATAATTCTAGATTCTCACTACCCCCGTAGATAACTAAGGGGGAAGGGTTTTCTTTTTCTGAGATACTTACAGCTTCCTTAGAAGAAGTGATGGGCCCTTTAAGTAATGCAATCGGCGGTGATGGTGTTACAGGTGATGGTATAACTGGTGGTGGTTGTACAACGTCTTCATCCTTAAACATCAGAACTGAGAGTTGGGTTACTGATTTAAAACCAAATGTGTACTAGATCTACAGTCCACTGCCGGGACCGCCAGGAACTCGGAACAACTACTTCACATTCTGGTACAGGATTCAAAAGGCAAAATCTGGAACCTAATTACATATAGCCAAATGGTGAACTTTCTAAGAAACAGATCAAACAGTACAATAAATATTCCTTATGAAGGAACAGTACTGTACTGAAATTCAGTTTCATTAGAGGGATTAAAAATAGAGAAAATTAACATTGTGATTTTCATTTTTTTAACCTAATTAACCGAATGGAAAGTAACTGTCTAACCTTAGTTCCCTTTAGTTGAGGTGCAAAATCCGCCATGTTCTCTTTGGATTTGGGGAGAGTAGGTGATTCCACAGGAGTATCTGTCTTTAGAGCCTAGGGAGAGAAATGTTTTATATACACAAGTTTTCAGCTCTTCCTGAAACTCAGAAGCTTTTTTACAGTAGTCAAGGCCTTTTAGCACAATTTGCTTTCCGCTAAATCCCTAACTTCCACCTCCAACTACACTCTTTATGCCCCTGAAATAGCAACTGAGCATTATTTCTCTTTGAGTTTTAAGCGCTCTATATACAAAGGTTGCACTCTGATTAGATTCTAGTATTTAAATCCTCAATTATTAACAAGCCACTAATTTGCCAATTCTGGTCCTGTTCTCAGTCTCAAAAGAGTTGCCATTTCTCAATTACCATTTCTAATAACACTGACGTAACTTAGTCAGAATTGACACTTGTTATTTTTAGTATCTAATAAATGATAAATTTGCCTGATTACTAAAACGGTAGGTGTTAGATAAAAGACATTACAGTAAAACAAGGGAAATTCGGGGAGAGTGTGGGATTAGAATAGACGACAGATTAGAATGGGGGGTATAGAATAGCTAGCTAACCTATCTTTAGGAATTAGGTTTGAAAAACAAATATTTCACTGCTCTTTGGAAATAAGTTCTCTGTGTACTTTGAAGGAAAGGGCTACATACATCCAATATTATAGTATATTTGATATGATGTCTCTAAAGTCTTTACTGCAGTGGTCCCCAACCTGTTTGGCACCAGGGACCAGCTTCATGGAAGACAATTTTTCCACGGACCGTTACCTGTCCGAGGACCAGGGGTTGGGGACGGCAGCTTTACATAAGCTAGCCTGCTGCTTGTTCTCACTTTGCATACCTGAAGAATATAAGTTTAAAAACATGGATTTAAAAAAGCCAATAAAATGCCTGGGAGCTTGTCGTTTTGTCCTTAATTCCTTTCTCACCCACTCCAGAAAGAAACATCTGGATAAAGAGTTTATACTCATGTAGAATAATTCTGAGAACCCAAATTTAGCTGTGAGACATTGTGCTCCTCCAAGATTTCCTTGCTCCTGAGAGCAGCCTAAGAATGGCAGTTAACTTTGGCCTGCCTTAAATGGATCCAGGAGTTTGACAGACTAAGAACCCGCTAGCCTGCCCTTTAGAACATAGTCTATACTCCAAAATTGCTCCCAGCCTCCCTAGAAATTTTCCTGGATAAAACCCAAACCCAGATTACCCTCTGGAAATGTGAAAAAGGAAAGCAAGATGGTGTTTGCTGAAGCCGATTTTTCATGCTGGACTTCAAGTAGTTTTCCTTGCTGTCCAAGGAGTCAGCCACGTAACTAAGATTAAAAATGACTGGCCCTTACTCAGCACTAGCCTAATCTACAGCATGTGTGGCGCATCTGCTACGAGGGACTTCCCTTCCTTTCTCAGAAGGTTCTGAGTCAGACACGAAGCTCCCAGGTGGGAAGTGAGGCCCGATGGGCCCAGAGCAAGACACTCCGGTGATGGGGCAATCCTGGGCTGTTCCCGGAGGAACAATGTTGCTGACTTGAAGGAAAAAAAATAGTTAAGGAAATGAGTTGAAGAAATACAGCGTTTACATTCTAACTTAGTTTACATTCAGCGCTTAAAAATTAAAAGGAATCTGGATAAATGAAATAGACATGAAAGAATAGGACCCATTCAGCCTAAAAGAAAGCGGGGGGCTGGGGGGAACCTAGTCTAACAAAGATGAGATAGCTAAGCAGAAAGAATAAACCATAGTCCCATTAGTAAAATTCCCAAGTCAAGCTGGGATTAAAGGCAGTAGCAGCGCTATAGCTAGAGTAATCTGAGTGGCTTTCATTTGTTTTGAGGAATTTTTAAAACATTTAAAAGCCAGTTTGGGCCAAATGCCAAAAGCAACTCCTGCTCTGACTGCAAAAGTGTACGAGGCACTCGTGGAGAGGCCCCGGTTAGGAAATCCAGGCTCTCCATGGATGCAGGTACTCACCTCCGCACTTGGTGGGATCTCGATGGGCTTTGGCTTCACATCTATCAGGTAGAAGGTACGGGACAGAAGCAAAAGGGAAGGAGGGACGTTCTCCTTCAGGTGGAGGTCCTGCCACTGGAAAACGGGACACAATCAGGGAACTGTGGTCATCTGCTTCCCTCATTGACAGCTTCCCCTAGCGCCTGGCATCACATGACCTTTGACCCAGCAAGGGTCAACACCAGCCTCCTGACTTCTGCGCCAGCTTCCCAAGCCAGGGAAAATTCAATTACTCGCAACCCAGTGTATCTTCTTTTAGACAAAAAGTAGATCATGTGAAAGAATAAATCAGCCTCACTTATTAGAGAGGCCCAAAAAAATACACATTAAAATGAGAAGGAGAGGTAAGTTTTCAAGTATAAAATTGGGCCAAGCTTTTTTTTTTTTTTTTAATTTTAGATCAACAATACATGCACAAGAGACAAAATTCAAAAGATAAAGGTATTCAGTAAAAAGTAGTCTGCCTTCTACCCCTCGTCTCTGGCTACCCTCTTCCCTAGAAGCAACCACTGATACTAGTTTCTTATATAATCTTCCAGACATATCCTACGCATATACAAATACACATATTTACATATTCTCTCTTTACACAAAAGGTAACATATACACTGTTTTATCCTTTGCTTTTTTTTTTTTTAACTGAACTATCTTGGAGATTGGTTACTGTCAGTAGATGGAGGGAGAGCTGCCTCCTTTGTAAACATCTAAAGGATTCCATTAGATGGAAATGCCATAACTTACTTGATTATTCTCCTATTAATGAACTTTAGGCTGTTTCCAATCTTTAATAGTGCTGCAATGGATAATCTAGTGGATTGTCATTTTGCACATGTGCAAGAATATATGATACGGTCGGAGAAGTGACATTGCTGGGTCAAACTGTATGTGCACCCGCCTGTAGTCCCAGCTACTTGGGAGGCCGAGGTGGGAGGATCACTTGAGCCCAAGCAGTTGGAGGCTGCAGTCACTCCAGCCTGGGTGATAGAACAAGACCCCATCTCTTTATAAAAAAAAAAAATGTATATGCATTTTTAAGAGTTTTGAAAAATATTGCCAAATTATTCTCCATGGAAGTTTTTACCAGGAATGCATGAGTACCCCTCTCCCCACTCCCTCACCAACACAGGATGGGATGTATCAAACTCTGATTTTTGCCAATATAAAGGTGCATGTGGCATCTCTTAGTTTTAATTTATGAGTAAAATTAAAATGTTTCATGTTTACCATTTTTAAATTTTCCTTTTTATGCACTGTCTGCCTGTATTCTAACACAGGATTTGCTGAATAATAATACATAAGTGCTGAGTATCAGACGGTTGGGTTAGTATCCTCACTCCCTTGTAGTGGGATTGTAAAATGATACATCCTTTCAAGAAAGAAATTTGTCAATATGAACCCACTGAATACTGTATGTTCAGGAAGTACATGGTTGTAAGTACCTTTCTCTACGATATGTTGATGTTCCAAAGTTGGTCCAACATGTAAGAAGAAATAGCAGCCTGTTTTCAGTCCCAACAACAGCTCCTATCTCAAAATAATTTGTGCACACTTTATAGCGCTTCTTACAATTACAGGAATGAGGATGTATAGGAGTTACTCCTTTGTTTTAAAGCACCAATGCTCTTACTTAAAATACAAATATGCCCTCTAAGCAACAATATTAAACGTCCACACCAAAGCTAACACTTTACGTTGGTTTGGGGCACTAACAGGGAAAGCAGCCCCGGGTGGGCCACCAGCCCAGGTTCAGACCTCCACACACGTTCACACAGATGGCAGGCCTCGAATTAGAATTTTTTCAAGACCCTTGCAGTACCTGAAGTAGGTGAAATTCTAAGGTGGGCCCAAGAGTCCCTGTCCCTGGTGTACCCACACCTTCTCCCAGTTATTCGATCAAACACTATTCTAGGGATGTAATTAAGGTCCCAAATCAGTTGACCTTAAAATAGAGAGATTATTCAGGTGGGCCTCACCTAATCACACGAGACCTGAGGCTAGAGGTCAAACACAGGTGAAGTCGGAGGTTTTCAGCACAAGGAAGACGAGGCATTGAGAAGTTCTCAGCTGCTGGCTTTGCAGGTGGGGGGGAGCCAAGAGGCAAGGAATACACGTGGCCTCTGGGTGCCAAGGGCAGCCTGGGGCTGACAGCCAGCCGGGAAGCAAGGACTCAGTCCTACAGCTGCAAGAACCGAGCTCAGCCAACAAACGGAAGGAGCTTGGAAGTGGGTCCTTTCCCACAGCCTGCGAAGGAACACAGCCTGCACTTCTGACCTCCAGAACTGTGAGCTAATCTAATGGGTGTTGTCTTCAGCTACCAAGTTTGTGGTCATTTGTCAGGTAGCAATAGGAAACCAAGATAGTACCCTACCCCAGTCATAGTGAAAAATTAACCTAGCTGCTTCAGCATCCCACTGCTCGATGAAAGAAGGCAAATTAGGTAAGACGACGGTTCACTTGCACAGCAGAAATCACAAAATGAGCTCTGTGCAAATTGTAGGGGGGAGAGTTCTAGTGAGGAGAGCCCAAGAGGAGCTGCTACTTGCCTCTGTGAGCTGTTGTCGCAGTTGTGCCTCAGTGAGACCCAGTGACCTCATCCCTCGGGCCCTACAGGCAGCCTGTAGTTCTGACACACTCAAAGTCTTCACCCCTTCTTTGGCAATTGCCTGAAAGAAATGGGAGAAAGTGTTGGATCTTTTGATTCCAATTTTATCTAATCCCTACATTCCAGCAAATCAGTGGAAACACAGAATCGGAGGCTCTGACACTCGGTCCCCTGCACGAACTGCTACAAAGGCGGCCTAGGAAGGTACCAGTGGGGATAAAGGGAACCCTGCCAACAAGTCTTAACAATATCAGAGACACTTGCCTAACTCTTGCGCAGCATTCTGTCACCAAAGTAATTCCCCTCTTGATTTGTGTTTTGCCTGGTTGTGACATCTCTCCTTTTCCCTTCCACGGCAGCTTTAAGGTTCATTAGAAAAAAAATGCCTCCCTTGAAAAGCTTTCAATGTGCCATTTGTTGCCTGTCCCAGTGGTGTTCTGCTCCCTCCCCTCCCCACCCCCCCAGGAATGGCCCCGACTCTCTGGTCCACAAAACTCTCTCAATAAACAATACAGCTTGTGCTATGTTATTTGGTGTGACCCCAAACTATGGTCCTTCTGGGACCAGTATTGTTTATTCCAAAGTTCTGAAAGCAACAGCTGAAATCGAGATGAGGCCGGTGGGATCACAGGCTCTCTCAGTTCGGGGGAACCTGCTCCGTCAGGCAGAATGCTTTAAAGTAGCTGATTCAGATTCAAGAAACATTCTTTCCGTTTAAGGAGCCTAATTAGCAGTTACAGTCCAATGGTGCCTTTCTTCTGCAAGGCGTCCAGGCTCTGCTTTTCCTCCCAGCCTCGGGGGACTCACTCTGCGGAATATTGACTTTGGCACCAGCCCCTCAGTAGGGGAGCAGAGGTGTGGGGAGAGCTTTGTCAGGATCTACTGAGCTGCTATTTCCTTCCCAGCAGGTCCTAAGTGCTTTAGCTTAGTCCCAGCTAGGTCATCCAAATGACTAACATTTTATGTTGGCCTTCTCAAGAAAATGGGTCAGGGTATGACAGACAACGCCTAAAATGAGCAATCAAGGTCCAAGTTGCCATAATGCTTGTTTAAGCCACTCATTTTTCCAGAAGTGGTCCATGACCAGACCCAACAGAGAACTCTCCATCACAGAGGCATCCTAAGGCATCTCCTCCCTAATTCCCTCCAGCTTTGGTTAAGCTCTTACTTCATCATCTGCTTTTATAGACTTCAGTTTCATCAGAAGCTGAAAGCGGAGCAGATTGTTGGTTCCAAAGGTCTGCAGTTCTAGCAGTTTGCAAAGGGCAACCAGCTGCGGACGATCTAAGTGCTCCAGGGCTAGCTGGTCCTCAAACAGTTTGGAAAAGCGAACTATCTCTTTTGTGCTGGGCTTGTGGCCAGTCTGGACCTAGGCAGTGGGACAAAGAGTTTAATTAAAATGTGTTTCTTACTTAATTTAGCCTTCCTAATAGACTATTTGAAAGAGACATTTCAAGTAGTATTTATGGACTCTAGCTAATGTCTGGAAACAGGCCCTGTGGTCCAAAGGAGGGGGAGGAAATCTGTCTGAAGTCAAGCTACATCAACTGAAAAATCAGGAGTAGTTCAAAAGTTTGATTCTAAAATCTGTTCTTTCCAAGAAGTTATCAGCCTCTTTAACACACTGATTAAGATAGGTGTTTCTGCAAACTACTATAAATGTGTACAAGATTGCGTATTTGTAAATTAGATATTTGAAATTTCAAAGATTGAAGATTTGGAAGACCCATGATGACATGCATTTTTCATATAACTCCCAGCCCCGAAGCCTGGTATCGTATCAAAGACTGACACCTGTTTTACGTAGGATGAGAGCTGCGTAGAGGCATCTCCCAGCTTGGCTCTGTTCCTCCTGGCCATTTCTGTCATTGTTTCTTGAAGAAACTTTGCCATTTCCAACTTTGCAGCCATTTTCTTTTTCTGTTTTTCTTCCTTAATAGTAGAAGAGTAAAAAGTTAATTAATCCTTCAGGATTGCAAACTGGTAGATGAAAGAGGGAGAAAAATACCTGTCACCTTGTCATTGCTCATCTCTGTACCATGTATTAATATCGTGTCCAGGCCTGATTGCATGGATTTGTGAGAGCCAGAGCAAGTAAAAAGCCTCTGTTTGGAACTTGTCTCCTTAATCTTACCTTTAATTTCCCACTAATACAATGATCATGAGCATTTGACAGATCCAAGATGTCCCCTCAATGGTAGGCTTTGTAACGATCTAGAATGAGAGACCATCTCTTAACCTGGAGCAGACCATGGAGGCTGCTGGGGAACCAACCCCTTGTCTGAGTGGCTCTGGATTTTGCTTTGCAAACAATGAAAACTGGGAAATAAACTCTATACTAAAGTACTTTAAATAGCAAATAGGTATAATTAATTATAATACAAGGAGTTAAGTGGGATAACAAATGTGCACTACACAGAAGAGAATTAAATGTACGCTTTTAAGATACTAAGTTGACCAGCATTTCTTAATCCTTGTTCATCACAGAAATGTAGTATGGTAGCATTTTCAAAATGATCATGGTCAGTCAGGACTCAGGGGGTGGAAAAGAACAGGAATCTCTCTCTATATATATACTTTTAAGTTGCCCAGGAAATTCTAATGATCAGCCAATCACAAGAATTGTTGATTTTTAGAGAGATCTTAAAAGACTCAGCCAAAAATCCCCCCCAAAAACAAAATCACATAATGGCAATAGCATGGTTAGAACCCATTTAATCATCCATTTCTTTTTTTTTTTTTTTGAGACAGAGTCTCACTCTGTTGCCCAGGCTAGCGTGAGTGCCGTGGCGTCAGCCTAGCTCACAGCAACCTCAAACTCCTGGGCTCAAGCGATCCTCCTGCCTCAGCCTCCCAAGTAGCTGGGACTACAGGCATGCGCCACCATGCCCAGCTAATTTTTTCTATATATATATTTGTCTATATAATTTCTTTCTATTTTTAGTAGAGATGGGGTCTCGCTCTTGCTCAGGCTGGTCTCGAACTCCTGAGCTCAAACAATCCGCCCACCTCGGCCTCCTAGAGTGCTAGGATTACAGGCGTGAGCCACCGCGCCCGGCCTAATCATCCATTTCTTCCATCCATATTCTTAGCATCCATCTATACATCTATCCATTTATTTATTATCTACCATGTACTAGGTGCTGGGGATAAAATGAGCAAAGACAGTTAAGAATTCCTACCCTCCTGGAACTTCTAGACTAGTGGAAGAGACAAACATTAGTGACTAATGATAATCCAGTTTTTCCACAAATTAATGTAAAAGTATAATTGGTAAGTGCTATGAAAGAGAAATGTATGGCACTCTGCTCTGGTCTGATGTAAACAGAAAGCTCCCCCACCCCCCTCTCTCCATGAACAAAAGCAACCTAGAAAGTATTTTCTAAGACTGTGGCCATGACGTGTGTGTGTATATATATATACATAGAAGTATGTTTGGGAGAATAAGTGGTGTTCAGGAAAGAGGTAATATTTAGATGAATCACTTCCTCTATTCTTTTATCTTTCTGTATTCACTAACACTTCCCTTAGAATGCTATGGTATTAATTCTAGATCCTGATTACTTTAAATGTAAGTAAATTAAACCACTGCCAGACAATTAAATATTGTAATTTGATTTCACCCTTTAAATGCATCCCACGTCTCTCTTCATGTCTTTATTCCTGTTGTCAATTTCGTCACTTGGGCTCTATCACCTCTCCCTTGGCCACGGCAGTAGCATTCCAGCTGAGTTCCCTTCCTTACCTCTGCCCTCTTTAGTCCTTCCTGCCAGCAAGATTATTTTTCTAAAGCAGAGACTAATCACGTCATCCACCCCTGCTTAAAATGTTACCTTCCGTTATTCACCAGGGGCAAAGGTAAAGTCTAAATTCCTTAGGCAGGTAGATGCTTTCCAGCCTGACCCCACTGGTCGGTCACCTTTGTCTGTTTCCTGCCATTGATCCCCTGGGTCTCCCTGCTCTAACCACAAAGAACCAACCAGGGGTCTCTGACTATGTCATATTCTTACATCACTGAGCCATTTTAAATGCTATTCTTTCTATCCAGAATACCTTCCACAGACTGTGGTAAAACTCCACTCACTCCTTAAGTCTCAGTTCCAAAGTTACCTCTTCTGTGAAACATTTCCCAATCTCTTTGTCCTCTCATAATGTTTTGCTCCTATCTCCTTCGTACCACGCACTGTCTAGTAGAGTGTCACGGAATGGAGAGAATGAAGAAGCCACCTCTGCTTTCCAGCCCATCACCTTAGCAGTGACCACCAAGCTCAATGAGGGCACCCTTTTCTCAGGGGCTACCGAAGGGTCTGTTTGCTGAATAAATCATCCCCACTGGCTAACTACTCACCACAGTAACAGTGGATTTTTGCTTAACAGTTAAAAACAAGTTAAAATTCAGTAGAGAATGAAGTCTTTTCCTCAAATGGTACTAGAAAAACCAGATATCCACATCCAAAAGAAAAAAGTAATCTAGACACTGACGTTATACTTTTCACAAAAATCAACTCAAAATGGATCATAGAACTACATGTGAAATGCAAAACTATAAAATTCCTAGAGGAAAACAACAGAAAAACCTAGGTAACATTGGGTTTGGCAAATGAGTTTTTAGCTACAACACCAAAAGCATGATCCATAAAAAGAAAAATTGATAAATTGGATACCATTAAAATTAAGAGCATTTGCTCTGTGAAAGACACCGTTAAGGGAATGAAAAGACTAGGAGAAAATATTTACAAAATACATATCTGATAAAGGACTTTGATCCAAAATATACAAAGAACTCAAAACAATAAGAAAACAACCCAATTAAAAAGTGGGCAAAAGATCTAAACAGACACCTCCCCGAAGAAGATACACAGATGGTTAATGAGCATAGGAAAAGATACTCAACATCATATGACATTAGGGAATTGCAAATTAAAACAACAATGAGATACCACTGCCTACCTATTTGAATAGCTAATGTCCAGAACACTGACAACATCAAATGCTGGGGAAGACGTGGAACAACAGGAACTCTCATTTGTTGCTGGGGGAATGCAGAATAGTACAGCCACTTTGGAAGACAGTTTAGCAATTTATTACAAAGCTAAACATAGTCTCATTACACGATTCAGCAATTATTCTCCTATGTATTTACCCTACTGAGTTGAAAGCTTACATGCACACAAAAACCTGTACACGAATGTTTATTGAAGCTCTATTCATAACTGTCAAAAGTTGGAAGCAACTGAAGTGTCTTCAATAGGTGAATGGACAAACTATAGTATATCCAAACAGTGGACTATTATTCGGTGACAGAAAGAAATAAGCCATGAAAAGACATGGACGGATGTTAAGTGTACATTGCCAGGTGAAAGAAGCCAATCTGAAAAGGCCACACACTGTATGATTCCAACTATCTGACATTTTGGAAAAGACAAAACTATAGACAGTGAAAAGAGCAGTGGTTGCCACAGGCTGGGCAAACAGGTGGACACAGAGCATTTTCTGATCAGTGAACTTGTTCTGTAGGATACTGTGATGGCGGATACATGACATGTCGCATTTGCAAAACCCACAGAACTGTAAAATATACACAGTGAACCCTACTGTAAAGTATGAGCTTTGATTAATAACTAGCAATATTGATTTTTTATTTCTGACAAATATACCACACTAGGGCCAGATTTTAATTACAAGGGAAATGGGGGCAGGGGGGTGGGAGTGTCATATGGGAACTCTACTTTCTACCCAATTTTTCTGTAAAACCCTCAAAACAGCTCTAAAAAAATAAAGTTTATTAATTTTTTTTAGAAGTGAAAAAATCCTACATACCTTTTTGGATTCACTTTCAAAAGTCGACGGCAACATCTCTGGGAAGAGTTTCAGAAACACTGGCAATAAGAATTCCATGAAGGGTACAATTATGAACACCATAAAGGGAACCAGGCGGAAGAAATCGACACAAGTTCTCAACAGCTAAAGAATTAAATGCATACGCAATATTCATTATTTTAGGACATGCCAAAAACTAAAACAAAAAAGTCTGCCTTGGTTTTGAAAGTGTTAAAAACCCAAGACAGGTTTTCTATAGCTGTTTAGAAAATGAAAAGGCCAGGTTTTCCTGTTTACTGTAGCTCTAAAGTAATATTTATGGTATCTCTTCAAGGAAATCTATGACAATCAAAATATATTATTGGCATTTCTTAGCTTTCATCTAAGTTGGGGGTCCATAGTTTAATAATATAGTATCAGTTAAAATTGGTTTTTAAAATACCTATGTTTAATATATTAATAACACTTCAAACCTGAAACCTTTTAACTCCTGGAAGAGATTGAAAAACACCATTACAACCATTCTATAGGCAAATATATAAAAATTTTAAGAATGTTGACTAAAGTTGTATAGTGAGTCAGTTGCAGACAAGTAAGAAACTCAGTGAGAAAGTCCAGCTCTGGGCTGGCGCGGTGGCTCACGCCTGTAATCCCAGCACTCTGGGAGGCCGAGGTGGGAGGATCGCTTGAAGTCGGGAGTTTGAGACCAGCCTCAGCAAGAGCGAGACCCCGTCTCTACTAAAAATAGAAAAAATTAGCCAGGCGTGGTGGTGCATGCCTGTAGTCCCAGCTCCTTGGGAGCCTAAAGCAGGAAGATCCCTTGAGCCCAGGAGTTTAGGCTGCTGTGAGGTAGGCTGACACCCCGACACTCTAGCCCAAGCAACAGAGCAAGACTCTGTCTCAAAAAAAAAAAAAAAAAAAAAAAGGAAACTCTGGTTCTCACCAGCAGTTATTATTCCTACTCTGGGATTTTTTTTTTTTTTTTTTTTTGGTAGAGATGGGGTCTCACTATGTTGCCCAGGCTGGTCTTGAACTTCTGGCCTCAAACAGTCCTCATGGCTCAGCCTCCTTTTAAAGTACTGGGATTACAGGCACAAACCACCATTCCTGGCCTGGGATTTTTTTTTTTTTTCTTGAGACAGAGTCTCGCTCTGTTACCCAGGCTAGAGTGCCGTGGCCTCAGCCTAGCTCACAACAACTTCAAACTCCCTGGCTCAAGCTATCCTCCTGCCTCAGCCTCCCGAGTAGCTGGGACTACAGACATGAGCCACCATGCCCGGCTAATTTTTTGTATATATTTTTAGTTGTCCAGATAATTTCTTTCTATTTTTACTAGAGACGGGGTCTCGCTCTTGCTCAGCCTGGTCTCGAACTCCTGAGCTCAAACGATCCACCCGCCTCGGCCTCCCAGAGTGCTAGGATTACAGGCGTGAGCCACTGCGCCCAGCCTGGGATTTTTAAGATGAACTTTGAGTTTAAAACTTGGTTCCCAAATATTCATTTTAATTTCACGTTTTCTTTCTCAAATACAACTCTTGCCTACCCTTCGTCTCTCGCGTCTAGTCAGCACCTGTCCGTGCAACAGCCTCCAAACCATCCTAGCAGCAACTTTGGTGTCAGTCCAAAGTAAGTAAAATCCATTGTAATAATGTTTAAGTTCATCCACAATTTTTTGTCTGTAAGATTGCTTTCCTCCTTTAATCTTTGTACCAGTTTCTTTTGTAGTCTGAGGGCTCGTCACCCGTGACTTTTCTGTGGTTTGCTCCAGCGGAGGTTTACTGGGGACCTCTTGTAGCCAGCAAGTTGACGTGTGCAGCTTTTGTATGAGTCTAGTTCGCCAGTGAAGTACTTTATTGCCTGACTGACTAGGATAGGAGTACTTCTTGCTTCCATGGTTCTTCATATATGTCTTACTTAAATGTGAATCTGGCAAGTGAAGAAATGCAAATGATGGGGAAAAAGATGAGCAGGTGGGATGGACAAAATGGCTGGGGAACCTGGAATAAAGAGCAAGTCTGAGTTGAGCACACACTATTCAAACTTAAAGAAAGATCTTTTATCTGATTAAAATAAAGCAATGGCCTTAAAGCATATATTTGAGGAGCAGCTGATGTTCATAAAAGAATGAACTATAACTTCACCCCAGTTGAAGAACAGATGTCTATGGGTCAATGATCTACTCTATGTGAAATAGTAATAAGAATTCCTAAGAATTGCTATATTAGAAGTTAGAAGCTCTGTGACTATTAATTTAAAAATCTAATAGCAAACACCTTTCCACCAGGGGTTGTGTTTGATAGTTCTGTTTTCTCTCTCTACTATCATAAAATAGGTGGAAGCCACTCTGCTGATAACAGAACAGTGTTTCAGTGGAACATTTCAGGGTCACTGTGGGGATTAACCAATCCTACACTGCTGCTTTCTTGCTGTACTGCCTAAGGACTCCCTCGAGTGAGAGATACTTACAGCTGAAATGCCCTTCACCTACGATTGCTCAAGAACGTTGGGAATAAGAACTAGAATTGGGCACCCAGCCAAAGATCTCTACATTTCCTAGTATTGCAACAGCCCACAATCTTCAGTCAAACTAACACATCAGATTGTTTGAAAATAAAAATAAGCTAGATCCAGGCAAAGAAAGTTACTGGAAAAGAGATTTCTTTTGGCAAAGAGATGGCTTTTTCCGTTCTTTCAGACTATTTTTGAAGCATGCCAAGATAAAACACTTTTTGAATGGCCGAAAGGGAAAATGTACGGTGTATCTGGCACATAGTAAGTTCTTAGTGAATATTCTTCTGAGTAAATAAATGATAACAGACCTTAATGGGACAGGAATATGCCCTAGGACTGGCTTGTTCACCAGCCAGTTTACTCCTTTACATCTAAGAGCCTCATGTACCATTCATCAATTACAGAGATGTCACTCTAAAAGCATTACGTTTTCTACTTTAACCTGTGCCACACATCTACAAAATTACTCAGCCTGAGTTCTAAAGCATATATAAAATTTTGGTACATTTAACTACATTAAAATGTCAGCTTCCTAAAAACCAACAAAGTTTTAATTGTGTACTAAGCCCATCCGTTTACACATATCCTTTGCATCTAGAAAAATGAAATTCATATACATACTGGGGGGGAAACTCCAATGCTTACCTCGTTCGAGCAATAGCTAAGACTGAATTATAACTGTAGAAAGCCATGTTTATTTTTGTCTCAACAAGTCAACATAGGGACCTAAGGAAAGGAGCAAGTAAACAGTTCAGTATTTTTAAAACACGTCAATTAAAATATATCAGGATTTAAGTGTTTTTAACTATTGCAAGGGTAGAACATCTGCATAGTTAATGTGCAAAAATCTCCCTTCAAGTTCAGTTCCAACAATCGTGAATATTTTCATAGCTCTGGATTTGAGAACGGTACTTTGAGATGCCAACAAATGGAAATGAAAGACGATAGTGTTCATGAAGATGGTATAGTCTTCAGACACATTTTGATTTCTGGTCATTAGTATCTAGTAACCTAACTTGAATGATTGCCAAGTACTTAAAAAGCTGAGCAAGACACACATATTTGTAGCCTAAAGATATAGGTAGAAGGCAAATATCCTGGATTTGTTTTCAATTAGCTTTTTTTGTGTGTTTGTTTCATATTTGGCCAAGCTGTACTCTCTAATCCCATTTATGTAGCTGTGAAGACATACAGGGTACCTACTCTACTAATTGCTCGAGTAGAGGAAAACGGTTTCCCTTCCTAGTGATTCTCCAGAGCCCAGATTGTTTTTAAATAACCTTCACCTTCACCAAAACCTTCCCCCATCATGCGGCGCTTTTCGGCTAGGGGCAGCGTGGAGCAGCAAGGAGCCTTGGTATCTCACACTCAACTCTGCTCTCCTGCAGCTGGGAAGGGAGTGCCAGGGTCTCTCCTACACGGAAATGTCAACCACAGAGCTGACATTTTAAGTCTCTGAACCAGACTGCCGGTGGGCGGTGTCTTGCTGGAGGGAGACACGACCAGACGCGGCAGTTGATCCCTCTCCGGCCCCGGGCTGGGGGCAGCCGCACGCCCAGGGTCCCGGGGTTACCTTTGCTTCAGACACTTCACGACACGGGTGCAAAATGCGCCCTCAGCTTCCTCAGCCAGTGGCTTTCGTGCGTGTGTGTGGGTGGCCTGTCTGCTGTGGTGGGATCTGGGGGATTTTGTTATTTTTTGGTGTTTTCTTGGGAGGAGGTGCGGGGGTGGGGCAGGCCCGGGAACGACGACCCTCGGTGACGATCGCGGTGGTTGGAAATGAAGACAAGGAGAAGCAGGGTACGGAACAGAAAGGAGGAAGCGAAGCGCGGAAGGAGGGGAGTGGCGGCTGCGATCCAGAGTTTGGGGGCGCCGGTCGGGGACGAGGTCAAGGGCCGAGGGACGCGGTGGGCGCCGGTGGGAGGAGCAGGATGTGGAGGGCGCGGGCTCCGGAGGAAGCAAGGCGGGCACGGCCCGCCTTCTCACGGCCCGGGCCGGGGCCGGGGCCTGGGCCCGCCCACCCTACCTCCTTGGCCCGGCTCCCGGGAACGGCCGCCTCGGTCCTCCCAGTTTCTTCCCAAGTCCTCCCCCGGCTAGAGGGGCCAGGAGCCAAGTCTCTACGGCTCCACCTCGCCCCTCACCCCTACGTCACTCTGAGTGACGACATCGCCAGCCAATGAGCTCTCATATTCTGGGGAGGGCGGGCGTCCTTCACCTTCGCAGCCCGGGAAGCCGCAAAGTCGCGTTCCCGGCGGCCGGATGACTTCTTCGTCGGGTTTCGTTTAAGGAGCGTCAGTGCGGTGCGGCCCAAGATTGATGTTTTCCTGCCAGTCCACAGTCTGTCGGCTGTGGCTAACCCCCGAGGAAACCCCTGAATGAAGGCTGGATTAAAGAGGCTCTTACGCTACTGATAGCGTAATTTGTCGGACAGTCGCCATGGTAACCATCTTGGAGTCACGAATGACATCACTTTGCTGTATTCTCCCTCCGCCTGCCCCCCTCAACTCCGAAACAGCCTGGGAGGAGTAGAAGGGAGGTTGAAGGGGGTAAGAGAAAGAGCGGGAATCGGAAGGAAAACACCCCTCCTCCCCTTCCAGGGCCCAAAGCTGTGATGCTGTGAAATCTTTATACGGAAATGTGAATTCCACTAAAGAAATCTGTTGTATAAATTTGCTTAACAGATGTTGTTTATGATCAGTAGTTTGTGTAGAAGTCTTAACATTTAAAATGTATATTATGGTAGCTGTGAAATGATGTAGGCACTGCCGGTTTGTGGGGCACCTCAGTTCCTAGGATGGACAACTGAGCCATCTTGGGAAAGTGAAAGATCTAGCAATATTCCTGTTCCCCAGTTATCTCTTCCCATCCATTTTATCTGGCTCCAGTAAAAATTTTAGTGGTGCTACTCTAAGACCAGACAGCAAGGAATCGCTTTCGCACGGAGAATACTTCTCCTAACATGTGACCTAACCACAGGCTTTACTCATCTGGGCTGCACATTTGTAAGAGTGAAAGATGGCGCGCATTAAATTTCAGTAAAAAATGCAGACTGCTTTTAGTTCGCAAAACGTTTTTCAGCTAATAACCAAATGAATCAACTATATTAAATAGGCAAAACTTTTCAGTTTGGCCACTAGAGGTCCCTTTGTGCATGTCTGATGTTCAACTTTCCACGTAAAGGTTTCACTCCACGTCGTATGTTTACTAGAATTAAAATCTACAAAGCTTTGGTCTCTGTACCTTTCCCTCCCTGAAAATTCTTGGTGGTAAATTTTGCGCTCTAAAATGTAGATACAGCTTTCACATTAATATTATAAATTAATCACTACACTACCATGTACATGTACTTTTCTGGAAAAGATTATAAAGGATGCAAAAACATTCTCAGTTCCCTGGGAGACATTTTATACCAGGAAATATTTTTATTCATGCATTGTATTCACTTAAAACCAGGCACAGTAAAAATCATTAATTATTCATAAACCAGATGAATGAGTCTATGCCCAGCATTTGAAAGATGAGCTATGTTTTCTACCACTGCCATATGTCAGCAATCGTCTTCTAAAAAGGGTTAAAAACTCTTCTTATTGAAACCCATTTGTTCAAAACAATGTCTCTTGTTATGAGGCTTGGCGATTTCTTTTACTTTCAGGGTAACTGATTTGTCACGTAGGGGGTTTCTGTACGTAATCTTCAGAAGAGAAACCAAAAAAGTTTTTCCCCCCGTAACTCTGGCCCTGAGAATTGTGTTAGATTGCTGTCTTAATGAACTGCTTGCTCATTTTCTTTGGAAAAGAATAAACATGTTCTGAAGCTCAGAAGATGTTAGATGCTGAAAATGTAAAGTATTATTTTTAATGGCTATTTTCTAAATATGGCTCCAGATCAAATATTACTAACTGAATTTTCTAATGTTTTGCAACAAGAGACTATGCATCTACTTCACATAATTTCAATTGTAAGGTCTTGTCAGCTTGGCTATTAGAAGCAGGCTGAAGGCCGGGCCAGGTGGCTCACATCTGTAATCCTAGCACTGCGGGAGGCCGAGGTGGGCGGATCGTTTGAGCTCAGGAGTTCCAGATCAGCCTGAGCAAGAGCGAGACCCCCCCCCCATCTCTACTAAAAAATAGAAAGAAATTATCTGGACAACTAAAACTATATAGAAAAAATTAGCCAGGCATGGTGGCGCATGCCTGTAGTCCCAGCTATTCGGGAGGCTGAGGCAGATTGCTTAAGCCCAGGAGTTTGAGGTTGCTGTGAGCTAGGCTGACGCCACGGTACTCTAGCCCGGGCAACAGAGTGAGACTCTGTCTCAAAAAAATAAAATAAAATAAAAAATAAAAATAAAATAGAAGCAGGCTGAAATAAAATCCTTAGGGACAATTTACCAGCTTCTCCTTAAGGGGAAAATCCAGGTGCCAGATCAAGGAACAGTTTATCAACAAAGCAAGGAGGACCCAGGAGGGGGAAAAGAAGGATGGAGGTAGGAAAAAAAAAAAAAAAAAAAGACTAATGTAAACCCTCTTTCTAGTAGATAGAATCAAACTAGACTCAGGTGGCCCTCTTTGGCCATCTGTGTTTTTAGAAGACATACTTATCACAAATAAAAAATGTGCTTTTACTGATTGTTTCAATTTGTGTTACTACACAAAGCATAAGTTTAAAAATATTGAATGATTAACAGTAAAGGGAACTCATAATTATCAGTATCGTCCTTAGTATTAACAGGGTTATGCCAAAAGAGCGAATTCATAATTAGTACCCATTAAAATAACTGATCTTTTAGGACTCTTAACTTCTTATTTAAGTGGTATTTAAAAATAAAGTTGTAAGGCACTTCTTGTAATGGAACCAAATAGATCCTGCATATAACGTCTTTAGAGAGTATGAGGTCTACCAGTGACATGGCTTTATTATTCTCAGAATGGAGAGCACAGGCCTGGTTTGCTCATCTGACTGCTGCTTGTGTCTCCTCTGCACGTTCCCGACTCTGTGGGGCCACGTTCTAAGTCTTCATCACCAGGTCTGCACACCGCTCCGTGACTAGTTCACTGTGTCACACACCTAGGACGTGCCATTGTTTTACATAAACTTCCTAGGATGGGGTTGGGCTCGGGGATCACAGAGAACTGCCTCCCTCTTCCTCCCCTCGCTCCTGCCTGAGCCGCCTGGGACCCGTGCCCGCGACCCGCGCCGCGCAGGTCCGGCGGGGAGCAGCGGCGGGCGCGGCACGTGACTGGCACGGAGCCGCCCGGGCCGGCGGCCGGGATGCGGGCGGCGCTGACGTCGTCGTCACCCACAAACCTCCGCGCCCGCGCTGAAAGGCGGAAGGGGGCGTGCGGGGCCGGCGGCCGCGGGGAGGTCGGGGCGCCTCCTGGACCCGCCCGCGGCGCCGCCGGCCTTCTGCTGGCAACCGGGGTCTCCGCACGACCCTCGCAGCCGCGGCCGACAGGGGAGCTGTCCCCCAGGCTTGAGTCTTAAACCGCCGCCGCGGTTCCGGATGCGGGCCCTCGTGGAGGGCGCGTCTCTGACAGCTGTCGGACGGCGCCGGAGCGGCTCCGCTCGTGCGGGTCTCCAGCACGGGGACCCGCCTGCAGCCTCGTTCTAACGCTCGGGAGTGGCAGCGCGGTGTCGCTCCGAGGAGCCCCGGTGGCGCTCAGTGCGTGCCGTTACCGAATAAGTACCAAAGACCACGCACGAGCACGGGCTGCCAGCGCAGGGCCCTCTCCCGCGTCTCCCCGCCTCCCGGTTCTGCGGTGCTACCCTCCTGCGCACCATCCCTCCGGCCTCGGCCGCGCGCCCTCGGCCGCCCCTCCTCTGCGCCCCGCGGCCCGGCTTCCTCCTCCGGCCCCCCGCGCCCCAACCCGGACTGCATTTCCCGGCAGGCGCCGCGGCGCACGGCCAATGAGGGCCCGAGGATTTGGCGGCGGCGGCGCCCCGAGAGTCGGGGTGGGGGGGCTTTGTGCGCGGCGGCGGCGGGCGCGGGCGGCGGCGGCCAGCGCGGAGGCGGAGGCCGAGGGGACCGTGCACAGGTCGCCGCGGAGAGGCGTGCGGATTCCGAGCCGAGCCCCGAGGACCCCGCCGCCCCAGTCCGGCCGTCAGCCGCGGGCTCCTCTCCGGCAGCTGTGGCTGCGCGGCGACCCCCGCTCCCCCGCTTCCCTTCCCACCCCATCTCCCGCAGCCTTCCTCTGCCCCGCAGCACGCCCGGCCCGGCCCGGCCGCGGCCCTCCTCGGTGCCGGCCGCCATGGCACAGGCGTCCGGCGCGGAGAAAATCTAGCCGGGGGATTTCATGCGGCCTAGCTTGGTTCCGTCCGCTCCCCCCGCGGCCCCGGCGGCTGCCCGCGCCCCAGCCCCACTCCGGGCCTCCGTGTGTCTCCTGTGATCGTACTGACACGGCCGGGGGGTTAGAATGGAACAAACTGAAGGTAAAGTGCGTGAGCGTGTGTGTGTGCATGTGTATGTGTAACGCAAGGAAGGGCGGAGGGGGAGCGACGGGGAGGGGGCGACCTAGGATGGGGCACGGGGAGACCCCAGCAGGAAGGGGAAGCGGGTGCCTGAGAGGGTTCGGGGGAGTCTTGAAGGAGGAGCAGATGGCAAGGTGGGGGGTGTGGAGGGAACTGGGGGGTGGGGCAGGGGAGGTAGGATGGGGGTAAGAGATGGACTGGCGCTGAGCTGGGAATTGGGAGTAGAGGTGGGATGGGGGCGGGGATAGAGATGGGGACGGGGGAGGGGCAGGGAAAGAGGAGAAGAGGAGTTAGATTGGGAGGAGGTTAGGGACCTGGGTGGACTGAGACACAGGGAGGTTTGGGGTGCAGTGGAGGAACTGGAGTCTGGGAGAAGGGGGTAGAACTGGATGGAGGATATGGGGCGCCTTATGGGAATCAGGGGAGAAACGAGGGAATGGAAGTGGAGGAAAAGGGATGAGAGATGATTGAGCCAGGACGCAATAGGAGGATAGGAAACAGACGCAGGAAACTGGGAGACGTAGGATTGGGTTAGGGAAGGAAATTAACTGAATGTTGGTAGGGATGAGAACGAGCCGACTGAGCATCACAGAGTGGGAGGAAAAGAAGGGGATGGGGGTTGCTAAAGTGTTAGGAAGGAAGCCTTTTGTTCCTATATTTGTGTGTATTCTGTGCCTTTTCTTTCAAGACTAGAGAATAGAGAAGCTAGTGGTTATGGGATTGCGATTGTTGTGAAATGGGGAGGTGTGGGTTTTACTGTTTTGAGGGAGGAGGAGATGTGTTTGTGTTATGGTTGGGAGACAGGGAGAGACATGGCCATAATTTGATGGTTTTGGTGAGGGAGTGAAGACTGTTCAGATTTAAAGGGGGCAGGGGCAGCCATGTTTGCTGCCAGGCGCTGCAGTGTAAATAAATCCCTTTTCCTCTCCGACATCACTGTGAACCTGGAAGGGGCTGGCTCAGATTGTCAACCCCCTTTTTTTCTAATCATGAGCTCTTTTCCTCTTACATCTTGGGTCATTTAAAATTATTCATAACCACCAAAGGAGATAGTGATGTTTTCCATCCTGTGTGTTTTGCTGCTTTTCTCCCTCTCTTTCCCCTCTTCCTTCTGGTTGCAAACAAGGCATGCTGATGAACTGCAGCGTAAATTTAACCCTTCTAGTAAATTTAAAACTAGATTATTACTAGCTGAAGGAATCATTACTACTGTACTATTTCAAACATCGTCATGAAAAGTCTTTTAAATATTAAGAATTCATTTGTTTCAGAAGCCCCAAAGCAGTCAACATGTTTTCTGCAATTCTTTAAGTAAACAAGGAAATTGCATCGGTTATTTTACTTGGGCCTGTGCTCTTGGCAGAGCACTGTGTGGGGGTGAGAAGGGGTAGGAAGATCTGTTTGTGGTAGCTTATCTGCTTGTTGTATTTTGAATGTTGAAAAATTAGAAATGTGTGTATTTTAAAATAATGTTTCTGATAGCTCTTGCTTATAGGTGATGGGTGTGTTAAGAATAGTGTTTTCTTTTTTCGTAAACTCTCTTCCCCATCCTGTCCCTTTGCTTTCATGTAGCTAGCTCAATGCAATCTCCAAATGCCAGTTCAGCACAGTGCAATGATCTATGAAGTAGGGCTGCAGTTCTTAGAGCCTCATTGAGGTGCCAGGGTTTTTTTTTTGGTTTGGTTTTTTTTTTTTTTTTTGGTGGAAGTTCAGATCACTCTCAGGAAAGCTACTGTAACTCTTCAGTGTATTCATATGTAACTACTTTTGCAATTTGAAGTGGTTACTATTTTAAAAGTTTACATTCTGACAAACTTAGCTAAATTGGTATTCCGTGGAGCCTCTCTTATTTTCATATTGAAAAAGGTTAAATGTGTGTGACCTTTTGTCTCATAATTGCAATTGGGGTAACCCACACTGTAATACATCATACTGATATTGAAACTGTTCTTCAATACCAAGAAGACCTGTTAAAATTGTAATATGGTGGACTCAAGCCAGTTGTACTACATGTTGATTTGATCTACCTTAATGTCAACATTCTCTCAGTTGTTACATAGAAGCTTAGGATGTGTTCTTGGTTTGTTAGAAAAATTAAATTGAACATTATTAGAGTGATACTTTATGAGAGTGCATTTACTATGAAAGCCAGATTTACAACTTGGAGTATTTTGATTTGATAATATTCAGCCTCATTTTTTTTTTTTTAATTCTATGAGGAAAAGTTCCATTTAAAAAAGCCATTCATCATGCTTTTTTGGAATTTATTTTTATGGAGATTTCACATTTATATCTGCCATTTGATTGACATGTTATTTGTAATTAATTGGCAAATTATGTGCTTAACTATCAGTACCAAAAAGAGTTAGGAAAATGATCGATCATTGTATATTAAAAAATATTTTAAAAGTTGGAAGCTTGAATTGCTTTAAAAAATGTATTTTTATGTATTCAGCATTCTGTAAAGATTAGAGTCCCTTGCCCAGCCATCATAAGTATTCTGGTTCCTTGGACAGGTATCCATATAATGAAGAAGGCTATTCTCGTTAGGTGACACTTAAAACCCAAACTTTGCTCTGATTACTATGCTCATCAGCCCACCTGTTACCTGTGACAGCTTTTTTTTAAACCTTAAATTAACAGGTGCCCTCTCTTCTACTGATCAGGTTGCATGAGTTTTGGATAAAGGAAATTGATCGTTTGTGAGATTGATGATCATGGAATGAACTGTCAAATCTGATTCTAAAGACAGCTGTTTTTGGAGTTTATAATAATATTCATAATAATCCCAATAATAGCTGCTAACACTTGTCCTCTTACAGTGTGCTATGCTAAGTGCCTTACATGCATGATTTCCTTTTATCCTCTCGACAGTTTTATGAAGTTAATATTTTCAACTCCTTTTTACAGATGGAGAAACTGAGGTTAGTTAACTTAATAACATCACATGGATGGTAACTAGCAAGCCAGTATTTGAGCCCAGGTCTTATCTAATTATAGAACCTTTACTTTTAGTTTCTTTTCTCTTTCTGTCTTTCTCTTTCTGTTTTCTTTTCTTTTTTTTCTTTTTGGAGACAGGAGGGTCTTGCTCCGTCTCCTAGGCTGGAACGCCTGGGCTCAAGTGATCCTCATGCCTCAGCCTCCTGAGTAGCTAGGACTACAGGTATGCACCACCTCACCTAATTTTTCATTTTTATTTTTCATACAGATGAGGTCTCAATATGTGGCCCAGGCTAGTCTTGAACTCCTGGCTTCAAGCGATTCTTTCTCTTTGGCCTCCCAAAGTGCTGGGATTATAGGTGTGAGCTGCCGCACCCAGCCTACTTTTAGTTTCTTTTTAAAAATTATAAAAATAATACATGTTCATTGTTTTTAATGAGTTTTCAAATATTACAGAAAGTTAAGATGTTTAAAACAACAACAACAAAAGTTAGCATTCCTCATTCTCCGCTGATAACCACTTTGAAGTTTCTTGTATGTCCTTCTAGAAAATTTTCGTGTATATATATATATGTGTATATCTCTCTTAAAATACCAGTGGAGTCATACTATCTGCATTTTGGTTTTTAGTTTTAACAGGAGAGCTAGGACATCTTTTTAAATTAGTGCATGTGGATCCACAGCTTTTTTTGGAAAGGGTCGTCATGTAGTATTACATTGTTTGGAATGTTGATTAACATTCAGGTTGTTAACAGGTTTTTGCTATTATAAGTAATATAGTTAACCCTACATTCAGTTCCTAACAGCCTGTTTAAATGGAAGAGAGATAGCCCAACTACTTTATTTTACAAGAGAGAAAACTGAGGCCTTTAGAAGTTAAGTGCAAGGTTTTGGTTACAAACCTGTTATGTGCCTCTTTATACCACATCATATTCTTCCTTTCTGTGAAAGTATTTCAGCTGTCTATGAAAGCTCAAGGTGAGGCACATGTAGTATAATGAGTTAGAGGGGAGTAGGTAAGTTGCACTGAAGCAAGGGATCTTGCTTGTCTTTTTCCATACTTTGTTCACCATGTTCTACCTATAGCATATGCACAAAATATTTTAACATGAAAAAATGAATTGTGTCCAAGTTATCTTGAAGTTTGTGCTTTTTTAATGAAGTGGTTTTTGGTGGGATTTTTCCTCTTTTAATAAACTTATCAATGAAATAGGATAGCAAAAAAAAAAAAAAAAAAAATCAGAGGTTTATCATGGTCCTGGAAAGAAAATTGAGACATTGGTAAATTTTAAAAAGTGAGCTAAAAATACCTAATCGAAAACAAGTTCAAAAAAATCTTAGCAGGCATTGTTGATTACTCTGTTTGCGTAAACATTTTTTTTTTTTTTTTTTTTTGGTCTATCAAGAAGAAAATGGATTACCATGGATACTTATTCATTGGGTTCTTTTAAAACAAAAAGATAGTCTTGTCTGTTGAGACACTTAAGATGTTAAAATCATTAAAGTTTTAAAAAGATTTAGAATTTAATATCTACCCATAAAATGTTTCTCAATACAATGCTGTTTTTAGTTTTACTTTAAACAAGAAAAAGCAGTCCATTATTTTTTGAAAGAGCAACTAAGATGATTTATTCTTTTGTTAATAAACATGTCCAACATTTGAGTTTTAAAAGAATGGTGAGCTTTATTTCTGCAGGCTAATCTTTTTATAAACAGTAATAAGGGTAAATTTAAGAAATTGATTATACTATGATTTCCTAACATTTTTTAAAAGCTTACAATTTTTTTAATTTTTATTATTGACCTTAGTATGTAATACGTACTTTAAACATTTCTGTAGTATGCTGTACCTGCAGTGTGGCATGAAAAGAAGGTAAAAGGTATATTTTAAATTTTGTGAATTTGGAAGATGTTCAGTTTTTATTAAATGGGTGTGTGTTGTTACTGCTAAAGTACATCTGCTTATTGACAAGATTTTGAATTTGAGAGAGCTCTTTGAAAAAGGATTCTTATTTTTAAATTTCAGATGTGGGTCTTTCTTGTCATTAACTGTTCTACAGTGATAACTCCTCCCCCCGCTTCTTATTACTGGGTTCCCTTTTCCGTCTAGATTTAGGGCTATATCGAGGAGAAAGTGAAAAGGGAAATGAAAATTTTTTATATTTGTATAGTTTCCATTTTAACCATATGTAACACTGAAAGATAAAATATTATCTAATAATACCTTACATTTATATGGCATCTTCTGAAATGTTTGATAGAATTCCCGCAGAGTAACTTCACTTTTTTTTAAATGTGAAGTTGGAAAGCTTAAGTTAAGTAATAATCTAAAGATGAGAAATTTGAGACTTCAGGGACTCCTCAGGCCAAGTAGACTGTCATGTTAAGTAGAATAAGGTTTTCATGTTTCAATATGATTACTTTAAAACATTTATTGATTTACTTAAAGCCAGTGTCTCCCTATGTTGCCCAGGCTGGACTTGAACTCCTGGGCTCAAGCAATCTTCTTGTCTCAGCGTCTGAGTAGTTGGGATTACAGGCGCGTGCCACTGCGCCCCACTCAGGGTGATTACTTAAAAGAAACATTTTTCAAAAGAGTGTCTGTGTCCTGACTTTTTCCTCATAGCTTATATTATCCTTATTTTAATAGATAATTAAACATTAAATATCAAGTATTTTTCTACCATAGAACATGCTTTTTCTTATTTTGCTGAAAGTTATGTGCATACTTCCTAAAATATATAGGTATTTTAAATTTAAGAAATGGGATTTTGTGAGTAAAACAAAATTTAGGTTATCAAATTGATCTGAGAGTAAGCAGATCACATGCAGACTTGCCTAGAGGCATTTTGGCCATAGCTGAGACAATATTGTCTCTATTGAGTCTTGCGTTATGTAACCTCTCTTAGCTGAGGAGTCTGGAGAAAGCTGTATGGGCCGCTGTACAGTGGCTCACGCCTATAATCCTAACAGTTTGGTAGCTGAAGCAGGAGGATCACTTGAATCAGGAGTTTGAGACCAGCCTGGGCAACGTAGTGAGACCCCCCCATCTATATAAAAAAATAATAAAAATTAGCGAGGTGTGGTGGTTGGTGTGTAGTCCCAGCTATGCAGAAGGCTGAGGCAGGAGGAGAATCACTTGAGCCCAGGAGTTCCAGGTTACGGTGAGCTGTGATCACATCACTGCACTCCAGCCTGGATGACTGAGTGAGACCCTGTCTCTGGGGAAAAAAAAAAGAAAGCTATATGTAAAAAAACAAAAGCTTTAAAAGTGGGCATTTCAAAGCCTTTTTAAAGTTGTGAAACATGACATATAAATAAAGCATATAAAACCTAAATGTACAGTATAAACAAATAATTAGAAAGTGAATATCATGTAGCTATCACCCAGGTAATAAACCCTTTAAGAAAAGCTGCAGAGACAGCCTCATTGGTTTAGCTGGCATTGCCTTGGTGGTAGTTGAACTTTAGGGATGATAGTGTACGGATGTCCCAGTTTTGTTTTGTTTTGTTGTTTTTTTTTTGGTCATAAGAACCTGAAAAATTCATGAGGAGTGAGCAGATATAAAAATGGAATAACCAGTTTTTAATTGTTACTGTCAAAAGGAATATCTGGATAATTAAACCCAGCTTAACATTTAGTGATTTGTGATCATAGTGCTTTATTGAATAACAAAAAATAATACTGAATCCTACAAGAAAGTGCCATTTTATACAAAGTCTTTATTTAGAGTTCATCTCTGTTGCTCTTTTTTGTAGGCTTCAATGACTGTTAGTTTTAGATTAATATGTGAACTCTAAAATGACTTTTGCTTAGAATGTCAATTTGCCTATGTTATTAATTTCCTAGCTGAAGTATCTTATGTAACAAAAACTAGTTTGACACTCTTGCTTTGACAGTAGTGTAACCATTCAGAGTAATAACCTGAGAAGTGATCAGTAGTGACAATCTGTGTTTGACCCTGCATCCCTGGTATCTCTTGAACCTTACCTTTTCTGTGATTTGGCCAAGTGAACCAAATTTCTTTTGAAGCTAGAGGAACTTACTGGATTGTGCTTCCCTGGCCTTCTGGATTATTTTCTTACATTTTGGAAAGGTTAAATGTTGACTTTCCAGGATTATGATAGCAGAAAAAGTTGAATGTTTTTTTCCTTTGATTACTTGCTGAATATAGTTTGTTTGCATAAACCTATGCAATATGGACTTTTTGAAAAAGACATCTTTATGATATATCTGCATGTATTAAGTTAAAGTCTTTATTTTGTTATTATAATTTTGTCACTTTAAGTTGTCTCCCTTTTTTTGATCTCTGCAGGATCCAGATGCATTAGAATATAGACTATTTCACATTAGATTTTGGTGTGAATCTTCTCATTGTGCTTTACTTGAATTCCTTTGTGTAATGCAATAGGCTATTTTTTTTTTTTTTTACTCATTAAAGTGTAAGTTAATTTTTCTCGGGCAAGGATGATAAACAATTATTTTAAATCTTGAAGTGAACATATATGTTGAGTTTCCTTAGATGTGTAAGAATACATGATTTGATATAATTATTTTAAAAAATAGGGTAATTTGGCTATGTGTAAGAAGTAGAGTTAACATGCTTTTAGTTACCTCATGGTTTCTGTGTTGTTACCACCTGTACATTTAGCCTCGATCATTAGAATTATTTTTTGGGGTGATAGAATTAGTTAAGGCATTGAAGTGTGTATATGCATGCATATACATAGTACCCCTAAGAAATGCCAATGGCCTGATTAGATTTAATTTAATTTAATTTTTTAATTTTATTTATTTTTTTGAGACACAAAATCTCTCTCTGCTGCCCAGGCTAGAGTGCAGGGGCCTGATCATAGCTTATTGCAGTCTTGAACTCCTGGGCTCAAACAATCCTCCTGCCTCAGCCTCCCAAGTAGCTGGAACTACAGGCATGCACCACCACACCCAGCTATTTTTGTAAAATTTTTTGTAGAGATGGGGTTTCACTATGTTGCCCAGGCTGGTCTCCAGCTCCTGGCCTCAAGTGATCCTCCTCCCTTGGCCTCCCAAAGTGCTGGGATTACAGGTGTGAGCCACTGCACCTGGCCCATGTTTTATTTTTTAATGGGGAACTTGAACTTTTCCAGAGTGGCTACTAGTTTTACAATAACATTTATTGTGTTTAATTATGCAAGAATTTATTATAGAGAAATTAAAAACCAGTAAGGTATAAAGAAAATTAAAATTATCTAAAATCCTACCAGCCAGAAGTAACTATTAATATTTTGTTCTATATTCTTCCAGTATTTTTCTTACATATATGTATTTTTTTTTTACAAAATTGGAGTTATACATTGATATTATTTTGTAACATGTTTTATTTAATGTATTATGAAATAAATATTTTTGAGATTGTGATTTTAAAAATCAGTATATATTTCATTATGTGGGTGTGCTAGTGTCTGCTTACCATTTCTCTACTGGTGGTCCTTTGGGCATCAGTAAGAGGGTGCCTATATATCTGGGATATTATAATTTGATGAACATCCTTACATATTAAAAATCTGTGTTACTGTGTTTATTTCATTAAAATAAATTCCTAGAAGTAGAATTACCTAGAAGATATGAACATTTCAAAGGCTTTTGATACATATTTTAAATTGTTCTTTTTTAAATATTTTAATAAGTTTTATTGAGATATAATTCACATACCATACAATTCACCCATTTAAAGTAGATAATTCAGTGGTTTTTAGTACAGTCACAGAGTTGTATAGCCATCACCACAATCAATTTTAGAACATTTACAGAAAGGTTTTTAAACTCTCAGCGAGAGAGAGAGAAAGAGAGAGATAATAAATATTTAATATGCATTATATACAATAATGTATAATATGTAATATGCTTTGTTTTTAAAAATTACATTTATTTGTGACTTTAAAAGTGTAGTACAGTATACAAGAACATAACAACTCGTGTGATATATATTTTATATATATTTATGATTGAGATTTTAGAAAGTCCTCCATGAAAAGAAGGTGCATGTACATCCCATGTTAATAAAACCTACTATATAAAGTTTAAGCTGATAAAACAAAATAAGAGGTAGATATTTTGAATTATAAAATTATTCTCCTGCCTAATCAAAGTGCCTATATTGAGAGAGCCTTGTATGTGATTTAAAATATGAATATGTTTCTTTCAATTTAGAAACACCTTATTTTAGAAAATATCTATGGAAAATATGTTCTATCTATACAATCAAATGTAGCAAACTTGTAACCTTATAGGAAATATGATTTTCTTTTTATTAAGAGAGGTTTGCTTTGCTGTAACTTACCTTCACCCCTGAAAGTTGTTCTCTTGTTTTGTTTGCTTTAATCCATTTAACAAAACTTTTTTTTCATCTGGATTACCAGTGAGTGTGGGAGGTCTGCATTCCGTCCCCACATCACTTTACCACTGAGGATCAGTGTTCTCATCTCTAAAATGTAAACGAAAACTACTACTACTTGGAGTTATAGGGATTCACATTAGAAGTCCTAGAGTATGCCTGGAATAGTACCAGGCGTGTAGTTGATAATAAATCACTTTTTTGATATAAGAAAAATAATGTTTGCAGAATGCACTAGTTTTTAATCACATGTTTAATGGATAAAGAAATGAACTCATTTAGCCTAAACCCTCTTTCATAGACATTAAGTTAACAAATGCCTGAACAGAATCTTTGCATGGTTTATATGGGTGTTTCTTAGTTGGTAAGAATTCATGTTGGTTCAAGTATGAACATGAAGTTAACTTTCCAGTCCAAATTTGCTTCCACTGTTGTTATTACAACTTCATGATGATTGTAGCTTCACCAAAGCTTACTGCTTTGATTAAACAAATAGGTGATGTAAAATCTAATATACAGTGTTAAGTTCCTAATGTTCTAACTTTTATTGCTTATTTTAAAAACTAAATGTTGAATGCAGTTGAACCTAAAATTCTAAAATGATAAACAAACAAAAAAGGGCAAATCCAGACTGTTCTTTCTAGAAAAGATAAGTTTAGTAAATTGTTATTTTAGATATGACAAATTCCTTAGTACTTTAAAAACTACCTGCCATTTTTGGCATATATTCTCTTTTGCCTTTTTGTGGGGAATGGAGGATATAAGATAAAAGATGGTGAAATTTGAACATTTGTAAAATTTTAAGGACCAATCTTAGAAACCATTTTACTATAATTTAAAAGTTTGGGGAAAAGGTAGGAAAATATGTGGATGAATTGTTAGTTTACTAGAATTCATAGTGAATGGAATAAGATGACTGATAAAAGTTACTCAGTTTGTAGCAGTTTTCATTGTGAGCCAGTACCCTTGCTGTAAAGGGATTGGAAAATAATTTAGTGTAAATTTTCTTCAAGTGGTAATACCCTATCTGTTGTTGCCAGGTGTGGTCAAGAACAAAGTGAAGACAGTTGAGGTTAAACCAAATAGATAAGGGAAACAGGGTGTTTTACTAGTAAGTTTTGAATTGGTGTGAGGCAGTTCAATTGTAATGTGGTTTAGTCAGGAAAAAATAAGAACTACAAAGCAACCTAAAATGTTGTGTAACTTAATGGAATCATAATCAAGTGAAAACTGTGTGATTGAATTTAATGACAGGGTGTATGGTTAAATGAAATACAGGGTGGTTTTTTTTTTTTTTTTTTTTTTTTTTGTATTTTGTTAACTAATTATGTTCCACTTCACAAAGGTCAGTCCTAATTTAGGATATTTTAATGTCTTTGATTATCATCTTTCTCATAACACATTTTCAGTGGAAAATTTTAAGTGAAAGTTTCAGAAAACATTTTCAGTGATGACGCTAAATAAACAAATTGTGGAGTACAGTTACACTTTTAAAAATAGTTTTGCTCCATTGATAGTTTAAACTCAAGAAAATTAAAAAGTAAAAATTAGAAGAAAATGTGCAACTGCTCTAACATTTCTTAATAGAATTTTGTAAAGAGTTATGGTGGTCATAATGATTTTACCCCCTAAAATCCAATTTTTGTAGATGAATACTGGCTGTGAATTTTATATATTATTTGATATTGCAAATAAGGGTCATCTTTAAATAATGTTAAGATGGTATGTAAGACTTAAACTTAAGTTTTTTAAACCACATATATTCTTGTCAGAATGAAAATCCAAGCCATTACACTTATGTGTTGGTAACTCGGAAGACTCCCAGCTCATTTTCCCATCATTTCAGATCTCTGAATCACCTGATTTAACTAACCTCCATTATAAACTATAACTGAAAACCCAAAGATGTTATATGTCTTCAAAATGTATGCAGCTAAGTTATAGGTAGAAGCAGAACTGATTTAAAGTACATAATTCAGTAGTTCCAGTCTCGTGACTATAAGATCAATGTTAGAGTGCATGCCTCTATTTGTGGACATTTTGCTTGTCCCTGGCTTTATCTGAGTTTGTCTTATTCTAGCATATAGATCTGTTTGCTAAACGTGCTCTATGTGACTTCCTTCCAGTGTCACAATACTATTCACTTTCTTAAAAAAGTTTATAGGTTAACTTAGGTTAAGCTTTTAAAGGATGTTTTTATTTATGTCAAATTTGAAAAGTAATGTGAATCAGCACTGTCTGCTAGAATTTTCTATGATGATAGAAATATTCTTTATCTGCACTGACCAATATGGTAGCCCTTGCCACATGTTGGTATTGAACATTTGAAATATGGCCAGTGTAACTGAGGAACTAAAGTTTTAATTTTATCTTGTTTAAATTTAAATAGTTATATGTGGCTAGCATAGATTTAGATATTTGTAGTGAACAGAAAGAATTAAGTAGAAGTGGACATAATTTCACATCCTTTGCTCTTGTGATTACTGTATTTATGTGTTTTTATGGGGTTGGATTTTTAAAATCTCATTTTTCTGGAATGCTCATTATCTTAGTGAATGAATCTAGCACAGGAACTAGCTTTTCAGTAATTGTTGGAAAGCCAGAGTATTTTTTAAAATTCTTTTTATCAATGTAGTAATTAACAGATTATAGACTGCTATCCAACAAAATAATTTAAATAAAGAACACATTGCCTTCATTTCAGTATGTTTTGGACTTTATGGTTAAATAATATTTAGGGTTTACGCTTCATATTACATGGAATATTTGACTGAACCATAATTTAAATCTTTTTACTAGAGCCATATCTCAGAAGCCCCTGAAACAAAGTGAATGCAAAGGAAATAAAAGTGATGGCCTGGTGATCATCTCTTCACTTCTTCCTCCAGCCTTTCTACACGACTAATTCCTGGTTTTGATTCCATTAGTCCTTTTCATACAATCTAGCCCCCTCTCCCCGGTCACTGTATCATATTACCCTGTTTTATAGTAGTGTATCGTTATCTGAATTTTTTTGTTTATTTAAGCTCCATGAGAACAGCATCTTATTTCTTTTGAATTCTCAGGACCTAGAACAGGGTCTGGTACATAGCTGGTGTTCAGTAATGGACCAAGTCACAAACAAAACAAAAATAGGACTCTGCATGGAAACAGATATATAACCTGGCACTTGGAGTCTGGGAAGAGGCAAGGTGAGACTCAGCTTTTGATTATCTTGGCAGTGTTGGTTTGGGTAATTCAAGCTGATTAGTTTAGAATTATTTTATATAGAAATGTTTCTCTGAGAACTCTTAATTTAAAAACAAACTTTTGTCCAGTCATACAGTATGAACTAAAGCAGTTCCTATTCGCATCATAGAGTTGGAAAATGTAAATAAACATGAGAAGATATTTCCATGGTCAGTTTTTGCCTAGTCAGTCTCATTTCTTAGTGAAGATGGGTTATAGGATTTGCTCAAAGTCATTTGTGTGCTGTTGGTGGAATGGAGAGAACTGCCAACTCCTAATCTTCCAGTGTGGTGTTTTGACTTAGGATCCACGAGTGAATGTCACTGTGTAGCAGACATAGCACATTGACATAAGCAATATTTGGCTGATACTGTTTGTGTTATCTGTGAGTAGAGACCAAGTATTCTCTTATAGTAAACTGGGTGATTTAATTTCTGATTTTTAAATACCAACATGATAAATGTGGAAAAGGTTTTGTTTTTACTCAGCTGTTCCTATATATATTCTTAAATAGCTAAAAAATATTTAAGATGTGAATGCAAGCCTCTTTATTTAGGAAACTTATACATTATTTACCTTTATAAAATAAATTTCCACTTAGCAGTTATTCCTTAGAAAAAATGTTGGATTAACATAGTTCTTTCGGATGGCTATGAGAGACTTTTTAAAAAAACTGTGACTATTATATGTTTAAATTAACAGATTTTTAAAAAAATGATTCTTGCTATAGTGCTGTCTTTAATACTTACAAACTTTCTTTTTCCCTACATATTTTTGTGAAAGTCAGACACAAAATCCAATGTGGCCCAGAGATTTTAGTTGTCAGAAATTGAAAATATTAAATACAGTATTTTAATAATAAAAGTACCCATAGCGTATAAATGTATCATGCGTAGTAATGGCTTGACTGCCATTTTGTCACTTGTGTCAGGTGTACACCTAGAATGAAAATAGACTCCAGAGCACAGACAGTAGCGGCTGTGCCAGTGACACGGGGAGAAATCACTGCCATTTCTTCATGTCTGAAAGGTGACAGCAATTGAAACCTAATGGCTTTTCCTTACTGTCCAGGGACAAATTGCAGGTCACGGCATATTTGTATCCACAGATAGGACTGTTTATGTTGTGATGGAGTGGGACTTCTTTTTAAAGTGATATTTCTATTTTAGGTGCCCCACATCTTAGGTTAATGAATCTAAGAAGATTCTCCCCCACTCCCTGTTAAGCCTTGTGGGGATGTGCATGAAACTAAAGAAGGAAAAGTGAGTGGAAATGCTTTCAGAAAAGCCCCCGGTGCTGCTATCACAAATTGTGACAAATTTGGTGTCTGAAAACAACACAAGTTTATTATTTTACATTTCTGGATGTCAGAATTCTGACATGGGTCACACGGAGCTAAAATCGAGGTATCAGCAGAGCTGCATTCTGTCTGGAGAAGTCTCTGCTACCTTGCTTTTTCCAGCTTCTAGAGATCACCTGCATTCCTGGATTTGTGGTCCCCTTCCTCCATTGTCAGTGAGCAGCATAGTGTCTTCAGATCACTCTGACCTTTCCCTCCCTTTTTTACTTAAAAGGATCCTTGTGATTACGTTGGGCCCACCCGAATGGTACAGGCTACTCTGTCCTTTGCAAGATTGTGTTTTCTGCCATCCCTGTTTTCATTTAACGGCTTTCTTCATTCCCTTGTGGCACTAGCAGGTAGGGATACAGCAGTGAGCAAGACAAAAGTGCCCAGCACCTTTGTTAAGATTGAACTAGTTTTGTTTATCTTTTCTTTCCATGACTGAAAAGGAACTGCTACACTTTGCTGTGGAAATTAAAAATAAATATGAACTTCAGTTATCTAAACACATTTGGCAATTCTCTGAGCACTAAAGTTACTCAAAGACCTTCAAATATAGCATGGTGTTCTAATATAAATTGATTCTGTGTTTAGCGCAGGTTTTGTATTAGTCCATAAGTGATACAGAAAGGAAGTCATTTTATTAGAGTTCCACATTCTTTTTATCACGTGTTGCGTTCACAGTGATGCTGTTGTGACAGTTTTTCTTATCCTGTTAATAATGACTGTAGTTTTTATACACTTACACAAAAGACAAAGCTTCATGTCATAACATACCCACTCTTTGGGAAAATATGAATCATAATATATTGTCAGTAGACTATATGCTTGTCTATATGCTTGTAGAATTATTAGATTCATGGTAGAGAATAACATATTAAATATGGTTATGTAAATGTTTAAAGTTTCTCAGAAAAATGTCAGTTTGTGATTCTTTTGGATGATGTATTTATATTCAGTATTTCTAACACTTAGTCAATAAAATATTTTCTGTAATTTTATTTTTCTGATGAAAAGATTACTTGGTTGAAATAAAAAGTTTACATACTTAACATTTTTAAAAAGTATAAAAATAATTGGGGCAAATTGTGTTTAGTTGTGTTTTCCTCTTAGTGACCTGATTACCTGTTGTCAGTGTGATTTTGTATTGGATGTGTGAATAATCATACTGCAGATACTTCATAAGTTTTATACATGAGTTTTTTTCTTGGGAAAAAGCAAATCTGTGTGCTCGGGTCTAAATGCATGCTGTTAACAAACAGCCTGTGACATTTCAATAATACTAGTTATTAATGGTATTAGCTTGTATCATTTAAATTGTTAATCCAATCCTGTGGCCCTTTAGTGTAATACTCCCCTCTGTTTAGGATTGATTTGTTTACTGATAATGTTCCAGGCACTGTAGTTGGCTCTGGGCATTCAGAGATGAACTAGTTCTATGTCCTCAACATAAACTTCCAGTTTCTCCGTTTCTTTTGGCATCTGAGTTGTTTTTTTTCCTAGAATTATGTAGTGTGACATAATACAGGCAGGCAGTATTAAATGAATAAATGAATCTAACCGAGAGTGATTTCTGAGCCTCGTCTCCAGCACGTTTCCTTTGTTGCCTTTCTCCAGTAAGCTGTATGATCGCCGGGACCTTGTCTGAATTTCATCCTCATAACTTTAGTGCTCAGCTCAGTGTCTGGTCAATAGATGCTCAATAAATATTTGTTTTATTAGAGAAGCCTGTGTAGGTTGGGGCGAGGACACCCTGGCTGTAACTTTTGGTGTTCTTCCCGTTGTAGCAGCAGCAGAATGGGAAAGAAGTAGGAGCTGGCGTGAACCTCGGCCCAACCTTGTCTCAGCCTACAGAGGGCAATTAGCAAACAGCAGCTGGG
Organism: Eulemur rufifrons; assembly: GCF_041146395.1. NCBI lineage: Eukaryota > Metazoa > Chordata > Mammalia > Primates > Lemuridae > Eulemur > Eulemur rufifrons. Next base: position 22,503,354 of record NC_090994.1, on the reverse strand, counting down.
ATCCAGAACTGATGTAATAAAGTATTTTACTATTATTTCTTACACAAGTGTTTGGAGATTACACACACACAAACATGCACACACACACACACGCCCCCTCTATGTCACGATGGCCCTACGCGGTGTATCGGGTGCTAAGCTAGAGTTTGGGTAGGATGCCGTGGCAGCAGCAGGGGATACTTGGTCTGGCTTCAGAGGGTGTGAGGGGTGGTCTGGAAAAGCTTCTTGGAGTATTTTAACACTTCCGATTAAATAGAATCTTAGAGAGTGGTGGGAAATTAGAGGAGAAATGCTGGAATGGTGCGAGGCAAGATGGGAAAGCTGAAATAGCAGGAGACACGGTTGGACGGGTGGGCAGGGCCCAACTCGTGAAGGCCTTCAACTTTTTGTATTTGATTCTGAGGCATGGAGAGCCATGGCATGTTGTTATATTTGAATGGGTTTTTGTTTTGTTTTTAAGTCCTGTCAATGTTGCAGAGAGTGGACTGGAGGTAGACAGCGTTGGAAGCAGGAAGATCGGTTAGAAGCTGTCCTTCTAATCCAGATGAGAGGTGATAAGGCAGAGCCAATGAACATAACAAGAATGGGCAGATTCGGAAGAAAGTTGGAGGGTAGAAGTCAGCTTTGACTTATGCATTGCAGTTACCTTCTCCCAGGCTGGGGGGGTCTGTTCATTTGTTTGTGTTGTCTTTTGTCGTATAGCTTTTAAGATTGATGATGTTGATTTTGTCATTCATTTCCTGTGTGTTTTATACTCATTATGTATTATTATTTAAGCAATCCTTTCCCACCCTGGGTTCATAAAGATCTCCTGTTTCTGTTTTTTCTTAAAGTTCCTAAGTTTTATTTTTTATATTAGGTCTTTAAATTTTTTTTTTTTTTTTTTTTTGAGACAGAGTCTCACTCTGTTGCCCAGGCTAGAGTGAGTGCCGTGGCGTCAGCCTAGCTCACAGCAACCTCAAACTCCTGAGCTCAAGGGATCCTCCTGTCTCAGCCTCCCGAGTAGCTGGGACTACAGGCATGCGCCACCATGCCCGGCTAATTTTTTCTATATATATTTTTAGCTGTCCATATAATTTCTTTCTATTTTTAGTAGAGATGGGGTCTCGCTCTTGCTCAGGCTGGTCTCGAACTCCTGAGCTCAAACGATCCGCCCACCTCGGCCTCCCAGAGTGCTAGGATTACAGGCGTGAGCCACCGCGCCCGGCCTATTAGGTCTTTAATCCACCTGGGGTTGGTGTACTCTATGGTGAGGGTCTAAACTTTTTTCTCTCTACATAAGCGGTTGTCTCAGTACCATTCTTTGTATCTCCTGTCCTTTCCTCACTACTCTGCAGGCTGCTTCTGTCCCGTGCCACGTTCCCATATAAGCTTGGGTCTGTGTCTAGAATCTTATTCTGTCTCATTGTCTAGCCCTTTCTAGTACCTTACCTTTTAATTACTGTAGCTTAATAATAAATGTAAAGCTTTTATTTTTAAACACATTTAATGTGTGTGCAAATCGGTAATTCTCTGAATGGATATTGTAGACTTTATTGTTGAGAAACATATATAAGTGCTTTCTTGATTTTTTTTTCGCCCCCCTAGGGCATTCTATTTTTTATTGAGATATATTTCAATATTCCATAAAATTCACCCTTTTAAAGAATATAACTTGGTGAATTTTAGTGTATTCACAAGGTTGTGCAGCCATCACCACTCTGTAACTCCAGAACTTTCTCATCACCCCGAAAAGAGACCCCATACACATTAGCAGTCACCCTCTATTCATTCCGTGCTCCCAACTCCTGGCAACCACTAATCATCTGTCCCTCTGGATTTACCTATTCTGGACATTTCATATAAATGGAATCATTCAGTATGTGGCCTTTTAATTCTTATTTAAATTGAGTAAAATTGCTAGATTAGCAGGCATTCTATGGAAATATTACTGTGTATTTAAGAAAGTAAGGCAAGTGGGGCATGGTGGTGAATGCTTGTAGTTCCAGCTATGAAGGCAGCTGAGGCAGGAGGATCACTTGAGCCCAGGAGTTCAAGGCAATAATGCAATATGATTGCACCTGGGAATAGCCATGGCACTCCAGCCTGGGCCCATGTAGTGAGACCCCATCTCTAAAAAAATTTTTTTTAATTAAAAAAAAAAGAAAGGACAAAATATCATATCTTGGTAGGGCAAAAGAGGAGAAAATCACCAGTATTTATTTCTATTTTGTTTTTTGTTGTTCAAGGATCAAATTCACATTTTATTCTCCCTCAGTTATTGAAAAGAGTAGCCATTCTTACTCTTTTACTTAGTTACTTAATGACTAAATGTCATGTAGCAAAGCCTGTTCTAGAAGAGCGACTTCTGTTGATACATCTTGAGTTTATTATGTGTAGACAGAGCGAGACTACATTGTTTCAGATGCATGTTGTCAGTAGTTGTATAAAAATGACATGATTTGCTTCATATCGGTGGAAAGTGAGTAAACTTATGTGAAAATATAAAGGGAATATATTCTTTCCTGAATTGTTTGTTTTTGAAGCAACCAGATTTTCCAGTTTAGCCCAGAAATTAGTCAGCAGCTTAGAGTTCTTTTTAAAAGGCTACCTCGGAAAGTACCTTTAAGTCAAGATACCCAGATAAGGTTTACTAATATAGAACATTTATTTTGCATACTAAAATGCTGTAAGCCCTTTGTGTCATTTGGAGAACTGATGTTTTATTAGTATAACTGCTAAAAAGTAGTGCAGGAAAATGTTTTCTCCTAAATCATAGCCTTAAACTTTCAAAGAATCAACCTCAACCAGAATAGTAGTTAAACTTCTTTAAATGATTCAGAGTTTGACCAACAGTTTTTTCAAACCTCATAGTTCTGACATCTTCAAATTTTCTTTAAAAAAAGCCATAGGGAACTAAAAATTTGTTAGGTATCTGTAGAATTAATGCCATTATATTATATAATGGCCTTGGGAAGTCCAAATATATGCATTACCATGGGAATTTAACAAATTGTTTGACAGAAAATGCCCAAAGTAATCACAAGTAATTTGCATCTGTGCTATTGTATTTAAAACTTTTTTTTGATACCTGTAACTACCAACTGTATAACATTTAGGTGCCATTAAAAACTCTTTGTTCTGTTTATGGATAAAATAGTTAAATCTTGTAATCTGATGGGGTGTTTGTTGCCTCAGAGGATAAAATAATCTAAAAACAAATGAAACAACCACTTCCATTTGTAATTTTGTTTGTATTTCCTTGGCAAAAATTTTCAAGCAGGTTCCATTTTGTTTGAAAGGTTGACAATGAGTTGTGTAGTCATTGTACCAAATTTGGTTATTGCTTGTCTATAAGGAGGGCTACATTAGATAATATCGATTCTGGCTGCTTTTAGTGAATAAAAGATGAACTTTGTTGTTCATTTCCTTTTTAATGCAATAGGGGCATGATTAAGTTCTTAGAACCAGCTGGTTGGCTTTTTTTTTTCTTTTTCTTTTTTTTTTTTTTCCTCCATAAACTCCCAACCCCATCCCTGCTTTTTATGTGGGGGCAGGAGGATAAAGTTAAAATGTGATTAGAAAGGACTCATGGCTTGTAAAACAAAAATAATGGTTTCTTAGTGTAATTTGTGTCCTGTCCAGAGGGCAGAAATTGACTTTTGCTTCTGTTCAAACTTAATGGTAGTGTGTTTTTGCTCATTTTTAAAGGTGTGTGTTTGGGCTTTTAAAAAATATTTATCTCCTACTTCCAAAAAAGGATGAATAGTTTACAGTTATAAAAGAAATGTAATAAAACAAAATAACATACTTCTGTTATTTTTTTGTTGTTGTTGTTGAGACAGAGTCTCACTTTGTTGCCCAGGCTAGAGTGAGTGCCGTGGCGTCAGCTTTAGCTCACAGCAACCTCAGACTCCTGGGCTTAAGCGATCCTACTGCCTCAGCCTCCCGAGTAGCTGGGACTACAGGCATGCGCCACTATGCCCGGCTAATTTTTTCTATATAGATTTTTAGTTGTCCATATAATTTCTTTCTATTTTTAGTAGAGATGGGGTCTCGCTCTTGCTCAGGCTGGTCTCGAACTCCTGACCTCGAGCGATCCACCCGCCTCGGCCTCCCAGAGTGCTAGGATTACAGGCGTGAGCCACCGCGCCCGGCCTCTTCTGTTATTTTTAAACAACAAACATTTGCTATTCTATTAATAAAAATTAAATAACCTTTAAGTGATGACAGCCAAAATGGACAGTACAGACTTTATAGCTTATAGTCAAAGGATCACTCAGATCACATGATTAGATTAAAATATGAATAGGATGCAGAACCAAAAAGAATGAGGTCTTAAAAATGCTGGCATTAAGGGAATTTTATTATTCTTCCTATAGGTTAACCATGTTCTCTCAAGTTTTTGCTTTATAGAGGCTCTGGTTTCACTCTAGCAGGCCCGTGTACTGAAAACAATGGGCCATATCTTAAAAAAAATTAACTATCCCCTCCCCCATTTTCTTCTTGGTGTAGATTTGGGGAAAAAAATCGTCAAATGAGAATTTCCCTTGGTGTTGTCACCCAGAGATATTCATGTTTTATCATGAATTGTGAGTCACATTCTGAGGAAGTTTGGGGGGAGTACATATGTATATATTATTAATAAATTGATTTCAAATACAGGATCACATTAAGTGATCAGTTAGAAATCGGTATATGAATATATTTGATAACTTTTTCTTTATACCTCAAAGAATCCATACTTAAGCTTGCCTGTATGTACTGCATTTCAGTTTTTGGAGTTTGAAATAAAATGATCATTTAATTTTTCAACATTACATGTCTTTAAAATGTTGTGTTTTTTTTTTAAATAATGTTCTTGCTACAGAAATTGCCAAATGTAAAAATGCCAGATTTTCAAGAACGAGCATAGCTGGTTCACTGCTGTAGACTATCTGCATGCACTCCATTCCTGTTACTATGGAAACACATGCAGGATGGATTTATCATAAACCTTGAGAAATGTTCCTTGCAACAGTTCACATAAAGAAACATCTGGATCCCTTGTTTATCCTGGGGTAAAAGGAAGACCACCCTCTTCCTCTGTGTTGTGGAAATCATGCTAAATTCCACTATTTTTCTCTAGCTGTAAAAATTCTAATGCAGATGTATCAAGTACACTTTTGTTTTGTAGTATCATTGATTATATTTACTAGAATAGCTTTGGAAAATGAAGAATGATGTTCATGCTGATTCAGTTAACTATGACTATGACAGTTGTGTTTTCAGAGTTGCCACATTCTGAATTTCAGACCAATAGTATTAATAACAAGATTTTAAATAGATATGTTTGTATAAGATTTATGTGTGTATATATATATATAAATATATATATATATATATAAAAATATATATTTATTTTTGGTCTTTGGTTGAGTTAACCCTCCCTGAAAGTTCATTTGACTTCATGCCAGTCTCTTGGGACTTCAAACGTTGCAGGGAAGTTTAGCCTAGAACTAAAGAGAATCTCGGTGGTGTCTAAGTAAGCAGTTGGCAGTCAATTTTTACCAATGATATCACCTGAGGAGATTATAACTGCTTTTTTATTCTCATCTCCATGCAAAGACCCTCAACAGCTCCTTAAAGCATTTCATTTATATTTAATAACTCCCTTAAGTTTACATAGTTCAGTTTCAAAGATTTATTGAAGTTCTTCCTCCGAGCCTTTGAGTTGGGTTCTAAGTTGGTAATTTTATATAGGAATAAAATTACTTCCTGCTCTTAAGAAAACTCACATAAACAGATTGTTTCATGATTAATTCTAAGAGGCATGCATGGAGTGTCTTAGGAATACAGAGGAAAGTTACTCAGACTAATTTAGAGCTTAAGTGACTACTTCTTGGAAATGACTTCCTGAGCTCGAAAGATGGTTAAGAGTCAAGCAAAAAAAAAAAAAAAAAAAAAAAAGTAAAAGGGCATATTACGCATAGGAGATAATACTGTAAAGACACAGAGGAATGAACTCATAGTGCGCGTGGTCATTTCCAGTAATTCAACATTACTAGAGGATAAAAGTAACTTGAGGTTGAACAGGTCAGGTAGGTAGAGACCTTGCTTGGACGGCCTTATGTGCTCTGTCAGTCAAGGTGTTCGGATGTTTTCTGGGCAATTAAGGACATTCTGTTATATAAACAGAATACCATTATCGTACTCTTAAAAATTAATAGTTTCATTGTTTAATAGCCAGTTCATGTTTAGAATTCTCCAGTTGTCTCCAAAATATCTTTTTATTGGTGTGTATTTAAATCTAAGCCTCAGAATTCATGTATTGCATTGGGTTGTTAAATCTTGTCTCTTAATCTAGGGTAGTCTTTCTAGCTTTTGTTTGTTTGTTTACGACATTAGCTTTTTTGAAGAGCCCAGGCCAGTTGTCTGAGAGAATGTCCCACATTTTGGATTTGTCTGATCATGTCCTCATTTTAGATGCAGTTTAACCTTTAGGAAGAATACTTCAAAGGTGATGATGTGTTACTGTGTCACATCATGAGGCATGTACCGCTACTGCTAGTGCCATGTTTAGACACTTGTTTAAAATGGTGACCACCAGATATCTGCATTGTACATATTTCTGTTTGTAGTTAGTAAGCAGTCTGTGGAGTAACATTTAAACAGTCATTTCACTTGTCTCATTTTTGCTTAGAAACCCTTAGTGAGTCCCCATTTCTTAGAATGTAAGCATATAAATATGTTCCTGATACAAGCCCTTTGTTAGATGTGTTTTGCAAATATATTCTCCCTGCCTATAACTTGCCTTTTTGCTTTCTTAACTCTTTTTTTTTTTTTTTTTTTTTTTTGAGACAGGGTCTCGCTCTATTGCCTGGGCTGTAGTGCAGTGGCGTCGTCATAGCTCACTACAGCTTCAAACCCCTGGCCTCGAGCAATCCTCCTGCCTCAGCCTCCCAGAGGGCTAGGATTACAGGTGTGAGCCACTGCTCCCGGCCTTCTTAACTATTTTGAAGTCCATTTTATCAATCTTTTTCTTTCCTTTTTTGTGGTTTTTGTGTCCTATTTAAGAAATCTTTGCCTAACACAGTGTTATATTTTCTCCTATATCTTATTCCAGAAGTTGTATAGTTTTGACTTTGGCATTTAGGTTTATAAACTAATTTTAGTTATTTTTGTGTGTAATAGACTGAAGTTCACTGTTTTTCATACAGATACCCAGTCAGTTGTTCTAGCCCCATTCGTTGGAATTACTGTCCTTTCCCAGTGAATTACTTTGGCACCTTTGTGCAAGAGCAGTTGACCACATAACTATGGCTATCAACGTTATTTTAATTTTTTGTTATAAGGAGCATAACACATTTTTATAAGACAAGGGGTTAGTGGGCGAGTAAAGTTACGTTGAAAACTAATATACCCAGAAATCTGGCAGATAAATGGAGGGATGCTAGTTACAAGCCATTTGAGGGCAGGTGGTCTTTCCCTCATTTATTAATTGAACAATATTGAGTGTCCAGCGTTGAATAAGACACACATGCTCCTGGCCTCAGAGAGAGGGCAGTCAAGTGAGGGAGGGAGAGAGTAACAAGGCAATCACATTCTTGTTCAACACATGTGGTGGGAAGTGCTATAAAGGAGGAAAAGTAGGCTTAGTAAGGAGAGTGAGCAGGGGACCCTAGAAGGCCTCTCCGAGGGGTTATGGGTTTTCCAGGGAGCTGGAGCAGCGCCTGTGAACTTGGCACATTGAGAAACTGAGAAGAAGCCAGTGTGGCTCAAGTGCATGAGTGCAGGGCAGAGACGATTTGGGAGAAGGAAGCTGAGGGCTGACTGTGCAGGGGCTTGCTGGGCTTGAGCAGGAGTTTGGATTTTATTTGAGTGCCGTGAGAAGGCAGTGAAGGTTTTGGTTTTGGTGTATTTTAGTAAACTATGTAACCATCATCTAGAGCAATGAATTGAATACAACCAGAACCCCAGAAACTTCCCTTCTGACTCCCTCCAGTATATACAGCTCCCCAGCCCACAAGCAACTAGTACTGTGACAGCTGTCACCATAGGTTTAGTCTTACCTTTATCGTAGTTTTGAACCTGCATAAATAAAATTGCACTGTGTGCTGTATAAGTGGAATCATTGTGTCTGGTGGCTTTCACTCACAACGACATTTGTGAGGGTCATCTGTGGTGTTGAGCACAGCAGTAGTTTCATTTCCTTGCTGTGTTGCTGAAGGTTTTCAGGGGGACAGTTGCATGATTGGAGTTGTTTTGGAAAGGTCACTGGGTAGCACATGGAGAAGTGGATTCTGGAGAGGCTGGAGGAGAAGCACGGAGACTGGGAAGCTAACGGTGGAACAGACAAGGTGAGGTTTCGTCACAGCTTGGACTGGTGTGAGGAGCAAAAGAAACGGGAAGAAACAGACGAGTGTGAGAGAGAAAACTCAGGCAGTTTGCCGATGGAGTCGGTAGGCGTGGGAGTGAGGTGGAGAGATGTGTCTTGATTCTCAGGTTTTTGGCTTGAACAACTGATATGTAGAGGTTTTATTTATTTATTTTTGGATGGGAAAGATTGGGGGAAGGACACATTTAAGTAGAATAAAAACTAAGAGTTTGTTATTAGATATTTTAAGATATGAGAGGAGCTGTCAAATAGGCGTTTGGATTATGGGTATGGAGCATATTGGAAAAAAGTGAAAAAGTGGGAAGTCTGGATAGTTTGCAGATCGCAAGGCAGCTGCCGCGTCAGGAACACGGTATTGGATTTAGAAGATCTGAGTTTCACCGTTTTATTCAGCTTCTGTTGGCTGTGTGACAAGGCAAATCGCTTGATCTTTTTGAGCTCCATTCTTTCACATCTTTCCTTTCAGTTTGTTCATTAAATTCCATACTCATGTATTTATTGGTGGTCATTTCACAATTGTGTCTCTCATGAGATTGTTAGTTATATACGAAAAATGGGAACAATTTGTTTCATAGGATTGAACAAAGGTAATATATAAGTGAGACCACAGTTTACGGATATTTGGCCCAGTGGATGCTCAGGAAGGTTAATTGATGCACTTACAGTTTGGGTTGGTAGGAAAAAGTCAGGTTCTAGAAAACCTTGAAAGGCATGGAGGGGATTTGGCATAATACAAAGTTTTAGAGTTTCTTAATATGAGAATAGATTTATTGAAGTTTGGTTTTGGGAAGCATCATCTAACTGCTGTGCAGGAAGAAGTTAGAGGCAAGAAATATCGAGAAAATCAGTCATCACAGGTCAGGGTGTCGTGCTGAGGTCTGGTCTGGGTCTTGTCATGGGCTCAGAGATCAAGAACAAATGAGAGAGAGTTCAAAGAAGTACAGGATTTGCTCAATGACTTGTTTTATGGCTTAACAAAGAGGGAAGAATCACATGAGCCTGAGGTTTGTAGTCTGGGAAGCTAGAAGCTCGTGGAAGCAATGACAAATCCGAGATACTCGAAAGGGAAGCTGGGTTAGGGAAAGGAGAGTGCGTTCAGTTTTCAATGAATGACTTTTGTAGTAAGTTTATAGTAAGGCTGTCCTTAGGAAGTTAGTTATTCTCTGGCGGGGAATATTGTAGAAAGAACGCAGGATTAGAAATCAGAAGATTGATTCTTTTTTAGGCTTAGTCAGTAATTAGCTTTGTAGTCTCGGGAAAGTGAGCATCTCAAGTGTCCAGTGTAGTTATCTGGAAAATGAAGCTAACACACACTTTGCCCTGTCGGCCTTACAGAGTTGTTTTGAGGATCAAATAAGAATGGTACGTAAACACTCTGTGATTGCAAACCCCTAAATAATCGTAAGATGGTAATGTTACTTATTTTCTTAATTCAAACTAAAATGAAATCTTTGGAGCTAGGGCTAGAGAAGAGAAGAAAAGGGAGGACAATACCAAATTTCTGAAAAGCTTATATTTGGAACTAAATCAAAGCATTAGAAATCTGAGTCCCTGAATACATATGCCTGGAAAACCTTATAGACTATAATTTGGGAGACTAATCTGGAAGCTGATCTTCAGTTACAAGAACCAAAACAAGGTTGCATCTCGTTAGACATCAGTATCTAACTTGCCTTCAAGTTGGAAGTATGAATGAGAACTCTTGAATTCTACCTGTATAGTTGCTTCATGTGTGTTAACAGAATTTTAAAACATTTGCTTCTTAATGTCTTTTGCTGTGAGCTATATGTTTTTTCCAAGGGTTCAGTTAGGGCAATGTTTCAATTCTTAAGCTATGTATGAAGAGATGATTTCTAACAGATTGTCAGCGTTATCCGTAAGTATGATATGCTGGTCAGGAGCACAGACCCTGGAACCAGACTGGCTCTGTCAACTAATTACTAGCAATGTGCACTTGAGCGAGTCATTTACCTTCTCTGTGCCTCTATTTCCCCATCTTTAATGGGAGATAAGATCTGCCTGAAAGTTGTTGGGAGGATTAAATATAGAATTGTATGTAAAACACTTAGAATGGTGCCTGGCACATACAAAGTACTATATGTGTTAAGGGTGGCCATTGGAATAGTTGTTATTTTGACAGTGACCAAGGAATAAAGTTCATGAACAAAAGGAACAAATCCTTCTCTCGGGACTGATAGCTAAGGGAAACAGAAGTGATCTATCTAGTGGTACATGGGCTTTAGAGCCAGACATGCTTAGATCCAAATTCTAGTTCTGCCCCTTTGTTTAGTAGTTTAAATAGGCCACCTAACCCCTGTGAAGCTCGGTTTCTTTTACCTACAAACCAGAAATCACAGTACCTATCTTGCAGAGTTGTTATGACAATTAAATAACGTATAAAGTGCCTGACCCAGAGAAGATACTAAGAAAACGAGAGTGCTCTCTATCCCTCCTCCCCAGGGTAGAGCAGTACGGGCAGTTCAATTTCTTGTGTGCTCTTATTCTTTGTTTGCAATTTTAGAACTTCTAAAATTATTTCCATTTGCTAACAGAATGAACGGCTGCTATATAATTGGATACACCTTGAAAAGTGTATTGTTAGCTTTTGTTCCCCTCTTCCCTTTGTTGTGTGGGTTACTTGCTTTATTATTATGGTAAATCCTACTGGAAGGAAGATGGTAGATATTATTAATCAGTGTTTTATTAATAATTCTATTATCAACAATAGAATTGTCAGTAATAGAGTTGGCCTGGGATGTAGCCTCAGAATCCTTCAGTATTCCAGGTAGCTACAATCAGTTCATCAGAGTTGACACGGTAATGAAAACCTATTTGTCCTCCCTGATTTAGAGCTTTCTAGAAGAAATGTTTATGAGGTTATCAAAATACTATATGGACTGTCCGTTAATCCTCTGTCTTGAGATGTGCACTTGTCAAGCCTTATGGCAAGGCAGGGTGGTCTTGTAGCATTTCCTAACAGATGTATATCTATATTACAACATTATTACAGAACGTAGGCATCTTTAGCCACCTTCTAGAGAAGGTGCAATAATTGTAAAAGTACAGTGCATTAATTATAATGCAGTGATCCAACCAAGAGTGTGCATCAGAGTCAGCTGGGATGTGGTCTTAAAATACTCGCCCTCCGGGCCTCACCCAGATTTATTGAATCAGAATCATTAGGAGGTAGACCCTGACACATGCATTTTGTAAAAGTACCCCAGATGCTTCTGCTATATATACCACTTGTTAAAAACAGCTAGATACTGGCAAGAGTATAGAGAATCAGACATCCTCACACACACATTATTGGTATGAGTGTACATTGATATAGTACAGCCCGTAGAACAATTTTTCAGTATCAATATTTCAAAGCTGTCCTATACAAATACATGTATGCACAAAAATATAGTTTAAGAATGTTTTTCTCTAAACGTGTTTATAATATCAAACAGTTGTAAGCAACTAATTGATTATGAGTACACAAGTGGTTAAATACATCACATTTGTTTATCATGCAACCAGTTAAAGAATGAATATGTATGAAAATTATCTGTACGTGTAGATGTAGAACTATAACTAGGCTATATTGTTAAGTTAAAAAGGCAAGTCACAAAATAAACCCTACTTGTAAAATTTTATGCCAGTGAATAGACAAAGATGTGGAAGGAGACTCACCAGCGTGTTTGCAGTGGTTGTCTGTGGCACAGAAGAGTGGGAATGATGGAGCCCGGGTGAGAGGGGCCTTTTTACTTTTAAATACTTGATATTTAAAATATCTGCAACAAGATTTTGTTTTCATAATAACAAAAAGAACCATTGGACTAAACATGGATGATTTTAAAGGAAGCTCTTACAGCCAGGCATGATGGCTCACGCCTGTAATCCTATCACCCCGGGAGGCGGAGGTGGGAAGATCATCTGAGGCCAGGAGTTCTAGACCAGCCGGAGCAACATAGCATGACCCTGTCCCTACAAAAAAAATAAAAATTAAAAAGAAAAGGAAGCTCTTACGGAAAATAATTTATATGTGTCAGGACACTGCTGATTTTGTTTTAACCTGAGACTTGCCTAGAACTTGGGAAACAGAAAGGAATGTCAAAACTTTTTGCCTGTTTGCACAGAGGATAAAATTTTGTTGCCACGGTTGTTGTGAAAGTAATCAAGAGTTTCAAACAGATAAGCATTTAAGATAAAAAGTATTTGCCCTGTATCAGGATTATATTGGCTGTTTTAGAAAAATCTAATATCTATGCATATCTGCACATGAAAATTGGGTTCAAAACCATTTACTTTAATCCTTTATCAGTTGATTAGCATCTAGCCTATGAGGATATTAACACATTTTAATCCCCTCTTTTGTAATTTTAGGCCCGATGAGAGAAAGGGAAAGTTAAGGATGCTGGAGCAGAACAATGGATTTCTCTTTCTCTTTCATGCAAGGGATCATGGGAAACACAATTCAGCAACCACCTCAACTCATTGACTCCGCCAACATCCGCCAGGAGGATGCCTTTGATAACAACAGTGACATTGCTGAAGATGGTGGCCAGATACCGTATGAAGCTACCTTGCAGCAAGGCTTTCAGTACCCACCTACAACAGAAGATCTTCCTCCACTCACAAATGGCTACCCACCGCCAATCGGCATGTATGAAACTCAAACCAAATACCAGTCATATAATCAGTATCCCAATGGGTCAGCCAATGGCTTTGGTGCAGTTAGAAACTTTAGCCCCACTGACTATTACCATTCAGAAATTCCAAACACAAGACCACATGAAATTCTGGAAAAACCTTCCCCTCCACAGCCACCACCTCCTCCTTCGGTACCACAAACTGTGATTCCAAAGAAGACTGGCTCACCTGAAATTAAACTAAAAATAACCAAAACTATCCAGAATGGCAGGGAATTGTTTGAGTCTTCCCTTTGTGGAGACCTTTTAAATGAAGTACAGGCAAGTGAGCACACAAAGTCAAAGCATGAAAGCAGAAAAGAGAAGAGGAAAAAAAGCAACAAGCATGACTCATCGAGATCTGAAGAGCGCAAGTCACACAAAATCCCCAAATTAGAACCAGAGGAACAAAATGTAAGTTGAAACATCTTTTTGAAAAATCTTGTAATTTTTCACATTTACTGGAAGTCCAGGAGATCTTTTTCAGTTTTTATCTCTTCACATATGAATGTTTCTGGTAACTTTTTTCTTCTAATCACTAGCACGGTGCTTGGAGTATTTATTATAATAGGTGCTGAGTAAATATTTGTTCAATAAATGAATGGACATCATTAGAGCGAAGAAATATTTTTAAAATGTGACACTAAGAATCTTGCTTCTTATGTTTTTTTGTCCTAATAGCCTCAATTATTTTTATTTGTTTGTAATAAATTCCTGATTTTTCAAGATGAAGAGGAAAGGCAAAGAAAAGATGGTTAATTAGATTTGTTTTTCATTATTTTAGACCAACTTTTGCCAGTAGAGCTTAGATTTAACATTCATTACTAATATGTTTGCTACAAACTAACTTGAAGTAATGAGAGAACTTGTTTTATTAAAATCAGAGTTAGTATTCATATGTATTGATTAAAACTTCAACCAGAGTTTTTATAAAAGTTATCCTCATCAGTAACTTAAGACTCTTGCTGCTGAATTTTTTAATATCTGAGGTTTGCGTGTGAATTTGCTTAGCAATAATAGTAAGCAGGTAACAAGTCAATTCTAGCTTGAGTAAAGAGTTCATAATATGAATTGCAGATGTTTTCTAGACATTGATTTGGGAAGAAATTAATACATATTTATTTTTGTGACAGTTATCTGCTTTTATATGTGGTATGCCTGAATAAATTAATTTGTTATCTTCTGTTTCAAGAAATGTTGACTTCTTACCAACTCATCTTTTCCTTGGTAGCTGGGTTCTATTACTTCCTATAACTCAAATGTGATCTTTTTCTGGAGTAAAGATCACAATGGTTCTGGAATCTCACAAGTTCCAGTGTGACATTTCAACGTGTTTTCTCATTTTTCTGTAGTTTATTCATTTAACAAATATTGATTGACTAATGTGCTATACACTTGCTAAGAATTGAAGCGATGATGGAGAGTAAAGACGCCTGCTCTCAGGGTGCTTATATTCTAGTGCGGGGAGCCAGAAGATAAGTATGTGTACATAAGTTCAGATGGTGTTGAATACTGTGAAGAGAATCAAACTAGGCAACGAGATAAAGAGTAATCAGGGACACTTAGCTATTCTGGTATCTTAGTTCTGCATCTGTAAAATAAAGGCTTTGGAACTAGATGATTTCTGAAAGGCCTATTAGTTTCCTACGTCATTTATTAAATGCCCACCACGGAACCTAGCTCATATAGTATCTTATACTGTTCATTTTGTAAATGAATAAATGGAAGGAGAGAAATTAACTTTCTGTGCTGCAGGTACATTCACTGTAGTATACCTTACCTAGACCCTCGGTAAAAAGATACGTGATGCACTGTGGCCCTTGGGAATCCCAAAAATGCATAAAACCTGAATTTGGTTTTAGCGTATTAGTTCCTGAGAACTGTCTTGCTGGCCTGTCTTGCTTTTGCTGTATAGAATCTGGCACATAGGAGAATATCTAATTTTATTTACTCGGCTAGACTTTTTGCCTTTATTGAAAAAGTTAGTTAAAAATATATTTCAAGGCCAGGTGGGGTAGCTTACCCCTGTTGTAATCCCAGCAACATAGCTAGACCTTGTCTCTACAAGAAATAAAAAAATTAGCCGGGCATGGTGGCAAACACTTGTAATCGTAGCTGCTTGGGAGGCTGAGGCAGGAAGATCACTTGAGCCCAGGGGTTCGCGGTTACGCTGAGCTATGATCATACCACTGCACTCTAGCCTGGGTGACAGAGTGAGACCCCCTGTCTCTTATTTAAAAAAAAAAAAAAAAAATATATATATATATATATATATATGTATATCTCCTGCAATTAGAAGCAGGATAAAACAGTCTGTTTTTCATGTCTGCTTTCTGCTCAATTAGAATCTAGGGAAAAATTCATTGCAGTTATGTTTCCAGTAGTCATTCTGCAATGAGATTATAAAACCAGTTTTGTCTTCATTGAATATCTGCAGTGCCTGGCTTTTCATATCACGCAAACCTTCAGTTAACTGTTATATCCAAGGATTAAAATGTTTAGATATAATTTAAGAGTTTTAGTTCATTTTCTTATTAAATCATGCTGAGCAAAATTTAATAGTTGATTATTTAGGATCTTATAGCTTGGGGTAAAGGAAAATATCAATATTGTCCAAAGGTAGAGCTGTAGAAAGTGGCACTGATTGCACTGAATATTAGGAGGACCAGTGCCTGAAAGCTGAGTCTTGGTGGGAAATCCAGGTGTTTTTCTTGTCCTCTCTCCCTGTCCCCTTCTTCCTCCCTCCCTCCCTCCTTCCCTTCTCCCTTCCTTCAAAGAAGCAGAGTGAAGAGCTAAGTTCTTGTTAATTGAATTTTGATTAATTGAAATTTTATCACACATGGGGGCAGTTGTAAGCTTGAGAAATAGGTGCCATACAAGTTGTACTCCATTCTGCCAAAGAGAACTTCAAGGCCAGAGCTCCCAAGGCTCTTGCTTATCTTTAGCGTCATGCTTTTTTCCTAACCTGAGCAGGTGACTAAAGATGCACACCTGTTTTGTAACCTTACATGTTTTTAAATTAGATTTCCTTAACTAGAACAGCATCCCCACTGCTTCCTTCAGGACAGTTGTTTTAAGTGTTTTAATATTTGATACCTTTGTGCCTCCTGATTGTCCCTAGGGGTCCCAGCCCTTGGTGTTTAGCCTCCTAGAGGACTGAGACTTCAAAGGGAAGCAAAAGAGACTGCTGCCTCCACTGGACAGCTCCCCTCCCCCAGATGCCTCAGGGAAGCACAACGAAGGCTGTATCCCCGGAGAAAAAGTCTGAAATAATTGTCCCCAAGCTGGTTTGCGTTCATATCAATTTTTTTCTTTTCTTTTTGTTCCTTAAAAGCCCACTCATAGGTTCTTTTTTGAACAAACAAAATCCCATCTAAAATAATAGACTATAAGATTTCACCTACTATTTTTTTCTTAGTACTTGATTTGTAAGTATTTCCTTCCAGTTCTGAGCTGTTTGGCCTTCTAAAGAGTTGTTATTTGGAACAACCTAAGTATATCTTCTCAACAATGAAAATGTGTCCAAACATCTAGGCAGCAGGAGACCTGAGATCACTACTGAAATTGTATATTTTTAAAATCTGCTTTCGCTGTTTTTCCTCCCACCAAATTAGAAACATGTGGAAATGTTTCTGCATTTCTTCCTCTTTGGCAGGTGTAATGCTTCAGGCATGTGAGTGTGGGCCCTATTCAAACATTCGTTGCTCTTCCATCAGCACTCAGTGGGCTCAGCCACCAAGGCAGAGTCTCATTAACTCTTAGCTTGCCATTGCCCCTGTAAAAAGCCAAGTGGCTAAATTAGTCCCATTGACACCAAGTTAGGAGGTTTGGTTCTCTAGCCACAGAGTATTGGGCATTAAAATTCTTAGAAACTGTTCACATGCGAAATATTCTTTCCGTATGCATTTTTTATTTTTGAAGGTTACAAACTTAAGCAGTTACTTAGAAAGTAAAAAAAAAAAATGCAGTTTATTGCCTCTAAAGTTTTCTTTCCAACTTTAATGTTGACATTAGTTTTTGGAGTTTTCTTAGGGATATGATTTTAGTTAATGTTTTTGAAATTTATTTAGGTAATATTAAGAGTTTGAAATTCTGCAGATTTGATGATTATTATTAATCTTAATGAATTTCTTGGTTGTTTTGTTTGTTTTTCTTCTTTTTTTTGGAGACTGAATCTCGCTCTGTCGCCCAGGCTGGAGTGCAGAGGCATCATCATAGCTCACAGCAACCTCAAACTCCTGGGCTCAAGTGATCCTCCTGCCTCGGCCTCCTGAGTAGCTGGGACTACAGGCACATGCCACCACGCCCGCCTAATTTTTTCTATTTTTAGTAGAAACAGGGTCTTGCTCTTGCTCAGGCTGGTCTAGAACTCCTGAGCTCACAGTCCTCCCAGAGTGCCAGGATTACAGGCGGTGAGCCACTGCACCCAGCCAAATCTCTTGGGGTTTTTTTTTTTTTTTTTGAGACAGAGTCTCACTGTGTTGCCCAGGCTAGAGTGAGTGCCGTGGCGTCAGCCTAGCTCACAGCAACCTCAAACTCCTGAGCTCAAGGGATCCTCCTGCCTCAGCCTCCCGAGTAGCTGGGACTACAGGCATGCACTACCATGCCCGGCTAATTTTTTCTCTATATATATATATTTTTTAGCTGTCCATATAATTTCTTTCTATTTTTAGTAGAGATGGGGTCTCGCTCTTGCTCAGGCTGGTCTCGAACTCCTGAGCTCAAACGATCCGCCCACCTCGGCCTCCCAGAGTGCTAGGATTACAGGCGTGAGCCACTGTGCCCGGCCATCTCTTGGGTTTTAATGAAAGTGCTAGAACAAATTCTACAAAGAAATATTTAGGATAATATAATTTATTTTAGCCACTCTCCTAACATAATTTTTTCCTGTTTTATTAATAAAAACTTACTGTGATTCTTTCCTAGAGAATAGGTCTTTCCATGTGGAATGAGTTAAAAATGTAAAAATGTGGTGTAAACCCATAAAATCATAAATTTATAATTAAGATGAATTGAACATTAAGGAAAGCTAACTTATTTTCTCTTTTTCTTTGATGCTTCTCTTCCTAACAAAGCAACACTATTAGTATCAAAAAAGGGGTGCCTACTGTTCCTACTTAATTTCAATGTTTTAAACTTGTTTCTAGCCTTTGAACAGAAGGAAAATGGATTTTATACCCAGAACTATTTTATCTGTTGGCATTTTCTGAGTCCTTTTTTTTAATTAATTAATTTTTTATTTATTTATTTTTTTGAAACAGAGTCTCACTCTGTTGTCCAGGCTGGAGCACAGTGGCCTCATCACAGCTCACTGCAACCTCAAAATCCTGGGATCTAGTGATCCTCTTACCTCATCCTTGTGAGTAGCTGGGACTACAGGCACATGCTACCATACCCAGCTAACTTTTCTATTTCTTATAGAGATGGGGTTTCCCCATTGCTCAGGCTGGTCTCGAATTCCTGGCTTTAAATAATCCTCCCACCTTGGCCTCCCAGAGTGATAGGATTACAGGCATGAGCCACTGCGTTTGCCCTTATTTTTCTTGATCCTAAGCATTTGACTTCCATTGACCATTTTTTCTTAAAAACCCCTCCCCTTCTTCTTTTTTTTTTAAGACAGAGTCTCACTCTGTTTCCCGGGCTAGAGTGCTGTGACATCAGCCTAGCTCACAGCAACCTCAAACTCCTGGGCTCAAGCAATCCTCCTGCCTCAGCCTCCCCAGTAGCTGGGACTACAGGCATGCGCCACCATTCCCGGCTAATTTTTTCTATATATTTTTTAGTTGTCCAGCTAATTTTCTTTCTATTTTTAGTAGAGATAGGGTCTCACTCTTGCTCAGGCTGGTCTCGAACTCCTGAGCTCAAACGATCTGCCCTCCTCGGCCTCCCAGAGTGCTAGGATTACAGGTGTGAGCCACCGCGCCTGGCCTCCTCCCCTTCTTAATAGGTGTTTGTGATACCATGATGTCTCTTGGGTTTCTTCTTTCTTTTGAGCTCGCCATAAATCTCCAAATGCCTAAATCTGTTTTGCTCATGCAGTAGCACATTTTATAATATATATTCCCTCTCTATATCATTGCAGCATCCTTTCATTTTCCCTCTTATTTATATAGTCTTGAAAGCTTAGAATAAATCATCTTGGGCTTCTTTCCTTTCCTTGCCACTTCTTGCCTTTTAAAATGTGTGAGAAATTTCAATTTTTTAAAAGTAATTTTGACAGTGTTTAAACCAGCCTGAAGGAAATGCCAACAATATGGAACAAACCAAAAAAAAAAAAAAAAATCAAAAAAAGATAAAGACATTTAAATAATAAGAAGGTTTGGAAGGAAATCCTATCTTTAGTCCAGAAAGGGAAACTGAATGGGTTTCAGATCAGACCTTGCAGTAGTGGGCTGCCGTTGCCTGGGAAAGATTAGTCATTCCTGATCCGTCTGCCCTCAAGTGAGAGTTATTGGGATCCCTTACGCTGAAATGTCGCAGAGAGTGGCTGTGTGGCAGGGGATGTCTCGCGCTCTGGGTTGCACGTGTGCTTCCCAAGTTGCCTGTGTTCCTGCTGGAGCTTGATTGGAAAGAGAAGCCTTCAGCTGTATCCGTAGACTGAAATGAAGCCTCCGAATGCAACTATACCAAGTGTGGATAGTATTTCTAAACTGCTTCATTGTTACCTTAGTGATCAGAAAAAATTCTTTTCATTTGAACATAGATTTTTCTTTCATTGCTCAATGAGTAAGTCCTACTAGGTGTTCGTGATACCACCACAGAAGCGTCTGACAGAGCTAATTTTGTGCCTGTCAGCAAGTTGCCACTTCCTTCTTTCGCCTGGATAACTGCAGCGACCTCCTAAGTAAATGTTCTGCTTCTCTCCTTGCTCCCTTCCAAAATATTCCCCACATAACAGCCAACATCTTTTTAAAACGTAAGTCGATACACGTTACTCCTCTTTATAAACCTCTTCCGTGGCTTTTCATCACACGTAAGATAAAATCCAAACACCTGGATACAAATCCAAGGCGCTCTTACCTAGCCGGCCTCTCCACTCTCATCTAACCTCGGGTAGTCATGACCTTGAAGTTTCTACCTTTTTAACCTCAGGTACCTCACAGGAGCTGCTCCTTCTTCCTGGAATGTTCTTTCCCCCACATTTTATTACACTAATTCCTCTTCCTTTGATTCTCAGATTTTAATTTACTTTTGTAGAGAGGCCTTTTCTGACCTTTATATCTAAAAATATGCACATACCCCCCACACACCATTATTTCTCTTCTTAGCACTTACTTTTTAAGTAGATGTTTGTGTTTCTGTTTTTAATGTCTGCCTTTCCTACCCAGCTAAGTTCCTTGAGGTCAGGGGTCACATCTTTTTGTTTCACCATTACATACCCAGCTTTTAGAACTGTGCCTGGAAAATGCTAGTCACTGTTGAATGAATGTTTGATAGTTGGAGTTGGGATTTTAGTCTGGCTTACATAACAGACCATTTTCCTAACATTTAAAGACCTTTTTATATTTTCTTTTTGGGTATTTTTGGGTTTTTTAGAGACAGGGTCTCGCTTTGTCATGGCTGGAGTGCAGTGGCTTGATCATAGCTCACTGCAGCCTGAAATTCCTGGGCTCAAGACCCTCCTGCCTCAGCCTCCCGAGTAGCTGGGACTCCAGGGGCCTGCCACCATGCCCACACCTGGCTTTTTTTTTTTTTTTTAATACTTTAACAAAATTTTGTTTTTACAACAAGATCTTTAAATATCTTGAAATAATTCAATGAGAATTTTAAGTAGCTTTTAGAATTAACCGTATCCTCTTAGTGGAATTAAGGCCTAATTTAATGGATACTCTCTTTTTTAAACCATCTAAATTAAATTCTGTTCTCTGACAAGTAAAAAATTTTAAAAATCTTTTAAATTGTAGAAGGAAGTTGCTTTTTTACAGAAAATACAGATGCTAAAAAGTATAGGAGATCTTTCTTCATTGTTTTCCTGCTTTCATTCCCAAAGATAATTGCTGTTATCAGCTTGATTTCCATTGCACCAAATATTTTCAAGGCATATATAAACTATTTTAAAATAAGAAGTTGGAAGATGTTGATAGACATATAGACTCGTGATGTGAAATAATACCTTGGGGACCATTTCTCTGTTTAGATTTTCTCATTTTGTGTATTTCTGTAGGATAAGTTTCTAAAATGTTATTGCTAGATTGAAGAGTATACATATTTTGAATTTTGATGGGTACTTCTGAATTGCCTCCCCAAAGGGTTGTAGAAATTAGTTTTTTAAATAACATACTTGTGGGGTTTATGATTTAAAAAGTAATGTTTATTGTAGACAATTTGACAAATATAGAAAGGCACCAAAAAATTTTTATTTATTTCATCACCTGGTGGTAACCTTATATCCTGTAAGTAGTCTTTTTTCTGCGCACATAAGAAAAATTATTTTTCCAAGACTAGAATTATACTATATTCAAACTGCTTTGCAATTTGCTGTTTTCAAATAACAGCATAAGTAATGTTATTTAAAAATATGTGTACATTATTCTATTTATTTACACTATAATTTATTTAACTAATTCTACATTTTTGGGCACATAGATTGTTTCTACTACTTTGCTCCTATAAGTAGTACTGGTATGCGTATCATCGTATGTATATACATTTTTCACATCCTCAATGCTTTTTCAATGTACATTTTTAGAAGTGGATTTGCTGGGTCAGAGTTAGATTTAAGGCTTTTCATACATATTGCCAAATTGCTCTCCAGAAAAGTTCCAAGTTGCATCTTACTAGTAATCTCAGAGTGCCCATTTTTTTCTGTAATCTTATAGGTTAAAAAAAATGCCAGTTTAATTAGAAATTAAGTTTTAAAAGTAATAAAGTAAGAAATAGGAGGCTGGATGCAGTGGCTTATGCCTGTAATTCTAGCACTTTGGGAGGCTGAGGGTGGGAGGATTGCTTGAAGTCAGGAGTTCAAGACCAGCCTCAGCAAGAGAAAGACCCTGTCTCTACAAAAATAATAGAAAAATTATCCAAGCATGATGGCACGCACTTGTAGTCCCAGCTACTCAGGAGGCTGAACCAGGAGGATCACTTGAGCCTAGGAGTTTGCAGTTGCAGTGAGCTATGATGACACCACTGCACCATAGCCTGGACAACAGAGCAAGACCCTATCTCAAAAAAAAGAAAGGAAGGAAGGAAGGAAGAAAGGAATAGGAGATACAGCTATGGTGTGGAATGAAACATAGCCTGATGTATTGAGTACATTGCATTCTCACTATTTACATTGTTCAGTTAATAATTTTCCTTTATTCTATTTGCTACTTAGTTTTCTTTGATTTTTTTTTTCTGTATGTCATTGTTCTTTGGTTTACTGTCATTTTATTCTATTCACCTATACCTTTTCACCTAGAGACCAAATGAAAGGGTTGACAGTGTATCAGAAAAACCAAGAGAAGACCCAGTACTAAAAGAAGAAGCCCCGGTGAGTTGCTTTATTAAATATTGTCTAACCGAATATGGTGTAAGATGGGCCAGGTGCAATGGCTCACACCTGTAATCTCAGCACTTTGGGAGGCTGAGGTAGGAAGATTGCCTGTGGCTAGGAGTTCGGGACCAGCCTGGGCAACATAGCGAGACTCCATCTCTACAAAAACGTAAGAAAAATTAGCCAGGCATGGTGGCACGTGCCTGTGGTTCCAGCTATTCAGGAGGCTGAGGTAGGAGTATCGCTTAAGCCCAGGAGTTCGAGGCTGCAGTGAGCTATTAATAAAATTGTACCACTGCCTTCCAGCCTGGGTGACAGAGTGAGACCCTGTCTCTAAGAAAGATACAATAAATAAATATATGGTGTAAGAAGGTGAAACAGTGCTTAAATTGTAATACATTTTATGATTACAGTTCCATACTTCTTTATTTCAGAAATTATACTGATATCTTGGAGCTGGTTTACAAGGTGGATATTTTCAGTGAATTATTTTCCTTTTTAAAAATATGGCCATTTTTAAAATTGATCATGTGTACTTTCAGGATGCCTTATCAATAATTGTTCAACAGAAACCATGAATCCTATTTTCAGTATTTGGGGTAGGGCTGATTAATTTTTTCCCTCCTTTCTTCTTCCCTTTTGCTAGTTTCGGATAGCAGTTATCAGACAAAGGTATAATGGAAGATAAATTTTGCATTGTTAGCATTTTTAATATACTTTGTACATAGCTTCATTTTTGAAATTTCTCTTCTGATGAATTTTTGTGACCTTTTCCTGTAGGTTCAGCCAATAGTATCTTCTGTTCCAACAACAGAAGTGTCCACTGGTGTTAAGTTCCAGGTTGGTGATCTTGTTTGGTCCAAGGTGGGAACCTATCCTTGGTGGCCTTGTATGGTCTCAAGTGATCCCCTGCTGGAAGTCCATACCAAAATTAACACAAGAGGTAAGAAAAGGCATAAATAGTTGTTAAGTAAAAGATTGGAAATAGTGATTTTTAAATGTTGTAGGTAAATATAAGAATAAAAACAATATATAATCTGATATAAAAATATACATTTTACATGAGTTTTCAATAACCAGTGAAATAATGACAATCACCTTAACTGGCAGGGAGCCTCTATAACTGATGTCGTCCTTGTTTTCCCTTATAACACCCTGCATTGGTTTATAATTTCGTTCATACTTCCTTTTTTTGAAGACCTTAATCTGACCTTTCATATTTTCTAAAGCATATGGATAAGTAATAAAATGTCTTGTATGAGCTTAATAAGCATTTGGACCAAGCCTTCTTTGAACATTTTTATTTCATCATTGACTCTTTTTTTTTAGGCAGAGTCCCGCTCTGTCACCCTGGCTAGAGTGCCGTGGCGTCAGCCTAGCTCACAGCAACCGCAAACTCCTGGGCTCAAGCAATCCTCCTGCCTCAGCCTCCCAAGTAGCTGGGACTACAGGCATGCGCCACCATGCCCGGTTAATTTTTTCTATATATATTTTTAGTTGTCCATATAATTTCTTCCTATTTTTAGTAGAGATGGGGTCTCGCTTTTGCTCAGGCTGGTTTCAAACTGCTGAGCTCAAACGATCCACCCGCCTCGGCCTCCCAGAGTGCTAGGATTACAGGTGTGAGCCACCGCGCCCAGCCCATCATTGACTCTTACGTGTGGTAATTTTTTAGGAGACAGGTACTTTTCCTCCTGATAAATTTTGCCAGATGCTTTTTTCCTCTTCCACTCCATTTTTGAATCTGTAACTTTGCTCGGCATCCTTATAAATTTGATATAAAAATGTAGCTTGAATCTGGCTATATAACAGAATCCTACCTTAGGAATATTAATAAAAATTAAGAAAAGATGTATTCTAATTTTTCTCCTTTTTGGGGGGTTGCCTGAAGCGTGATGTGGATTAGATTCCTGAGATTCTAGCACTTGGAACGGACTTGCTTAGTAGCCAAAGGAAGGCTTGAGCTTGGGGTTTGCTTTGTGAACTCACTCTTGTCATGTGTTGAGCTCTTCATTGTCTGCGACAGCTTTGCACCTTTCTTTCTCTTTCACCTTAAACTTTCTATCTTGGTCCTTGTTCACTGTTACGAAGGGGAAAAAGTGTCTACTTAAGTCTGGCAAGTCAGATTTGTGACAGGCTCAGCCATATCTGTAATTCTTGTGCTACAAGCCAGGAATCTGCCCTGGTCTAGAAGGCAGTCTGGCCTGACCATCTTTCATCTTGTCAATGTCACGTGCTGATTAAACATTGGGAGACTGGAAGCATCAATGGGGCAGAAGTGAAAAAAACCAACATTGTTGAATGTCTGCTTTTGTGCAAGGTACTGTGCTAAGCAGTTCTCTTATGTATTTTCTTATGCAATCCTCACGGCAGCAACACTATGAAGTAGTACTGTTGTTATCCTGTGTTTCAGATGAGTAGGGAGAGTCTCGAAGAAATCTTATCTCATAACCTTTCTGTTTAAACACTACTTTATATTAGAGGGAAAGCAGTTAAATCCACCCAGTCATAATTTACAGAGGTTGGGGGAAGCAGTCCTAGTTCCTTCATTTATGTAAGAAGGGTGTTGGACTAGCAGTCTCTGAAGTGCCTTGCATCTTTAATAACTTGTGTTTCTACAAGTGGGGAAAGAAAAGACAAGGATTTTCCAGGAAGTCTGTGCCTTCCTAAATAAAACAATTGGTGTCCGTATCTGGGCCTCCAGAGCTCTGTGAGAAATTCCATCATTGCAAGGGCTGTGGCTCGATTCTCTCCCCTTAGGAAAGCATCCTTTTGAGATTATGTAGAGTTTCACATTTAATTACTTGATGAAAACCTGCTATTTTCAGCTTTTTTAGGAAATACAAATGGAAACACAATTTATGCCTCATCTGTATTTCAAAAGAAGTATTTAAATTTGGCTTTATTAATTAACCTAATCCAATCTGGTACCCCCTTGGCAATCTCTTTCTACTTTAGTGTTGGAAAGACTGATTTTGTTTATATTACTACCAGAAATATGAGAATTTAGGTTAAAAAATAATGCATATTTTGATAAAATTTTAAAATAATCTTTCTACCATAGTTTTCTTTTTAAAAATAGCTTTATTAATATATAATTCCCATACGCAATTCAGTGATTTTTAGTACATTCACAGAGTTGTGTAACTATTACTACAATCTAATTTTAGATCATTGTCAGTAACCCCCTCAAGAAAACCCTGTGTCCATTCGCCGTCACTCCCCATGCTCAGCCCAGCCCTGAGCCGCCAGTCCCACTTTCTGTCTCTGGGGACTGGCCTGTTCATCCGACTGCGTTCACTCACCACACTGTTCCTGAGGTTCATCCACGTCAGCATGGATCAGCACTTTATCCCTTTTTATTGTCAGATAATAGTCTGTGGTATGACCGTGTCGTACACTTTTAAATGAAGTAGTTTTCTGACAGTTTTTCTGAAAACCAAAAAAACACAGTGTAAAAATTTTCTTCATTATGTTCCACACATGATGCCCATGAAACATTTGTGTTGCTTCTTTTTCTTTGTTTGTTTTTTTTGTTTTTGTTTTTGTTTGTTTGTTTGTTTTGAGGAGGAAGGAAAGAGAAATTTTTATTACTTGACTAGCAAAGGAGGAGGGTGGAGACTCCTGTCTGAAATGCCATCGGCCTCCTCATGAGCAGAAATACAGAGCTTTGAAAGGGTGGGTCCTCAGCTTCAGGCAATTACTGTTGAACTAAATTGATGATTCTGATTGTCCCTTCTCAGCTGATACGTTGCTTCTTGTCTAAGGCACTTTTTAAATTTTATCTTAATCACATATAGTGATCATTGGTTTGCATATTGTTATTAGTCAGTATTGCTGTTAGTCAAATTCTTGCCATTGGAAAATGTACCTAACATTTTTTCACACATGAAGCTGTAATAATTCTTTAAGCATACTGAGGCCGGGCATGGTGGCTCACGCCTGTAATCCTAGCTCTCTGGGAGGCCGAGGCGGGTGGATCACTCAAGGTCGGGGGTTCGAGACCAGCCTGAGCAAGAGGGACACCCTGTCTCTACTAAAAATAGAAAGAAATTATCTGGACAACTAAAAATATATAGAAAAAATTAGCTGGGCATGGTGGCGCATGCCTGTAGTCCCAGCTACTCGGGAGGCTGAGGCAGGAGGATTGCTTGAGCCCAGGAGTTTGAGGTTGCTGTGAGCTAGGCTGATGCCACGGCACTCTAGCCAGGGCAACAGGGTGAGACTCTGTCTCAAAAAAAAAAAAAAAAAGGCCGGGCTCGGTGGCTCACGCCTGTAATCCTAGCACTCTGGGAGGCCAAGGCGGGTGGATCGCTCGAGGTCAGGAGTTCGAGACCAGCCTGAGCAAGAGCGAGACCCCGTCTCTACTAAAAATAGAAAGACATTATATGGACAACTAAAAATCTATATAGAAAAAATTAGCCGGGCATGGTGGCGCATGCCTGTAGTCCCAGCTACTCGGGAGGCTGAGGCAGGAGGATCGCTTAAGCCGAGGAGTCTGAGGTTGCTGTGAGCTAAGCTGACGCCACGGCACTCACTCTAGCCTGGGCAACAAAGTGAGACTCTGTCTCAACAAAAAAAAAAAAAGCATACTGAAAAGTGTTTGCATCACATTTCTATTTAAGTTGTATTTTATTGTTTAGGTTTCATTTTACATTTAAAAATTCAAAATTACGTGCTTTTTCTGCTTATAAAAAGATGACATGTTCATTAGGGGAAAGGTAAAACTTTACAAAAATAGGTATGGTAGAGAGCAAAAGATGCCATAGTCTCATCCTCCATATATGTCACTATTAATACTGTTAAAAATTTGGTGCTAATTCTTTATCTTTATGCATAATGTGATCAGTAGATATGTAAATAAAGATTTTTACTCAGAGTTTTAAATGGTATCACATGATACCTATTGTTATTTTTAACCTTAGCAATATTTTTTAAGTTTAGAACTAGAGGATTTTATCTTTGCATTATTTTTATTGTATAAAAACATTTCCTCAACATTTTTCTATTGAAAATTTAGCTCATTTATTCAGGGGCAGATATGCTTGTTTCTTGATTTTTTGAATCTTTAGGTTGTTACTTCACTCTTTTTAAAAATTTAAAACAATTAAGAAAAATTTTTTTTGGAGTCAAGGTCTTACAGTTTTGCCCAGGCTGGTCAAAAATTCTTGGCCTCAAGCAATCCTCCCACCTGTCTCCCAAAGTGCTGGGATTACAGGCATGAGCCACTGCACCCAGCCTATTTCACTCTTATTTTATGGTTTTCCAGACAGCAAGAAACAAAGTGCTAACAAATAGGCCAATTGTTTGATTTGTTTCCTCTTTAGTAAGTTATTTAATGGAGGAAGATTTTGGAAATACAGACTTAAATGAGATTGTATTACCCATGAGTTTCAGTTTTTGTGTTTTTAACTATAAAGTCTTTTGGGATTATCTGTTTGCTTCTGAAGAAATAACTCTGGCTTTTGGAAGTGGATTATGTACTGTGTTCTTTTAATCCTGCTTCCTGTACTCACTACCTGATCCTGCAAGCTCATCTATTAGTTTAGGTTATATTTCTGTTTTTCTCACCAAAAACACTTGGATTTTTGATAAACCTTCTTTGATTAATTAGATTTGTGCTTGGTTCTTCCTTCTCAGATTAGATGATGTGGAAATCTAAATTGTGTGTGTTTCTTCTCAGAGGCTATTTTACATATAAAGTTGTAATCTGGCTTCAAAGTATTAATTCCTTAATCTCCCATGAATGTCTAATAAAATTAAAATTTGTCAAGTCCAAGATATATTTCAGATAACTAAGTCAGTTCAATTGAAGCCTATACTCAACATTTTTTTAGTGAGGATCCTCTGTTGCCTCTCTTTCCCTACCTGAATTACCTTGGATTACCTGAGAACAGTTCCTACATTTCCCTGTTGACCTGAAACTTCTCTAGAGTAGTGTTTTTCAGACCATTTTTGGTAAAAGACCAGCTTTTATTTATGTTTTTTAACTTTTAGTCCACCATGGACCAATATTTCTGTAAAATACAATAAAACTTAATTATTAAAAAGGGAAGTCCCTTTCCCCCAAAAATACATAGTATAAGACTGCTGATCGTGTATCTAGATGTCATGACAATGTTAAATTGCTGGCAGAGCTTCTAAACGCTTGCTCTCAACTTCTGTACATATTTTGTCACAGACTGGCAAGTTGGTTGAACCATGCTTTCAGAGTAGCACTGCTCTTGGGCAGAGTTCCCAGGTGTTTGGTCCCAGGACCCCTTTTACTCTTAAAATTTGAGGAGTATAAAAAGATTTGTTTATATAGGTTATATATATTATTTATTTTAATTTAGAAATCTAAAGCTGAGAAAATTTTAAAATACTTATTTTAAAATAACGCATTATATGCTATCAATAATGTATTTATGAAAAATAACTTTTCTCAAATTAACGAGAAGAATGGCAGTGTTTTACATTTTTGCAAATCTCTTTAGTGTCTGGCTTAAATGAAGATGCTGGATTCTCGTATCTGCTTCTACATTCAGTCTGTTATGATTTGTTGCTTTGGTTGAAATATATGAAGATAAACCTGCCTCTTACAGATTTGTAGCTAGAAAAGAGAAGAGTATTTTAATAGCCTTTTCGGATAATTATGGATATTTTTCTTTGATATTACACGAAAACTTAACAAGTGGTGAGTTACTTATGCAGACTCTGAAATATATCAATTAACTTTTTGTATTTTGTTACAATATACAAATACATTGATTCTATCTTGGGCTTTAAATGGATCTTGTACCTCGCATGATTTTGTGACATCATGCATTGGCCATTTAAAAACTGTTGTTTTACTGAGTCATACAGGTCTTTAAAATGTTAACACATTTCTTTATAGATATTTTTAAAAATCATATTAGTTAATATCACAACTTATTTCATCAGAAAATGCTTTGATTATTGGGAAACTGACACACTCACAAGAGCAAATATTAATACAGATTTTCAAAAATTCTAATTTTGCTTGAAGATCACATTTTGTTATTAGAAAACAAATACTGTTGTTTTTTTGAGGAAAAAACTTTGTTCATTTTTGAGGAAATATCTGCCATATACTCAAATTTGAATACCTATAGTTTTCTTTCAGTCATTCTTTCAAGTAAAAATGGTGTTCTGTGAAAAAAATGTTCAGTTTACCTTGGCACTGAATCACACAAGTTCTTTTCCTCAAGACACCCATCATATTTCAGTATGCAAAAGTGTTTTATACGTTCTTCCCATTTCATCACACAGACAATTAAAGACATATGTATTCAAGGCTCGAGATTTAGTGAAATTAATCATTTTTGCTGCTTCATCAAGTAAGTAAAACTGGCTTTTTTTTTTTTTTTTAACTGCCAGTGTATAGCTGTGAAGAGTACAGTGACGCTAGTGCACTTGCTTTGTCCGTTCATGCTAAGATGCCGACGGTCTTATCTGTTCCTGCTTTTGCACCATTACATGTGGATGTCAACACAGTGAAAAAGACAAATAATATCTTGGTATTATAATGAAAATAGTTTTGACCTCACAGGATCCCAGAAAGAGTCTTAGGGACCTGACCCCCACTCCATCCCTGGGTCATACGTATAGCACAGTTTTATGTAACTAGAAAAAGCAACTGGACCAGCGCTTGGCTTGTGAAAGTCCAAGAAAACATGTTATGTGCTTTTCAAAGGAAACATTATTTATTTGTACCGAGATTTGTTTGCAAAAAGATTTGAGTCAAGTAACAATACATTTTATGACCAAAGTAATAAATCTGAAAATGAGCTTTTCCTTCTCTTAAAACTTACTGTACTAATTTTAATCTTTGGGGTGATTTTTAACAGTAGTCCTTAGTTCTGTAATCGGTAGATACTAGAATATATCTTTGGACAATCCAAAACGTACACGTTTTAATGGGAATAATACTGAGGAACCTGGGTTAGATCCTCGTTTTTGGCAAAGTATATGAGGACGATTATGTTCTGAAATGGTTAATAAGAATTTTTACTTACAGGTGCCCGGGAATATCATGTTCAATTTTTTAGCAACCAGCCAGAGAGGGCTTGGGTTCACGAAAAGCGGGTACGGGAGTATAAAGGCCATAAGCAGTATGAGGAACTACTGGCTGAGGCCACCAAACAAGCCAGCAATCACTCTGAGAAACAAAAGGTAACTAATGTATATTCATATTATTAATCTAGTATGGTTTTTAAGGGATTTAATAATGTAGAAGAATTTTTCTTACTTGAAGTCAGATGACTGTTAGCATCATTTTTGTTTCTTTAACTCCTTTAAAGCTCGGTTTCAGTCTTGATAGGTGATCAGTAAGTTTGGAAGTACATCAGCAAGTTTTATAGGTCATGTAGGTAACATATAGTATTATTAGAAACTTTAAGTGCCTGCTTAATACAATAGTGAATTCTGGTGTGAATTGAATTAATGTACGTAAGTCTACCATATGCTAGTGAAATATGGATTTTGCCAGGGATTTTTAGTCTTTTTCTATTTCAGCATTTTTCTACAATTTCTCTTTATTCTTATTTAGCAAAAATTATTTTATAAAAGTAAAGTTTTAAAAATATTTAGTGAGTACCTACTCTAAAACAGGTATTGTTTTAAACATTTTGCGTATGTTAATTCATTTAATCTTTATAACAACCTATATGAGGTAGATACTATTATTCCTTTTTTTTTTACAGATGAAGTAATTGAGGTGTAGAAAGCTTAAGTAACTGTTTCAACCAAGATTGAACAAGTGATGGAATCAGGAAATATGTTTGATGTAGTGGGGATATTTTAGAATTTTGACATGAACTTTTTTTTTTTTTTTTTTTTTTTTTTTGAGACAGAGTCTCTCTCTGTTGCCTGGGCTAGAGTGCTGTGGCGTCAGCCTAGCTCACAGCAACCTCACACTCCTGGGCTCAAGCAATCCTGCCGCAGCCTCCTGAGTAGCTGGGACTACAGGCATGCGCCACCATGCCCGGTTAATTTTTTCTATATATATTTTTAGTTGTCCATATAATTTCTTTCTATTTTTAGTAGAGACGGGGTCTTGCTCTTGCTCAGGCTGGTCTCGAACTCCTGAGCTCAAACAATCCACCCGCCTCGGCCTCCCAGAGTGCTAGGATTACAGGCGTGAGCCACCGTGCCCGGCCAGACATGAACTCTTGATAATCTGGTTGAGATTTTAAACTCAACTAATTGTAGTGTGGGTTGCTTGTGATTCAGAAATTTGTCATTTTTACACTTACACTCAAAAGCTAAATTTTATGACAGGATTTTGATTAATTTTATCAGACTTACATTTTACAGATTTATTTATCAGTATTTGACATATACTATGCTATCTCATAGTTTCATTAACTAATTTCTGGCCACCTTAGTCTAACCACCTGGATAATTCCTAATCGCTTTGGTCATCTCACCTTTATTCAGTTTTCTTACCTTTCTTGCCAATACAAAGCCTTCTGATCAACTCTGAACCCAGAGACCTGTGGAAACTGTGATTTAGGTTCATTTTTTTTCTCAGATATGCCTGCTGTCGTTTGTCTTGTCAGCTTTCATTTGTTCCTTGGGGCTGTCTGCTTTCCCTTCACTCTGTCCCTGTTGGCATTATGGTACAAGTTAGCAGCGTAATTTCAAATGCTGGTTCTCTGCCAGTGAGCTGTCTTGAGATCTCTGTAGCACCCCTGACTAATCCCCTACTCCTGTATATGGGGGAGAAATGGGAGCTTTGGGGTGTCATTTTAATGTTAATCTTTTATTAGTCACTGAAAGTGATCATTTTTTTAATCATTCTGCTCTTTTCCTTCATTACCACTAGATTTTTATGATGTGAGAAGGATGACTCCCTCTTTGCGGGACTTGTCCAGCAGTGATCACCAAAGGAAGGATATATGAAAGATTGTAGATCTTCATGTCATCTGATAGAGTAATACTAATTTATCAAAATTATGGAGTTAGAACATTCTACTTATTACCAGAGAACCTGAAGCTGTTTATGTGTAACTGAGAAGATAACAGATCACATGGAAAATACATATTGGTTTTAATGTACCTATTAGATTAAAGCATGTCCGATAATCCCTGTGTCTTTTTTAAAGATTCGGAAACCTCGGCCTCAGAGAGAACGTGCTCAGTGGGATATTGGCATTGCCCATGCAGAGAAAGCATTGAAAATGACTCGAGAAGAAAGAATAGAACAGTATACCTTTATCTATATTGATAAACAGCCTGAAGAGTCTTTATCCCAAGCGAAAAAGAACGTTGCCTCCAAAGCCGAAGTTAAAAAAACCCGAAGACCAAGATCTGTGCTGAACACTCAGCCAGAACAGACCAATGCCGGGGAGGTGGCCTCCTCACTGTCAAGTACTGAAATTCGGAGGCACAGCCAGAGGCGGCACACGAGTGTGGAAGAGGAAGAGCCACCTCCTGTTAAAATCGCCTGGAAAACGGCGGCAGCGAGGAAATCCTTACCAGCTTCCATCACGATGCACAAGGGGAGCCTGGATTTGCAGAAGTGTAACATGTCTCCGGTTGTGAAAATTGAACAAGTGTTTGCGCTTCAGAATGCTACAGGGGATGGGAAATTTATCGATCAGTTTGTTTATTCAACGAAGGTACCCCCTTTTTTCATGGGATTTCTTGGGAATGGTATTTCAAAAGTAGTCAATCTTGGCATTTAAAAAAAACAACACAAGGGCACAATTTAAATGCCTTTTATATGTTTGTATTCACTGCATTTGAAACATACAGTTTACTCTGTGGATGAAAAAGGCTATGTTTTTCTTCTTTTCCCCCCTCTCTTTTGTAATATTCCCATCTGCAATAGATTAATCTTGAGCTGTGCAGCCAGAATTGAGTTTAGCTCCCTAAAGTCATGGAAGAAATCTGGGCACTTTGCCTGTTTCTAGTTTGTATAGTTAGTTTTCTTAGTTGCAAAGTGTGCTTCTTATTAATACCTTCTTTGTCAGTTATCTGAATTAACCATTGTTATAAAAGCCACTGTAATAATTGTACCTGCTGACCTGTTTGGTTGCACCAGCAATTTCATTAGACTCCTTTTGATTTGGGATACCTAACTGCATTTTGGGGCAATCCCAGAACTTTGTTCTGCAACAGTTAGCTGTGGGGATAGTTTGGGTAGTGGGTGGAAATAGCCTCTACAAACCGAGTGCCTCCATCACTTTGCCCTGAGCCTCCATTTGGGTCACTTACACTTTAGGTTTAAGACTTTAAAACTCTTTCATAACATCCATAATATTTATTCCATATAACTCTTCACCATCCTCCCCACCCACACCACAGTTCTGGGTTTGTGATTTCAGTTTAGTTGCGTCTCATGCATGTGTACTTTAAAGAGAATTCTGTGCTTTTGTTTTTCCTAACATAATCACTAAAATAATTAAATGCAGGTATGCCTCCTCGGTAAGAGGAAAGAGAAATGTTAAGGGTGCTCTATTAACCTGTTCCTGCCCATTGGTTCAACTGATCTCAGTAAGGCTAAGCTGTGAACAAAAATTTAAGTTGCCACCCCCACTTGGTTCTCTGATAGCAAATGACTATTTCACATCTTTTGAATAGCAAATGAATATTTTGCATCTTTTCTGAATGCAAATTGGCTTTATTCTTGGAGCTAGTTTTATCTGCTTCTAGATGCACAAATCCGACAGTCACTACCTCTCCAAAGAATGCCATTTAAAAGAAATTCAAGACAAAAACCGGTCTTTTAAGAATGCAGGCTTTAAAAGCACACATATATTTATAAATCACTCCTTTACTTCTATTCCATTGCATTAAAAATACTTAAAATGAGACCTAAATTAATTATACCTGCCTTCTGTCTGCTCCACATCACTTACTGGGTCACATTTTGGTCACCATCAATAACATATTTCTAAGGATATTCTCATCTCTTAAAACATGTTTACGTTTTTGTCTGTGTAATGGAGTACTTTACAGAATCCAAACGACTAGAGTTCCCTTACTGTGAGTAAAGGAAGAAACTATTCAGACCAGAAAATATTTTGTTTTTGACAAAAAAAAATTGGGTGATACAGGTTTGGGTAAAATATAAATATCACCTGGACTTAGACAAATAGTGTTGTCCCCCACATGATCTCATTGTACATTTTAGACCATATCTTGATGACTTAATAAAATTGTTCTGATAATAGCTAAGATAATAAAATTAATTGTAATCAAAGGCCATATAAAATTTAAGCAAATTATGATCATTTCAAGCCATTTTTATAAGCATATGATGCCCTTGGCCTGATAATCACCTATTTTTTATTTTGCCTTATCTTGAAGGGAATTGGTAACAAAGCAGAAATAAGTGTCAGGGGGCAAGACAGACTTATAATTTCTACACCAAACCAGAGAAATGAAAAGCCAACACAGAATATATCGTCTCCTGAAGCAGCATCTGGTCCTACAGGTGGGTATGAAGAGTATACAGATCCATTTTGAGAAGTCATAGTTCCATTCTGCTATAACATGGTAGCTGTGTTCCTAAGAAACTTTTAGTTATCAAAAGTAAATTATATTTTCAAGGTTGAATTACAAAAGCAATTCATTCTTTCTTTTTTCTTTTTTTGAGACAGAGTCTCACTCTGTTGCCCAGGCTAGAGTGCCGTGGCATCAGCCTAGCTCACAGCAACCTCAAACTCCTGGGCTCAAGTGATCCTCCTGCCTCAGCCTCCTGAATGGCTGGGACTACAGGCATGCGCCAACGTGCCCGGCTAATTTTTTCTATATATTTTTAGTTGTCCAGATAATTTCTTTCTATTTTTAGTAGAGACGGGGGGTCTTGCTCTTGCTCAGGCTGGTCTCGAACTCCT
The DNA here is from genome assembly GCF_041146395.1 of Eulemur rufifrons. Classification (NCBI taxonomy): domain Eukaryota; kingdom Metazoa; phylum Chordata; class Mammalia; order Primates; family Lemuridae; genus Eulemur; species Eulemur rufifrons. Next base: position 22,467,999 of record NC_090994.1, on the reverse strand, counting down.
GACCTCGAGCCATCCTCCCACCTCAGCTTCCCAGAGTGCTAGGATTACAGGCGTGAGCCACCGCGCCCAGCTGCAATTATTTCAATAGGAAAGAATGAATGAGGGACTAGAGAGCTTTATTCACAGTAAGTTATTTTTCCTACAGGAACTTAATAGAAGGATTCTATAATTAAGAGAGTATAGATATAAAATCTATACGTATCTGAGTAAATGTGCCATCTCTTTGCATGAGAATAACAGCTTTATTTTTCTAGTGCTATTAGTGTGTTCTTACCATTTCCTCCTTTAGCCCTATTGGAAACCGACTGGCGGATGCAGAGCGCTTTTCATTGTCCCCAGGTGTGCTAGACATTAGTAGCTGAGGGGCCTCAGGCCTGACTGTCCTGATGTAACCTGTTCTCTGGTTAACGGAGACCATGCATTGAAAATCAAGCTAGGTTATTCTTGCGTAAAGGAGAAGTGCCTATATTCAGTAAGTTTGTGCCTTTGAAATATTTAAAATAATTTTTTTAAGAGACTTACTAAGGATTTTAGAGTTTTAATTGAATGTCTGATGGGTTTGGTTTATATAACAGTATTACACCGGTAGTATTTCTGTAATACTACTTCATATAGCCATCAAGAAAGGAGTTAGGTATTAACCAGCTCGTTCATTTGGAATCTTAGTTTAGAAGAAAGGAGTTTGTTTCATTTTGTTCTTTTAAAATTTTTTTGGCATCTAGGAAGTGACTGTAATAGAAAGAAAAGACAAACTGTTTTCTGTCCTACTACACTGTCACCAGTGAACACACTTCTTAACCCAGATGTGTGGGTTTTTTCCCCCACACTGACCAATTCTCCAATACCAGCTGGTGCTGGGATTAATTCACTTCTCACACTGCCTACCTGGAGTTAAACTCAGATCCCTCAGAGTAAGAGCTCAGTCCCACAAGGCTGCCTCCACCGGAGATGCCTCTTGCAACTGACCAGCTATAAATTGCGGGTTCTCACAACCTCCTCCTTGGGTTCAATCATTTGCTAGAACAATTCACAGAACTCGGGAACACGCTTTGCTTGCATTAGCCAGTTTATTATAAAGCGTCTGACACAGGATACAAAAGAACAGCCAGATGGAAGAGGTGCACAGGAAAAGGGTTGCAGAGTTTCCATGCCCTGCCTGGGCACACTGCCCTCCAGGCACCTCACATGTTCAGTGGTCCAGAAGTTCTCCAAACCCTATAGTTTAGGGGTTTTCATGGAGGCTTTATCATGTACGCATGACCAATTATTAACTCAGTCTCTAGCCCCTAGCCCTTCTCAGAAGATAGAGGGGGGTGGAGCTGCAAGCATCTAGTCATGGCTTGGTCTTTCTGGTGACCAGCCTGCATCCAGAAGCCCAGCAAGAATTGCCTCATTAGAACAAAAGACACTCCTATCGCCCAGGAAGTTCCAAGGGAACAGGAGTTCCGTGTCAGGAACCCGGGTCAAAGACCAAATATCAGAGCAAAAGATACACTGAGCACCCATACCACTCAGGAAATTACGAGGGTTTTAGATGTTCTGTGCTATTATCCAGGGATAGAGAGAAAATATATATTTTTTATTATATCACAAGATCATAGTGACCAAAATGACTTTGGATGGATCAAAGTCTTAAGACCTGAGCACACACCTATAGCCCCAGCTACCTGGGAGGCTGAGGCAGGAGGATCACTTCAGCCCAGGAGTTTGAGGCTGCAGTGAGCTATGATTGCACCACTACACTCCAGCCTGGGCAACAGAGCGAGACTCATCTCTTTAAAAAAAAAAAAAAAAAAAAAAGACCTAAAGTGGTAATCTTGAATCAATAGTAACTCAGGCAAACCTGTGATTAAGTGGCATGAAGGGGTAAATATTATTGTAAGGGAAATTTAAGTTAGATTTTAATTATTAAAAAAGCAAAATAAAAACAGTCACTACTCAGAAAAGGACTTGGGCTAGCTTTCTTGAAAGGAAAATGATGGGGGCTGTAGCACAGGGGGTGGGGGCAGCGGAGCTGGGGCACATGTCGAATGGGGCACGTGGAACGGCAGGAAGCTGAATTAAGGAAAAAGAAGGAGCAGCAAAGTCCAGGTCGGAATCACGACTTGTATCATTTTAACCCACTGCACAAAAAGGTGCAATTATAGAGTTGAAGAAATGGACTTAGAAGATTTTGCATTAATTAGCCATAATTGAAAAGATTGTTCCCTTCTTTAAATATTAAAAGAATCTTTTGGCCTCAGCCTTCCATAGCTAGGTATATCAGTTTTGTTATCTCTCTTTACACTAAATTGTTAGTAATTTGTCTGAATTTAAGTGGGATACCTAGACTAGGCGGGTCTTTACTTAAACATCTACAGTCTCTTAACCAGAGAGAAAGTAAAATCTTCATACTAGACTAATCTGAACTCAAATATTATGCTTTTATTTTTAATGGAGCTTGGTTTTTTTCCTTCCCCTTAGCTACTGAGCATTTTAGTTTTACGTAGTCTTTTCATGGTTAAGAGTTAAGATCTGGCCGGGCACGGTGGCTCACGCCTGTAATCCTAGCACTCTGGGAAGCAGAGGTGGGAGGATCACTCGAGGTCAGGAGTTCGAGACCAGCCTGAGCAAGACCAAGACCCCGTCTCTACTAAAAATAGAAAGAAATTATCTGGACAACTAAAAATATATAGAAAAAATTAGCCGGGCATGGTGGCTCATGTCTGTAGTCCCAGCTACTCGGGAGGCTGAGGCAGAAGGATTGCTTGAGCCCAGGAGTTTGAGGTTGCTGTGAGCTAGGCTGATGCCACGGCACTCACTCTAGCCTGGGCAACAGAGCGAGACTCTGTCTCAGAAAAAAAAAGATTAAAAGATTTCAGATCTACTGTGAATTTTTACTTTCTTCTTCTTTTTTTAACTGGAAGATTATAATTCTTCATATCTGGAAAAAGGCAGCCTGTTTTTTTCCATAGGCAGGCATATATAATTTAGGTTGTAAATTAAGATTGGAAACTTAATACAGGGCTGGGTACTCTAAAGCTTTGACCTTGGTTTAAGTTTAGTTATCAGCTCTTGGTTAAAAGCATATTTTGTCTTCTTAAATGACCATTTTGCTTTTTGTGAAAATACCTTCAAAAGTAGTTGAAAACTCAGAAAGGAGACTTGTTCTCCCTTCAGAAATCAATTGCATCATCCTCTTAGCTGGTGTTAACTGCTTAAGGAAAATTCTTGAGCCTTTTCTTGGTAAATTTAGGAGATACGTACTGTGTGGCATGGCCACATTTCTGTGGTTTGAAGAATTCTATTTGCATTCACACTAGATTTCTCAGCTATTTTCCAAACCTAGAAATGCTCACTTTTCTTTCTTAGAACATGAACATAATACTTTTTAGTGGTTTTAAATGTGTATGTTCTTTGAGTGACCTTCAGAGTAACTTTAAGTCATGTTGCCTTATCCTCCGTAAGACAGTGGGTCAAATCTCTGCGCTTCGTGGTACAGTTATATTGTCATCCTCAATACAAGTAAAGATTTTTTGTTTGTTTTTAAGTAATTCCATTTTCATTTTTGTCTTCCCTGATAGTACTTGAATACTGATGATTATACTAAAGTATAGATCTCTGGAATCCTTAGGTTGGCCTAGGAGGATAGAATACCTGTTGTCTTAGTAAACATTTTCATTAGTCTGAGGGTACGAGTGAGTAAAGGAAGGAACCAGCACCTTTATTGGTGTCTTCTGTGCTATAAATTGATTAGCCAGAGCTCCAAAGCAATATATTACCATCAAACTACTCTTTCCCTAAAAACAAAGTAGTGGGATCCTTCTTTCTTTGGCTTTGAACTAAGGTAAGGCAAGCCATTTACACACAGCCAAGAGCAATGAAACCAGAAAATAGGCAGGTTGTATGGAAGGCTTTATTGAAGTAGCTTCTGTCTGATTTTATGGGCGGTCTTAATAGCTTCTTCCTGTGGCAAGTGAGAGTGGTTCTTATTTAAGAAGGACCGTTTAGGTGGTTCAAGCGCTGAAACCACATGGAGAACAGCCACACTCCAGGCATCATTCCTTCTCAGGGTCACGGAATGAAATCATCCCTCGGTGTTCTTTGAAGTTGTGGTCTTCAATCTTAGTTCTATCCTTTGCCAAAATGAGGTCCATGTGAGTTTTCTCCCATTTGCTTTTAAAGCATTGTACTCTTTAAAAATCTTAATAGTTTCTTATTTTGCCATTTAACATGAAGAGGCTTGATTATTCATTTCAATTAGTTTTCCATGACTAATTATTTCTTAAGTATAACAAGTCGTTTGATAGTCAAATTAATGATTAAGTTTTGGTCACATTTTTGTGCTTTTCCTACTTTGGTTGTTAATAAAAATAGCAAATTTTTTTTTTATTTCAGCTTATTATGGGGGTATAAAAGTTCAGGTTATATATATTGCCCATGCCCCCCCAGCCCCCCGAGTTTGAGCTTCAAGCGTGTCCATTCCCCAGACAGTGCGCATTGCACTCATCTTGTAGGTATGCACCCATCCCCTCCCTCCACCCTCATCCCCCCAGTCAGAACTTCAAACGTGTCCATTCCCCAGACAGTGTAAGTGCATCAAACACTATTAACCATTTTACATACAGAATTAATCGAACTTGTTAAAATGTAAAATGTTATGCCGATTGTATTGTGAACCAATAATTCAATATCAGCTAGCTTACCCATCCTTTCAGTCCCTTCATCCCCTTAATTATACGTACCTAAACGTGTTTACCTGCCTTTAAAACTAAACTATGTCTCTCCTGTTTTAGTTTGACTTTATAAATTATAAAAATCCTATCCCCCTTTATTTGTATAATTTAGGATCCTGTGTCTCAGCTCATCAGCCTTTACAATTTGATCTATTAAAGAATTTATGTGCTCCCAAGTATTTAACGGCTTTCTAATGATTTACTATTAAAATTCTAAAAGTAGCTAAGAAGAGCAAGGAATTTGGTCAAATCGTAATTACATAAATGTCAAGGTATCCTTAAACAAATTTTTGTTTGTTTGTTTAAATCATCTCTTAGGCTCAGTAGAAAAGAAACAACAGAGAAGATCAATTAGAACTCGTTCTGAATCAGAGAAATCCACTGAGGTTGTGCCAAAGAAGAAGATCAAAAAGGAGCAGGTTGGCTTCCTACATGTAGAGAGTTAAAACATTGTATTTGTAAATGTTGTGGCTTCTACTGGTATCCTAAAAGAAAGAGAAGCTGTCCCCACACTGGGTTTCCTTTCTGGACTATCTTACGCTCCCGTCCTGGAGGGTTGCGGTGCCCAATTCTGGTAGAGCCATCCTGTGATTCTGCTTCAGGCATTTTCACAGACAACAGTCAGGCTTCAGGAGATGGGAAGCCAGGGGTGCAAGACTCTTAAATAATCCTTCACATTTATTTTGAAATTTCTGTTATGAGCAAAATGATTTCATGTTTTTATGATTTTTATTTGGAACCATTATTGAGTTCCTTTTTTTTTTTTAATTTTGATTTTTGGTTTAAGCTGCTGGTATGTATTGTTTTTATTTTTAAACCAATCAAATTAATTTAATTTATATTCTTATATTTAAGAAGCAGATAATCATAGATGATCTGGTTTTTCTGTTAATATCACAGATTTTTTGGAATGTTATTTTCCCAGTGGAATGGCACTCACCTGATACCAGGTTGTCAGATAAACAATGTTTAAATAAAAAAGGTAGGGAGTGCATTTTGACTGAAGTGTATTAATCCAGTGTTATCATTGTGGTAGTATACATGTTAAATGACCTTTTTCAAAGAAATTTTTAGAAACTATTCTCCTTTAAGCTCACAATCAGATTCTTTTCCTAATTATTTTAAAGTGAAATGATATCCATTTTTGCAGCCTAGATACCTGCTATTAAAACAGATTCTGAATAGAATTAGTTCCAATAAGTTTTATATTTTTAAAACCATTTAATATGGAAGAACGTGAACTTTTCTATTAAAATATTTCCTTCAAAATTTTAAACTTCCAAATTTAAAATCTAACTTTGTGGGTGCTCTATGGTATTGCCAAGCATGTAAGACAAATTTTCCAGAATATTTAACTAAAATTTAAGTAATATACTAATTTGTCATTCATTTATCATGTTAACTTTCATACTTAGGAAATTATATTCCAAAAAATCTTTCTAAGCTCTTGCAAATCTACAGTATTCATTACCAAGATGAAGTTGTGATTTTTGCCAGCTGGTTCCCAAATTCAGTCTGTGACCAGTCAGTTTAAAATTAATAAGCAGAATGAGTACAAAAAATGGGACAAATTGTTAATGCCACTGTGTTATAGCTAGTAGTAGAATAATGCCAGTGATTGTTTAGAAGATTTTATATTTGTATTACTAATTGTATCTTATAAAAGCGTTTCTGTTGTATGTTTTTTTACCTGTTGTAAAAAAAATAAAAAATTTTTTTAAAAAGCTTAGAACAATCCTTAAATAATTACAAAGTGTGTTTCAACATGCATATTTCACCACATCTTAAAAAAACATGAAATTCAATTCATAGCTTAAACAGGAACTCCTCCAAACAGCATCCTTTCTCTAATTCCAATGGTTCAATCCTCAAATTACCACGTGTTTTACATATACATTGGCAGAATAACTTCTGATCTCGCTCTCCTAATGTAGGATCAAGACACTGTTCATAAGACACTCAAGAAAGTGCTTTTGCAATATCACAAACTTATTTTCTTAAGTTTGTACTAGCAGCAAAAGTATTGAGCTTGCAGCTGTATGGAGCCCTGTAGCACTCTCTACAGAGAGGGTCCTGATTCCCAGCAACTTAGCTGTGAGTGCAGGCGCGGAAGGGTCTTAAAGTGGCGTGAGTTACATTAACCTGAGTATCATAGTAAGTAAAAATTTATCCTAACGTCTTTGGGGTGGGAGGGGTTTATAGCAACACTGGGGCTGGTTGCAGAAACAACCCCTCTCCTGCCTCCCAGACACTGAGGAAAGTATTCCTGTTCTCTTCAGATACCAAGGGAATGGTGGGCAAAGTCTTCGCTAGAGAGCATGTGGCTGTGTGTTGTCACTTGGTTTTCAGCACAGGCAGCTAGGATTTACACCCTCCCTGACCTTGAGACAGAGAACTTTACCCAGAAGATGGGACTGAGTTCAGATTTCAGATACATTAATCACTCATCATTACTTAGATTTATGAAAGTATTTTTTTCTCTCTGTTAATAATTAAAAGTGTAAAAAATTCCTTGTTAATGCCGTGTTTTTCTGTCCGAACAGGTTGAAACAGTTCCTCAGGCTACAGTGAAGACTGGATTACAGAAAGGTGAGTTCATATTATTATGTTGCTTTGCAATTCCTTGATTAAAACCAATTTTTAAGAATTACTTATTTGTACTTCATGTATTTTTGTCTGTCTCTGTAAATCATTGTTGTTGCTCTTCAGTGTGAAATTGCAGTATTCCCCAGTGTTTGTGTGTGCGTGTGTGTGTGTGTGTGTGTGTGTGACTTTTAGAGTTGATCTTACTCTTATGAAAAGTAAGTCTCTTATGAACAGTGAAAAGTCTTATTTGTTTTGGTAAATTGGAGAACACCACGTAGACTTGATACTGTTTCCAGCTTTTCTCCATAAGATTCTGGGGTTTCACTGGCTTATAAACTAGGGATGTGACGAATCCACTTTTTTAGGTATTCGACTGAATACCGAATAGTAGCTATTAATGTTTGTCAAACATGGACTATGACAAATCAGACAAGACAACCTGATTGAAAAAAATCTTGCCACATTTATTTTTACAGTGCTGTAAAATCTTTTTTTGTAAATTAAAATGGTTCATAGCATATTTATAGCCACTATTAGATGACCTTATGTGAATCTATTTGAGATATGCACAAAGTTTAAGAAACCTTAAACTTATATCTGTATTTTCTGTGTGCAATTTGACTACAGTACAAACTCCATAGCATGATTCGTGCGTTTTTGGTGAGCTCAAACTGTATTTATACCTGTAGTTTACTCTGGGCAAATTGCATTATTTAAAAAAAAATAAATAAATAAAACACCAGCCTCTCTGCATTCTCGGGGAGAAGTCTGCAGCGATGGTCTCCGTGGAGATCCTCAGCAGAACTGAACAGCCTCTCGGAGGGAACACTGCTTGGCGGAGCTCCAAGAAAAGGCATCGCGATGGCTGCGAGATTAGGAGGCCTGATTGCGTTGTGTTTCCACCATTCCACAGGGTCGGCGGACCGGGGAGTGCAGGGCTCTGTCAGATTCAGTGACAGCTCCGTCTCCGCAGCGATTGAGGAAACTGTGGACTGAGATTCCTGTACAATTTCATCCCAGAAACTCCAGACTTGTAGTCTCCATGCAAGATTTCTTTGTCGGCTGCTTGATAAACAGTTTCTTTGTTTTCGATTTTGATTTTGCCAGTCGTCATTATTGGCATTTTCCTGCCTGGTTTCTTCTTCAAGACTCTGAACAATTGCTTTAACATTCAAATGATTTTTTGTTTTTTTGGTCTGAGCTGGATGGGTACAGCTTTTAAATCATGGGTCCAGCCTAAAAACCACCGTTTATCTTACACTGATCAATTTCAACATGGACTGTTTTTGGTTTTTTGTTTTTAAATAAAGCATCATTAATGCACATCTGCAGGGTTTTGCCAAACAGCCCAACTGTATACATTACAATCATTAAAAGCTTTTTTTTAAATATTGGTGCCGTTGTCATGGAGAACAGCATGACAGCTGCCTTTGGCAGTTTGTCATTTTTCTAGCATTTTCAGAAACTCATCGGAAATGGCGGTACCTGTGTTTCCCTTCGAAAGCCTCTCAGTACAGCACTCCTGTTCCTCTGTTAAACTCCTTGTTAATCCAGTGATCTTTTAGGCCAAGGAAATACTTTGTGGTGGTGTTCTGGGTCCATACACCAGCAATGAAGGAGATAGATTTGTGTACTTGTGTTTTTAAATCAGCATTAACATGGGCAGGCACCCTCATGTATAGATGTCAGGAAACATTCAGTGAAAACCTTGTAGGATGGGATGTGATAACGAGGTTCCAGTAATCTGAGCAGTCTCACGAGGCCCACAGCCTCCAGCACAGACCGTGGCTGTGCGCCAAGTGCTGCTCTCACTCAGCCTGTCTCGGATCTTCCTGGCCGCAGGGGACTTGTTTCTCTGCGGTCTCTTCTGGACTGCACACTTCCACCATAGCTTGCTGGGCTGATCTAGATGTCTGTTTGTTGTATGGAAATTTTGGGGGAAAAAAATCCAAAACACAAACTGTGGGTTGAAATATTAACCGTCTCCTTGGTTCCTTGGTATTCACCGTGCCTGATCTGCACATTTCATCGTGGCTGTTTCTGTATAGCCTATACTGCATTAGCCCAAGAGATTGTTGCTTTGTAACTTTTTGCACTATTGTTTTGGCTGGATTTGTATTACACACAGTTTTAAAAAAAAAAAAAAAATTCCACACTACTCTCTGCCTTTTTTTTCCATATTTATTCCTTCCCGCACAAATTCCACATAGAGGCCTCCCGTCCAGCTCTGCGTGATCTGGCTGCACGTGAACACTGATTGTCCAGTTACAGCCCTCGCAGTGCGCCTCCTAAATGGCGTGACATATGCAGCTGTGCCGCAGCACTTGTTAATGGTCACAATAAATGCCACTTCACCAAGGAAGTCTCAGATGAACAATTGTGAACATCCAAAATTTATTTGGGGGGCAATAATCAACTGAATTGCAAAATTCAGGGGAAAATGGCACTATCCGTGTACGAATCGAATACAAATCAAAGATTTGTCACATCCCTAATAAAAACAAGATGGAGATGTCTCTGCGACCATATTTGTAAGCTACACAGTGTGTTGGGTTTTATGTCTTCCCCCTCCAAATTGAATGGTTCTTTGAATTGCTCCAAATCAATCGGCTATCCTGCAGTTTTGATAGAATCGGTTTTTAGGTTGGAACTCGGGCTCTGTTGACTGAAGATAGCTTTAGAGCAGGAGAACTGAATTAAATGTTTTGATAGAGCGGTTGTAAATTAAATCACTCACTACCAGGAAGGTCAGAAGCTTATGAAGTTTTGACTCCTGACTTCAGTGTTACAAAGAGAGCTGTGCTTTTTTCACACTAAAGACGAGTTTGGGGAAAGAATATATTCTCCCACAAAAAAAAATTAAAACAATTTTAAGCACTATTTTAGGATTAATTTCAGTGTGTTGTATTAAGGTGCCAGCGAGATTTCAGATTCCTGTAAACCTCTAAAGAAAAGGAGTCGCGCCTCCACCGATGTAGAAATGACTAGTTCAGCATACAGAGACACATCTGACTCCGATTCTAGAGGACTGAGTGATCTGCAGGTAAATATGTTCAAAGGTCTGCACACAGTGCTGTTTTTGCTTTGCAAAACCAAAGTAGCATAATGCTTTTGCCTGACTTACTTGGAAAAATCAGGGAAAATTTTTAAATACTCATAGGATACCCAAATCACTTTGGTTATTTTGTAATTTAAGAATGCCTTAATTTTGTTGTTCTTTTATCTAACAGAAGTATAGTTTGTCTTTAATTTTAACTACAGTTTCTCCCCAAACTGCAGAGATAACGGTATCCATGGTTTTTAGAAAGAAAGAGAGGACGAATGAAATTGTGTCGAGATTTATTTGAGAAAGTCTTACTAGGATTTTCATAGCATCTAATTTTGAGGGAATTTTTGTTTTGTTTTTCTTAAAAATGTGCTATGTTTTCCGTGTAGGTAGGCTTTGGAAAGCAAGTAGATAGCCCTTCAGCTACTGCAGATGCAGATGTTTCCGACGTGCAGTCCATGGATTCGAGTTTGTCAAGAAGAGGCAGTGGCATGAGTAAGAAGGACACTGTATGTCAGGTAGGCAGGCGACAGTCGATCCTGGCTTGAAACTATTGTTTTCATATTCTGCCAATAATAGACTTACCTCCTGTTAAAGAGGGCAGTATGGTTCTAAACTATGATACGATTTCATAGCTGAAGATCTGAAAGCTCTTTCTAGCTCTTCTCTTACATGCAAGCGCCAGTCTTCATTGTGATAAACTGTTATTAATTAGAAGTAAATGGCAGATGGCTAATTTCAAAACTTTTCTTAAATTTGAGTTCATATTAACTTTTTAAATGTATTTTTACCCTTTTTGAAAAATACTGTTTTGCCTTGTGGAGAAACATGAAAGTATGCAGATCTCAAAGAAGGAGGCATAAAAGATCAAGTATGACTTTTAAACTTTTTACCATATTGGGTCTGGAAATACTGTCATTGTCTAGTTCGGTGGTTCTCAAAGCAAAGGCCAAGGAACAGCAGCATGGTCAGGATACTGTTAGAAATGCAAATTCTTGGGCCCGACCCCAGACCTACTGAATCAGAGCCTTGGGGTGAGGGACCCAGTAATCTGTTTTAAACAAGCCCTCCGTGTGATTCTGATGTTTGTTAAAGTTTGAGAACCATTGCTTTTTGCCATGTTACAGATCTGTGAAAGCTCTGGTGACTCTCTGATTCCTTGTGAGGGAGAGTGCTGCAAACACTTTCACCCGGAGTGCCTGGGGTTGACATCACTCCCTGACGGAAAGTTCGTCTGTATGGAATGCAAAACCGGTAAGCTTCCTGACTTCGACAGATGTGGAGAGACAACAGGGGGGAAGAGAAATGCGCAGTGGCAACAGTCCCCATGCATCAAATTCTCATCACTTATCTGGTCCTCCGCCCCCCATAGGTGTTTCACCAAATTTATTGATACCATCCAGGGATTAGGCTTCCCAAGATAAAAGAGTAGTCCGATTTCCTCCTACCATCAAATCTAGTAAATTAGTGAGATGAATTTGTTTTATCTACAGAGTTATACAAAGTATGTGCATGGAGTTATTTTTCAGATGGGTTTGAGATTTTTTGTGCTCAATAAATTGGTTTAAGGTCCTTAATGGACTGGAGCAAGTATCAGTCAAAACTATAACCATGATGATTGTATTTTTTAGTGGAAATATAGAGCTTCTGGAAACTTTTTTTTAAAACTTGAGGTTCACTAGTTATTTCTTATCCCACTCTCCTTAGAATACCACCCCTCAAAATAATTTATAGAAAAATCAATGTGCCAGTTTCTTCTCTGTGTAGCCGTGATGCTGGTTAAAGTCATGGAAAGCAGGAAGTGGTTGTTTAATCTGTAACAGCATGGCGAGTGAAAACTCAACTGGAGATGGCATGGTAGTGCTTCTAGGAACCATGTGTGTGCTCTCCCGTTTGTTTCGGTTTCGTTTTAGCTCTTAAGAACTAAGAGTTGATTGGATATCAAGTATATATGATATGCTCATCTCACCCTTGACTCTTTATTTTTCTACCCCTTTAATTTCATTCTCACAGATATTTATTTTATCCTTTTTTATTTGATTGTATGCCTCCTAAAATCCTTTTTTTTTTTTTTGAGACAGAGTCTCACTCTATTGCCCGAGCTAGAATGAGTGCCGTGGCGTCAGTCTAGCTCACAGCAACCTCAAACTCCTGGGCTTAAGCGATCCTACTGTCTCAGCCTCCCGAGTAGCTGGGACTACAGGCATGCGCCACCATGCCCGGCTAATTTTTTGTATATATATATTTTAGTTGTCCATATAATTTCTTTCTATTTTTAGTAGAGACGGGGGTCTCACTCTTGCTCAGGCTGGTCTCGAACTCCTGACCTCGAGCGATCCACCCGCCTCGGCCTCCCAGAGTGCTAGGATTACAGGCGTGAGCCACCGCGCCCGGCCCTAAAATCCTTTAGACAAAAAGTTGGCAATTTTTATTTTTATTTATTTATTTATTTATTTTTTTACCAAACATTGACTTACCAACTGCCAGGTGCTGTTAATACTAAGCAATTTGTCCTAGTATCTCAATTGATCCTCATAACATTATGAGATACAGGTATTATTATTATTTCCATTTTTCAGAAGGGGAAACTGAGGACTTGAGAGTTTAGTACCCTGCCCAAAGTCACAAAGATAGCACATGAAAAAACTGGAATTTAAACCCAGGCAGCTTGACTTCATAGTCCTTGCACTGTACCATTGCCTTCTACCCCCTTGGCCAAGTAGGATGGACATCATATGTCACAAATCATATATCCTAACACATACACACTCAGTCACGTACACAAATTAAGCTGTGGAAGCTGTTTAGAACATAGAACATATTTTTCCTATATAAAATATTTTATTCATCACATTCAGACTCTGCAGTAAAACTTTTGAACAGTTTGCCAACTGGCAGTCTCAGGGTAACAACTGCACAGTGTTTATTTGGCCTTCAGAATGTGTTTTCACTTTTGAACATGGATTGGCATATACTTCTGGCTCCCCACATTCCCAGTCATCCCTTTTTCTAAACCTCTGTCACTCCAGTCATTTAGGTAACCTGCATGGCCCCTTTAAGGATTCAAGTATGTAATCCCAGATTTAAACTATTGACAGGAAGGACTGTGTATCTCAGTACTAAAACATTCTTATGGCTCCTTTATCTTAGCTCTAGAATCCAATAAAATGCTGCCCAAAAAGGTTAGATATAATCCAGTTTGGTATGTATCTATTAGGAAATTTAAGAGGGAAATATGCTTTAAAAATAAGTAGAACAAGGTTGGAGGACTCATACTTCCTGATTTCAAAGTTTACTACAAAGCTACAGCAGTCCAAACAGTGATAGTGGCATAGACAGACACGCAGACCAAAGGAGTAGACTAGAGAGCCCAGAAATAGGCACCTGCGTGTATGGTCACATTTTTTTTTTTTTGACAGTGCGCCAAGACCATTCAGTGGGCAAAGGACAGTCTTTTTAACAAACAATGCTGGAAAAGTTGGATATACACATGTAAAAGAATAAATTCGGACCCTTACCTAACACTATAAACAAAAACAAAAATCGACTCAGAATGGACCAAAGACCAAAATATAAGAGCTAAAACTATAAAACACTTAGAAGAAAACATAGGGGAAAAGCTTCATGACATTGGATTTGGCAGTGGTTTCATAGATAGGACACCAAAGGCACAGGCAACAGAAGGAAAACAGACAAATTGGGCTTCATTAAAATTAAAAACTTCTGTACACCAAAGGACGCTATCAAAAGAGTGGAAAGGCAACTCACAGAATGGAAGAAATTATATGCAAATCATTTCTTTTTTTTTTTTTTTTTTTTTGAGACAAAATCTCGTTCTTTCGCCCTGGCTAGAGTGCCATGGCGTCAGCCTAGCTCACAGCAACCTCAAACTCCTGGGCTTAAACGATCCTACTGCCTTAGCCTCCCTGGGACTACAGGCATGTGCCACCATACCCAGCTAATTTTTTCTATATATATTTTTAGTTGGCCAGATAATTTCTTTCTATTTTTAGTAGAGACGGGGTCTCGCTCTTGCTCAGGCTGGTCTCGAACTCCTGACCTCAAGCAGTCCTCCTGCCTTGGCCTCCCGGAGTGCTAGGGTTATAGGCATGAGCCACCGTGCCTGGCCTGCAAATCATTTCTGATAAGGGATTAATACCCAGAATAAATAGAGGGCTCCTTCAACTCAACAGCAAAAAACCAAACAACCCAGTTCAAAATTTGGCAAAGAACTTAAGCAGGTATTTCTCCAAAAAAGATACATAGGTGGCTAGTAAGCACATGAAAATATGCTCAACATAATTAGTAATTGGGGAATGCAAATGAAAACCACAATGAGTTGCCACCTAACGCTCAGTAGGATGGGTACTATTTAAAAAAGAGAAAACAATGTGTTAGCCAAGACGTGGATAAATTGGAACCCTTGTGCATTGCTGGTGGGAACGTAAAATGGTATAGTGGCTTTGAAAACAGTATGGCAGTTTCTCAAAAAATTAAACAGTTACCATATGTTCCAGCAATTCTACTCTAGGTATGTACCCAAGAGAAAAGAAAGCAAGGATTCCAACAGATATTTGTACACTTATGTTCATAGCAGCATTATTCACAATAATCAAAAGGTAGAAACAACCCAAATGTCTATTGATGGATGAATGGATACACAAAATGTAATATGTACATACAATGGAATATTACTCAGCCAGAAAAGAAATGAAATTCTGTTAACATGCTACAAAATGGATGTACCTTGAAGATATTTTGTTGAGTGAAATAAGGACAGAAAAGGACAAATATTGTGTGCTTCCATTTATGTAAGGTACCTAGAGTCGTCAATTTCTTAGCGACAGAAGTAGAATGGTGGTTACCAGGGCTGTGGGGGAGGGCGCGGTGGGGAGCGGTTTAATGGGTACCGAGCTTCAGGATGGGGCAATGAAAAGGTTCTGGAGACAATGGTGGTGGTTGCACAACGATGTGCATGTACTTAGTGCCACTTAATTGTACACTTAAAAATGGTTAAAATGTTAAACTTTATGTTATATATTTATATTTACCACAATCATAAAAAGCAATTAAGTGCTTTTGATTTATTTATGACATGACCAATTTGGTACAGTTCTAACATTGGAAATGAGAACTCACCTTCAAACCATTGTTTATGGTCATATAGGCAGTTTTCCTTTATTTATCAAATGATAAACACTTTCCATGTAAAAGTACTACAGAATACATCTCCAATAAGTTCTTATACTGCCACTTTCTATTTAAAACAAATGTGATTTCTAGAAAGAAAGCATTTTCATTTACCCTTTTGAATAAAATGTGTAATAAAAAGAGACTACAAAAAGAGTTCTGGAACAGACAATTTTACTTATCACTTACATATTCCTCCTCACCCCCCATCTCCAATCCTTGCCTCAGGACTAACTTTGACTTATGTATGTATGTATGTATGAATGTATGAATGAATGAATAACAGTCTCTTGCTCTGTCGCCTGGGCTAGAGTGCAGTGGGGTGATCATAGCTCACTGCAACCTCAAACTCCTGGGCTTAAGTGATTTTCCTGCCTCAGCCTCCAGAGTAGCTGAGACTAGAGGCACGTGCCACCACACCCAGCTAATTTTTCTATTTCTTGTAGAGACAGGGTCTCTGTCTTGCTCAGGTTGGCCTCAAGTAATCCTGGCCTCAAGAGTGGTAGGATTACAGGCGTGAGCCACGATGCCCAGCCTAGACTGATTTATTCTTAATGGAGACCAGTTCCTAGTAGGAAGGGAGGGTATTGAAACATTCACGTGCTAGAGCTTTAGTCTTAAAGAGGTTTGGTAGTTAAAATGTCTGTTGGCATAGCAATTGCACTAGTTTTAACAGTTTTCTTTTATATTAGACTTACTTTGATCATTATGTAAATGAAGGCCTATTTTATTTTTACATAGAGCAGTTTATGTATTAGGCAAAGCTTTAAAGTGAAACTCTTACCTTTAGAACATGTATTTTTTTTTAAATTTCTGAAAGTTATTTTAAAAAATACTATTCCCTTTATATCTGTATACATGATAAAATGTTCTTTGAAATTACATATGTAACAAGACAACAAAACAACCCTGCTGTACTTTATGTCTGCAACAAAGGCAGTTAAAAAAAAATATGAACATCACAGTTGTAAGTACTCATTTTAAAGAATTTTTATAATTCAGCCAATTTGTAAAGGTTAGATACTTCCAGAATCAAAGAACAATACTGCAATTCAACTAACTTTCTGGAAAGACAAACAAAACAAAACTATTCCTTGTATTTTTTTCTTCAGATTTTTTAATGGGCATTATAAGAAAAATGAGCAAAAGACTTGAACACTTCTCAAAAGATTCTATCCAATAAACATTGACCAGTTTGTTATAATTTGCAGTTCTTTAACTACAACTAAACATTTCTTTCTGTACCTTTATTGCCTCTCTTGTGAATTATCTATTTGTGTTTCTTGTCCATTTATGTTTTGGGGTGTCAAAGGTGTTCTTATCAAATCATGAGATTTTAAATTTATTTCTAATTACACAATACATAACACATTGTTATGAAAATATCATAATTACAGTTCTAGCTGATGTCTTCCTTGGTCACCACTCTTAATTCCAGACCCTTACCTAGTTCAGCCCTCACCAGAGACAATCATTGTTACTCATTTGATGTTTAGCCCTGTAAAACTTTGTGTGTGTCTGTGTGTGTGTGTGTTTGTGTGTGTGTGTTATAATAAAATTGTATCATACCATTGTTCTGCAGGAGCTCTTTTTTTTTTCCTTTTTAATTTTTTTATGGAATATATTGAGTATTGATGGAGCTCTTTTTTTTTTTTTTCTTTTGAGACACGAGTCTCACTGTGTTGCCTGGGCTAGAGCACCGTGGCATTGGCCTAGCTCACAGCAACCTCAAACTCCTGGGCTCAAGCTCCTGCCTCAGCTTCCCAAGTAGCTGGGACTACAGGCACGTGCCACCATGCCTGGCTTATATTTTTTAGTTTTAGTAGAGACGGGGTCTTGCTCTTGCTCAGGCTGTTCTCTAACTCCTGACCTCGAGCTATCCTCCCCCCACCTCAGCCTCCCAGAGTGCTAGGGTTACGGGTGTGAGCCACCGCGCCCGGCCGATGGAGCTCTTTTTATGTCAATACAGATATATTCTATTTAATCCCTGCATAGCGTTCCATACTATGTGTATATCATAGTTTATTTAACTCTTCTCCTATCGAAGGACATTTGAGTTGCTTTCATTTGTTTGCAATTACAAACAGTGCTTCAATCAGCATCTACTTATATGTACTCTAAGTCTTCCCTAATGTAGCTATTGAGAAGTAGAATTTCTAGGCCATAGGAAGTGAATGTACTTTTATTTTAATGGATATTTCCTCGTTTCCTTCTAAGGTAGTTCCTTCCAACTTAAACTCGTACCAGCAGTATATGAGTTTCTCTCCCTGCTTATCAATAATTGGTATTATCAAACTCTTTAAGTTTTCTCCTATTTCATAATTGGTTTCAGTTAGCATTTATTTGATTACTAGTGCAGTTGAGTTTTTCATGTTTTTTGGTTGTCTTTCTGCTCTCTGAAAATTGCCTATTTATACCCTCTGCCCACTTTTACATTAGGCTTCTTTGGTTTTTTCTATATTGATATATAGTTCTTTATAAGTCTTATTCAGTTATCTTTGTTTAATATGTTGTATGTATTTTTTCCCATATGTGAACTCTTTATATAACAAAACATAATCCTTTGTCATTTTTGTTGCATATTTTTTCACATCTGTATGTCTTTTACTTGTTTCTTCTTTTTTTTCTGTTCAATTTCTACCATAATTGGCATTGTCTTTTTCCTTAAATGTTTGACACATTTACCAGTGGAGCCATCTGGGCCTAAAATTTTCTTTGTTGGAAAGTTTCCAATTATAGTTTCAATTTCCTTTAATAGTTTACAGAACTATTCGTATTTTCTACTTATTTTTGTGCCAGTATTGGTAAGTTCTGTTTCTCTAGGAATCTGTTCATTCATCTAGATTTTCAGATTTATTAGCAAAAATGTAGTGATACCATTTTACTATCTTTTAAATGTAGGATTTGTAGTGATACCCTATTTTTCATTTTTTATGTCATTAATATTTGTTCTTTTTCTCCTTTTTTTATTACTCTTACGAGGGGTGTCAGTTTTGTTAATCTTTTTCAAAGAACTAGGTTTTACTAATCCTCCCCAATGAATGTTGATTTCACTTCATTCTTGAAAAATATTTACACTGGGTATAGAATTCTGCCTGGGTAGTTGTTTTCTTTCAACTCTTTGAAGGTAGCATTCCATTGTTTTTTGGCTTCCATCTTTCTCTTTCAGTCAGCTCTGTTTAAAAGTAATTGTCTTTTCTGTGGATGATTTGAATATTTTCTTTGTCCCTGATTTTTTACAATTTGAATAAGATATATCTAGCTGTAATTTTCTGCCTCTTTTATTAGGATTATGAGTTTTCATTTTGTGTCTGTTTTGCATATAGAAATTGTAAGTGATTACCTAATGGAATCTGTTTTTCCTTGGCTATTTCTTTTCTTTATTGTAGATAGGGAAGACCTTGCCACTCTCTGTTCCCAAATGTTGAAAAATTCTGTTCTGGGTTTTCTATGGAACTAATTTTGGAGAGCTAAATCATTTTTAGTGTTGTATCTCCAAATTGATAATCAATTATTCTAGCAAAATTTATCAAGTAACCTTTTAATTTGGTCATTTATTTTAAATGCTTTTTGTGTGCGTGTTAAATTTTTATATGTATTAGTAGAGACTCAGGAGTAATTGTTTGATGTCAGTAGCTGCTTCTACTTAAAAGGAGTATGCTTTAATCAGATTTTATTTAATCTATGTTCCCCACCAATTTTCCAGGGCAGCACCCATGTTTTTCCTGTAAGGTGTCTGGTAAAGATGTGAAGCGTTGTTCTGTTGGCGCGTGTGGGAAATTCTATCACGAAGCCTGTGTCCGCAAATTCCCCACTGCCGTCTTCGAGCCGAAAGGATTCCGCTGTCCCCAGCACTGCTGCTCTGCCTGCTCTATGGAGAAAGATATCCACAAAGCAAGTAAAGGTAACGCAGCTAAAGAAGGGGATAAGGGGTTTGTTTGTTTGTTTGTTTTGTTTTTAAAGTGCAGTGGCAAATAATATTTTAAGCACATTGTTATAAACAACAGTCTTCCTCTGTCTATCTCTATGTTTAGCAGTTCAGCCACAATAAATAGCATGTCAAGTGGGGATTAAGTCTAATTCAGACCAGAGAAGAAAATTTCATATGTTCAAAATCATCCTTGAAAATCCCTTAGATCGGCCGGGCGTGGTGGCTCACGCCTGTAATCCTAGCTGTCTGGGAGGCCGAGGCGGGTGGATTGCTCAAGGTCAGGAGTTCGAGACCAGCCTGAGCAAGAGTGAGACCCCGTCTCTACTAAAAAAAATAGAAAGAAATTATATGGACAACTAAAAATATATATAGAAAAAATTAGCCGGGCATGGTGGTGCATGCCTGTAGTCCTAGCTACTTAGGAGGCTGAGGCAGGAGGATCGCTTAAGCCCAGGAGTTTGAGGTTGCTGTGAGCTAGGCTGACACCACGGCACTCACTCTAGCCCGGGCAACAGAGCGAGACTCTGTCTCAAAAAAAAAAAAAAAAAAGAAAATCCCTTAGACCATATTGGATAATACCATCTCTCCAGCGTTGGAACAATTTTTTCTTTGAACCATCTCTAAATGAGTATTAGGCTTGTATTTAGAAGCCCTATAGCATAGGAATGACAGAGCCAAACTAGTGAAGAAAAAATGTTTTTAATTTACTGTAGCTAGCATCACATGGGAACCAAAAAAAGCCCAACTCCAGAAATCTCATATCTAACTGATGTGTTGTTACACAGATTCGTTTTTAACTTGTTTTTAAACAGGCCGCATGATGAGATGTTTGAGATGTCCAGTTGCCTATCACTCTGGGGATGCTTGCATTGCAGCCGGAAGCATATTTGTGTCCTCCTACATTCTCATCTGTAGTAATCATTCCAAACGGAGCAGCAATTCTGCTGCTGCTGTAAATGTAGGCTTTTGTTTCGTTTGTGCCAGAGGTGAGTGTCAGTCTTTTCTCTTTATTGCTTTCTGAGGTCAGTGGCGTATTTCCCCATTAAAACAGAGTCTCGGCATTGGGCGAGAACTCGGGCCATCTAGTACAATCTCCCGCCCGGTGCAGAATTCCATTTTATACCCCTGAGAGAGATGAGCATTTCCAGTAACTAGTCCCTTTTATACTGCTAGACGTCCACATTTTTAGAATATTAATTCTTCTGTAAGTTCACCTAAAACTTGCATTTCTAAAAATAACTTAGAATTGTAAATTCTTAGTTTGTGTATTCAGAGCCTCAAAAGGTTAATCTGTTCCCTTCTGCAAACAATTCTTCTGTTGCAAATAGATCCTTCCCATGTCATATTCTTTAATCCAGAACTTTCAACTGATTGAGATTTCACTTGGAAGGCAAGACTAGCATATTTATTTTTCGATTGTTGATGCCGTATTTTATCATAATGTTTTGGTCTGGCATTGAGGAAGGCCTGGTGGGACAGAGCCAAGCAACATATGTGGTGGTGTTGGTAAGAGCCAGCAGGGCAGGCGGTCTCCCCCGCCAGCTGCCAAGACTGATCAGCTAGAAACAGCATCATGTCCCTGAGGGCATCAGTGAACTGGAGTTTGTGATAAATACATTGGAACTTCTTTAGTTGCATATGCTATAGAATATCCGGCTTTATTTCAGATGTAGTATAATAAAACTTTGTTTTGGTACTTAGTAAACATTATAGAAACCAACTAATATCCCCAAATACTGGTTTTTGGTGGTTTTTTTTTAATATAAGTGTTAGGTTTTCTAAACTTCCCGCAGTATGAAATATTCGAAAGGACTGGTAAGGCCCACCAGGCCTCTTAGATTATATTTAAACTATATGGAAGAAAGTGGTTTTTGTTTGTTTGTTAGTTTTTGCTTTAGGAGACAGTTCTTTTAATTTGGTGAAAGTACTATAAAAATATTTTTTTAGTAGAGCTTAGCTAGTAGGATAGATCTTAAGTGGTTTTGCTTTTGTTGCATTTCTGAAAAACAACTTAGAGGAGGTAGCCAGTAAAAGAGCGAGTAACCGGTAGTCCTTTGTGGCGTGGCCAGCTGGGTCCATAGTACGCGCCGTTTCCGGTTGCCTGCGTTTATAAGCGCACAGGGCTGTCTGCCACTAGAGCAGGAAGCATCACGTCGTTCCGACTAGAGCAGTTACGACTGTGTCCTGCTCTGAAACCTGGCTGGTACCTGGAGGAGTAGGTCTGAAAGGTTTCCTGCCACCTTGTAGCAGGTGATAGAAAGGGTTCCAATAGGCAAATAGTAAAAGGCATCGCTAGTGCCTTTCCCATCTCCCCATCCTCAGGCAGTGACGACAGGAAGGAGTTGCTGCATTAGCTTCGCTTCAGAGACTTGGGAAACAGATGAGTAGAAGCGGTAACAGAGTCTCTCAGTGCTTTGCAAACTTTCTCTGTTCTGCCAGTCCTGGGCACTTGCATTGACTGTCGGTGTACAAGCATACATAAGTTAGCTAACATTTTAGATACCAAGTTTATAACTCTTATGTTGGCTTACTTTGAAGTACATTCTGAATCAGTGTATTAACTGATATCCTTTTGCTTTATTTCATTCAATAATTGGGAGACCTTTAAAAGAGGCATTTTCAACTTAGGACAGGTAGAAAATGGTCCACTTACAGAGACTCTAGCCATTGTGGTAAATTTAACTTCTATGACTTGATTAAAAGCTTGAGAATAACATAAATGCAGGGAAAGCCCATGTTTTAACAGCAGAATTTCTATGTTATCAATTTGGCAATTATTCTGGAGGATTTACTGTATTTAACTGCCTATTTAAGCAAGAATACTTAATTCCCAAATATTTTAACTGCAAGACTTTGTATGGTAAACAGAAACCTTCATTTTCCTTTCTAGCATTTGACAAAGAATAATTCTAAATAGATCAGATGTTGGGATTTGAGAGAGCTTAAAAGTCTTTTAGAAGCAAATAATGTATATTATTTTACAAGTATTTGTAGACATCACCCTTTTTAGGAGACATAACTATAATAAATCCACACACAGAAAGGGACACCGTAATCATTTATGTTTTGGTATTAGAAAACTTAGCTTGTTTTGCTTGTTTCTTGCCTCATACAGAAATTGTCCCTCCACTTAGAAGGTTCTTCTCTTAGTTCCTGGTTATGGGGTGTTCACAATCATTAAGCTAAATCTTAAGGACTGGAAGGTCTAAAAATATTTTTAGAAATGTTTCAAGGTTTAGAGGAGCATAGGAAATGTAAAGACATTTTTCAGTGTATTATATATTCTTTAGCATTTCCTTTCATCTAGGGGGTTGTGTAAAAGTAAGTTACTTAATATTCTGTGATTTTCTTTGTAATGGTAATTTAAAATGGATAAGGTAGGCTAGGGTTTTCTTTTCATTTTAATGTTAATTTATATTGCATATGTAAATTGAATTCTGCTAAACACTATCTGAATGAATTACCACAATTGTCCTAAGAAGTTATTTCCCCCATTTGATAAAGATGAGACACTGAAGCCCAGATCACATAATCTGCCCGACGTCACACAAGTGTTACATGGGAGGGACCAGCGTTTGTACCTGATCTTTCTTACTTCAAAGCCTGTATTTTTCTGTACTACACTGCCTCCCTCTATTAAATGTATGACATTCATTTCAATAGTATGTAACTTTTATTAAAGATTCTTATGTTATTAGCACTTTCAAGTTCCATGGTGTCATCTGGGTCAGAGACAGTTCTGAATTTTTCTCAGTGTAGAGTAACATCAAATGAAAATAACACCCCAGAAAGTAAGTAAGTGGTCGCTTCCCTCCCTTCAAAATGATCTCTGAATGAAACTGCTACTGTGATTTGTTAAAGCCTAGATTATCATATACTGACCAGCAACCAAGAGCGATTTCTCCTGGCCCCGCAGTTCCTAGGGTTAGGAGTGGCTTGTAGCTGCATCATGAACTTAACTGGGGGACGGGGGACAGAGGGGAAGGGGGGGTCACAGGTAGGTTGGAGCAGATCTTGTGTTCTTCTCTAAATAGGATAGCTAATATTGGTAGATCAAAAGGACTGTTTTTATAAACCCTTAAGTTGGTAATCGCTTTATATCATGGCAGGGAAAAAATTAAAACAGTCTGCATTGCCTCAGTAAAGTTCGGAAAACCATGGTTCCCTTAAAGTCATGTACTGTACTGATAGAAGAAGGTTTCCTTACCTGGCAGAGGAAGGTAGGATTTGTTTGAGTGTATCTCAAGTTATGAATGGAGAAGAAGAGAGACTTGATTCCACCTTTAAATGCTACTTGATATGTTGAAGGTAGATCGGGGTCTACTATGTTAGGTAAATGATTCTTATTTCTGATTGGTACGTCATTTTGTTCTTGGGGGCGTTGTCATCATAGCACTTCTAAATATTAAGGAATAAAGCTTTATTTTCCGTAGGGGGTTCTCAGTAAGATGGCAAATACCATTCACATTTCCAAATTATTTGGAGTTTTCTTTTGCAGTATATAGGTTTCTATACAGGGATAAGGCATTGAGTTAGCTCCAATTCCGCTTAATAACTGTAGGAAACCTTTCTGTCAGAGCTTGCTTTTTCTTCATATTCTCCCCCCCACCCCTTTAAAGCCCAGCGACATAATAGGTGTTGGTTTATTTTTTCCTCATGGAATCATGGGTAGTTTCATTGCAGCTCGTGTCTTTCTGTTTGTTTCGTATAGGGCTGATAGTGCAGGACCATTCAGACCCCATGTTCAGTTCCTATGCCTATAAGTCCCACTACCTACTGAATGAATCAAATCGTGCTGAGTTGATGAAATTACCTATGATTCCTTCTTCGTCAGCTTCCAAAAAGAAATGTGAGAAAGGTAATAACCGAAATAGTTTATCTCTTGCTTTCATTTTTGCATTTCCTATTTTTTTCTCTTTAAATGAAGGGGGGAAATGTATGCCTGTCAAACACCATCTGTTGCTTTTGGTAAACTCTACCTTGGTCATTGTGACTGTGTCTTCATATGGCTACACAATTATTTAAAAGGGCTTAAAATAATTCCATTATTATAAATTTTTGCTCTTCTCCTTGAATAAATTTTCACACATTCCATATACGTAGGTTATTGAAATAGAAAGACTAGGATTTTGTTCAATATAGATTAGTATTCTAAACACTTCCGGTTTTGTCTGGTGTTAGAACTGTCATTCGTGTTAGAATAGAATAGATACAGTATAATTTGTTACTAACTTTCAGCTAAATAACAAGATAGGTTATTAAAAGAAGGAAACTAAGATATTGATACTTAAAAGTTTGATTTTAGAATGCATTCTATCATTTTGTTTCTTAAA
Organism: Eulemur rufifrons; assembly: GCF_041146395.1. Taxonomy (NCBI): domain Eukaryota; kingdom Metazoa; phylum Chordata; class Mammalia; order Primates; family Lemuridae; genus Eulemur; species Eulemur rufifrons. The sequence continues at coordinate 22,443,198 of NC_090994.1, read as the reverse complement.
TGTTTTGTTAAGATGCTATTTAAACTAGTTGCCCTTCCCTTAGAAGTTGGTGGGCAGCTGGGGGGAGGTTACCCCAAACACTGGATGTTGGAAGGCAACTCAGCTGAATTGCTGATGGAGGATTTATCCACAGAGAACCAAGAGCTAAATGTACATTTATATTCTCCCAGTTAGTTTAATCTATGGAAGAAAACTATATTGTGTTTACTTTTCCATAGCCTCCTTGTAACAAAGGAAAGACGTGACTTAACTATAATACTACTATTTGAGGAGTTATTATCCCAGAGGGAAAAATAAATGAGCTTGAAAGGTGAAGGCCTTTTCTTGTACACATTCCTATTATGGTCTGGGGCCAGGTTCAGAATCTTTAAAGAAAACTTTATTCATACCTAATACACCATGTATATACACTAGGTATATTTGAGATGGCTTTTTTAAAATTATTTGTGTTGCCTGTTTGATGTACCTTTGCTCTTTGTCAGACATGTGAAATGGCAACTCATGACTAAAACAAAGATAACTCAGCAAGTTGATGGGAGAGAGTATTGGCTTATTTGTTTATTTTCCATTGAATCAGATTATATCACCTTATTGATGATACTGCCTACTTCTAAAACAAAGATGAACATAGGTTTGACTTACTCCATAATCAGTGTACCAAAGCATTTTAGGAAATGCTTTAGTTTCCTGTTAGTACCTTTACAAAATTAGAGTGATTCAATTGTTGCTTACTTTGTTTTCAGTACTAAATATTAACCTTCACATTAATTGAAATTATTTTGAGCCCTCTGTTCGCTTAGCTTGAACCATCTTACTCCGCTTGCATCCTAAAGTAGTTTTCTTGCGTAGCACCAAGGTAGATCATTCATACTTTTATTTTTTTCTATTTCCCTTGTGTATTTTAAACATCTTTATCATGATTTTCATTTATGATTCTGGCTCCTGTATTTCCTCTGAAATAAGACGTAAAATTAAGGACTATTCCAAATGTTAAAAATGGCCAGCCTGACTTTTCCACAACAGCACAAATAATCACATGTCCTCTAAAACTGTTTGCAAAGACTGTTCTCCCTGTTGGTCAGTCCTTTCTGATGGAAGAATGAATAATCTCATTTTACTTTAAATTTATAAAAGAATTCCCTTCCTAGGCTTAGAGCACTCAGGCAACTAATCTCTAGGTTGGAGAATTGAGCCAATTAATCCATATTGAGATCTGCAGTCAAAGGAAAAAAATCCCGATAATTGAAGTAAAAGCTTTTAAGCAGAGGAAATATAGTAATTTAATTCATCACTGGTTGTATATGGATTTTCTTTTTGTTTTTATGTTAATCAGAAGTTTGCAAGTCTGCAGGAAGACAAGATTTTCTGGAAAATTGATAGCAAATCCTCAAAAGGTTGGAGCATGTGATTGGATAAAGTTGTATAGAGCGCTCTTAACCTTTTGCTTATGAGACTTTAAATCTTAGTACACTCATGGGTTATAGACTTTATTTTCCAATTAAAAGATCAAGTTTTTTGCAGTAAATGTCTTTATCATATTTCATCCTCAGTGGCTAACAACCTTCTGTGTCACTTGTTGAAATATGTATTAGAAATACCTAATCTCCCCCCAGAAATCCCATATCTCTTTGCATTTAAAAAATATATATATTTTTTTGCTACACCTGTTTTGATCTCAATCCAGAGATCATTTTGTGTATTTAAGAGAAGAGGGTTTTGATAGGGAATTTGGAGGGATCTCCTCATATGTGGTACTTCATTCTACAGTGATAATTACTTAGTTTTATGCTATAAAGCAGTGGTTCTCAATATGAAGGCAGAAAAGACTTATATAAATAAAGTTTTTCAGCTGCGTTTAATATTTCAGAAAATGTAACAGAATCACATTTGTGCAAAATAAGGCTGTATGAATTTCTTTTTATTTGGCTATGATTTTAACAATTTAATATTGCTAGTTACTGGGATCAGAATCTCGGATTGGCATTTATGTCTTTGTTAATAAAAATAAGATAAATTGTTACTTTTAAAATGCAGATTTTTTGTTGTGGATAAAATATTTGAAAACATGTAGGTTCACAAACAAAGAAAAAGGGGATCCTTGGTGAGTGAAAAAGTTGCAGACCACTGCTGTATAGCCTGCGCAACTATCTTCATGGAAATGATGATGATGTAATCACCAATTTGAGAATCTACATCCCTTTTGCTTTTTTGGAAAGAAAAAAGTACTGATAACTGATTGGCTATTTTCATTCTTGCTGATTTTATTATAAAGGGATTTAGTTAACTGTGGCACTGGATTAAAATACAAACATAACTGTTGCTTTCTTAGCTCTGAAGGAGAAAAGAAAGTTGCTACTTACATTTTTAAAATTCTGCTCTCAAATCTACTCAGTTGAAAGATCTTATGCTTCTATTTTGTCACATGTTAAGAGTTTTAGCTGCTTTCTAAACTGATACCTCAATAGCCCACATTTTGGAGGAGTAAAGAGTACAATAATGCTTGTACTCAAAAGCTCTGAATTCTGGCCGCTGAAGCCCTGAAAAATAGCTAAATATGTTCATTTGCTATTTTAATCCATCACTATAGATATGACTCAATCCCTTTGTTATTTTTCCCCGATTTGAATCCAATTTAATATGCTCAAAAGATAACTTTCTCCCTTCTCTTTCTTTTTCTCTTTCCTCTCTTCTCAGTTATTAAGACTGTTTATTTGTTTCAAGGTGGAAGACTGCTCTGCTGCGAGTCCTGCCCGGCCTCCTTCCACCCCGAGTGTCTGAGCATGGACATGCCAGAAGGCCGCTGGAATTGCAACGACTGCAAAGCTGGCAAGAAACTACATTACAAGCAGATTGTTTGGGTCAAATTGGGAAATTACAGGCAAGTTTTTCTAAGGACAAAGAGGAAATATTCAGTCATTGTGCAGGCTAGGTTCATGATCTGGATACAAAGCAGCTAGCAGGTGGACAGGTGGAACAGCACAGAAAAGAAAAAACATTAAAAAAGAAAGAAAAGAAAAAACATTGAGTCTGGGTTGTTCAGGAGTTGGGAAAGTTATGTTGCTGTTGAATTTTTTCCCTTTTCTTTGGGATTGGTTGGTTGATTTTTGATTTTAAGTCTGAAAGTTATTTTATACTAATGAACTATGTACTACTAGATTTTGGAATAAAAGGTCTTATGTGGACAGTGGAGGTGAGGTTTTCTTTGTCTTAATTAGATTTACATTGATTTCTGATTTCTAATAAGATTAAGAGTTTGTATCCTGGCCAAAACAGCTCTTTGCCCATGAATCCGGTCCATTTTGTTCTAGCTAGAAGCCCTACACTGTGTGTAAAGAGAGAGCTTTTTAGAATTTAAGGAGAGAGATTATTCCAATCAGAGCCTATTTAGTTCTTAAGGGAATGAAGTAGGAAGTATGTGTGATTGCCATTATTTTAATAAAACTTTCTCCTTTAAGGCTTTTAACAAGCTTTCACTGAACAAGTATAGCAATATATTATTAAAACTCTACATTTTGGCTGGGGGTGGTGGCTCACATCTGTAATCCTAGCACTTTGGCTGGGGGCACAAGGATGGATTGCTCGAGGTCAGAAGTTCAAGACCAGCCTGGGCAACATAGCAAGACCTCATCTCTACAAAAAATAAGAAAAATTAGTTGGGTGTGGTGGTGCACAGCTGTAGTCCCAGCGACTCAGGAGGCTGAGGCAGGAGGATCACTTGAGCCCAGGAGTTTGAGGTTGCAGTGAGCTACCATGATGCCACTGCACTCCAGCCTGGGCAACAGAGGTAGACCCTGTCTCTAAACAAACAAACAAAAACTATATTTTGAGGCATGTATTTATCATTTTACTAAGAAAATAGTTACTATTCAAGATAGCACAACAGAGTTCTGCTTTTCAATCAGAATCCCAAGTAAAACATGTTTCTATAGAATTTCAAACATACTGTAATTTTTTAAGGAGGAGCTATGTTGTTTTCTGTTTCAAATATGCTGATTGCTTACCTATTTAAGTTTTGTTGTTTTTTTGTTTTGTTTTGTTTTTTAAGCCAGGGTCTGGCTCTGTCACCCACGCTAGAGTGCAGTGGCATCATCATAGCTCACTGCAGCCTCAAACTCCTGGGCTCCAGGTATCCTCCTGCCTCAGCCTCCTGAGCAGCTGGGACTACAGGCAGACACCACCACTTCTGGCTAATTTTTCTATTTTTTTGTAGAGTGCTCAGACTGGTCTCGAACTCCTGGCCTCAAGCTATCCTCCCACCTCAGACTCCCAAAGTGCTAGGATTATAGGTGTAACCCACCGTGCCCAGCCTACCTATTTAATTTATATTTTTTTACTATTAATAAGATTTAATAAGCACTTTATACCAGGCTCTGTTCCAAAAATTCTAAAAATGGGTTATTTCATTTAGTTTTCACTGTGCCCTCAGGAAGTACAGTTGACTCTTGAACGATACAGGGGTTAGGAGTACTAACCACTCCCCACCCCCGCCACGTGCATACGTGCCCCCGCCCCCAACCCTGGCACAGTTGAAAATCCCCGTATTGGCTGCGCGCCGTTGCTCACACTTGTAAATCGTATCACTTTGGGAGGCAGAGCCGGGAGGACGGCTTGAGGCCTGGAGTTGGAGGGTGCAGTGAGCTCTGATCAGGACCCACACTCCAGCCTGGCCCACAGAGCTAGGGCTTGTCTCCTTGTCACCACTTGATGTGGAATCTACTTGATTTCTCTCCTGCCTCCCTGTCTGGCACTGCACGGTCTAGTGCAGTAGCCACTGGCAGCTGTGACTGTTGAACCCTTTTGGAGCCAGTCCGATGTGAGATGTGCCGTTGAGTGTGAAATACACTCTTGTTGGGCAGCGGTGGCATGGACAGGTGTGGGACACCTGGCATGCGCTCTACAAGGGGTGTTGCTCCTTGGCCACCGCCTTCCCTTGGCCTCAGTGAGCCGGACCCCGGCGCTCCCCTCCGTGGCCATCACTGGCCGTCCGAGTCTCCGCCAGCCAAGCCCTTAGCAGGTGGCGCCGGCCAGAGTCCCGCCTCCTATTTAACTTTTAAAACTTCATTTTTGGCTGAGATCAGGGCATTGAAGTTGAGAAGGCCTCACATATGACAGGAACCCTCTAAGTCCTTAAAAAAAAAAAAATTGACAGTTTGAATACATAAACAATTTTATATTGTACGGCAAAAGATATCATAAAGTTTTAAAAAGGTAATGTCAAACCAGGGGTATTTGCTCTTCTGTGTTCAGTAAGAGAAGACAAATAGAAAAGGCGCAAAGAATAGGAAATAGAAAATAAACATGGAAAAATGCTCAGCCTCACTAAAAATAAATGCACATTAAAAAGATTTTTTTTTCCAGTTAACAGATTGGCAAAGATTTAAAAGACTGATAATTTTGTGTGCAGCGAGGGCGTGAGGAAATGGCTGCTTCCTGTAGTGCAGTCTGCTAACACATGTCAGAATTAAACCCTTTGACTGGCACTCTACTTCAGGAAAGTTAGAGAAAAAAATTGAATAAGCAGGCAAAAATTTATTTATAGCGGTGTTCATTATAGTATTATTTCTAATTGCAAAAATTTGAAATAACCCAAAGGCTCAGTCAGTAGGGAGGGGATCTGAGAGAGAAACCATGGTGTGTCCGTGTTGTAGAAAACCATTAAGCCAATGAAAGGATAATGCAGGTCTGTATAGTAACATGGGAAGATATCCATGACATATAATATGTTTATACAATCTGTAAAAATTGTAGCTCTATAATATGTTTTTAATACCTGGAAAGAAATATATCTAATGTTAATAATCTAAGGGATAAGATTACAAGGGAAGGCATTTTTACTTTTCTATTATATATTTCTGCATTGTTTTAATTTTTAAAAAATGCACATACTGCTTTGATTTTTTTTTTTTTTTTTTTTTTTGAGAGCTTTGCTCTGGCACCCCAGCTAGAGTGCAGTGGCATCATCCTAGCTCACAGCAGCCTCAAACTCCTGGGCTCAAGCAATCCTCCTGCCTCAGCCTCCTGCGTAGCTGAGACTACAAGCACATGCCACCTCCCCTGGCTAATATTTTTTATTTTTGGGGTCTCGCTCGTGCTCAAGCTAGTCTTGAACTCCTGGCCTCAAGCGATCCTTCCACTCCAGCCTCCCAGAGTGCTTCAGTTACAGGCATAAGCCACCACGCCCGGGCTGCTTTCATAATTTAAAAAAAATATATCTTTCCAGGGTGAGGAGGAGTGACAATTAATCAATTTAAGACATTCCTGGATAAGAAATATCTAAAACAGTGTGAGGAGCCTTCAGAGTAATTTTTTTTAAAGTTAAAGTATGAAAATATCTTTAACTTAATTTGAATACTTAAATTTTAATCACATTACATTTTAAAAGAAGCCCAAAGCAGCGCTCGAGTTAAGTTCACAAACCCATTGAGATTTTATATCTAGGTCAGATTCTTCTTGTATGTTTTGGAAAGACTTCCATCCATGAACTAATTCTTGATATGTTTCTTTCCAATCAGGCCCAGGGGGCCACATGAAGCTGTTTATTTTCAATAGCTCGTTACTCCAGTGTGCTGCTTCCTGGGGGAAAATGCAAGGATCTGGAACAGCCCCTGGCAGAAAGTGTGCCTCTTCTTGCTGCCCGTGGTGAATGCAGGAATCGTGCAGATAATTTAATTACCCTAAAACGGTTTGGGAATAAATAGAGCCTGCTTTGAGGATAAGCCTCAAAGACTGATCACATAAAATAGTGGGTTTTGTCTTGTTTTTTTAAAGCGATTTGAGCATGGATTCTTACCCATGTTTTTAATTCTTAGATGGACAGCAAGATATCTTGCATATGATGCTTATTCAAGCTCTCTCACATAAACCTGGGGGTACAACCATGTCTTTGTTTATCTTCTCAACAGTACAGTTATTTGTTAAATAAATGGTTTTATTAGGCATATGTAAAATAAGAGAGTGAAAAAAATTTAAGTTTATATTTACTGTTCAAATTGCTGATCATATATACTACAAAAGCTCATGTGTGGCTCTCTGTAGTTGGCCTCATTTTCTATCAGCTTCATCCTTCAATTCCTGACTTGTCCAATTGGTAGAAATTGTCAAATTTTCTCGAAGATGGCGTCATGTAGTGATTGCTGTAGGTTGCAGTTATCATAGTATGAAACAGTTGTTTTCATTCTGTCCTCTGTCCCACCTTTATTATGATCTAAAATGAATTAGATTCTGAAATACAAACTCATCTAAAGTCTAGGACGTTTGCCCTGGTTGGCTGGGGATCCAGGAAATGCTGATTTGAATGTGGGGGTGGTAATTGTTTACTATAGCATCAGTTTATTCTCAGAATACTTCCCTTGACTAGAAATACACTTTTATACTTTGAAAGATAATCTTGGTATTAAGTTTAGGGAGAAACGTGACTTTTCTAGGGTTGAAATTGAGTTTGGAATAGCATTATAATCTAATTCTTGAGTTGGGCAGTGGGTTCAGTGTTAATTATTTTATTATACTTTATAACTTAAACTTTCATGATATATATTCTTTTATAAATATCAAGTATCTTTTAAAGAAAAACCATTAATAGATCAGGTGTTTAAGTCCAGTTTGTTTAGTCTGTGTTCATTATTTCATGAATTTGTTAATATGTTTTTAAATGATAGGTGGTTTGAGTAGATTAAAGATAAGCAAGGTTTTTTGTGTTCTTAAAATGGAAATGAAAATTGCAAAAGACAAAACCATTTTTCCCTCCTGCCAACCTTGCAAATAGTGTGATTTTTCATCTTCTTGGTCTAAAATTGCTTTTGCTTTCAGATGGTGGCCAGCAGAGATCTGCAACCCCAGGTCTGTGCCACTGAACATCCAGGGCCTTAAACATGACCTGGGGGACTTCCCCGTGTTCTTCTTTGGTTCTCATGACTACTACTGGGTGCACCAGGGCAGAGTGTTCCCTTACGTTGAAGGAGACAAAAGCTTTGCTGAGGGACAGACCAGTATTAACAAGACCTTCAAAAAAGGTAAGTTGGGTGATGTTTACAGTGATTCCAGTGTAAGACTCCAGTGTTGATTCCTCAACATCTAACTGACAAATGACATATTTCCGGTATTGGAGAATTTTCCCCAGGTGTTATGATCCTGTGTCCCATAAGCTTCCAATCATATTAAAACCAGGTTTGAAATACATTTCAGTATAGCAGAGGCTGCTGTGTATGTGAAAGGAGTTTCCTCAGTGATCTTTCGTGTAAACACAGATTATTCTGGGAATGGTCTTTTTAATCAAGTGAAGCTCCTTTGCCACAGAAGAGCGTAAAGGCTTTCCGTGAAGAGCCCACAACTGTTTTTGCAATGAGTTGCCGGAATGTTAGCTTTCTGGGTAAAAGTAAAATGCATTTAAATCTAGTACAAGGTAAAACGCTGCTCTTACTTGGAGGCTTTTGATCACCAAAGTGGGGCCTCTTCCCCGTGGCAGCATCAGGCACAGAGTACAGCGTTCAGTGAGTCCCATCCTATTTCACTGTTACCCGTCCTGATGGAAGACGGTGATCTCCAGAACGTAATTTTAAAAAAAAAATCTGCGGCCAGATGGGAAGGCACTATAAAACTACTAACAGTTTTTGTTTTTGTTTTTGGTATTTATGTACTTTGTTTGGTCTTATTGGCAGCACTAGAAGAAGCTGCAAAACGTTTCCAGGAACTGAAAGCACAAAGAGAAAGTAAAGAAGCCCTAGAGACTGAAAAAAACTCAAGAAAACCCCCTCCTTACAAACACATCAAAGTAAGTCTCTACCCATGAAAACATCGGTATTTGCCAGACAAGATGAAATGCATTACTCTCTTAGTAAAGGCCCTGTTGACTTACGAAAACGTTTGCTGATTATCACCCAGTCTCTGCAAAGCAGACTGGGAGCTTCTGCCGGGAGCATCAGATGGAGCCATAGGCGCTGGGCCGTGATACCAGGGCTGACAGGCCCTCTGCCAGCAGGAGCAACCGGCCTGATAGGAAATCCTCCTCTTCCACCAGGCCGTCCTGCGACCAAATGAAAATACGGGATATTTAGCCCCTTTATTTCAGAGAGCCCTACAGACAAGCATATCCTCTCTTGTTTTCAGTTATGAAATTTCCATCAGCTAGTGGAGGAAGAAATACACAGAGTCAGTAAGTGAAGACTCGCATTAGGCTTTGAGATTTTGGTCAACCGAGGAGAGATGGTTGTTATTCTTAGCTTATTCGTGGGGAAATTAAGATAAAGAGCCTTTCTCGGAGTCACACCACAGGGCAGTAGCACGGACGTTGCAGAGGTTCCCGTTCAAATTGCTGAAAGATTGCTTACCTTCTGCCTCCGTGTCATTTGTGATTTTGTTTTCTAGGCTAACAAAGTAATAGGAAAGGTTCAGATCCAGGTCGCCGACCTGTCGGAGATCCCCCGCTGTAACTGCAAGCCGGCCGACGAGAACCCGTGCGGCCTGGAGTCCGAGTGCCTGAACAGGATGCTGCAGTACGAGTGCCACCCGCAGGTGTGCCCTGCCGGAGACCGGTGTCAGAACCAGTGCTTCACGAAGCGCCTCTACCCTGACGCCGAGATCATCAAGACCGAGCGGAGAGGCTGGGGCCTCAGGACCAAAAGGAGCATTAAGAAGGTAGCATGGGACAGGGGCGGGGCGGAAGCAGCCAGAACCTGCGCCGCTGTGAACCCGGGCCGCTTCGATGGGTTATAATTGTGGGGATAAAATAAACAGGGGTTTATGGCAAAATCCTGAAACTTCCCGTGTTGAGAGTTTGGCACTACACGAGCAAAGAAGTGGTGAGAAGAGGATGGCAATAAAACGTACACAAACTTTGAGTGTCCCGTGATCAGTCACAAAGAGAAGAAGGAACATTGGTGATTCTCTATGTGAAATATTTTTTTACTTGTTAAGCAAAACGATTTAAAAGTCTTCATAAAAGCAAAATAGTAAAGTTGAGAATATACTGGGATAGAAACTGGCAAACCTGGGACTTCGCTCGTGTCATAATTCATCAGCGGTGAAACCAAGGCCAAGCCACTTAACTTCCCAAGCCTCAGTTTCCTCATCTCTAAAATGGACATAATAATATTCCCTGCCCTACATATCTGAAGGTTGTCACAAATCTTGAATTTGATTATATATGCAAAAGCAATTGGAAAAAGTTGATATCTTTAACACTTACAAATTATTTTCATTTTTATGCTCTGAGACAATTTTTCAAGGCAGTCTCTTTGTTTAACACAAGAAATGCATGCCCATTGTAGAAAACTTTTTATATTTTATTTTATTGAGACAGAGTCTCACTCTGTTGCCCGGGCTAGAGTGCCGGGGTGTCAGCCGAGTTCACAGCAACCTCAAACTCCTGGGCTCTAGCGATCCTCCTGCCTCAGCCTCCCGAGTAGCTGGGACTACAGGCACGTGCCACCATGCCCGGCTAATTTTTTCTATATCTATTTTTAGCTGTCCATATAATTTCTTTCTATTTTTAGTAGAGACGGGGTCTCACTCTTGCTCAGGCTGGTCTCGAACTCCTGAGCTCAAACAATCCACCCGCCTCAGCCTCCCAGAGTGGTTGAAAACTTTTTAAATGCAAATAAAGAAAAATGAAAATCACCAGTAAATCCTGCTATTCAAACAGGGGCTCTCAAATGTTAGACTGCCCGAGACTCTCCCAGGGTCCTTACTGAAAACAGTGTCTTACTGAATTAGAGTATCTGGTATGAGTCTGGAATAATCTGCATTTTAAAACAACCCCCCAATCCTCACACCCTTGCCTCTGCTTGCCCAGAGCCACCTGCTGTCCAGGACTTGAGGTGTAGTCACTGAGACAAGGTGGACCTAGTGGGAATTTAAAATTGCTCTTGCCATTTTTCTACCTTAAAAATCACCTTTGTAATTAAAAAATCCCATCTAATGTAGTAAAGAAAGGTTACACAATACAAAAAAGATAGTACAGTGAAATTCTTCCTTCATCTCTTTAATTCCTGGTCTCCTCACCAGAAATAACCATTGTTAATAGTTTGATATATAGCCTTTTAGAACTTTTTCTCTACAGTTATAAACATAAACATATGTACACATACATATTAATACATCCTATATTTGTAGGGTCTCTAAACACAAACATGAACATGCTCTCTTCTTCTCCTTGAAATATAAATACATTTCTGTGGCAGCTCATATAGGTTTCACCTCATTCTTTTTAACAGTCTCGTATGTACTATAATTTATTTAACCTATTCCCTGATAAATATATACATATATTTTTTAAATTCTATAACGAACACTCTTTGTCATCTATGTTTTTGCACCTATTTCTATGGGTAAGATTTCTTGAAGTGAAACTCACTCATTTAGTACGTATTTATTAAGCTGCTTCTATGTGCCGGGTACCGTCCTAGGCACTTGAAAAACAGTAGTGAACAGAACATCTAAAGCCCTTACCCTGGTGGGTCTGCTAGAGGAGACAGATAATGAGCAGACATGTGATGCTGAGTGCCACCACCTGCTGTTGAAGGCACAGCTGGACCAGGGGACAGCTGGTGACAGAGATTGCTCTCTTAAATTGATTGGCTGAGGAAGGCCCGAGGCGGCAGCATTTGACCGGGCCGTGTGAGGTAGCAAAGCCGTGCGGGGACGGACGGGAGAAGAACATGTCAGACTGAGGTGAAGGCAAAGAAAGGCCTGGCTTGCTCCGGAACAGCAAGAGAGCCGGCACGCCTGGGGAGGGGTGGCGGGAGAGGATGGTTAGGAGATGAGGCGAGGAGGGTAGCCAGCCAGGGACTAGATCGGGGACGCCTTCTGGGCCATGGGGCAGGAAACTTCTGGAAGATTTTGGTAGGGAGTGACTTGATCTGACTTGGTGTATCAGTTTTCTATTGTTGCATAACAATATTACCACAAAGTTAGCAACCTGTAACACACGTTTTATCATCTCACAGTTTTCATGGGTCAGGAGTCCAGGCAATGCTTAACTGGGTCCTCTACTTAGGGTCTCCCAAGGCCACAGTCAAGGTGTAGACCAGGGCTGGGTTCTCATCTACTGACTTGACTAGGGAAGGGTCCCCGTTCCCGCTTGCACGGCTGTTGGCAGAACTCTGTGCTTCGTAACCGTAGGTCTGAGAGCTGCGGGTTGTTTCGGTTGTGGGCTGTTTCTTCTTGCTGTTGGCCAGGGGCTGCTCTCGGCTTCTAGAGGCTGCCACAGTTCCCCGCCACATGGGCTCTCAGCATGACCACTCACTGCCTTACAGTCAGCCGGGGAGACGCTGTAGCAAGACAGACGCTAAAGTCCTATGTAATAAACACACATAATCACATACGTCCCGCCACCTTTGCATACTCTGTTGGTTAGAAGCAAATCACAGCCAGGCGCGGTGGCTCACGCCTGTAATCCTAGCACTCTGCGAGGCCGAGGCAGGTGGATCGTTTGAGCTCAGGAGTTCGAGACCAGCCTAAGCAAGAGCGAGACCCCGTCTCTACTAAAACTAGAAAGAAATTATATGGACAGCTAAAAATATATAGAGAAAAATTAGCCGGGCATAGTGGCGCATGCCTGTAGTCCCAGCTACTCGGGAGGCTGAGGCAGGAGGATCACCTGAGCCCAGGAGTTGGAGGTTGCTGTGAGCTGGGCTGACGCCACGGCACTCTAGCCCGGGCAACAGAGTGAGACAAAAAAAAAAAAAAAAAAGCAGCAGATCACAGGTCCCACTCATGCTCCAAGGGAGGGGGTCACACAATGGCATGGACACTGAAGGCAGGGATCACGGGGCCACCTTGAGAGTCTGCACACTTGGGTTTCAAAGGATAACTTTGGCTGTAGTGTGGAGAATTTATGATGAGGGAGAAGGAGTGATAAAAAAGGGAGACCGTTGGAGTAGTCCAGGAGGTGGTGGTGGTGGTGGTGTGGGACCCCCGGGGTTGTAAATTGAGGCAGCAGAGAAGTGGTTGGGGCTCTGAGGTTTTGAAGGCAGAGCCAACAGGACATGCTGATCACTGGATATGTGGTTGGGTGGCTTGGTCAAAGGCCAGCTACATTTAACATGTCATTAGATAATGGAAACATTCTTACATTACTTTCTTTTGAGGCAGGGTCTCACTCTGTCATCTAGGCTGGAGTACGGTGGCATCGTCTAGAGCTCACGACAGCTTTGAACTCCGGGCCTCAAGCGATCCTCCTGCCCCAGCCTCCCACAGTGTGGGGATTACAGGCGTGAGCCACTGTGCCCAAACCACACATAAAAACTTTGCCTATGATTTCAGGGGCCATCCTGAAATCCATCCAGTTTAATATTGTGGTGTTAACACCTTTTAATAGTAGTTGTATTTATTCTAAAATGTATTCTAAGATAATTTTTTATTAAGCTAATGATATAATGAAGAGAAAATACAATCTGGATTTTTCTGCCCTTTAGCACTTGAGGGATTCCTAATGTAAGACAATTGATCTTTTACAAAATAGCTAAAAATACACAGTCATTGAAAAGAATAATCATAAAGACATTGTAGCAACATGAAAAGGATTTTTGGTACATTCACAGGAAAGAAACGAAATATGAAATTGAATGTGCACCGTCAGTCCCCTTTTCACACATAAAAGATTCCTGAAAATGTGTGTCAGAGTCGAACAACAGACTTCCATCATAAAGTGGTTTCTTTCTCAGACATTTTTTTTTAGGCTGGGCGTGGTGGCTCATGCCTGCAATCGTAGCACTCTGGGAGGCCAAGGTGGGAGGATCGCTCGAGGTCAGGAGTTTGAGGCTGCAGTGAGCTGTGATGACGCCACTGCACTCTACCCAGGGCAACAACGTGAAACTCTGTCAAAGGGGGGGAAAAAAAAAGGAAATTGAACCGCCCTCCTCACTCCCCCTTCATAAAAAAAAAAAAATTTATTTTAAGAAATATTAAATATTGAACTACAGGCTTTTTGCTACAGTCTTTAAGGACAGATTTGTAGCATTTTTAAAGTTCTTGAATTTGTTATTTTTGTTCACAAGTGAATTGACACTTCATGGTTTTAAGTACAGTAAGCAACTCTTCGAGGCTGAAGACTTGTAACTTTTAAGGAGTCTGAAACATTTCCATCTTTATTCAAATGCTGTCAAGTTTTATGAGACCTGCACTCCTCATATCTGATATCAGCACTTTAATTTTTCTATATTCACTCACTTTCATAGAATAACAAATATAAACCATAATAAATCATTATCAAGCTTTTGCAGTAATAGAACCATTTCTTCGAATGAAATTTTACCTTGAATCCCAATCTGTGAAAAAAGATAAAGCTCATTTGGTGAAATTCTGCTCTATACATTTTCATTAAAGAAAATCTGCCCTGAAATAGTGAAGTCCAGCATCGGTAGGTGGCAGCGCAGCCAGCCGGCCGGGCCGTCCGCCCTGGTGTCCGCGCTAGTGCAGCGTGCTGTGTCCGTGCACGCGTGTCACAGTGCAGACGGGATACGGCAAAAGCCCCCCGAGGCTGAGCGGGCATAGTACACGAATGTGCACACCCGCCCTCTGCCCCTGGGAGAAAGGCCTGGAAGGGAAAAGTACGTGGCACAAATTAACTGTTTATGGTACTGCAGGTTCTAGACGACGTGTTTTTCTTTCTGTAACCTAATTCTTTGCCATAGCTTATACGATACATAAAAATGGGAGAGAGAAAAAGCCAGAGGTCGACTTCTGTGCTGACCACTCTGCAGCCGAAACGGGGCTGGTGTTTCTCACGGACCTCACCAAGCACGCTGCCAGGGGAAAAGGCCAGGGCAGGCCAGTCTTCTCAGTTAGCCCACTAATTTCTCTTTCTCGTTCTAGAAGTCATCATCTATTTTTACCAATAGAAAAAGATTAAATATTTTTAAGAGCACTGGCTTACGTTCTTAATGATTTACCAAAATCAGAAAATATGATACAGTACTTCACTTTGGATTACTGATATTTACTGTCAATGGTTCTGTGACACCAAGAGCTATGAGAAAGGCTAAGGAAAAGTTGTGGCGGGGGAGAGGAGAGTGAGACGGTAGCCCCGTGAAATAAGCCAGTACATGTTCGTTTCCCAAGACGTTATTTGCTCTAAAGTGTGTTACTAAGACTGATGCTTTTGAGATGAAAAAAGTTAACGATTCTGTCGTCATAAACACAAAATGTTGAATTTACAGCCTTTACTCTTATTTTAAAAGGCACTCACCCCTGCGTACCTGTTAGAACGGCTAAAATGAAAAGCAGGCCAGGTACGGTAGCTCACACCTGTGATCCCAGCACACTGGGAAGCCGAGGTGGGAGGACCGCTTGAGGCCAGGTATTTGAGACCAGCCTGGGTGACACAGTGAGACCTTGTCTCTACAAAAATATTTGAAACACGTATTAACTGGGCATGGTGGTGTGTTCTTGTAGACCAACCAGTCAGGAGGCTGAGGCAGGAACATCACTTGAGCCCAGGAGTTCAAAGTTACAGTGAGCTATGATTGTGTCACTGCCTTCCAGCCTGGGCTACAGAGCAAGACCTTGTCTCTAAAAATAAAGTAATCAATTAAATTAAATGAAAAATAGTGGCAATACCTAATGCTGGCAAGGACGTAGAGAAACTGGATCTCTCCTGTGTTGCTGGTCAAATGTAAAATGGTACAGCCCCTCTGGACATTAGCCGGGCTATTTCTTCAATAAGTAAACAAACATACACTCACCATATGGTGCAGCAAATCCCACTCCTGGCCATTTATCCAAAAACAATCAAAACCTTTGTCCATATAAAAACTTTTACCAGAACATTCATAGCAGCTTTATTTGTAATAGGCAAAATCTGGAAACAATCCAAGTATTCTTCAGTGGGTGAATGGTTAAACAACTGCAGCACATCCGCCCTGTGCAATACTGCTCAGAAATTTAAAAAGAATGAAGTGTTGATATACACAACAACTCTGATGGATCTCAAGGGAATTAGCCTGAGGTTTTTTTTAAGAAAAGATAATCTCAAAGGGTTCTGAATAATGCTATTTATAGAACATTCTTGACACGACAAAATTAAGAGACAGAGAACAGAGTAGTGGTTGCCAGGGGTTAGGAGGGGATGAGAGGTAGGGGAGGAATGGAAGACTGATGTGATCAGCAAGGAACATCACAAGGAATCTGCACCCTGGTGTGGTCTGGTCTGGCAGTTCTGCAGCTGAAATCCTGACTAGAACGACATCCACAGACAAACGAGTGCATGTACAGTTGGTGATCTCTGCATAAGCCCTGTGGATTGTGCCCGTGTCGGTTTCCTGGTTTTGATACTGTACTATATTTATGTAAGATGCCACCACTGGAGGGAACTAAGCGAAGGTTACTGAAATTTCCCTTTACCATTTGTGCAGCTTCCTGTGAATATCAATAATTACTTCAAAATAAAAAGTTTAAAAACAAAAACAGCTTATTTGTTTCAAATTCAGATCTTTTCTAGGTCTTACCCCAAACTCCCACAGCTACAAACCAGTAAGTGTGTTAATACAGCTTCAAAGACTGCCCCCTCCTGCCCCCCCGATCCCAGTGGTGCCTTGTGGTGTCACCTTGGACAATAGAGGTAGGGTTGTCAGTAAGAAAGGCAAGCAGGTAACCACTCTTGCAGGCACTTGGACAAGAAAAATAGTGCCCCCTCCATGTCTGACCATTTATTGCTTGGGTTGAAGTTATATTTTCAGGATTCTTTTTAGTTAATTATCTTGGGTTATGCATGTATTAAGAGATGCTTTTTAATATAGCACAGTTACATATTGCATGTCTCTCTGCAGGGCGAATTTGTAAATGAGTATGTCGGTGAATTAATCGATGAAGAAGAATGCAGATTGCGAATCAAGCGAGCCAACGAGAACAGTGTAACTAATTTTTATATGTTAACTGTTACCAAGGTAAAATTGCTTTTTTTTTTTGGTAAGAAAAAGGAATTTTCTGGTTTTGTTTCTTAATTCTAGGTTGAACCCAGTCTCTCTTAATTTGATTTTTTTCTCAGGCAAGTTATAATGATTTGCAGTAGCCAGTGGGCTACGTACTAGGATATGCTAATTATGCCAGAGTACAGAGTGATTATGGGAGCCTTGCACGTGTCGTGTGAGACAGCATGTGAGTGAAAACAGAGCCAGGAGCAGGCCTAGCGTGTCTGGACTTTAGTCCCAGCTCTTCTTAGTCACCGAAAGGCCTGGGCCTCAGCGTCTATTACTGAAAGAGAGAGTCAGCCCAGTAAAGTTCTGATTTAGCAAAAACTCTAAATTATTCTGTATACTTAAACTTTTTTTTTTTGTAAGTTAGGAAAATAATGACTGCTGTCATGACAAAAATGACAGTAAAACTGCTGGTTTAATCCATGTAATTGTAAGACCTGTTCGATGCCCATTACATCCATTATCTCATTTAATTTTCTCAGCAGTTCTCTGATTTACAGAGGACAAGAAACGGGGGTCTGGCCATGATAAGTGATTTGTTGAACATCTTGTTACAGTTTTAAGAGCCAATCCAAGGATCTAAGATTGGAAAAAAAGAAAAAAAAGTTTTAAGAGCCAAGACTAGGCCGGGCGAGGTGGCTCACGCCTGTAATCCTAGCACTCTAGGAGGCCGAGGCGGGTGAATTGTTTGAGCTCAGGAGTTCGAGACCAGCCTGAGCAAGAGCGAGACCCGGTCTCTACTAAAATTAGAAAGAAATTATATGGACAGCTAAAAATATATATAGAAAAATTAGCCAAGCATGGTGGCACATGCCTGTAGTCCCAGCTACTCGGGAGGCTGAGGCAGGAGGATCGCTTGAGCCCAGGAGTTTGAGGTTGCTGTGAGTGAGGCTGACGCCACGGTACTCAAGCCCGGGCAACAGAGTGAGACTCGGTCTCAAAAAAAAAAAAAAAAAAAAAAGCCAAGACTAGTACCCAAGTTTCCTATGTTCCAAGCTATCTCTAAAACTAAGATTCAGAATATCATTAAAATAGGAAACAGAGATCATTTAAAAGAAGTATTTTAACTGATGTGTCATTGTTTGAAAGTTTTGCAACTTTCATAATCATAAATTAAAATGCCATTTTTACAACCGAGGGAGTCTGGCTCCTGCACTCTCGTCCTCGCTGCCAGGGGCCCCTCCAGCCACCCTGACAACACCGGAGAGGCTCAGTGCCCTGGAGCTCGTCCAGATCATCAGAGTTCAAATTCAGCGGCCTAAATCTTCAGCTTTGTACTGCATTTTGAACTTTAAGTAAAAACAGAGGAAACAGATAACTACTAGAGAATATATCCCATACAGTAACCCTTCCATCAAACGTATCTGCAAGTCTTCATTTCAGGGGAGAAGTTTCTCATCTTTCCGTCTTCCCTCTTTATGGCCTAAACTCTCATGTCTCCCCCATACTAGTTTTGCTTCCTACTTAGAGCAGGAAAGGAGCGATGATAGCAAAACAGTAGTTATCTGAACTTTGAGCTCTCTAATCAGAAATACCGTTCCCAAACCTGTGGCCCACTAATGTTCTAGGTAGTGTTCTATGGTCTTTCTAGAAGCCAACTTAAAGAGAGACTAAATTCCACTTCATCCTAATTACTTTGACTTGCAGTTCATCAGATAAAGTAGAGGACTTATTAAATTGCCCAGGGAGCATCACATTTTGAGAGTTGTCAGTTGTCAAACATCAGCTCGTAGCAAAGTGCTGCTGCCTTGGGGTCCTTGACCGAGTTGGGTGTTTCTAAGAGGCTTATACTTAGTTTTATGTAAAACGTACCTTTCTTTTCTTTCTGAAGGACCGTATCATTGATGCTGGCCCAAAAGGAAATTATTCTCGCTTTATGAACCACAGTTGTAATCCGAACTGTGAAACACAGAAGTGGACAGTGAATGGAGATGTTCGAGTCGGACTTTTTGCTCTTTGTGACATTCCTGCAGGTAAAGAAGTAACTTGCTCCTCATGGTCCCCTCCCTAGGAAGAAAGCGTGTCCTCTGGAGGCAGGACATTACTCTTCAGCTTGATGCCCAAGTGCTTACTCCAGTATGAGAAAGTGTGCTTAGAAAGTGTTACCTGCCCAAAGAGGTAGAAATCTATGTCCTCAAAAAGGAACTTGGCAGGAGCCTTTACGTAAGAAAGGGTATTAATTAATTCTCCAAATTATTGCTGTTTGTACAATGTAGCCAGATGTTGTTTTTTTTAAAAAACATTTTAAAAGTAATTAGCTTGTGTTAACATCAACTGATTTCTTGGTTTTGGAGTTTTTTTTTTTACTTTGTGAGATCGTTCTGTTTCAAATTAGACATAAAAGCCACTGAAGCCAGAGCTATTGTTTCCATTTTTTCTTACCCATCCAGCATCTTAATAGCAAAAATCTCTTCTTTGTTAAGTTTGTAGAAAAATGGGTGAGAAGAAAAATGCTGTACCTAAAACAGATGTAAACTATGTTTCTAGAACTCACTGTGGGTTAGTTAAGCCTAGCTAAAGGAAAGTGTAGGAGGCCTTAGTTGGAATCCCTGGATCTTTGGTATATGTAGTAAGCCTTCATTTTGAACCTTTTTTTTTTTTGAGACAGAGTCTCACTCTGTTGCCCGGGCTAGCGTGCCATGGCACCAGCCTAGCTCACAGCAACCTCAAACTCCTGGGCTCAAGCAATCCTCCTGCCTCAGCCTTCCCAGTAGCTGGGACTACAGGTGTGCACCACAATGCCAGGCTAATTTTTCTATATGTATTTTTAGCTGTCCATATAATTTCTTTCTATTTTTAGTAGAGACGGGGTCTCCCTCTTGTTCAGGTTGGTCTCAAACTCCTGAGCTCAAACAATCCGCCCACCTCGGCCTCCCAGAGTGCTAGGATTACAGGCGTGAGCCACCTCGCCCGGCCCATTTTGAACTTTTATTTGATCATAATATAAGGCATTAATTACTGAAATAGTATTGTCACAATTCCACAGTCATAGTGTTCATCGAGAAGCTAGCGTGAACTGGCTTTAGAAAAGAGGGCTAACCTACGAGCTGTTTTTTCTTGAGCGTAGATTAGAGACTCTTAGTCCCTACTACATTGTTTTTGACCACTTCTATGAAAAGGATATGAATTCTTTTTAGGGTACATAGTGTTACTGTAATTAATTGGTGGATGGGAATGTTTTCGTTCAGTTTTTCTTCCCTTTTTTCTTTTTTACCATCACTGTTTTAAATGAGGTGGAACATCGGAAAGGGAAACATCTTCGTGTTCGAATTATGTCTCCTTTTTTCATTATGAGTGTGTGTCTGTGGCCGAGTTTCTCTTCCCCATGACTTGAGCATGAATATTTATTTCTCTCATGTTTCAGGGATGGAGTTGACATTTAATTATAACCTGGACTGTCTGGGCAACGGCAGAACAGAGTGCCACTGTGGGGCGGATAACTGCAGTGGTTTTCTAGGAGTGCGGCCAAAGGTCAGTTGCACAAGGCGAGGGGCTGTCGAAGAAGTTAGTTTGTGACCATCTCAGGCAAATGCTGGCCATCGGGCCCCTGGTTTAGCATGTGGTCACCAGCTGTGTTCACCAGGAGTGCAGGCTCTGACCATCCTGGGAAGCCTATTTCAGTGACGGCTGTTAGGTTCTAAAAATGTATTTGTATTTCAGATTGAATTTGCCATTAGCAAAATCCAAATTAACACCTGTTTCAAAATCCACAATATACTAAAAATCACTAAATTATATACTTTAAAATGGTGAATTTTGTTGTATATGAATTATATGTCAGTGAAAAAATTCAGCAGGCTGTCTGAACATTAAAATGGGTTAAAGTTGCTTAGGTTTACCACCACCCTTGCAATTAAAAAAAAAAGTGCCCTATTCAAAAGCCAGTGAAAACAAAGACTTTTGTTATGGTGTCATTACCAGATAAGTCCTTCTGGTGTTTTTAAGCGTGAATTCAAATGAACGTGAGGTTGTAGGGTTTTCCTCCCCGAGTCGGGCTTTGTGCACTGTCTGTAGTCTCTGAAACTGGGATCCTTTCTTCCTGCCAGTCGGCATGTGCGTCAACGGCTGAAGAGAAGGCAAAAAATGCTAAGTTGAAGCAGAAGAGACGAAAAATCAAAACAGAACCAAAGCATATGCATGAAGATTGCTGTTTTCGATGTGGGGATGGTGGAGAGCTGGTCATGTGTGACAAAAAAGACTGTCCCAAAGCATACCACCTCTTATGCCTTAACCTGACGCAGCCACCGTATGGTAAGCTAGGCCTGCAGAGCCCATTCTCTGATTTGGGTCTTTGCCAACTATGTGCGACTCAGAATATATTCCACCCTCCTTAGAGGAGCCACGGAACGGGAAACGTTCAATAGAACAAATAACAATAGCAAACAGATACCATGCTAGTGAAAAAGCTGTCTCCCTACACAGTGGGAGTACCCTGCGGGCCAGCAAGGATCAATGTCTTATTTATTATCATATGACCACAGGGGGGTAGTTGGCAGCTATGGCACTGGGTTTTGCCAGTAGCCCACATCCATACCAAATAATATACCCGCATCTATACTGGCTGAAAAATGGAGTTGTATTTAGTTTAATTCTGTCTCCAGTTGGAGACGAAGGTGGGAACTTGGGTTTTGGATGGGTAATTAAGACAGGCACTAACTTGGGCACTTTTCCTTCTTCCTCCCACCCTGCATTAGGAAAGTGGGAATGCCCGTGGCACCAGTGTGATGCGTGTGGCAGTGCAGCTGTCTCCTTCTGTGAGTTCTGTCCACATTCGTTCTGTAAAGATCATGAAAAGGGGGCTCTGGTTCCTTCTGCACTGGAAGGCCGTCTCTGCTGCTCTGAACATGACCCCGTATCTCCTGTGTCACCAGAATACTGGAACAAGATAAAATGTAAATGGGAATCACAGGATCATGGAGAAGAAGTAAAAGAATAAATGGGCGGTATCCCCCCCTTTCTATTTAAATGAAAAAAGCAAATAGAGAATGCGTTTAAAAAGAAGAGACTTCTACAGTGCATACAGCCTTTGCCATCAGAACTGCCTTACTAAAGCGAAAATGGGAAACCAGTTCATGCAGGCAGAAGCAGTTGGTGGTGTCTGGTTTTTCTGTTTTGTTGGCTTAGGGATTCTTTTGTGGAGGGTTAAATTCCCTTGATCTTTTCTTGCCTTTTATTGTGCTTCAATGCCTTTGCATCTGGGAAAAGAGATGTCTTCGCTTTTAAAATAAGAACAAAGATAAAAGAAAGTTTTGTTAATGAGATAAATTTAAAGTCTAAGATGTGTTCCTTGGTTGTACAAAGCAAAAGAAACCATCATTCCTTTATTTATTTTCATTATTAGGAATTTTGAGAAGTATAGTTCAAATAGTCTAATCAGTGTATTTGTGTGTGTGTTTTAAGTAGGAATCAGAGAAAGCCCTCTTAGAAAAGGGTATGATAATCTTTATATACCTCTTTACTGAGCAGTAGGTAGGCTAACTTCTCTTCCCCTTCAAAATGCTTTTCATAGTCTTAGAGAAGGGCTCTGTGGAAGTATTAAATCTGGCCTCTTGAAAACATGCCTCGATGGATTTTACCTCTGTGGTCTTAAACTAGGTGGGCTTTGTGATATGGTAACTTTATCCAGAAAGGTATATAATGTGTTTTTTGTTTTGGAGGTGAAAAAAAAAAAAGAATGGATGTGCTCCCTGATTTTTGAGATGTTTTCCATTGACGGTGGGGTTTTTTGATGAAGTGTGTTTATGTGGCTATGAATGCATGGTTAGAATGGTCACTCCTGTTATCCTGACACACTGATAAAGGCAGCTAAAGGGAGATGAAAGGCACAATCCAAAAGTTGGATCCTAGAAGCACCATTTTCTGTCCAGTTTAATGTAGACTTTGGTCTGACTTGGAGAGAATTATGGGCATTTTATTTTCTGTCTCTGTTTCCCTCTCCTAATCAAACATTTCCTTTGTCAGCTGACCATTCAATCATGTTTCTTGGTGAAACTACACAAATGAATTTGAATTGTATTTGAATAGATCTCCTGGGTTGAGTTCCTGATTTTGGTGGTAAAAGTAGGGCCATCCCCAAGTTATATGTAAACAATTTCTATTTAGTGTTAATATTATCCAGTACTTAAAATTGCTCCCACTGGGTAAGGGGAAGAACTTCTACTTTTACAGGGTCATGAGAGCCACACAAACACACTTCATCTTAGGAAGCACTTGGAGAAAACGCCCAAGAAAGTCAATGTTGGCAAAAGTGGTTGACTGTGATGCTTGAATCTTACCGATGCGAGTATACCAAGATGTCTGCTCACAAAACTCACTTGCTTTTAATGCTTAGGAATATATATATTCCAGTATTCCTTGTATGAAATAATTAGTAATGTCAGACATTGTTGTAACACTGTACTAAGTAGAAGTCTAGGGTTAGCTTGAATGAACGTTAACTTTCTCTGTGAATTTTGACTGCTTACCATTGCTGGTACCTGGTAGCATTTATTTTCCCTCAAGAAGCACCTAGTAACCTTATGAAGGTAGGGAGGGTAGATGCTTGAGTGCATTCCTTCAGTTGTATTATGTGTGTTCTGTTTTTTTATCAATTTAGAGCTCTTCTCTGGAAAGAAGAGGAAAAAAGCTGTTTTGTGCCTCCTTTTTTTGTATGTAAATGTGCAATTATACTGGATTTTCTCTTGTAAAAAACAAAACAAAACAAAAAAACCAACACTACAATTCTTTTACTTAAGCTCCTAAACTGCCATTTGCCTGATTCCAGCAATGAATTCTGAGGTGACTTATTGGGCTTCCAATAATTCTGTTGATTAGATGTCCCAAAAGAAAGAGCAAAATGGAAAATGCTATACATGTTACGAAATGTAGTTGCGATAAGTAACATGCAATACAACTCACCAAAACACTAAACTTTGCTCTTGAGCAATTATATAGTTTGATTGTCCTTTTAAAAAATAATTTAAGAAAATCTAGGTTTTATCATACTAAAATTTTATTTTATATATATGATAAACATTTGGGTTTTTAAACTTACTAAGGATTTCCTTTAATATTCTAAATGCAACTCTTGTTGAAACAATATTCAACATGAAATCTTATCTCCTTGCTTTGTTTTAGATTTAGTGCTATTTAATATCTGACAACTTTTATATGGTAAGCCAGGGGACATCCTATATACTGCACATACCTTAGGTTTAAGTATTTTTACACAGCTTCTTCATTGTGTCACATTTTGTTTTTATACTTGTAACAGAGCTCTGCTGGGGTTTTTTAATCTTTTTTTTTTTTTTATGACTAGTAATATTGTTTCGCCATTTCAGATATCAGAGTAAACAAAATAGCTGACCATAGCTCTGAAGTCTTTGTCCATGAGTGTTCTTTAATGGTCTAAAAAGTGGTTTTAGTCATGCCAGTGCCAAGGAGATCTCCTCACACCTCCTTCGTGCCAATGTTCACCTATTTTATATATTGTAAGGATGCAGGTTGTGGAAGTAGAGAGAAAAATGTTCTTCATGTGTGCATAAGTGTACACACATTGTGCTTGCCTATGCTACACCAATGAAATATTCTAAAAGACATTGCTCACTTATAGTCTGAAGTTGGTATTTGTTAACTTTTAAATCTATATGTGGTCAGAGTGTAAGTAGTTGGTTTTTGTTGTTGTCTAAAAATGAAATAACTTAAAGCAGCATGGGATAATGGTGGCATTTTTTAACCTCATGTTAATTGTTTGAAGGAAGAAGTGAATGTAAGATTTTTGATAATCAGCATAAAGCTTCAGAAACTGGATCAGCGCGCTAGGAAACTCAGGCACCGTGCAGCCAGCGGGCTGGACCGCTAGTGCTCTGAGGAGTCCGCGTGGCTGGCTGAGGAGGGAGGGTGGATGGCCCTTCATTCCTGGAATGCCGAAGCAGCTGGAGGCAGGGAATCGCGTCTTGAATGTCTGATCAGGGCTAGAGATAGGAGTGAGGTGGGTTTTATTTTCACTGTTGTTTAACAAGTTCCCACTTTATCTTAATTCTGAAAAATGATCTGGCCTAAGCTGTAGAATAGGCTGAGTTCTGGAATTGTTGAAACTCGGAGATTTCTGCATGTTCAAGTCAAGAACATATCTGAAAACTATCAAAATAAATAAAAAAATAATTGAGGGACCAGGGCTGCTCCCAGCTCCCGCCTGCCATTTCTGCATGGTATTTGGAAACATGCCAGCAAATAATGTGTGGGACTGAGATACTGAGTATGTGATCATGTAAAGAACTCTCAGTGGGACAAGCTGTTGGCCGGCTTTCCTGGTTCACAAAGTGGAGTTTCCTTTTTGAGTAGTTTCTTGCATGGTGTGTTCTAATCAGAGTCAAATCCAATGAACAGTTTGGAAGCAGCCCATCTAAACAGAATGGAATCTCTGGACTGCCCGGGACTTGTTGCTTATCTTTCATTTCATTTCTAAATACGAAGCTCTTCCTTTAGCATTCACCTTAAAATCAAGGCACTGCCTGCCACAGGCCGTGTCCTCTAAGGATGAGAAAACAGTTATCACAGCTTGGGAAGCTCACATTTGATGTACGTCTGCATGAGGTGCGATGACATTGGAAAGTTGTCTTGTTGCTGGGCAGTGCAGACTAGACTTGAATTGCTTTTTACAAGGCTGATGTATCCATCTAGCCACCCCCAAATTTTCCACGTTGGTGTTGACATGCAGTGACCAAATGGAACAATTTCCTTCAGCCTAGGGCCACCTAGAATTGGTCTCTGCTTATTTGTAAACAAACAAAAAGTGGAACTTGCTTCCATTTTTAGCTGGGCTAGGGAGCAGATATAATCAGACAGCTTTGCAGTGAATTCACAAGTATTGAAAAGTTGAAAACTTAAACATTCTGAAATCTCACCAACTTTTACCTGGGGTGGGCTACCAGGAGCAAAGGGGGTTCTAGGGTAAGGGAGGGGAACGATAATGTTTACCGCAGGTACGAAGTAGTCACTTTAACATTGAGACCTCTGCCTCATTGAATTCAGGTTTTTTAAGTACTTGAAACTCTTCAGATTCTCCTTATTTTACAGTTTCTTTTTAAATTTACAAAGTAGAAAGCATTGTTTTGTATACTGTTTTGAAAATAGCCTAGTCTCTTATCCTCTTTAACTTGGAATAAAGGCGAAGTTCTGCGAATGGGAAAGAGTGTTCCCAGTAGCGATCTCAGATTTATTTTACACATTTGAGGAAGAGACTCCTGCATGAGATACCAGCAGCATTTTTATGAATATTTCCTATGTATGTTCTTTATTTTGTCAACCCTATCCCCAAGCACTTCTTTCCTTTTACTACGTGTCTATGTAGGGAAAAAACAAAAAATTGCACTTAACGTTACACTCCTGAAATGCTGTGCGTAGCCTGTGTCTTTCAAAAACTATTTCCGTTTTTGTTTTTTGTCAGTCCATTGCATAAGTGACAAGTTTGGGTGCTTGTGGCACATAGGTATGAAGGGGGAGGAGGAAAGAGAATTGTCCTTCAGTAGGCCGTAAAAGTCATTAACGTGTAAGTAAAAAGGGAAAATAGAATAGTTGCCAAAGTCATTTATTCAGTCCTTGGTTTTCTTGTGTGACATTACTGCATCTGCTATTTAGTGAGAAAGCACCTCAGCTCCTACCGCTCCCCTTCCCTGCCTGCCAGCAGACGAGATGTGTGCAGGTGGCTCGCAAGTATCTGCCAGATGACCTACAAGGTATTTATAAGGTATTCTTGTCAGTATAGAAGTGGACTGGATAAAACATTTACTTTGTCATTAATATTATTTTATCTCATTTGTCCTGTTACATACCCTATGTTAAGAAAATCATATTGCCACTAATAACCAAGATGCTAAATGATTATTACAACTGGCTAATAAGAATCATCTTTTTATATACAAGGGTGTGTGCATATTTGGAATTGATATGAAATTTATTTGTACCCATTTGAGTGATATTGCACAACAAACACAGATACCTACAGATTCCGTTTTCATTTCCTGGTGTTCTTTATGATAATGATCTTTGTAGATTGGTTATTTCTGTACTTTGTTTATCTGTAATAAACTTTGTAGATCCTGTGAAATGTTATTTCGCCTAAATCACTTGAGACTTGAGTCTTTAATAACAAAGCATCAATATTCACTAAAGTCAATCTCTTTTGAGTTTCTGTGACTTGGCTAGCTCTTCACACTAAGGGATTAGTGTTAATTTTCCCTGGGGGTGTTCCACTAGGGCATTACTGTATAATGACTTGATGTTGCCACATAGACTTCAAGATATATAATATTTTGAGGATTTTGTTGATTGGCTTATGTTATATTGCATAGTGTGAAACGCGTAAAGCTTGGTTAACCTGTACATAGATAGTTTACTGTTGGCTAGTCATAGTGTATTTAGGATTGCCTGTAATATTTAAGCTTCTTACTGATGTGCGTGCTGGTAGGAACATAATTTTTGTATATTTACTGAGATATGTTACCTTTTTTATTTTACAAATACTTTGGAATTCAAATGTGTTTTTTGCTTCCGTGAGGATTAATTTGGAAAGGTTTTTAATGACATTCCACTGATTTCAGATTTTGCTTGAGATTGACTTCAATAAATTGTCCTGTACGTCCCAAATTACACATGTGGGCTTTTTCTTTGTCTGTAATTCTCTGCCGCGACTCACGGGGCGGCAAGACTGGATCGCAGAATCCATCCACCCTCAGCCTTCAGAACCTGCTGCGCTGCTGAGAAACGCGCCCGAGAAAGCGAGTGTTTTGTTTCCTAGTGTTTCATACTTCCAGGAAAGGGCCGTGGCGAGTGTTGCTGCCGGCTATGGTGCGGCCTCCCCGGCTGCTTGGTGAGGGGCACGGAGGACTGCATGCGTCGCTTCCATCCGGGCGGTTTATCAGGCCCCAAGGCGACCTGCTGCCTGGCCGGACACGAGGAGAGGGGACAGCACCCTGCTGCGCTGGCTCTGCCCGCCTTTTCCTCGCGACGCCCTCGGAGCCACGCCCAGAGTCGCCGCTCCCGGAAGCCACCGGCCGCGGAGCAGGTCCCGCGGCGGCGCCAGCACCCGGCCGGCCACGTCGTCGGCGATGGGGCGGGCGGGGGCCCTGGTGGCAGAGGTGGGCCTGCGCGCCGCGCTCTTCGCCGCCTTCCTGTGAGCGCCCGCGGGCTCGGGCGGCACGGGCGGGCCGGTGCGAGGGGACGAGGGGACAGCGGGGGACGGCGGCCGACGGCCCGCGCCTGCTGTTTCCGCCCTAGGGTCACAGAGCTGCTGCCTCCCTTCCAGAGGCTCATCCAGCCGGAGGAGATGTGGCTGTACCGGAATCCGCACGTGGAGGCGGAGTATCTCCCCAGCAGGCCGATGTTTGTGCGTGAGAACCGCCCCGCCTGCCCGGAGCTTCCAGCACGGCCATTCTAGCACGACAGGATCTCTGCAGGGAGCTTCCTGCTACCTTTGTTGATGTGCTGAGCATTTTGCTTCCTGATTTTTCAATGTCTGAGATCTAGATTTAGAGCGCGAAAGGCCCGAGTCTGGCGCAGGAGCCGCGCTCTGAGCCGCGTCGTGCGGGCGGTGCTGTGCGCTGGCGCAGCCCGCAGGTGGGCAGCACGCGCTGTTCCCAGGGCCGGCTAGGTCTGCCATGAGAGTCCTGCCCTCCTCCCTGCAGGAGCCACTGACACTAGCAGGGTTTTTTCCCTTTCTTTTTTTTTAACCTCTGACGTGTTCTGGTTCAGGTCATCGCATTTCTCTCCCCACTGTCTCTGATCTTCCTGGCCAGATTTCTCAAGAAGGCAGACACCACGGACAGCAGACAAGCCTGCCTGGGTAAGACCTGACCCCTTCTGGCTGGTGGTGTCGTTTTCGAGCTGGGAACTCAGGACGTAGTTGGGTTCGGGCACTGGAGCCTGTGTGGAGGCCACTGAGTTCTGCATTCCTAAAGTAAGTGTACCCTCTGGACCCCACTCGTGACCCTGTGAGAAAGAAACAGCTCTGTGGGAACTTGGTTAAAGCCATGCCTAAATGCACTGGATTATTTGTGCCTCAGAAACGTCTTTGGCCTAGCACTGAAGTCCTCCCTGCACCACAGAGAAATCATTGAGAGCCATCATTGCTCTGTGCTCAGAACTGACTGGACTCCGCCTATCTCAGAAACAGAATAGCTGCTGTCTTAACGAGGCATGACCAAGCCGTCCGCCTCAGCAGATTCTACTAAAACAGTGGTTTCTTTGCTTTGCAGCTGCCAGCCTTGCCCTGGCTCTGAACGGTGTCTTTACCAACACAGTAAAACTGATAGTAGGGAGGTAAGTGGCAGGAGCCAGCCCCGTGCTTGCCTCAGCCCCTGCCTACCCCGTCAGGAGAGATGGGCAGTGGGAATGTCACACATCTTTCGCATCCTTTTCTCCTTTGCTCTCACTCTAGGCTTCTTTTTCTCATTCAGCACTTACTCCCTTCCCTGTACCTCAGTCCTACAGGTGACCCTTGGGCTCTTTTCTGCCCTGAACTGCATTTCCCATCAGCAACCACAGCAGAGTCTGTCCTGTACAACTGCGGTCCTCTATCCCGGGGATGTTAGGAAACAGGCCTCACATCACCCCCTGAGCTCTGCATCCCCCCCACCCCCCCAAACCCACGCCTGGCTGTGGAAAAACTGACTTCCATGAGACCGGTCCCTGGTGCCCAAAAGGTTGGGGACTGCTGCTCTAGAACACCTCCTGAAGTTGCAGTGTAATTGACTCTTTGCCCTAAAAGGTAATTTTTTTCCCCAATTTAAATGTTGATCTTAGAAGTAAGGCTCTTCTCTTAGTGTGGGGACTGTCCTAATCCAGTCACATTTTTTGTCTGGGACACTACTTGACCAACAGTTAGTGGGATTACTGGTGTCTGCTACAACTGAGAAATAACTTCTGGAGTTGTAAATGATCTGTGTTCAAACCGTGCTTATTTCTTCCAGGCCACGCCCAGATTTCTTCTACCGCTGCTTCCCTGACGGGCTAGCTCATTCTGACTTGACGTGCACGGGGGATAAGGACGTGGTGAATGAAGGCAGAAAGAGCTTCCCTAGTGGACATTCTTCCTGTATGAGTATCATACACACTCCACTTCTGTGCTTACTGTTTTTGCATCATTGATTTTAACCTAGGAAGCTTGCAGGGATGGGAACATCTGACTATTCTTGTTCTTGTTTCTTGAAATTGGAAAACCCCCTTCTTTAATAACCCTACAATTTCATAAGCCTAAGCCCTGACTATTGAGTAAATATTAGAGGGTGGAGAAGTAGTCTACCTTCATGAGATTAGCATTATTTGTCTAGATCCTGTAATCTTGTACTAGTAATAAAAATACTAACTGTATTGAAGACTTACTATGTATCAGGTGCTTTAAAGCATTTTCTTACCTCATTTATATCTCAGAATAGCTCAGTGAGGTGGATACTATTATTTTTATGGTTCCCATTTATAGATGAGGAAACTAAAGCATCGAGAAGTCCTATAACTAGTACTGCAAAAACTACTCTCAGTAAAATAGTATCAACTTTGGGACATAAAGTCCATTTTTCCTTTTGTTTCCTTTTCCCTCACAATGATTTATGCCAGAAGTATACCAAAAAGGGATAAAATACGCTCAAGCTCCCTGGCTACCTTTTTAGAGATGAGTGAAGTAGCTTTCCTTTAAGACATATACTACTTATACATTTTTTCTACTCCAGTTGCATTTGCTGGTCTGGCCTTTGCGTCCTTCTATGTGGCAGGGAAGTTACATTGCTTCACACCACAAGGCCGTGGGAAGTCTTGGAGGTTCTGTGCCTTTCTGTCACCTCTACTTCTTGCAGCTGTGATTGCACTGTCCCGCACCTGTGACTACAGGCATCACTGGCAAGGTAAGCAAAGCGATCACACCATAGAAGCTTCCATATTTCACTCATTATTTTATCCCTAGCACCCAGCACAGAGGAAATGCTTACTAAATTTCTGCTGAATGAATGAACAAATGAGTGAGTATGGACGGTCTAGGTTCTATACTAAGACTATGCATTTAAAGCTATATGGAAGACAAAAATTAACCTTTTAAAGAGACTGCCAAGAGGAATGTCCTAATTTTTCCATTATTTGAAGCATCATAAAAATTCAAATTAAACTGCATCTATAAGAAATTAAAACCTCAAAGTTCAATTTACTCTCAAAATAAAAATCAAGTTCATTGTCCTAAGAGTTTTAGTTCAAACCCAGAAGTCAAATTCAAGAAAACAGTATTATTATAATTAAACCAAAGAAATTTAAGAATATTTTCAACGAAAAGCCACGAGTCCAAAAAAAGTTGGCAGTGTTGCCTGGAGGTCCTCAGGAGCCCTATTTTAAAGAATAAACTAATTTTTTTGTGAAGAGAGGAGTTTATTCCTTCTTCTTGGACTCTTGAAATGGTGAAAACAGATGAACAGCATCAAGTAAACTTTTATTATTCTAAATTAAAAAATATTCTAATTTAGTGAACTCTGAACAAGGCTTATTATACTTACTTAACTAAAGATGCGTTTTGATTTGGTGTTTAGAGTAGTCTGACAATGATGATCCTGTAACCGTCTAATCAAATTGAGAAAGCCTAAAGTAACCATAAATCTGGAATTTAGGTTTTTTTTAGCTGCGACAAGTAACCTGGAGGGCCATGTGTTTTACACCATGTGGGATCTAATGTGATTTAGGAGCCCAATATGATTAAGAGAGACCCCATTTCCTCTCTCTGTAGATGTCCTGGTCGGGTCCCTGATCGGAATGACGTTTGCCTATGTCTGCTACAGGCAGTACTACCCTCCTCTGACTGACGCAGAATGCCACAGACCACTTCAGGACAAACTTGCACTTCCCACCGCACAGAAGCAGCCTGGTGATTCTTGTTGTTTTGATATTTAACAATTGACTCTACCTCAGTGGAGAACAGGTGAATCAGCCCTCTCAACTGGAACGTGCACAAAACAAGAAATTCTGGCCTTTTTACCCCTTCCAAGGTACGAGTGAAGACACAGCCACACTGTATTCTGCCTCCAGGCGAGCACGCAGGTTCGCCCTGCTCCCGGGGATCTGTCCTGAGGAGTCAAGTCCTTTCCTCTGCTGTGTGCCACACACACGTTCTGGTAAAGGGATTGCCAGTCGGCCGCTAACAGCTTAGGAGTCTGGTCCATCAGAGCGGTATCCCAAGATCTACAGCATTTTTACACTTAATTTAAATGCCATTCTTGGAAGGCTCTTGTCACAAAGAAGCCTTCACATAACCCCATTTTATCCTACAAGCTAGAGTTAGTTATCAAAACCTAATTTCCATTTCCCATAGCTCAAAATCTTAAAATCTTATAGGGCATGACCAACTCAGTTACTTTTCATTTGGTTTACTTTGGTGACAATTCCATCAAGCCTTAAATAGGAAAATGTCCAATTTGAGGTAATTTGTCGCTGTTATACATATCTTATCTGAGTCCAGCCATCTGGTATTGTTGTCCGTTCTGGACACTGTGGACATAAACAGTAAAGAAAATGGTCATCCCCAACAAATGATTGTTTCCACCTCATGCGTCCTTAATTGTGCTCCGAGCTTCTTTCCTTCCATTCCTGACTGAAGATCTACCCAAACGTATCAGCTGTGCCAACTGACAGGCAGGAAAGAAAAATTACAGATATCACTATTGGAAGGACAAATGAATCTTTTTCTGTCCCTTCTTCACAACGGGATATAAGGAACAATTATAGGATGTCATCAGAACTGATGCTATAGGACCTACAGCTAGCTACCTTTCTCTCTGGTGATTATACTTTAAATATGACCTTGTCTTAAGTATATCTTCCTATGACATATTTCCAATGCATCTTTTTCCTTCAGTAAACCTGATATTCAAATAAAATGGTAAATATGTGGTTTTTTTGTATTTAAAGTACCATTCAGAGGCTGGAACATAAAGCAAAACATTGGAATCCCCATCTGACATAAGTGCTGTTATCTTTAGTAGTGGCTAATATTTATGAATACTGAAGGATAATCTTAGTATTTACCTTATAATTGCCAAGCTTTAAATTCTGAACTACATCTGCCTATGACAATGAAAACACCAGTTAAGGGAAAAGAACTCAAATATTCGTTCTTTGCCCAAAACTTCTTTTATTTTATTTATTTATTTATATTTTGAGACAGGGTCTCACTCTGTTGCCCAGGCTAGAGTACAGTGGCATCATCGTAGCTCACAGCAACCTCAAACTCGTGGGCTCAAGCGATCCTCCTGCCTCAGCCTCCCGAGTAGCTGGGACTATAGGCGTACACCACCATGCTCAGCTAATTTTTCTACTTTTAGTAGAGACAGAGATCTTGCTCAGGGTGGATCTTTTGTTTTTTAAACTTATTATAGTATCACGTAGGGGAAGGGAAAATGGTTACTATATTGATTTTTTTTTTTTTTTTACTTTATGATGGATGAGGCCAGGTAAAAGTAGGCAACTGATCAATGCAGTTTTATTTCAGTATTTACTAAAGCTTAAATATAATCACATAAAAAACAAACATTTCAAAAGTGCAAAATATTAGAAAGTTAATCAGTGCTACTAATCTTTCCATGCAAACCATCTCTTCTGCTGAGATAAATACTAATTCTGCAGCTAGGAATATGTACCAAATGCTGCTGTACCAGAGTTTAAAAAAAACAGGCTTGATCTAGATATTGCACGTGACACAAATGAAGCAGTGCAAATAATCTATGACTGAAGAATTTCAGTCACGCTTATTACCCTGTGTAATATACAGCCGTAATAAAAGCACGGGTGGAGGGATGAGATATAAAGCTCTTTTACAGTTATCCGCCTCTCACCAGCAGGAAAGAAACATTGCTTAGTATAAAGAGAGGTTTATCTAACTATCCAGGGTTACGCTGTCTGTCTTTGGTTACAGGCACTCACTTTTGCTTGTCCTTTGGTTTACTCTTAAATAGTACCTATTGTGCTAATAAGAAGAGTAAATGTAAATTTGAAGACAGCAACTTCACAAAAGCTTCCCCTTTAATATATAGCAAATGCTTCTTAATTTTCAATAACTCTTACTGTTTATATAATAAAGAAAACAAAGTATTCCATATATATGAAATATGTTAGTGGCTTACTTATTCAGCTTTAGTCCATAAGCAGATAACCAGGAAAGGCCAGGCTCGACCTACACCCCAACCTCACCTCTACAACCTCCAGGGCAATAGTGATTACCCTTCTTTCTACAAAGACACTGCTGTCTAAGGGACAGCTTCAATGACTATTAAATGCCAATACTTTGGATACCATGATACGTTTACAAAAATAAAACACAGCTTGCCTGCCACCCTATAAAGGAGTCTGTGGAATCGGAGCGGGAGTGCAAAGGATTATCACAAAGAGGACTATAATGACAAACTCTGACCGACAAAGAAGAAAATACCTACAGCAAAGTGGTGAGATGATGCCTTGAAAAAAAAAATTGGTCTGCAGTCACATGCATTCTTTGAAGTAAATCTCAGTTTGCATGTTCCAGACTTATCTGAGAATGACTCTGCAAGAACTATGCCTTGGACCTGGGGTTTTTTTGTTTTCAGAATCAAACACTTTCCCCTAGACAAACCTACCTTCTCAACCAACAGTGCCTGTGCCAAGAGCCTTTTAGGCATTCTGGATTCTGGATATCTAAGGCGGCAATGATGCTCACAAAATGTTTTTAGAGAGAATTATACGATACCACCTTCACCCAAGTGTAAGTGGCAGGTGACTTAAATTCTGTTTCACCATAAAGGTACCACTAAGAGATTTTATTTATAACCTAAACAGCCTGTTAAGACTGTGTAATTTCAGGTTTGTCAGCTTTTACAGCTTCTGTTCTTATGTTGGGGATAAAGTTACTATCAAATAACTAAGTCAGGCCTTATCCAGAGTCTCTCAATTTGGAGTATAATATAAAAGGACAGGTCTAGGATATATATCATCTTTGCTTTATAAAGATGCACCTAACATGAACTAAACTGTCCACTTTAGACTTTTATAGCAACTCAAAAAGTTATAAAAACAATGAATAGTAACAGTGATTCCTAGCCATTAAGTCTGTCAGTTAGTTGTAAGAGAGTAAACAATACTCTTTAAGCTACATTCTAACCTTTCTTCATACAGTACACATAGGAAAGAAATGCTGGTTCAAGGGAAAAAATGCCCAATTTTTTGAAAAATTGCCTTTTCCGTAACTACTCAAACTTAGCCTTCAGGTGCAGAGAACACAAATGAAAGACGAGTGTACCACAAAATGCCCTCTACGTCCCAAGAATCTGCTTCCAAACTAGAACATTTTCTAAAGATAAGCAGAAATTTCTGAGAAAGAAGTCTATCCAGCCCCAAACAAATCAAATCCCAATAGACTTGACACCATCTCAGTACCAGGCAATCCAGTGTGGCACCTATTAACCAACATCAGAGAATCAAAGTTGCAAACCACCTCCGGCTACGAAGAAAGGATGGCAGTGTTTACAGGAAAGCCAGTGGTGAAAAGAAATAGGGTCTTCCCTTTGCTTTTCCATTCACTTCCAAAAAGGAAAATTATCTTCCAAAGACCCCACTGGTGAGTAAGTGGCAGGCAACATGCAGGAAATGACGCAGCTGAGGAGAGGAAAACTGCAGCAACAAACAGGTGGCTTTTCTGGGGGAGGATCCCTCAGTGTCCGTCTGGGGGAGAGAGTGGGAGAAGAGGTCATCGTGTGGTCACAACAGGAGGCAGCCGTGGAGAATGCCAGAGTCGAATACACAGACTTTCTAGGTTCACATCAAAAAGACTCAGTAATTTAAATCTCCAGATGTGTTGTTTAAAATTAAAATTACAACTGTTGCCATAATAACTCTGAGATGATAAGAACTATTAAGATTCTGAGTTTAGGTCCTAAAAATGAGAGGTGTCACTGGACAAAATCCCTAGCAAAAGAGCCTATACTAATCTTCCTCTAAGTGGGCTATTGAGCTTTTTCCCCATGAATTTCAACCAGAGTCCACCTAAAAATGAATTAACAGCCTACATCTTGTGATAGGCAACAGAAAGGTATATTTATAAAGAGCTTGAGGCTCCATAGTTCCTTATAACATGTTAATAAGAACTATGCTGCATACATGACATTTAAAAACTTACATTAAGCAGCCAAAGATGTGTCATTTTTACTGTAAAGGCTGATCGAGGAAGACACCCTGGGTTTGGTAGATCTCTTTGAGGACCAGCAGTACTGTATCTTCAGACTCCCTGCAAAGAGAAAAAATTATGTTGAGAAAAGAAAGAACTAACATTTGTGCTAGATGCTTTATATGCATTATCTCATGTAATCCATACAACCACCTTGCAAGTTCATTTTTTACTATTGCAAAAAAACGAGAACTGGAGGTAATGTAACTGGCAGTAGTTTGGAAGGTGACCGGGCAAAAGAACTCTAGCAGTAGGTCTGGTAATATAAAAAAGCTACTAATAAATGACCAACAACTGTTCCCTGTCAACAGAGCTCATTCTTGAAACAATAGTGAAGGGCCATCCAGTTGGTCACCTTAATTTTTAAAATTCTATGAACTTTTTTGAAAAGGCAGTACAATCATGTGGTTCAAAATTCAAAAGATATAAAAGGGTAAAATAATGAAGTCTCCCTCCCACCTCAACCATCACCAGTTCCCACCTTCTGACAACCAATGTTATCAATTTATCATGCATCTTCCAGATACTATTCTGTGCATGTACAAGCAATTACTTATATCCACAGTTCATAACAAAGTTGCATTAAAAAGATAACATTCATGAAGGATTGCCTTAACAATATGAGGCTCAAACACTCCTCTAGATCTGTGGTTCAGTATTTTTTGAGTCCATGCATCCCTTTGAGAATCTAATGAAATCTATGGATTTCTCCCCAGAAAAGATCAAATATACACAACCAAAATTATAAATATAATTTCATTGGATCCATAGACTTCCCCTATCTCCCACAAATTCCATACACGGACCCCAGCTTAAACTCTTATATTGAAGAGAAGGAATTAGCTCTACCAGATATTAAAATGGTACACAAATAAACAGATCAGGGCCAGGAGTGGTAGCTCATGCCTGTACTCCCAGCATTTTGGGAGAGTGAAGCAAGATTGCTTGAGGCCAGCAGTTTGAGACCAGCCTAGGCAACACAGCAAGACCTCGTCTCTACAAAGAGTAAAAAAAAAAATTAGTTGTGCATGGTGGCATGTTCCTGTAGTCCTAGCTACTTAGGACGATGAGGAGGGAGAACCACTTGAACCCAGGAGTTCAAGGTTACAGTGAGCTATGATTATGCCACTGCACTCCAGCCTGGGCAACAAGACAAGACTCTTAAAAATATATATTTTTTTAATCAATAAGAAAGAATAGGAAGTTCAGAAATACTCCCAATTATGGACAAGAATTTAATAAAGTTAGAATCTAAAATCTATTAATAATGTTGAGACAATAGTATTGAGACATCTGGGAAAAAAGTGACCTGGATCTAGCCATACCTTGTATTAGGATAAATCTGAAGCGAATCAAAGATTTACATGTAAAAATGAAACTATAAAGTATTAGAATAACTGGGAGCAGTGGCATGTGCCTGTTGTCCCAGCTACTGGGGAGGCTGAGGTGGGAGGATCGCTCAAGCCCCGGAGTTCAAGGCTGTAGTGCATTATGATCAAACCTGTGACTAGCCACTGCACTCCAGCCTAGACCACATAACAAGACCCCATCTCCAAATCTTTTTTACATTTATATATAAGAATAAACTGTGGTAAGAATTTTTTTGGAAAGTAAGGAAGATCTAAGTATGACACAAATTCCAGAAACTAAAAAGGGCAACAAATTTGACTACATAAAAATCAAAATTTTCTACTTAGCAAAATCAAGATAAGCAATGTCAAAAGACAAACTGAGGAAAAGGTATTTGCAACTCGTACTGCACACTATCAATACAAAAAAAGGCCAAAATTTCAATATAAAAGAGTAAAGGGTATAGATACCTCCCAGAAAAGAAAATAAAAATGGCCCTTAAATATGTCAAGATGGTCAGTATTATTCATAAGAGGAATGCAATTTAAAACTATAGTGTACGATGAAAACTACAAAATATTGCTGAGAAAGACAACCTAAATAAACTGAGAGATACCATGTTCATGGATCAGAAGACTCAATATTACTGAAATGTCAATTCTCTATAGATAAAATGCAATCTAAATTGATCTATGGATAAAAAGCAATCACAAAGTCCCAGAAAACTTCTTTGTAGAAATTAACAAGCTGATTGTAAAACATATGTGGAAATGCAACCAAACTACAAGAGCCAAAATAGCCAAATAAGAACAACAAAGCTGGAAGACTCACAACTACCTTGATTGAAAGGCATATAAAGCTACTGTGATTAGGAGTGTTTTACTGGCATCAAGACAGACAAGTAGATCAATGAATAGAGTCCAGAAACAGATACACATATATAAAGTCAAATGATTTTCAACATGGTGCCAAGGCAATTCAATGGTTACTCCTGGATAAACTTTTCAACACATGGTGCTAGAACAACTGGATAAGCATATGCAAAACAATGAACCTTAATCCTTCTCTCATGCCACATTCAAAACTTAACTCAATTAAAATGGATCATAGACCTAAATGTAAGAACACAAACAATATGACTTGTAGAACACAGGAAAAATCTTAATGATTTTGGATTTGGCAGAGATTTTAAAAATCTGTCCAAAAAGCACAAATATCAATAAATTGGACTTAATCAAATCAAAAACTGCTGCTCTTCAATGAAAACACACTGATAGAAAAAATGAAAAATAAGGTGCCTCCTGAAAAAAAACTATCTGAAAAAGACTTGTAACTGGAATATAGAAAGAACTCTTGCAACTTAGTCAGACAATCAAATTTTTAAAAATGGGCAAAAGATCTGAACAGACACTTCACCAAATATGGATGGCAAATAAACATATTAAAATATGCTCAATAACATTAGTCATTAGGGAGATGAAAACCACAGTGAAGGGCCATCATACCCCATTCAGAACAGCTAAGAGACTAGTTATCAAGAGTCGTTGAGGGTAGGGAGCACCTGGAACTCTCAAACACTGCTGAGGGCTGGGCCGGGCGCGGTGGCTCATGCCTGTAATCCTAGCACTCTGGGAGGCCAAGGCGGGTGGATCGCTCAAGGTCAGGAGTTCGAGACCAGCCTGAGCAAGAGCGAGACCCCGTCTCTACTAAAAATAGAAACAAATTATATGGACAACTAAAATATATATAGAAAAAATTAGCCGGGCATGGTGGCACATGCCTGTAGTCCCAGCTACTTGGGAGGCTGAGGCAGTAGGATCGCTTAAGCCCAGGAGTTTGAGGTTGCTGTGAGCTAGGCCGATGCCACGGCACTCACTCTAGCCAGGGCAACAAAGCAACACTCTGTCTCAAAAAAAAAAAAAAAAAAAACACTGCTGAGGGAATGGAAACTGCTGGTGGTAAACAGTTGGGCAGTTTCTTTTAAGGATACACTTCCATTCTCAAGCAAGAAGTAATTGGCAAAAAAAAAAAAAAAAAAGGAAAGGAAAGAAAAATAGATAAAAGAAAAAGAAAAATAAATTTAAAGATACACTTCCATATGACATCCAGTATTTACCCAAGAGAAATTAAAGCATATGTCCATACAAAGTCTTGTACATGAAAGTTCCTAGTAACTTTGTTAATAGCCAAAAAATGGAAACAACCCAAATATCTACCAACGGGTGAATGGATAAATTGTGATATATCCATATAATGGACTACTACTCTGCAATAAAAAAAAATAAGCTAAGATTATACACAACATGGATGGATCTCAAAATAATTATGCTGAGTAAAAGCCACCAGACAAAAAAAGAGTATATATTGTATGATTTCAAGTAAAAGTCATTGCAGACTAATCTACAATGACAGAACAGATCAGTGATTCCCTGGAGATTGGGAGAAGGGGAGAGGAGAAAAAGAGGGAAGAATTACAAAGGGCACAAGGACACTTCTGAGCATGATGAATATCTTCATTAATTTGTGGTGATGATTTCACAGATATATACATGTCAGAACTCATATTTGTATACTTTATGTGCAGTATATTATGTATTTTTTCCAACAAATTGATAAAGATTTAAAGTTGATAAAACTGTTGGAAAAGCTGTAGGGAAAAAGATACTCTCGTACATTCCTGGTAGCAGTGTCAAAAGGAGCCTCTATTTGGCAATATTTATCAAATATTATAAATGCATATACCCTGTATGCCAGCAATCCCAATTCTAGGTATTTTACCTTACAAAAACACTCATGAGTAGATGAAATGACATAAAAAAGATGTGTAAAGAGCAAAAACATAGAAACCTAAAGACCCATCAGTGGAAGACTGGTTAAACAAATTATCATACAGTCATACAGGGACATACCATGCAGCTAAAAGAATGAAGAAACTCTACATACAATAAGTAAAGAACTCCAAGATATACTAGTAAGAAAAAACAAGACACAGAAAAAAATTCATATACTATTTATATTTTTAAAAGGAGGGAAATACTATATTCACACACATGTGTCATATAGCATAAAATAGAATGCTGGAAGAAGTTTTAAGAAATACATGTTAGCTGCATGTGGGGAGGAAACTAGTTAGCAAGGAAAGAAGTGAAAAAGGGGCTTTTCATTATGTCTATCTTTGAGTTTCAAACCATATGAATGTGCTGCTTTTCAGAAATTCTAAAAGAACCCCTTTTTCATATATTCTATCAAGCCAGATCAGGAAAGAACATTCTTAGAAGGGTATTATTTTAGCCTCTTAGATTGCTTTTGCTGAACTGCACTTTGATTTTATGTCATGGCCTCTACTGTATTTATTATAAAGAGATGATATTGATTCTATCAGGTAATATTTCCTTTATTAGAATCCAAGGAAAAATTCCTCTCAGGACCTTAAAGCTTGCATTTTTTAAACACCGATCTCTGACCCATCTTATTTTCCTAGCTTTATTTTTCTTTACTTCAATTTCTTCAGTGATGAAGTTGTATTCTGTTATACTATATGAATTTCAATGAATGCCATTAATCCATTCCACAGTCCATCAGGTAATTATATTTAATAATTAATTCTGATTCTACTTTAAATGCTTTCAAATGGGTTCCTTAAAATACTTGCAGCAATAGTAATGTATGTTCCAGTTCATTCATATGCACCCAAATGGCCAAGACACTTTTATGACCAAGCTAAGAGAACTAATGGCTGTTGGCATCATTGGCCCCATGCTCTACCCAAATGCAAAATAAAACAATGTGTTTAAATCAGATTTCTTTAAATGACACAATTGTGCTATTTTGTAACTGTCTTAAAGGAAAACTCATTCTAATCACAAATGTACAATGGCCTATCCTCCTTTTTCTACATCTATCAAGTATCTGTGAAACAAACAAAAAAGAGAAACAAAGACAAATAACACCTACCAGTAGCATAGATGGCTTTGCAAAGCAAATAAGTATTCATTGAAACTTTCAATGGGCTTCTCCTGTAGCACATAGTCAATGCGCTGGCCTCCATTCAGCATTCCCACGTTGATGGGCAAGACTTCTTCTTTGACTGACACAGAGGTCTCTTCTGTGTTAACATCTGGATATGGAAGGATCATAAGAAGAAAATGAAAGGGTTGTCCTGTTACTTCCCCCGGACTCCAAGTTTACTGCAGGATGAGCTACTCTCTGTTAGAGAGCCTTGTCCCATCTTCCTCCTCTCAATCTCCTTAAAGCTGCTCCTCAGGTCAGACTAATTTTGTCCAACCCCCTTTTTTCTTTTGCTCAACATATCACATTACCTGTACCTTTAATAGCTAAGTCATTTGCCTTGGGTTTATAAACTGTCAGCAGGAATAGAGCTCGTTGGGAAGTTGAAAACTAAAGTAAAAGAATGCAATATTAACTGTGAAATTAATTGGAGAGTATCCTAGCTAATCCCCAGCCAGGAGAATAAAACTGAGCCACAAATACATACTGCAATTCCCCCTGTACAGGAAGGAACTTCACAGAGCAGGCTCTTCTTAACATTACCCCCAGTTCCCAAGTGGGGAACATTTTAAAGCCTAGTTACCAAACACTTAGCTTCTCTTGACATTTGTCCTCACAAATAATGTTTTTCCATGATTTGTGGCTATTAAGATGACAGGAAAGGTTAGCAGAGCCAAAAGCCCATTATGACCCATAGTGTAGGTCCTATACAGTAAACAGAGAAGGTAAGAAGGCCTTGGAGCATAAGAACTCCACACTATGGAGTCGCTCTTATCTGGCCTGACGTTGGGAATCAATGTGTACAGTGTCACTGACCAATAGGCTTCTCTGAACTTGATTCAGGTTCTGCTTCACTTTCTTCTGCAGTTTCTGGAGCCTGCAAGGCAGGGTACGAAGCTCTGGTGAAAGACTTCCAGGCCATCCGCAGTGAACCTAGCAAGTTGTTCTTAAGGTCCATACTCATCCTGGTCAAGCCTTCTCTCAGTTCTGAAACACAAAAAGAATATTAAATGATGTATGAAGAGTTTAGGGTCCATTCAGTCTGCACTGGCCAAAAGTTCTAGAATTATCAAGTTCTATACTTAGACTTACCTAAATGCATCCGCTTCCTGCCTTTATGATGTGGGATCAGCATTGGCTCAAATTCCACTTCCGGGACCACCATTGGTTCAATCCTATAGGCCACAGGATCAAACTACATAGGAAAAATAATACCGACATTTACCTCTGCTGAAGAAAGATAGTCTGAGGAACTGTGTATCTTAAGCAAGAATAATTATAAGCCCATTAAAAAAATGTACACTTATTGGCTCCATCACTTCCAGATCAATACTATTATAAGTTGTCTCATTACTAGAGAATGGTATAGAAAAAAACCAAATCAACAGAAAATCATATGCTCTTTACCAATAAGCCCTAATATTCATATAAAACACAAGAGCTATACAATGCTTACAGGGTGATAAATATTGAAGAAACCTTTGCACGTTGGAAATTTGTAGTTGGGATCGATTCTTTTTAGTCCTCGGACAGTAAGGAACATTCCAATTGGAGATCCAAAGGCAAAGAATATTTCTGGTTTATAAATGAGCCTGGGGTATTTTACAGACACCTGGAAGGAGAAAATAAGTGCATCTCTCATTAATAACAAAAGTTACATCTATTCCTACAATACCAGTAAGAGGCAGTAAAATGACCAAAGAGAAGTAGTATCGTTACCTGCCCAATGCCAACATCCAAATAGTCCTCATTTCTAGTATCATCAGTACTACTGCCAAGCTTAGATTCTTTGGGGATGTTTGCCCCTGAAACTGACTGCAGCGTTGGTCTATTAATGCCCTAAAGAATAAAAAAACAACCAAAAAAAAAAAAAAAAAAAAAAAAACAGTTATGTGGAGCAACTGGGCGTGGCGGCGCACCCCGATAGTCCCAGCTACTTGGGAGGCTCAGGTGGGAAGATCGCTTGAGCCCAGAAGTCTGAGTCCAGCCTGGGCAACATAGCGAGACCCCGTTTCTATTTTTAAATATATAGTAAAAGTAGTCTAAGGATTATATAGTTTTCTACTAGTTTCAAAGGATGATTGGGAAAGTTTGAAATAGTAGCCAATAATTCTAGGAAGAATCCCTCAGAAAACAAGATAAAGCTGATGAAAACAACAGTTGCCTTAAATTATGAATTGACATTCCTACACACTCTAAAATGAGGAGAGTTGTACACAGCCAATTTGGTCAGCAGTTGAAACTTTAGTGCAGCCATCAGGAAAGAAAACAATAGCTGAGCACTGTGGGAAGAAATGTTGAGGAGTGATAAGGAGCTTTAGGAAGTGCTATGCCATTGTAATCAAGGCAAGTAGGAGGTCCCTATGGATATAGAATACAATATGCACACTGGGCCAAGGACTGAAGCTTAAAAATGAACTGGCTACCTGCTAAAAACTTGGAGAAGAATTAACCACTAAGATATGGAAAGGAATTCAGTGACCAGAAAAACTGAATACAGAAGTACTGTTACAACACGGATAAACTTTGAGAACATTATGCTAACAGAAACAAGCTAGTCATAAGAGGACATATATTGTATGATTCTATTTATATGAAATGTTCAAAATAAGCAAATCCATAGAGACAGAAAGTAGATTAGTGGCCGCAGAGGCTGGGAGCACAGAGGAATGGGGAGTGACTGCAAATGGGTCTGGGTTTTCTTCTGGGGGTGATAAAAATGTTCTGGAATTAGACAGTGGTAATTGTTACATAACTGTGAATAGACTAAAAACTATTAAATTGTATATTTTAGGCCAGGCATGGTGGCTCATGCCTGTAA
This sequence comes from Eulemur rufifrons, assembly GCF_041146395.1. NCBI lineage: Eukaryota > Metazoa > Chordata > Mammalia > Primates > Lemuridae > Eulemur > Eulemur rufifrons. The sequence goes on along the minus strand of NC_090994.1, from coordinate 22,398,914 downwards.
TCCTGGCACTCTGGGAGGCTGCAGCAGGAGGATCACTTGAGGTCAGGAGTTTGAGACCAGCCTGAGCAAGAGCGAGACACTGCCTCTACTAAAAATAAAAGTAGCTGGGCATGGTGGCACGTGCATGTAATCCCAGCTACTCGGGAGGCTGAAGCAGGAGAATGACTTGAGCCCGGGATTTTGAGGTTGCTATGAGCTATGATGATGCCACTGCACTCCAGCCCAGGCAACAGAGCAAGACTCTGTCTCAAAAAGAAAAAATTGTATATTTTTAAATTGAGGGTGAATGTTATGGTATGCGGTTGCATTATATTTCAATAAAGTTGTTATAAAAAGAAAAAAAATGGAATGGTAGGAGTCCAGGGGAGATATGACTTCTGAAGCTAATAATATTTTTAACGATATAGATAAAAGAAAATTTCTAAAAGGAGAACCAAAGATCAATTACCAAAACTTCTTAGCTCCCCAAAGTAACATCCCACAAAGCTCAGGGATACATCATGGATGTCAAAGAATTGCTTAGTCCAAAAGCTATATTAGGCACATTACCATTGAATTGTTTCTGGTCCTGAAATAGTTTAATATCTTTCTTCTTGGTCCTAAAGGAATTCCCATTTCCTGAAGATCTCTGTCTGTACATAAAGCCTAAACATAGAAAATAAAATCTTTCTTATTTGTAGACAAAATAAAATCAATTAAACGTCCTGTCCCCTAAGAGGAGTAAGATCTAGGCACTTGGTGGTTCTTTGTTTTGTATTGCTCTAGCTCCCTAGTGGGAGCTTAATAACTTCAAGAAAAGTCTATTTTATTCATAAAACAGCTTAAAAAAGAATAGAAAGTATCCATACTATAGTATCAATGTTACAGTAATATAGATAACATTGTTACTGTTAAAAAAAAAAAAAACCTAGAGAAGCTGGATATCTAATGACTTCACGACAGAAAAACCCTCCTTGATTTCCATGCTCACTTCAATGTCTCTGATTATACTCCTGCTCGTGGACACAGCGGTGAGAACATACAGCAAGCACAGAAGTATGGAATAGATTAACAAGAGCTCAACTGAAGTGACACTCATCTTGTAGGGAAGTCTTCCTTCACCCTCTCAGACTGGGTTAATTCATCCCATTATACATTCTTATACCACGGTGTGCCTTTCCTAATTAGTTCTTTTCATAATTGTAATTAATGGTGTGTGATTATTTAATTTGTATCTTCCCCACTAAATTGTAAACACTATGAGGTCAGGGACCATATCTGTCTTATTTACCACTCTATTTCCAGCAATAGTACGCTGATCGTGGTAAAGCATTTACTAAATATCTGTTAAATATTTAGCATGAATGTATATTCAGAATGTTATATTTAGAATGAATGCGTCACGAACCAGAAAAAAAGCCCAACAAAAGTGGGGAAAACAAATAAGCAAATAGCAACGGAACTCTTGAAAGCATAACAGAAAATAAGAGTTGGAACAGTTAGTGCTTATTCAGGGGTTTGTTCTCACACTCGTGCTTTCTCTGAGCTGTGCGGTTTTCCCTTTGCTCTATTGCTCTATGAGTATCAACGTGGCTCATCTGAACTCTGAACTCCCACAAAGGAAAGGTCACTTTATATGATAAAAAGCAAATAAATAAGGCTAAATGATGCTTAAAAAACATTATTAATGATAATGTAACCAAGGTCAGGCTCTTGGTAAACATGAAGCAATAAACATAGTGCAAATAAGTCTGGCATAAACTTTTAAAAAATTATTCTTACCAGGGCTTCCTTATCAACTTTCTCCTTCTCAAAGATATTAAAGAATTCAGAGAGCTGAAGTTTCTTCAAATCTTCCTCTAGTGTCAGTGTATCTCCTTGATCCATAACAATATTTAGCAAATCCTAAAAATTAAATTATAAAGCTCATATTCTCAAAATTCACTTAGTTTCTTTAATATTACTTTACAATTAAGAAATGCATAAGATTTCCAGTGCTATATCTTAACTTTAAATAAATTGTAATTTATACAAAATATAAATTAAGAGGTGATTGAGCTCCAAGATTTTTGTTACTTCAGTTGAAAATATGTTTTTAAATGAATGAGTGAATAATTATCAAAATATTCATCATCATCATCAACAAACATTTACAGAGCTTTAGGGAAGCTCAGTGCTTAAGAAATTAGAGAAACAGTGTATAAGAAATAAAACAGCCTAAGACAATACTCTGCCCTGGAAGAACTCATGGTCCAACAGGAGAAATAGGACATTTACATAAAAAGAGAAAAATATACAAGATAGCACTTGTATTAAATATGCTAAGTACCACATCAATACTACAGATGCCGTATGTTCATAGGACTTTTACTAAAATATATGTTTAAACACCAACTCCCCCCGTGCTTTCAAACAGAACTTCTATAAATCTTATCAATTTGCATGCAATTCATTTTTATTTCCCCATATGCAAACTGTTTAGCTCAATGATACTATAATTCTATTAATAGATAGATAGTGCATATATATAAGGGAAAGTAAGACACCTATGGTTATTTCAGAATATGGCAATTATTTGTAAAAGCATATTACTATCTTATTTCTATCATCCAAAAATCAGAGATAATTATAAGTCTGTCAAAATAAAAATAAATGTAAATTTAAAATCATGGCATGAGACTAAACTCAGCTAAAAACAAAAAATAAGTCTAAAATCTAAAAATCCTTACTAAGGAATACAACAAGAGAACCTATCTGAGCATCTGAATTACCTTTTCACTGTCAATATCCCCCAAAGAATCTTTCTGATTTGTTAGGATATCAAACAATATAAGTGAACCTATAAGTAAAATAGAAGAAAGAAGGGACAATTTCTAAGCGTTAGCACTACACATGTAAGCAAATCTACACAGCAGGGAGTCTTTCTTTCCAGTTTTACCACCGCCCATCCAACCCCTTCCAAATTCTTCATCACAGACCACTTCTAGACCTCGGAATTTGATACTGATAAAAGACACTGTGCTTTCAAAATACGGGCATCCTTAAAATTTAACAGTCCTCTCTGGTCACAGAGAATTCATTTGTTACCTAAACTATGACCAGCAATGGAAACACCCCCTTTGAAATCAGGGTTCCTCTGCAGAAAAAGTGTGTATATTCGGTTCATTTCAGAAACAACTGTGTCCACAATAGTCTGACAGTAGGTGGGGCTATTGTAGAAGAAGACATCCAGAATCGTGTCATTGGTGAAGTGCCTGAGGCGGTTAATGCTGGGCAGAGTTATTCGCTGCAGATCTCTGAAAAAAGGAAAGATATTTTAAGCAGGAAACCTAAATATATTTCATAGCCCCCTCTAAGTTATTATCTAGCTTGGCCTTCAACCTTACATTTAAACATTTAATGATACAAGTGACAACTATCAATTTATAGGAAAAACATAGAACAAAGGAACATGTTTAGTGAAGGCAAAGGAATATGATCAAAAAAATTCAGAGTGTAAGAAATGCTACATGACAATGCAGTTTCTTCAATATATAAATTGCAAGAAATTATAGATGTAGATAGAGAGGTAATCAAGAGATTAAGAGAGATTTAAAAACCATATCAACTAACTGCAATGCACAAACTTTATTTGGATCCCAGTTTAAAATATGTGTGTATACATTTCTGTATGTGTATGTATATATATGACTATACATATATATAAAATCATGAGCATTTACAATTGAAATTTGAACACTGACTGGATATTTGATAATATTAAGAATTTTGCTGGGTGTGGTGGCTCAGGCCTGTAATATCAGCACTCTGGGATTACTTGAGGCCAGGAGTTCAAGACCAGCCCGGGTAACACAGCGAGACCTGTCTCTCTACAAAAAACTTAGCAGGGCATGGTGGTGTGCGCCTCTATTCCCACTACTTGGGAGGCCGAGGGAGGAGAATTGCTTGAGCCCAGGAGATCAAGGCTGCAGAGAGCTATGATGATGCCACTGCACTCCACCTGTGTGACAGACTCTGCCTCCAAAAAAAAAAAAAAGAACTGTTTTAGGTGTGATGCTGATGCTATGGTTAGTTTTATAGTCCTTTAAGATATATTACACAAACTGAAACATTTATAGATGAAATGATATGATGTCTGAAGATTTGACTCAAAAATAATATGGTAGATGGAGGGCAGTAGATAGGGGTAAGGAGACATGGATGGGACAGAACCATCCATGTGCTGAGGGTTACTGGGGCTAGGTAATCAGTCCACGAAGATACACAACTTTTGTGTACAAAATTCTCCATAATACAAGGCTTTTTTAAAAAAACAAAAGATACAAGAGGCTTCTCCTAGAATTTTCAGCATTAAGGTTTTTTGATGACAAGTCACGTGATAAAGGGATCAGCTCCCTCTCTCAGTGCAGAATTTATAAAAACAGAAAACGGTGAAAATGCCAGATGCCAAAGGCAAACAGAACTCAGATCTGGCAAAGGAAGACGATGCTGACATCGTCTAAATCACCTTTCACTTAAAGCTTCCTCAAAATTTCCAGAAAGAGTCCTCAAATATTCCACAGCTTCTGCAGTTTAGAGAGGGCCACGTGCCCTTAGTAACTTCGTAACATCAGCTCAAATATTAAAGAATGTGGACTCCATACCACTAACAGCAGTGTGTCTGGCATACAGGATACAGTCAAGTCATAGGGTATTAAGAACTGAGAGACACAGAATCAGAAACGCCATCTCCAAGACCAGCATGGAAAGAATGCTATTTCCTTCATCTTCCAGGAAGCATCTCCTAATTCTATTCTAGAACTATATTATAAACATGCTTCTTTCTGGAAAGCCCGTAACAGGATATCCTCAATATAAGGAAACCTTCTCTGTCATCACCATAAAATTTACAAACAAAACTACTGGGCATGTACCTTAAGAAAGCCATCACTTAAAAATCATTGTACCAATTATACCTCAATTATTGACATTTATGTTTGGGGGATGTCTTCTCTTTTTTTCGTAAATATGGACAAATATTTTTAAATATGATCATACAAGGAACAACAAAATACTTTGTACATCTTGGGGTGTGGTTGGTTTTTGACATCTGAAGATGGGAATGCTTATACATGACACGAAGAAAGCAATGTTTGGCTTTAATGCTAAAGAAATAATGAAGCTGTAATGTTAACAGTAAATACTAGTGAGCCAGTAAAACACACTGAAGAAGATAAAGCATAGCTCTTTTCTAAACTACAGCTAGTTAAACTGACCGAAGACCTGATCAGCATTTAATAGCATGTCTGTAAGAAATTTTAAATATACAACCAGCTATAGCAGAAATGTTCCCAAACATATCAATGATTAGAAAACAAATTAAAGTCACAGTTAACAACTCAAGGGTATCAAGTATTACTCACACATCAACACCAGTAGAATGCAAAGGACTGTGCCAGTTGACTGGAAGAAATTCTACCCTCCCAATCTGCTGATTTTCTTGGGCTTTCTTAAAATGTGTCTGTAGCAAGTTCAAGGAAACACTGCGAAAATCATTAACTAGAAAGGAAAATTTATGCATCAACAGTGAAGCAACAAATCTGTAGAATTTGGATGCAACAAATCATGTAATTATACTGTGTCTAACTACATTTGCTTAGAACACATATTGACTTGAGTCAAAAATAGTAAAGTGGTATTCAGGAAAAATTATGAGTACATAAAAGAAAAGCTATTCCTTTAATATAGAACTTACTTTTACAATACAAAACATTTCATCAAAAGAAAGGTTAACTTCAAAATGTGTGTCATGGGAACTGTTTCAATTAAAAAACAAAACAAAAACTTATGACAATATGTCAACTCATCTTGTAGCCAGGTTCCTATTCTAGCTTTCTGGTTCTTATAAACAACCACCATCCCATACTTTAGATTTAAAAAAAATACACTGCTGTTTGAAATTCATAGCACATGGATCTTAACCTTCCAGAATACAATTCTAGTTTATGCCTAGAACTATTAGCCAGTAGAGTCAGACACCCTAAATCGGACAATTAAACTTTGAGTACTATCAAGTTTTAGAGGGCATTACCTTTCAAAATCTAGTTATGACTTAAATCTTCCAGTTTAGAATATCAAGAGGTTTATCACAGTATGAATTACAAAATGATTGATGCTTCTGTTATTCATTTAAACTCTACCATCTTTATCAAGGGCTTGTTCACTCAAGAATTATTAGTTAAGAGTATAAACTATTAGCCTCAGGAATTTACTCATACTTTAGGTCTAAGCTGGAAAGCTTTACAACCTTGCCACCTATCTTTAGCTCTCCAAATCTTATTATGCAGCTAAGACAACAGACCAAAGGCAATGCTTTATCTCAGCTCACAGGAGCACTGACTAATATTCTTCAGTCATCTAATCTTGCATGCTTTGCAAACCTACCACACTGTACAATGCTTCGAAACCGGAGATCACAAGCTGGTCCAATTCCATGGACTACAAAAACCAAATGATCTATTTGTAAAGGTTCTCCTATAAATGAAATTAAAAAGAAAAATTATCCTATGTAATTAGTCATGTATTCTAAAATCAAACATACATAACCAATAGGTTATAAATATGTGCAAGTTAAAATATGAATAATTTAAAAGGCATGAAATAGTCCTATATGTAAGTACTTAGTAAAAATATGTTAATTTTACTTTGTTTCTGATTTATATTGAAATGAGTCTGAAAAAATTTTTCAGGCTTTTAAAACTTTTTGTTTTGAAATAACTGCCAACTTACAGAAAACTAGAAAGAACAGAAACACCCATGCACTTTTTACATAGATTCAACTTTTTAACAATCACGTGTGCTTTATTATTGTGTGTGGGGGGGGGGTGTGTGTACATACACACATTTTTCTGAACCATCTGGGAGCAATTTGCATATATCGTCAGGTTGCATACATCTTTAACCTTTTAACATTTTAATGTATATTTAATGAATATTTCCTAAGAATATTCTTATATAACCACAGTACATTGAATTCATGTAATTTAACATTAACAGAATACTTTTATCTAATATTCCACTTTAATCAATTGTCCCAATGATGTCTGGTATGTTTTTAAAATCTGAAACTTTAAACTTGACTTTTTGAATTACAGTAAATCTAAGACTTTGTCCCAGACATAAGTCATCTCCTCTGCAAGACAAAAGGAATTTTATAATCAATTTACTTATAAAACCAACCATAAGTGACCCTAGCTAGATAGCAATGGGTAATCACCAAGGTCCTACTGAAAAATAGTTTTCCTTAGGTGAAAATCTTTAAGGACAGGAGTTAGTCAACCAGGTGGAATCACACTTCTTAGAATTAGGACTAAATCAGTTAATCTGTACTTAGTGACTTTCTACGTAGTACTGCCAAATTTTACGCATCTAACCAGCTTTAAAAGAGATTTTTACATCTATTAAGATTCTTAGTAGATGAACTGATGAAGTGATTCTTAGATTAAGTTAACTCAGAATAAGTCTATACAATTAAAGATTATTTTTAAACCTTGATTCAAATCCATAGAAAAAGTCACAATTAAAGGAATAAACAAATAAGTATATCATACAACAATAAAAAAATAATTAAGATTACCACAATGAATGTCAACAGAGATGTTCTCGACCCCTCTCTTCACCGTTCTTGGTCGACCCTGCTCAGTTGGTGTTGACCCCCATTCATCAGACCCTGCAACTGGCTGGTAATGCACCATGAGCTTAAACAGAAAAGATCAGAGCAATAAAGATATTCTACAGTATAGTCATCTCTATATAATAATACATTTTAGAGGGTAGGAACTTGTCTTTCAAACCATATAATCAAACCTCAACTGGAGTTTTGATGTGAAACTCTTATAGCTTGAAATAAAAACCCTGAAAATACACTAGGCTAACAGACCTTTCAACAATATCCTACACGGGGAATATATGCTCACATAATACGTTGGTGATTTTCTTAACCTATGGTGGCATAATTTTCCCTAAGAAAATTCTTTTGTATAAACTGAGTGGAGTAAATAATGGTAATAGCTGCAAGCTTTAAATTTCATAATTATACATTCAAATGTAAAATTTGCCAAAAGTTATTCTATATAGAGTCCATAGGAGGAAAAAGCAACCAATTAAGTTCTCCTTAGTAGTGCAATTAACCTTTAATCCCAATATTAGAGAAATGCTTTAATTCGTTTTACCTTTGGATTGTGTAATATAATAATTTCTCTGTTGGGAGACTCCAGTTTCTTTTTCCATTCATCCAGAGTTACAGCAAGCATGTAGGTTTCCTTAAAAGAAAACAAATTGCATTAGATTTCTCCAATAGCTTTCCTACTGAACTTACTCACAAGAATACTACTACGTAAATGAGTTTCAATAAGAACATCCTACTCCAATTTATCAAATTTATTTTTAAACTCTTTTAAAATTACAACAGATAATAGCACAGGACAAAGAAAAAAAAATCACTCCCTAATTCCATCATCTAGACTAGATAATCACTGTTCATATTTTTATATATTCTTATCAATATATTAGATGTTCTGCTCCAATTTAGAGAAAATAAATTTCAGTTTTCAGAGCAAGAAAAATGAAAATCAAAAGAGATTAATCCTGTGGTCATAGTTTAACTATTAACAATGATCAATGCTAGGAGAAAAAAATTTTTTAATTTAAATTAAAAAGCATAATTTAGTTCCCACAGTATTTTAAAATCTGAAAATAAAACTACTTCATCCTGAAACTAACTTGCAAAATGGAGTGCTTTGTTAAATTTTATAATGTGATGCAGAGAGAACCAAACTCTTTCTGGAAATTTCACAAAGTTACAAGAGGGAAAAAAGATTGTTAAATAAGAGAAAGAAAAAAATGGAAAAACAAAATGAGTAAAAAAGAGTCAAAGGTATACCTCTAAAACTTGGCTGAAGCTCTCCGAGTAGGGAACATATTTATTGTCTTTGTCTCCCTTGTAAAACCACGTGCATCGTCTCACTTCTGATGCTAGCTCATCCCAATACACAGCATACCGCATCCTCTCCCCCAGATGAACATCGTATCTGCCCCCATCAGTGGGGACAACTCTCCCATTACAATCTCTTCCTATCAAGGATTGGAAAGGGGAAAAGAAGTACATATTTCAAAACAAATCTCCCAAAATACAATTCTGAGTTACTCTCTACATGTTATTATGAAACACATGAATGAACAGTTTCTACGTGGCTAAACATTAAACAAAACAGAATTTGGATCTTTTTCACTACATTACAAACTGTAAAAACCATTCTTGGTTTTAATGAAACATGAAAAAAAGTACTACCCAACAGTTTTGTTCTTTTTCTGAGAAAAGACAGTAGTGCCCCTTTAAAAATAAAAGTATATAAGATTTTTCTGAATTTTTTGCTTCAGGGACCAAAAGGTAAATCAATGACAATCATGATGATTTATTATAACCAGCAATAGTCTTATTTCATGTGGAAAAAAAAAAAAACAAGAAATAAGGTAGAGTTAGTTCATCTGCAATATGACATTCTACCCTACAGTTACTTTTTTTTTTTTTTTTTAGAGATGGATTCTCACCCTGTTGCCAGGCTAGAGTGAAGTGGTGTGATCACAGCTCAATGCAACCTTGAACTCCTGGGCTCAAGGGATCCTCCTGCCTCAGCCTCCCCAGTAGCTAGGACTACAGGCACACACCACCACACTTGGCTAATTTAAAAAAAATTTTTTTTTAGAGATAGGGTCTGGCTGTGATACCCAGACTGGTCTCAAATTCATGGCCCAAAGCGATCCTCCTGCCTCAGCCTCCCAAAGTGCTGGTATCACAGGCGTAAGCCACCGCCCTGCCAGGACAATTAAAGTTTGGGAGAAAGTCTTTGTCCATTACAAGTCATTTTCACCTACCAGAGCCATATGCCTCTTCTAGCTGCTGTGAATCCTCAGAGTTGAAAGGAATCCATGTCTCTTTAGAATCTATTATCTTACAATAAAACCAATGTGGAGAAACTGGTTCATACAAGCTGCCAGCATCCATGTCTATTAGCTCAAAGGAACTACATGACTTTGGTGATGGCGATGGATCTGACTGGGACAACTGTTCCTGGTGTGATTCCACTGATGACATCTCGCTCTCTAAGGACAGAAGAAAACTATGAGGAAATGATTTTCCTTCTATTAATTAAGTGTAACTGTTCACACACAAAAAACTGGTCATCGTAAGCAGCCATTTCTGCAAAACAAAAACAAAAACAAAAAACATTCGAAAGGGGCTACATAATTTAAAATAGAAATAACAAATTAACAGCTGGGGGGGGGAGCTTTAAACAAATGCTTCTGTTAGATCAACCATTTTGCACTGAGCTCCCAATTGTCTCTCAGAAAACTGCATAATTTTACTCAGACAGTAAGTTTCAAACAAACCTAGAATCACAAGAACACATGGTCAAAACCTGATTGCAACAAAACATTTTACCCTAATTGCCAATCTAAACCTAGGGCCAAAAGCAGAAAATTTACTCCAACCAAGCCTCAGGTGGGTCATACCCTGTCCTGGTAACACCTGGGTTTTAGGCTCCAGGCCCCTATCATTATACATTTACAAGTCTATTGGAATCTTAAAATGCAGAAAATAAAACTATTCACTTAAGAACTAATCATTTTCATTGATCCTTGAAGTTACTTAATGGGCTGAAAATACCGAACCTCGCCTGGGGCCACCGTGCGCACGCGCACACCCACTCACATCGCCCCGGAGTCTCAGGTGAAAAGTTAACAGGCGACCTCAAAAAAGCCGCCTCCTCACAAAAAGCGCTCTGACCTACGTGTTTCTCCCTCCCCAGGCTAACACCAGTCCGCAAAGAATAGCACTGCAGATGTCGGAAGTGTACCCGCAGCTCCTACGGGGAGGGTGAGGCTCGGCATCCCGCACCTGCACCGCGGGTCGCAGACACCTGGCCCCCCGCCGAGCGAACGCTCTCGGGCTTTCGGCCCCGCTGTCCTCCTTTCTGGCACACACCTCGCTCAGCCGCCTTGGCGCGTTCCTTCTCCCCACCACCCAGGCCTCCTGCCGCCAGCTCCGGAGCTTCGGAGCTCGGGCTCCGGTCTCCTCCCGCCTCCGGAAAGCAGCGGAGCCGCCAGTGGCAACGACGGGATTTCCCGGTGCCCGGGGCGCAGTTGGTACCAGGGCCCCAGCCGCGCCCGGAGCCCAGGTCACCCCCGCCCGCCGCGCCGGTCCTCCCAGCCCCCTGTCCCCGCCCCGACTGCGCGTCCTCCTCCGCCCCGGCATCCGCATCCCGCAGCGCCGCCCCGCGCCGCGGCCCGGCCTCCCTTGCCCAGCGCCGGCGCCCACGCCGACTCACCTGGCAGCCCCGCCCCCTCTCACGCGCTCCGGCCCTCGCTGAGGGGGGCACGCACGTCCCAGCCGCGGCCTTCACCCCGAGCCCGTGCGGGGCGGGACGGGGCGGAGCCTGCGGCCCCGCGGGCTCGCGCCGAACACCCGGTTCCGCCACGCTCTCCGCGGGCTCGCAGCGGCCGCGCTGCAGAGCACAAGCGCGGCGGCCGGGGGCGCGCTGTGAGGGCAGGGCCGCGGGGGCCGGCGGCAAGTGTCGCGAGAGGTGGAGGGAATCGCGCGAGACGTGGCTCGTGCAGGCAGGGAACTGAGGCCGGAGGTCTGTAAGAGGGTGGGACGGGGAGTGACGCTGACAGGCTCAGGGAGCATTTCGAGTTTACGTGACAGAAAGGGTCTTCAAGATAAAGCGGTCCCGCCGCCTCGCTTACGAGGTGGGCAAACGGGCCTGACGCTGGGCTGCTCCGGGCAGCCCTACTAACGGGCAGGGACGGTGCGGGAACGCGGGGACGCCGCGCCCCGCTGAGAAACAGCATGGAACGGGGGGCGCGGGGCGCTGGCGGCAGCTTCTGCAAGCTGAGAACGGCGTCGCTGGCATTTGCAGGGAGTGCGGTTGTCTTCCCGCTTGCGTTTATAGCATTTAGAGGCTGCCAAAAAGGTATCCCTAAAAAATGCAAGAGGTGAGCTTGACGGGCTTTAAAAGCTGCAGGAGAGGCTGGAGACGAGACATGTTTGTCCAAACGAGATGACGTAACTGAGGTGAAAAGTTTAAACGGGCTTCCCACAGTCATGAACCTGAGTGGCGGCCCTGCTCGGCCCTCCTGAGTGTTTCATTGCCTGGAAGACCTCAATTCCTTTGTGTATTGAATAAGATGCTTTCCTATTTTCTAGCTAGATGATAGGGCAAGGGTTCAGGGAATGTTTTTTTCTTTCAGTCTTGTTATTACTGCTGAAACTGAAAAAAGGAAACTGAAAGAGGAAATTTTAACAACACTTAATTCTCTTTACAGATTAACAGCCACACACAAATATCCACGTTGACTTAACCTTCCCCTCAAGTTTATAACACTTAAATAGCTTCTGTCCTCTGTGAACAGGATGAAGAAAGCCAAGACTGTGTCCCAGATGGCTAGATGACTAACAGTTGCTAACATTTACTGAGCTTTTACTATGTTCTAGCCATGGCTGTAAGCCTTTTACAAGGATTATCCCATTTAACTCTCACAGCAACCAGAGGAAATAGGTATATTAGTTATCCTTCTTTACATAGAGGTAAAATGACTCACCCCAACTCACACTACCAGCAAGTGGATGAGCCAAAATTATGAACCCAGACAGTCTGACTTCAGAGCCTGCACCTAAGTAACTTGCCTAAAAGCAGAGTCAGTTAAGTGACAGAACTGGAACTTGAATTTTGGTTCTCTATCTTCAAATCTTGTATCCTCACTGTTTTCAAATTTGGGGAATGCAGGACCCCTTACCACTATTTACTGCACTACAAATTAAAACCGAGACATTTAAGTATGTATTAATTCATGAAAAAGCAATAGTAGGCTGGGCACAGTGGCTCACACCTGTAATGCTAGCACTTTGGGAGGCAGAGGCAGAGGCAGGAGGATCACTTCAGGCCAGGAGTTTGAGACCAGCCTAAGCAATACAAAGGGAGCTCGTCCTCTACAAAAATAAAAAAATTAGATGGGTTTGGTGGTGTGCACCTGTAGTCCCAGCTGCTCTGGAGGCCGAGGCAGGAGATCACTGGAGCCCGGGAGTTTCAGGTTGCAATGAGCCACTCTAGCCTGGGTGACAGAGCGAGACCCTGTCTCAAAAAAAAAAATAAAACAAACAAAAAAAAAAACCCAAGCAATAGTAAACCCATTCATGCATAAATAACATACATAAATAACATTTTTATGAAAAATAACTATTTTCCAAAATAATAAACTGAGAATAGAAAATTTATAAGTTTCTTTAATGTCTGACTTAATAGAAAACTATTGGATTCTCATATTTGCTTCTGCATTCAATCTGTTAAAATTTTTGTTATGGTTGAAGTATATGAAGAAAATCTAGCCTCATTCAAATATGTAGTTGGAGAAGGAACGAGTAATTTAATAACTTTTTCAGATAATTGTGGATATTTTTTAACACTACTGAAAATTCCATCAATGGTAAATTTCTCAAAAGTGGGTTGCAATGTGTAATCTGGAAATAATAAATTTTTCATATTCCAATACCATTAAAATTACTGGTCTGGCCTGGCACGGTGGCTCACGCCTGTAATCCTAGCACTCTGGGAGGCTGAGGCGGGAGGATCACTCAAGGTCAGGAGTTCAAGACCAGCCCAAGCAAGAGCGAGACCCCATCTCTACTAAAAATAGAAAGAAATTAGCCAAACAACTAAAAATATATATAGAAAAAATCAGCTGGGCATGGTGGCGCATGCCTGTAGTCCCAGCTACTCCGGAGGCTGAGGCAGGATTGCTTGAGCCCAGGAGTTTGAGGTTGCTGTGAGCTAGGCTGACGCCACAGCACTCTAAGCCCGGGCAACAGAGCCAGACTCTGTCTCAAAAAAAATTACTGGTCTGTCTTATACTTTGAATGGATCTTTTACCCATGCATGATTTATGATATCATGTATTGAAAAATACCAGTTCACTGAGCTATCAGATCTTCCAAATGTTAACACATTTCATTATACAGTTTTTTTAAAAAAATCACTAATCTGATCAGAAAAGTCTTTAAATATCGGGAAGCTGTCAAGCTCATAGTCACAGATACAAGTTTTCCAAAATTCTACTTTTTTTCTTGACAGGTGGTATTTTTTGTCACCTATTTGTCCCAGAGAAAGGTCAGATTTTACCTTTGGCAACAGATACGGTCAGTTGTTTTCCTTGAGGTGATAAACTCACTTTATTTTCAAGAAAAGTTCTGCTAAATACCTAAATCTAAACAGCCGTAGTTTGTCAGTTGTATTTTCAAATAAAAATGTTTCATGAAAAAAGAGCAGGTAGTTCAGCTTCCAATTGAAATAATCACTCAGGTGCTCTTTCCTCAAGAGACCACCATTGTACTGTTAAGCAACAGAACTGTTTTATGTATACTAACCACTTTGTCACAGAGAATATGAAAAAGATGTGAACTCAAGGATTAAGAGTTAATAAAATTAATTTTTATTGACTCTGAATGATAAGAAGTGAAACTGGCACTATTCTTATCATGAATGCATGGCAGGAAAGAATGCAATGACTGACAAGAGTTTGTTTCCACTGCCTTAATTCTCACTAAGATGGCAGCAGTTTTACCCACCATTGCTTTTGCATCAATAGTGCAAATTCCAGCCAAGCACCAGGGCTCATGCCTGTAGCCCAGCACTTTGAAAGGCCAAGGTGGGAAGAGTGCCTGAGGCCAGGAATTCGAAACCAACCTGGGCAACATAGTGGAAACTCCGGCTCTACAAAACAACAACAACAAAAAAAACAGTGCAAATGTCAACATAGCAAAAAAAGGCAAATCATATCTTAGTATTATTATGAAAATGGTTTTGAACTTGTCACCCCTGAAAGAGTCTCTAAGACCACTAGCATCCATGGACCACCCTTTGAGAACTATAATTAAATGTGCCCACCCTAGGGCTTGGAATACAGAGGTAATGAATAACACAATACTTACCCTGAAAGAGTTCACAGTCTTAATAGGAGAGACAAGCAAGTAAACAAATAACTCTATCTTGTTGAGTGCTCTAACAGAGCCAGGTAATAGATACACTGGTAGTTACAAAAGAGAAAGCGATCAAGTATCCAGGCCTACCTCCAGAAATTCTCATTCAGTACATCTTTGGTGGGATCCAGAAATCTGCATTTTAAATAAGCACCCCAAATTATAAATGTAAGTACCTTGGGATCTACACTTAAAGAATACTGCCTTAAGCAGTATAAATTCTAGGTTCCCAAAAAGCCTGAGTAGATAGGTAGATTCAGGCAAATAGAGTATTTCATGGTACCTCTCTAAAATAAAAACCCACTTAATTTTACTGCCTATTATTTGCAGTTGTGTATCAATCTTTTATTAGAAGGCTTAAAAGGGCCAGATACATATTTAAGGTGGGCGGTAAGATGTATGTCACAACTAATCAATTCTCCCGTTGCAGCACTAAAGCAGCCAGAGACGATAAGTGAACCCATGAGTGTGGCTATGTCCCAATAAAACTTTATTTACAAAAACAGACATGGAGGTAAATTTAGTTTTGGGTGGTAGTTTCCCCAGGGGAAAGTGGTCTACTACTCCACATGAAGGTAAGGAAGAGTGTCCGGAATATTTGAGATCCCCTAGGCACCTCTTAGTGTTACCACGCCTGTGATTAAAGTCAATGAGAAACTACAACACCCAATCAAGGCAGGACTATGAATGGCCCAGACACTTCAGGAAAGGAGGGTTGGGTCACCCCACCAGGTAGAGAACCATGACCAGCAGAGGTGTTTGCGGAAGGCAAAGGGAACACCGAATGGGTAGTAGAAAAAGGCAGTTACTAATATAAACACCGCTATGACTGTGTGACCAGATACAGAAATGAAGACTGTAATTGTCATGAGAATTTCTTACTTCGTTAAGAATACGTTTGTGTATATATACACACATACATTTGTTTTTGTTCCTCTCTTATTCCTTTATCATGCAACAAAATATATACTGACTTAACGTCAGTATTTAAGTATTGTTAATTTTACATCATAGTATTTAAGTTATAGAATATCAGAAGAAGAGTAAATATCACCCAAGTATTTCACCTCCTCTTCTGTGGACAGGATTAGTGTGTCCCTGGGTTGTATAGAGGATAGTTGCATCACCTTAGGTAGAAATAATATTAGCAACTTGTTATTGTCTTTATTTGGAGATGAAGTATGGTTTAAGGAGATGTATATGTGTGTCAAATTGACAAGGGGTGGACTTGTGATGGTCAATTTTAGGTGTCGATTCAACTGGACTAAGGAATACCTGGACAGTGGATAAAGCATCACTGCTGGGTGTATCTGAGGGTGTTTCCGGAGGAGACTGGCATGTGAGTCTGCAGACTGAGTGAGGAAGATCGGCCCTCAACGTGGGTGAACACCATCCGATCAGCTGGAATCCCTTGGATAGAACAAAATAGGCAGGAAAAAGATTTCCTCTCTTTCTGTCTCCTGGAGCTGAGAGACTCTTCTCCTACACTTGGACATTAGAACTCCAGGCTCTCCAGCCTTTGGGCTCCAGGACTTATGCCAGTGGCCCCATAGGTTCTCAGGCCTTTAACCTTGAACTGAGAATTACACCATCAACTTCTCTGGTTCTGAAGCTTCCAGACGTGGGCTGAGCCATTGGCATTCCAGGGTCTCTAGCTTGCAGATCGTCTGTCATAAGGACTTCTTAGCCTCCATAATTGCACAAGCCAAGTGCCCTAATAAATTTCCTCTCATCTATCCATGTATATCCTTTTGGTTCTATCACTCTGGAGAACCCTAATACCTAATGCTATGAATCTACATTTTTTTTTAATTAAAAAATTTTTTGAGAGACAGGGTCTTGCTCTGTCACCCAGGCTAGAGTGCAGTGGCACAATCATAGTTCAATACACCTCGAGCTCCTGGGCTCAAGCAATCCTCCTGCCTCAGCCTCCCGAGTAGCTGGACTAAAGGAATACGCCACCACACCCACCTGGCAACAGGGGTCTCACTAAGTTCCCTGGGCTGGTCTCGAACTTCTGGCCTCAAAATCCTCCCACCTCAGCCTCCCAGAGTGCTAGGATTACAGGTGTGAGCCACTGGGCACGGCCTGAATCTACATTTTACTCAAGAATATACAGGCTGCAGCTGTGAGGCAAGGTGCCTTGAATCAAGAAACAGAAGACTCAACCTATAATTTCAGCTCTGCCACTGACTGACTTTGTATATAAAATAAGAATGTTAGAATTAAAAGGGACCTTAGAGACATCTGGTGTGATGTTCTTTTCTATCCCAAAGTTGGTGAATTTTATAAGCTCATAAACCATTCATGAAAATGCATTTTATTACCTTACGGCCACAACTGAATAGTCCCTGCCTTCAAGGTGAATAATTTCTCTTAGATGTTTTCACTTTGAGGAAAGTGATTTATACTTTCCTTATAATTTCTGTCTTACCTCAATGAGAGTTAAGTTTGTTTGAGAGCAACTGATAATTTCAGTTTAAGTATGGAGCAAGGTGGCTCTCCTGTAGCCCTGGAAGGTTCCAAGAAGCCAATGTTTCCTCTCGGCTACAGTTGCCAGATTGAGCAAATGTAAATGCAGCAAATACAAATGTATTATATGCATGTAATACATGTATTTATTACATGTAAATGTAATAAAACTTTTTTTTCTTGCTAAAGACCTCCGAGAGTAATAAAACTTTTAGAAGAAAAACACAAGAGAAAATCTCTAGGAATTAGAGGTAAGCAAGGAGTTCTTAAGAGACTTGACACTAAGAGCCCCATTCTTAAAAGGAAAAGATGATAAACTGGACTTCATCAAAATTAAAAACTTTTGCTCAGTGAAAGATCCCATTAGGAGGATAAAAAGACAAGCTACAGGCTGGGATGAAATATTTGCAAATGACATATCTGACCAAGGACTAGTATCTAAAAAACATAAAGAACTCTCAGCCTGGCACAGTGGCTCACACCTATAATCCTAGCATTTTGGGAAGTCAAGGCAGGAGGATTGCTTGAGGCCAGGAATTCAAGACCAGCCTGGGCCATAAATAGCAAGACCCCATCTCTACAGAAAATTTTAAAATTAGCCAGGCATGGTGGCACGCACCTGTAGTTCCAGCTACTCGGGAAGCTGAGGCAGGAGGATCACTTGAGCCCAGGAATTTGAGGATGCAGTGAGCTATGGTGACGTCACTGCATTCCACTCTGGGCGATACAGCAAGAACCTGTCTTGAAAACAAACAAACAAAAAAATAAAAAACAAACACTTTCAAAATTCACTGGTAAAAAGACAAAAAACGGAAGTAAATCTTAGTTCCTTATACCATTCTTCGAAAAGAAGAACCAGGGTTCTAAATAACTGATGCTAGGACTGGAATAGGAAATATACAAGATGAGCCAGTAGCATCTTACAGTGCCAAAAAGTATAGAAGGACTTTAAAAAAAAAAGAGAGCGAAAAGACTACACACAATGAGGGGCGTATTTCAAAAGGACACAGGAGCCAACAGAATGAGCTCCCAGTGGCCAAAACAGAACAATTTGAGCAACAAATAAGGTAGTTTCACATCATAACCCAAAGTAAATATCCACGAGTCCATACTGAAATACATAAATAAGTAAAAGAGAACAGACAAATCTCCCTTGCAAGGAAATTCCCAATGATTTATATAGAAACTCCACTCTCAAAGAGTTGAAGTGTAAGTGTGGGGCTGTGTATAATGGCATTCTTCCAAATAGCGTAGTATGAAAAATGGAAAAGAATAACTTTATTATAGAGAAACCTGACAAACTACTAGCTAAGGGATTAAGGTTGACATCAACAGTGTAAGTCATATTGCTATTGTACACCCTTGATATGCCTGATGAGAAAGGTAAGTCACCTCTGTGGTCTAAACCCATAGCCCCAGTCTAATTATGAGAAAAACATCAGATCAACGCCAACAGAGAGACATTCTAGAAAATACCTGACCAGCACTCCTCAAAACTGTCAAGGTCATCAAAAACAAGGAAAGGCTGTGAAACTGTCACAGCCAACAGACCCTTAAGGAGACATGATGACTAAGTGTAATGTGGGATCCTGGATGGAATCCTGGAAGAGAAAAAGGATAACAGGTAAAAACTAAGAAAATCTGAATAAAATATGGACTTTTGTTAATAAGAATAACTATGACAAATGTACAGTACTAATTTAAGTTGTTAATAATAGGGGAAACTGGGTGAGAGGTATATGAGAATTCTCTGTAGTATCGTCACAATTTTTTTTGTAAATCTAAACTATTCTAAAATTAAGTTTATTCAAATAAATCCAGTTAGAAAATAAGCAAAAGACTTGCACAGGTATTTCACAGAATAGAATATACAGATGGCAAATAGGCGTATGAAAAGATGGTCAACATCATTAACCATTAGGGAAATGCAAATTAAACCACAATGAGGCCAGGTGTGATGGTTCACACCTGTAATCCCTCACTCTAGGAGGTCAAAGTGCGAGGACCACCTGAGGACAGGAGTTCAAGACCAGCCTGAGCAACATGGCGAGACCCTGTCTCTACCAAAAAAATAGAAATATAACCAGGCGTGGTGGTGCCTGCCTGTAGTCCCAGCTACTTGGGAGGCAGGGGGATCACTTGAGTCCAGGAGTTTGAGGTTGCAGAGAGCTAAGATGATGCCACTGCACGCTAGCCTGGGCAACAGAGAAAGACCCTGTCTCAAAAAAAGAAAAAAAAAAACAAAGACAAAAAAACCCACAATGAGATATTGCTACACATCTATCAGAATGGCTAAAGTAAAAAACAGTGACAGGCCAGGTGCAGTGGCTCATACCTGTAATCCTAGCACTCTGTGAGGCAGAGGCAGAAGGATCACTTGAGGTTAGGAGTTTGAGACCAGCTTCAGCAAAAGCGAGACCCCGTCTCTACTAAAATTAGAAATTAACCAGACAACTAAAAATAGAAAAAATTAGCTGGGCACGGTGGTGCATGTCTGTAGTCCCAGCTACTTGGGAGGCTGAGGCAGGAGGATTGCTTGAGCCCAGGAGTTTGAGGTTGCTGTGAGCTAGGCTGATGCCACGGCACTCTAGCCCAGGCGACAGAGCAAGACTCTGTCTCAAAAAAAAAAAAAAAATAGTGACAACACCAAATTCTGGCAAGGATACAGAAAAACTCATACATTGCTGGTGAGAATGTAAAACAGTATAGCCATTCTCAAAAAGTTGGGCAGTTTCTTAAAAAATTAAACATGCAACTACCATGTGACCCAGAATTGCACTTCTAGGCATTGCTTCCTTTCAAAAGAAATGAAAACTATGCCTGCATGAAAACCTGTACATGAATGTACATAGAAGTGCTATGGCTTCTGGGAAAGAAAGAAAATTTTAAAAAAAGAATGTACATAGAAGCTTTCTTCATAATAGCCCAAAACTGGCAACAACACAGATGTCCTTCCACAGGTGAACGGTTAAACAAACGATGGCATATCCGGACTCTAGATGACTACTACTTAGCAATTAAAAAGAACCACTGATGTAGGAAACAAATTGGATTAATCTCAAGAGAATTATGCTAAGTGAAAAATAAAAAGCCTGTTTCCAAAGGCTTACATACTATATCATTCCTGAAATGACAGAATTTAGAAATAAAGATGAGTGGTTGCCAGGGAGGTAGTATGGGGGGAAAGGGGATGCTTGTGGCTGTAAAGGTCGCCCGGAGGGGTAACTGTGGTGATGTTGTTCTGTCCCCTGAGTGAATCGACGTCAATATCCTGGCCGTGGTTCTGCAGTCAAGTTTTACAACACGTTCCCACCGGACGAGACTGGGTGAAGGCCACATGAAATCTTCGCATTATTTCTTAAAACTGCATGTGAATCTACAATTTTCCAAAATCAAAACTGTAATTTTAAAAATACAGTACTCCCACTTAAATTTGAATTTCAGATAAACAATATACATCATCTTTTAGTATATGCTCCAAACGTTGCATGGTTCATACTGATATTAAAAAAATGATTGTTTATCTGAAATTCAAATTTAACTGGGAATCTGTATTTTATTTGGCAATACTACTCTTGCCTTTAGCCAATTTTGCAAGCACATATTGCAAAATAAAAGGATGTATAAGGGGTTGGCTGAGAGAAAATGTGCTCTGCTCCCAAATGCCTAAATCCCCATTCTCAGCAGTTGGCACACACCCTGCCTCACATTTCAACATGACAGATGTGCCCAATACTCCCGTGAGAAAGGCCACACAGAGTGTGAAACTGTCCTGTTTTCATACAAGAGTGAAAATTTTCCAGTCTCCCCTTCCCAATTTCAGAGTTAAAACATCTGTCCCCTCCAAGAAAGATTATGAAAAAATAATTAAACAAAATAGCCAGAAAACATTTCCTAGACATAATTTTGAGTCTCCCGTGAAATAATATTGCACTGTAAAAAATACAAGCAAAAATTAATAGACGTCTGAGCAATACCTCTAACATGATAAAGATGGAAACTAAAAAAGAAAGAAAAAAGCAACTTTGGAGGAAATCTATTATTCAGGAAGAAGAGAACATCAAGAAATTATCATTAATATCTTCAGCGATGTAAGATGCTTCAACCACAAACAAGAAGAATACTAAAAAGGAACACAGGGCACAAAAATATTCGTGGAAATTAAAAATATGGTGGAAGAAATGCAAAATTCAATGAAGGGTTGGAAGATAAATTTCCAGAAATCTCCTACAATGTACAGCAAAAAGGCAAAAAACGGAAAAAAGAAAAAAAAGAAAGAAAAGAAAATTAAAGAACCAGTCTATAAGGACTATAATCTAAATAGTAGTAATCCTAGAAAGTATTAACAGAGCAGACTGGGGTGGAGAAAGAGGGAAATTAACAAACAAAACTCAAAAAAATTTCACAGGATGTTAAGGGCATGAGTTTCCAGAATGAAATGGGCCCAGCAAAATGGAAAAACATGAACCCACACCAAAGCTACACCATTAGGAAATTGAAATTTCAGAAAACCTACAAGCTTCTACAGATAAAAATTGGGTGGTTTTTTTTTTTTTTTTTTTTTTTGAGACAGAGTCTCACTCTGTTGCCCGGGCTAGAGTGAGTGCTGTGGCGTCAGCCTAGCTCACAGCAACCTCAAACTCCTGGGCTCAAGCGATCCTTCTGCCTCAGCCTCCCGAGAGGCTGGGACTACAGGCATGCGCTACCATGCCCCGCTAATTTTTTCTATATATTTTTAGTTGTCCAGCTAATTTCTTTCTATTTTTTTAGTAGAGACAGGGTCTCGCTCTTGCTGAGGCTGGTCTCGAACTCCTGAGCTCAAACGATCCGCCCGCCTCTGCCTCACAGAGTGCTAGGATTACAGGCATGAGCCACCACGCCTGGCCTAAAAATTGGGTTTTATACAAAGGATCGTGAATCAGAATGGCATATGCTTCTGAATAGCAATTCTGGAAACTACAGGATAACATACTTATGCCTTCAAAATATTTAAGATAATCATTTCCTAGAAATCTATATCCAGCCAAACTGTCAATCCAGTGGCTGGAACAGACATTTTCAAATATGTAAGATATAAAAAAAATTATTTCTCCTGAACCCTTTTCCAGGAAACTACTAAAGAATATGCTCTATCAAAATGAAATAAATCAAGAAAGAGAAAGACATAAGATACAAAAAACAGGAAACCAACGTAAGAGGCCAAGGGAATCACCAGGACGGGTCAAGAAAGATCCCAGGATGACACTATGCACCAGAAACATACCAATCCTCCAGTCTGAAGACTCCAGGATAGACTTCTTCCGGAGTTTAAAATTGATAAAATATGTATGAGCATCTTGAGAGAAAATTTAGACAACTGATGAAGGGCCAAATTAGTCCTAAGTACGTAAGCAAACAAAACAAATGGAACAAACGATTAATTCCAGGGAAAACAGGAAAGGAAAAATGACCAGTTTGCTACATGGCTACGCTCTGGTTAGTATTTACATAGTTATAATAATGTACAATGAAATTACCATATAAATATATTGAAAAGTTGGAAAGATAGGACTGGGATGTGTGTGTGGCAGGGGCAGAGAGATAAACCTAAATTCTTATCCTCTGTAAAAGAAAATCAGCACAAAAGACCTAAACTTGATAAATCAAGAAGCAGCAATACAATTGTGTTATTTAAAAATACAGAAACACATTTTTAAGAAACTAAATTGAAGCCAGGAAAGGTGGTGCATGCCTGCAGCACCAGCTACTAGGGGGGCTGAGGCAGGAGGATCATTTGAACTGGTATTGAATACCAGTATGGGCAACACAGCAAGACCCCATCTCTAAAAAAAATTTATTTTAAATTAAAAAACACAAACAAAATTCAAAGTGACTGTCATTACAGAAGAGAAAAAGAGGTTAGGATCAGGAGAGAATGCTGCTTTTCATAAAATTGACTTTTCTAAACTCATAATTTCTGTGAATTGAGGTAAACTCCTAACTTTTTTTAAAAAAGTAAAAGTAAAATACAAAAAGAAAAAAAGCAAAGATGAAAAGGAAAAGCTCAAAAAAAAACAAGAAACAAAAAGCTCCATAAAGTATCCATCCTTCAAAAAAATTTTTTTAAATGTCAATTTAATCTATATTCTTCAACTTTTTTTAACCTGCCTAACTTTGACAGTATTATTTACATTAACCAACCAAAGAACTATTTTCAAAACACTATTTTTGAAAGCGCTTAAAAGAATTCCGTACCAACATGTAGAGACACATATCCCCTAGATATTTCATTAGGGCTCATTTGTTTAAATATTTATATTGGCATTTATATTTGGAACAATGGTGCCTATTATAAAGAAAACATAGTTGCATTTATCATGCCAGGTCTTTAACTTTATTCAAGATTTTAACAAAATGATCCCCAAAGTAATATAAATGTAGACACTTTTAAAAGTCCAGATGTGAAATTTCAAGAAAATTTTGAATTCAGTCTCAAGTCAATATTAAGTCAAAAGTTGAACCAACTCTACAAATCATAAATACTATTTTCCTTCTTAAGTTCATTATAATGTCTGAGTCAAGTTACCAACTTAGTTTTATTTTCTTTGATATTGGTATTTGGAATCATTTTAACATGGTTTAACATCTTTAAGTTCTAAGTGTGTACTTATCCTGAATATTCTTATTATAATTAAAAATATAAATCCAGAAGCAACACCTCTTCCTTACAGAAGAGTTTCAATTAATAAATGTAGAAGGAATGAGAGAAATAGAAAATCACCATTAGAACACCACAGTAGTAACTGCCACAAGCAAGATCTGCCAATGGATAGTAAAATGGCTGGGCAAAAGTTCAAGCAGAAACCGGACATTTGCATAGTCTCAAAGTATCTCCAGCAAATATTTAGTAATTATAAGGAAAACATGGTAAGTTTACAGTAGAGAATCCTAGCAGACACCAGCCGAGCATAGTGATCAAAGTTAACAACACCAGAAATACATTGCATTAGGTATCCCCTGTTTTGATACACTGTCACAGACCAGAGGACACAAAGGAGACATGACAACTAAATGCAAGGTGGGATCCTGGATTGGATCCTGGAGTAGTAAAAGGATATTAGTCAAAAGACTAATAAAATCTCTACTTTTTAAATTCTCTACTTCAGTAAATAGTATTGTATCGAGGTTAATGTCTTAATTTTGACAAATGTTCTATAGTTATGTAAGACGTTAACACAAGGAGAAGGTAGGTGGAGGATACATGAGAACTCTGTACTATTTTTACAACTCTTCTGTAAGTCTAGAATTATTTCAAAAACTTTTAAAAAACTGTTTAAAAGCATACACACGTATATGTATATATGTACATAACATGGGTACATATATCTATAAATCAAGACATCATGGAAATTGGCATCTTGGGCACTCAGTAAAATAGTAGTGTTCTCTTCTGAATTACTCATTGTGTCACTGGTAACTTAGCTTTAAAGTCCTCCCCTTTCTATATTTTTAGTCTCGAGTATAATTTTCTAGTTGTCATAGAAAAGCCTTTTTAAACATTCCTATATTAGGCCAAAAATTAAAATCCAAGAATAAATTTATCACTATATTATCTTGCAGAATCACTCATCGCGACCATAAGACCCAGCCAATATTTTTACTACATTTCCTCTCATCTAATATGTTTGTACTGATTTGGTTTTGTTTATGAGGAATGGAGACAGATGATTGATTTAGTATCACTAATAGGCCTGGCAGTCTAGGAAAAAAAAATTACCACTTGGGTATCTTATGAAGAAACAGTTGTTTTTCTAAGAACAGATACTGTATACTAGAACTCACCTCAGATGTAAAAAGTAAGTTATGTACCTAAGTCTCTTCTATATAACAGCACAGAACTACCCACCAAGGCTACATAAGACCCTTTCAATATCCCTTCCATAAATTTGGCTCTAAAATGACTGTTAATAATGGTAAAAACATCTTTTTATGAAACAGGCAATTCTATCTATGCAATTTACTCTAGAGAAATAAACATCAAATCTACCTTTAAAAGAAGAAAATAATTAATTTCCCACTCTAGCTATGGCTGATTCATTCCCTGAGCATGAATACCCTTTAACCCTCATTGTTTTTAACTATAAACTGAGCTGAAATCTGCTCATAGGGATCTTGATGGCGAAACTCATCTTAGATGGAGAATGGTATTACTAAATAATTATATCTATTACTTTTGGGTAGTCATTATTTCTACTCACTGTGGCATTTAATGTTTCGTCTGTTATCTATCACAATGCTCTCTATGGAAGCAGCAATAGTGAAAAGATAATTATACGTTGTTAAAAAAAAAAACAGATAATTTTTAAATGGATCTTTATCCAAATACAATAAAAAGGCAAAAAAGAAGTGTCCACAAACATTTTCATTCTATGTCAATGCCATTTCCAAATTCGCCTTCCACTACTACCATGAAAAGCAAAAGTGGTAAAAACTCTAACAATCTATACAACATGGGAGACAAACAATTTACCTGGGGAACTCACTACACATTGCAATATATTCAAGTGATGAAAAGATATAAAGTCATTCAGAATTGCCACACTATCTGGCTGTCAATATAGTCTCTTGAATAATTATATTAAACATATTACTACAAAATGTACCAAGAAGTAGAGAATATTATATTTGTGAACTGCAAGTAACAAAACAAAACAAGTCCAAGAGTCTAAAGTCTAAGCTGTAATTTACACATGAAGGGTATGCTGAAAGCAGTCACAATGTACAAAAATGTGACAAGTAATCCAGATGTTTAAAAAAAAAAAAAAACAGATCCTGTTTGTCTCAGATTATAGCCAGTCTCATCTGGTAGGTTTCTGTTAAGCCTGTTACATAGTGTATTTCCCTCCTGCTGATAAGAAGCAGCTCGCAGATATCCATAAATTTCTTAAGGAGTGAGTCTAGTTGGCAATATTGTTAGCTCATAGTTTCCTATTACATTCATTCGTCTGAAAACTGAAAGCAACTTCATAACTAAAATGTTCTTCCATTCCTTTATCAATTTTTTCAAATTTTAAATCAAAAGAAAGTTGGAAGGTATCGCTTCTTGTCATCAACAGGCATTTAGAAAAGAGGATAATTAACCAAAATCAAGAGTTCTTTGGTCAAGTTAGTAACAGGCTTCCACTTTGTACTAAATCCTTTCATAATCCTTTTTTTTCTAATTTTTCCAGTATGGCCTGGATCTTACAAACAGCCTCTTTCCGGGCCTGCCGGACAGAGTCCTGGCCCCCAGTTTCAACTGAATCCAGTTCCAAAAGTTCCTTGGTTAGCATTTCTTCCAGAAGCCAGTATGCTTTGTCTGTCTTTTTTCCTACGAACTCTTCTACTTCTTGTTCAAGATACTGGACCTTCTCCAGCACATGTATGATTTTTTTAATACTTGGGGGAGTACCTTCATCTGCAGATAAGCACTCTTCAGGAAGATTATTACTTTGATCTTGATTGCTGGGATGTTCGTTGGTGGCATTACCATACAGCTGAGGCTCAGCACTATATTGGACTTGGGAATCCAAAAGATCTGAATTGTCATTGTTCATCGTCCCCGAGGATTCATACTGATGGACACTGCAAGGGAAGTTGTGCCGGTTCATGCCTTGATCTGATTGGCTATAGGGGTATGAGGAATCCTTGGAGTGGGAGAGCAAAAAGGAGAAAAAAGCTGTTTTAATGGGAATCCATTAACATCAGATTTATGAGCCCGTATCTTTCTCCCGACCTAGAAGGTACACGAAAAGATTCCCCACCAATAAAACTGGACCTCCCTCCTTAATTGTTTGAGAAAAACACAGTCCTAAGAAGATACAAGGGGGTGCCCTGTCGAGCAAAAGGCAGAGAATTCCTGAGGCAGGTCATCATCACGAGCACCTCACCATCTAGCCTCAGCACCTCCCAATCCATCCAGTGGCCTGATCAATAAGAATTAGATAGTTTTCCCCTCAAAGGTGAAAACCTCAAGACAGATCTTGACAAGAACACAGCCACAGCAGATGATTTTCAAGCTATGGTTTTATATACAAGCTAATACTGCAGATATTTCACATTAGCTTTGTCTTCTGTCTATAGATTATTTGAGGTAGTAAAATACAATCTTTGTATTTAACATTCAGGTAAAATTACAACAAACAGAAAATGGGCATTTTCTGTCTTTTAAAATAAAGGATGTGAACCTAAACCTTCTCTAAAAAATGAAGTCTATTAAAAAAAAAAAAAAGAAAGAAAGAAAAAAATCTGGGCTGAGGTAAAGCAACAGGTAGTAGTCACCAACTTCTTGCAATTAGTCCCCATTTAACACAGACCAATGCAGAAAACTCCCATGTTGTGCTCTGCTAATTGAAACATCAAAGGAACATTTTAAAGCCCTACCTTGGGCTGCTGGAGAGGTGGCGAAGGAGGTGGCTGAGGAGAGCCACTGCTGGGCCATGGTGAAGTACTTTCGGTCATGTACAGATTCCCAGGTGGCGCTGAGGGCGCAGCTGCAGGCCAGGGGTAACGGGCGCCCATTCCGTAAGCTCCAGGAGAAGCCCACGCATCCTCCTGGGGCCGTACAGGTGGTCCTGCCTGTGGAACACTATGATTCCCATCCCCATAAGGATAGTGAGGCAGGTTCTAGATTGAGAGGAAGAAATATGCTGGTCATTGCTTGGGAAAAAAAAAAAAACTTAAAGAAGTAACGAAAATATTCTGATATAGGCAGATTCTGAGATGCTTCCTTTCTGCTTAACAGAGTAGACTTAGCTGCTACAAGGCTAAATTATAGCAACTCTAATTAATCAGTTGCAATAATTTCTCTACGCCTTTAAAAACTTGGTTCCAAAGTTTTCTACCAGGGGTAGAATTGATGACAATAAAACTAAAAAGGAATAAGGCCTACAAGTCAATGCACGAAGCATAGTGTAAGTGTGTCCCATAGACACTATAAATAAATGGACCCATATACTATAAGAAACACAAAGACATAACAGAACTCCTCTGAAAGGGAACGGAGAAATAAACATGGTATCATTCATAGAATATTAAAGAATATTAACCTAACAGCACTAAAAAAGGCTAAGATAGGCAAGATGGGGAAATTTCCAAGCAACAACTCTCTAAAGACTTTTTTTGGTATAAAAGTTTTATCATTATGACATCTATAAGGAACCTTCAGCCAAAATCCATTCAGCCATTACTGCAATAGCTGCTGTAAGTAAGAAGGGCATCAGTATAAAAGCAGTCCTTGCCGTCCCGATCTGGAAGTGTTTTCTTAAATCAGCACTAGTGTAAATGAATACCCTTCTGCTGTTTCCAACTGAAGAGGGACAGACTTTTAATTTTTTCCCAACAGAAAACAGCTCACCTGAGAAGCAGGATACCCTGGAACCTGCCCCCTAAGAGGGGGTGCTTCAGTCTGACAGTCCTGTTGGGGATATATCCAACGAGAGACTGGAGTTGGGCTGTCACCAGGTGAACGGTAAGTGCTTGGAACCTCTGTGGAGTAATTGGTCTGAGTATATCCAGGTGCATAATAAGCCCCAGAGTATGAGGCAGTATTCGCCCCAGGGCCAGGGGGATATGTTGGACCATATGCTCCATTTGTATAAGAATTCAAACTCTGGAAAAAAAAAAAAAAAAGCAAAGTTGGGAGGAAAAAAGTGAATGGGTAGAAGAGCTGAAATGCCCTGACTTAATGCCCAACCTTGAAACCTTTGGGAAGAAAAGAGATTAATAACTAATGAAAATGTGAACTGCTCAAGCAATCTCTGAAGCATTCTTCCTCTCATCTACTATAACCATATGCCATCTCCTGAACTCAGGCAATACCTGTAGAGTCTCTGTCGTAACAATGGGAGAGTGTATTGTGATGATGTAGTGAGGGCCTCAGAACATGGTTCTCTCAGGTTTCCTTAAGTACACCTAACAATTGCACGCAAAAGCAGAGGGGCCTGTACCCAGAGACTGGGGAGAGGATCCTGGGAAATCTGGGAGAATGGATAGAGAAAGGAAAAAATACCATGATATAACAGAAAAAAAAAGATCACAGAGACAGACCTAGCTCTGCCATGGGCTTTGTATTTAAGTGCTCTTAGCTTCAGTTTCTCCATCAAGAAGATCACAAACTTATCTTGTGGGTTATTGTGAAAATTAAATAAGATGACATATACAAAAGGCTTAGCACAGTGTCTGGCACACAGTATGCTCAATAAATGGTAATTATTTATATTATCACTGTTGTTAGTATTAGCATTGGCAGGGTCAAGAAATGAACCCAGATCTAACTCCAAAGTCCATGTTCTTTTCATGATACCACTGGCTGAAACCCAGATAATACCAACAACAGACAACAGAGATAAAATCCTCATATGTTGCTCACTGTAGCTGTAAATCACCTACTAAGACTATGACTGACACTCAGAATCCTCAATTTAATAATCCAAATAAGATTTTTTTAAGCTTAATGCTAAATTTAAATGATTTCCTTAATGTTTTCTGTTAATTTCTACTTTAGCTTTTTTTTGGAGACAGGGTCTTACTCTGTTGCCCAGGCTGAAGTGCAATCATGGCTCACTGTAACCTCAAACTCCTAGGCTCAATCCTCCTGCCTCGGCCTCCCAAAATGCTGGGATTACAAGCACAAGCCACCACGCCTGGCTTAGCTCTTAGTAAATAGTAAAATAGTAAATAGTAAATACAAACAATCAACTTTTCTTGTACTCGTCTCTGTCTCTAAAACTATATGATCTTTCTCACTTTAAGTACAAGAATACACGTGACCAAAGAATTCCACGCAGGGTCAGGTGCAATGAAAGAGCCAGCAATGCATTCCAGAGCAGAACAGCAATGAATAATTTCTTTGTTAAAACTAAGAAGCTGTTAAGATCTTCGGCCTAAACAAAGAACTCCTTAATACAACACACACAGTTGGAGACTTGATAAAACATCATGTGACGTTTTGTATTCTTATTCAGCTTCTAGAAATCCTTTCTGAGGAAATGACTCAACTAGAGAATAAGTCATAGGCATGAAGTTATTCATCACAGCATTATTTATAATCACACAAAATTGTAAACAACCCAAAAATCCTATAATAATGGAATGACTAAGTAGATTAAGGACTATTCATTGAAGGAATTTTATTCAGTCTTAAAAATTTATTTTTAGAACTGACCAGATATTTAATGATATTAAAGAATTACGTTTTTTTTTTAAGTTTTAATAATGGCCCTATGGTTATGTTTTCAAAACTTCCTTATATTTTAAAGATACATACTTAGATATTTACAAGTGATATACATGATGTCTGGAATTGCTTCAAAATACTCAACGAAAATACTGCAAGAATAAAAACAAGATGGCCATGCACTGATAATCAAAGAAGCCGAGAGATGGGTACGTGGTAGTTTATCATGCTGTTCTCACTACTTTTATGTTTGAAAATTTCCGTAATTCCTGGAATTACTTCCTGGTTTTGAGATGTCTTCATGAGTTCATAGCTTCTTTTCCCAAATAACCACTGTGTCAACAGATCACAAAACAGCAAATTTACAAAAGAACATGGAGTCAGAAGGTTATGAATCAGCCTTGCAGTTGCTAAAGAGGTTTCCTAAGGATGAGCTAATGATCCTATTTCAAAAGTGCCTCAAAGTTTTTAGGTCTTCATCTGAAAAGTAGCTTCTGTGAAATTTGCCAAGGCCGAGATGGAGTCACTTACGACAGATCCAGGGCGAAGCGGAACCCAGAGGTCACGAAGGAGGGGTCTCCTGTGCACATGTCTGAGATAAGTACTATTACAAGCACTTTCTAAAAACCCACATGAAGTCCCTGAGTGCTCTGTTCATCTTGCTTATCCTACACATACATGTGTAAGAGGACTTATCACAAAAAATTCCTGAAGACTGAAGCATTTCAGATAAGCCACCCTCACAAGAACATTTGCTTAGCAACAGCTGTTTGCACCAATGAGTTAACATCGGCTCCTACAACAGGCCCCTGTGACCAATGATGTTTGCTTCAAAACAGCTTACATGGACTTCTCCTTTTTCCCTTGAAAAGTTTCCTCTTACCACATTGTCTCTGGATGCACCTATGATTCATCATAACATGCTCATCCTGGATTATAATCCCCTGCTTATTCCCAGACAAATTCCTTTCTTTGGAGAGCCCCTCTCTTGTTATTTTAGGTTTACACCTGGAGCACAGCAAAGAAAATAGAGGAGTCCCTTGCCCCATTTCAGAGCCTTGACATAGAGAAAGAAAATGCTTCTGGGGCTTCAGAAGACAGATTTCCATCGCCTCTGGAAGTCCGTGAGGGAAATGCTGGAGTTAAGAGCAAATAAGAAACAACTCAAGTGAGTTTGAAGAATTCAGAGAAAACCTCATGAATTTCATCAATAGTCTGGTGAGACAACATCTTCTGCCTCCAGAGATGCAGCCTCTGAGATTGTGAACATCGGTGCTGCTCACACCCAACTCCACAAATCGCCCTCCACCTGCCTCAAAGCTTTATTTCCAATGTTGCCCAGATACATGCGCAGCACATCAACTGCACCTGGAGCACGGCAAGCTAAGCAACTGTGGAGACTGGGCAGATGCCTTAGCAACATTAACAGCTTCTTAAAAAATGGATGTAAATTCCACTCTCTCAGGAAAAAATGCAACAAATTATACATTCTTGGTTTAGTAGAGCTGTTTCTGAATTAGAATTTTTAAGATTTATAAAACCTACCCAACAGAATGACCACGTAGCAAGGCTAACAAAAGGATGCAGCTAGAAGGCAAAATAGGTGGTACTATCTAATTTTTTAAAAAGGAAACCAGTTGGCCGGGCACAGTGGCTCACGCCTGTAATCCTAGCACTCTGGGAGGCTGAGGCGGGAGGATCGCTTGAGGTCAGGAGTTCGAGACCAGCCTGAGCAAGAGCGAGACCCCATCTCTACTAAAAAATAGAAAGAAATTAACCGGGTAACTAAAAATATATATAGAAAAAGTTAGCCGGGCATGGTGGCAGATGCCTATAGTCCCAGCTACTAGGGAGGCTGAGGCAGGAGGATCGCTTAAGCCCAGGAGTCTGAGGTTGCTGTGAGCTAGGCTGACGTAACCCGGACAACAGAGTGAGACTCTGTCTCAAAAAAAAAAGAAACCAGTCGTATCCACATATCCACATATCACTATAGGAGTCTATTGTGGTTAGAAGATAAATATATAACCTTCATGTGATGTTTCACCAGAAAATATACACAAGCTAATCCCAAATAGGTATATGTCTAGATATCTTTGGATTATTTTAAAATCTAACAACTTGTATGTTGTATCTAAAAGCTCTCATATTATTATTGTTGCCATTAAAAAGTTATTACTAAATTATGAGTGAATCTTCAGTTTATGTAATATACAAATGTAATAAATTCTTTTATCTAACGGGGAATATCATAAGAAAAATCTATTTATCAGTAAGATCAATCAGTGAAATCAGAAAAATTAACATTACTGAGAGAACTTGTAACTAATGACTTTAAGGAGTTTGTCTCCCTCTGATATTAACTATAAAAGTAATGCATGCTACTCCTCAAATTGATCTATACACAATACCAATGAAAATCCCAGCTACCGTTTTGCAGAAATTGACAAATTGATCCTAAAATTCATATGGAAATGCAAGGGACTGAGAATTGCCAAAACAATCTTGAAAGAGAAAGTTGGAGAACTCACACTTCCTGATTTCAAAATTTTCCACAAAGCTACAATAATCAAGACAGTTTGATACTGGCTCAAGGACAGACATATAGCTCAGTGGAACAGAATTGAGAGTCTGGAAATAAACCCTTACATTTATGATTTTCAAGAAGGGTAGCAAGACAATTCGGGGAAAGCATAGTCTTTTTCAACAGACGGTGCTAAGACGTGGCTATCTACATAAAAAAAATGAAGTTGAATGCTACTTCACACCATATTACAAAAATTAACTCAAAATGGGCCCAGGCAGGGTGGCTCACGCCTGTAACCCTAGCACTCTGGGAAGCCGAGGCAGGACGATCATTTGAGGTCAGGAGTTGGAGACCAGCCTCAGCAAGAGCAAGACCCCATCTCTACTTAAAAATAGAAAACATTAGCTGGATGTGGTGCCACAGGCCTGTAGTCCCAGCTACTTGGGAGGCTGAGGCAGGAGGATTGCTTGAGCCCAGGAGTTTGAGGTTGCTGTGAGCGAGGCTGACGCCACAACACTCTAGCCCAGGTAATAGAATGAGACTCTGTCTCAAAAAAAAAAAAAAAAAAAAAAACACCTAACTCAAAATGGATCACAGACCTAAATGTAAGCACTCTATTTCTAAAATTCTCAGAAGAAAATATAGAAATAAATCTTTGTGGCCGGGCGCAGTGGCTCAAGCCTGCAATCCTAGCACTCTGGGAGGCCGAGGTGGGCGGATTGTTTGAGCTCAGGAGTTCGAGATCAGCCTGAGCAAGAGCGAGACCCCGTCTATACTAAAAATAGAAAGAAATTATCTGGACAACTAAAAATATATAGAAAAAATTAGCCGGGCATGGTGGTACATGCCTGTAGTCCCAGCTACTCGGGAGGCTGAAGCAGGAGGATTGCTTGAGCCCAGGAGTCTGAGGTTGCTGTGAGCAAGGCTGATGCCATGGCACTCTAACCTGGGCAAGAGAGTGAAACTCTGTGTCAAAAAAAAAAAAAAAAAGAAAAGAAAAGAAATCTTTGTATCCTTTGTTTAGTCAAAGCCTTCTTATTTTTTATTTTTATTTTTTTAGAAACAGGGTCTCACTCTGTTGCCCATGCTAGAGTACAGTGGTGCGATCATAACTCACTGTAGCCTTGAACTCCTGAGCTCAAGGGATCCTCTTGCATCAACCTCCTAAGTAGGTGGGGCAACAGTACCACCATGCCCAGCTAATTTTTTTTTTTTTAGAGATGAGGTCTTGATGTGCTGCCCATGCTGGTCTCAAACTTCTGGCCTCAAGTTAACCTCCTACCCTGGCCTCCCAAAGTGCTGGGATTACAGGCATGAGCCACTGTACCTGGTTGTCAAAGCTTTCTTAGATACGACCTCAAAAACAAGAGCAAGAAAAGACAAAACAAATAAATTAGACTTCATGGAAACTAAAAACTTTTGTGCTTCAAAGGGCATCAAGAGAATGAAAAGACAACACCCACACAATGGGAAAAACCATTTGCAAATCACATCCAGTCATGCACCATATACTGATGTTTCAGTCAACGACAGACTGTGTATAGCATGAAGGTCCAGGTCCCATAAGATTATAATGGAGCTGAAAAATTCCTATCAGCTAGTGATGTCATGTATGTCATAACGTGGTAGTGCAAGGCATTACTCACATGTTTGCGGTAATGCTGGTGTAAACAAACCTACTGTGCTGCCAGCCATATAAAAGTCTAGTATATATAATTACATATAATACATAATACTTGATAATGATAATAAATGACTACGTTACTGGTTTATGTATTTACTATATTATACTTTTTATGGTTATTTTAAGAGTATACTCCTATTTATTAAAAAAAAAAAAAAAGCATTAACTGTAAAACAGCCTCAGGCAGGTCCTTCAGGAAATATTCCAGAACAAGGCATTATCATGGGAGATGACAGCTCCATGTGCGTTACTGCCCCTGAAGACCTTCCAAGGGCAGAAGATGTAGAGATGGAACACAATGATACTGATGACCCTGGCCTGTGTAGGCCTAGGCTAATGTGTGTTTATGTCTTAGTTTTTAACAAAAAAGTTAAAAAAAAAAAAAAAAAAACTACATAGAAGAAAGTTTATAGAATAAGGATATGAAGAAAGAAAATTTTTTGTACAGCTGTACAATGTGTTTATGTTCTAAGCTAAGTATTATTTATTACAAAAGAGTCAAAAGTTAAAAGCTTATAAAATAAAAAATTTACGGTAAGGTAGGGTTAATTTATTGTTGAAGAAAGAAAAGTATTGTTTTATAAATTTAGTATAGACAAGGTATACAGTGTTTATAAAGTCTACAGTACTGTATGGTAATTTCCCAGGCCTTCACATTCACTTACCACTCGCTAATTGACTCACCCAAGAGCAACTTCTAGTCCTGCAAGCTCTATTCATGGGAAGTGCCCTTATACAGGTTTACCATTTTTTATCTCTTATACTGTATCTTTAATGCACCTTTTTATGTTTAGATGTGTATAGATACACAATACTTACTGTGTTACAATTACCTACAGTACTTAGTAATTTGCTGTGCAGGTTTGTAGCCTAGGAGTAATGGGCTGTACCATATAGCCTAGGTGTGCTGTAGGCCATACCATTTCATTTTGTGTAAGTACACACTATGACATCCACACAACGACAAAATTACCTAACAATTCATTTCTCAGAAATGTATCTCCATCTTTAAGCAATGCATAAGTGCATTTGATAAGAGATTTGCATCTAGAAGTCTTAAAGAAATCTTCTTACACAAAGAAGGCTTAAAACTGAACAAAAAAAAGACAAATAACCCAATTTAAAAGTGGGCAAGGGGTCTGAATAGAGATTTCTCCAAACAAGATATATAAGTGGCTAATAGGCACATGAAAATATGTTCAACATCATTAGCCATCACAGAACTTCAAATCAAAACCACAATGAGATACTACCTCACACCTACTATTCTAAAATGGCTATAATAAAATGTTTTCTTTAAAAAAGAAAAATAACAAGCATTGGCAAGGATGTGGAGAAGTTAAAACCCTCATATATTGCTGACGGGAATATTAAATGGTGCAGTTGCTTTGGAAAACAGTTTGACAGTTCCTCAAAATGTTAAACATAGGGTTACCATATGACCCAGCAATTCCACTTCTAAATATATACCCCAAAGAACTGAAAACATTATTTCCACATAAAAATCAGTACATGAATGTTTGTAGCAGACTATTCATAATAGCCAGAAAGAAGCAGCTACCCAAATATCTATCAACTGATGAACGGAGAAATTAAATGTAGTATATCCTCATAACATGGATGAACCTTGAAACATTATGCTAAGACACCAGAAACAGAAGGCCACATATTGCATGATTCCATACAAAATGTTCAGAACAGACAAATCCATAGAGCCCGACAGGAGATTAGAGGGGAAGACAGACAAATGAGGTGGTAAGTGCAGAGTTTCTCTTTGGTGTGATGAAAATGTTCTAGAATTAGATAGCGAGTAATGGTTGCACAACTTTGTGAAAATACTAAAAACCCACTGAATTGTGCACTTAAAAGGGTAAATTTTATGGTATGTGGCCAAACCACAGGCATGTAACATTCAGTAATAACAATGTCCATTTCTCATTTCAGTCACAGGAACAATGCTGACACAAGTAAAATAGAAATTTATAATAAGCAGTAACATGATCTTTATTTTGCATTCCATTATCTCGGATCAACCTCATCCAAAAGTTCATATATACATGATCATTACCAAAAAATCAATTATTTTTATATTTTCCTAAGTAAGCAAGCAAATCTTCCTCTAACTTTCAATAAAAAATTCTTTTGGCTCAAAATCAATCTTAAAAGATTATGATAAAAAATCTTAAAAAATTAATGATAAAAAAAGAATTAGTTTGTTTTAATTGAATTATTGAACCCCATAAAGAAATTTATTTCCATTATTTCAGCCTCCACATCACTAGTAAATTAAAATAGAATTGAACATAGATTTGACTATTTGAAATTATCAGGAGAATTATATTAGTATTCTTTATAGTGATCTTAAAATTTAATTCTGCAGAGAACATTAGTTTAGAGAATTCTAACCTGGATCTAAAATTCTGTGGATTGATTTGAAAGCTGCTTAAATGCAGCTGCTTTAAAGCTGTATATATTGCAATCATATTTTTAAAAAATTATTTGCCTATAGAAATATGGTATCTAGATAGAAAAAAATAATGGAAGGAAATATATAGATGTGACAATTATTGCTTTGATAAAGTGGCAAGGTTATGAGTGACTCACTTTTAAACATTTCTTCATTAGTACAACTATTTTGAAAGTAATTCAGCTGTATCTAATGAAGATGTATATATAAAACCCAGCAATTCCATACCCCAGGGAAATCTTGTCTCATATACGTACGATAGAAAAGTGAAAATCATGTTGAGCAAAATAAGCTGCAGGAGGGTACTAATATGAAATTATTCATATCACATTTAAAAACACATTAAAGAGTACTATATAAAGTTTATGGATATATATACAAGTAGTAAAAGCAGAAGAACACATATGGGATAAGAAATATAACTTCAGAAAATGGAAAGAAGTGTCATATGGGGCTTCACTTGTTTGTTTTACTTCTTTTACAAAATCTGAAACAAATGTGGCAAACAAAAATTGACAAAGCTAGTTGCTACATTAAAAATGTACATATTTTCTGTATTCTTTTTGTATACTTGAAATGTTTAAAGTTAAATATTTGTCAAAAGACTGTAAGTGGCTGTTTGAGTTGCCCCCACCATGTCCTTAGATCTAATCTGTGCTACCTTACTAACTCACAGCAGGCTTCTTGAATGGCTTCATTTCAGATTTAGTGCATTTCTCCTCCAAATGCATGTCATGCATTCTCAATAGGCTGTATTCCCAGCAATCAATAAATGAACACACGTTAAATAAATAAATATTTGTCAAAAGAAGTCAAATTTTAAAAAAATAAGAACATTTTATGTTTGTTGTTTCCAGACTCTGAAAAATAATCTATCATGCATCAAGCTATAGGTAATATTTGCCTAGACATTATCATATCTCTGAGCTAAAAACACTGAGATTGATGGAGCCCATTAAATTAAAAAAACAAACACCTCACTACTATGAAATCACCACAGGTTCTGAAAATAAATCAATTCATTAAGAAAAAAATTCAGAAAGTCTCTGTCCATTTTTAACCGTACCTGGCCTTGCAATTCTGGTCTCACAGCGTATGTACTTGGGTACGGAGCCCTAGGTCGTGCAGCAGAATTCCAATAGTTAGAGTTGTAGCTAGGATATGGTGGCTGCTCCTAAGAGAAAAAGAAAAATAAATTCACTTTTATTAACATTCTCACATAATTTTGAGACAGATTGATAGAGACAGGTTATAAGGATCAAAATAAAAAAAGCAATAGAACCCCACTATAAAACCACTCATTAAATTGATATAGATATATTACATGGTTAATCAAACACTCTAGAACATACTATTATTGCCTATCTAGTAAAAGCCTGTTCTTATGCATTATGCCAGTGCCACCATACCAAAAGATATATAAAGGAATTCTAGTATGTCGAGATGATTAGCAAAACCAGAGATACTAGATTACCTCTATCTGTCTCCAATCACTAACACTCATCACTAATAATTTAATCAGTGAAACAAAAGAGTTCTTTGCCACTGTTAAGAGTATTTACCTAATAGAATACATTTGTATTCTATGAGTTATTTTGTTCTGAACTATATTTAAGTAAAGTGTTAAGCTTGAACAGGATCTTTGAATTGTTTTCCAAAACTTCAAATATGGTTTCATAAAGAAATTCACTCAGCCGGGCCCAGTGGCTCATGCCTGCAATCCTAGCACTTTGGGATACCCAGGTGGGAGGAGCACTTGAGCCTAGGAGATGGAGACCATCCTGGGCAACACAGCAAGATTCCATCTCTACAAAAAACTTTTTTAAACAATTAGCTGGGTGTGGTGGCATGCTCCTATAGTCCCAGCTTCTTGGGAGGCTGATGTGGGAGTATTGCTTGAACCAAGGAGTTTGAGGTTGCAGTGAGCTATGATCCAGCCACTGCACCCTAGCCTGGGCAACACAGTGAGACTTTATCTCCAAAAAAATAAAAATAAAAATTCACTGGCAGTTGTAATTACTGAAAGATTAATTATCACTATCTTAGCTTAACTGCACTACTTACCAGTTTCATAATACTTTGTTCTTAAAGCATGTAACTATTCTATATTGACATTACATGAGCTAGGCAAGTACCATCTTTACAGTACAGAATATAGAAACTAGAGGATAGCAGAATAGTTGTTTTTTATTTATTTATCTATTTATTTATTTTTAAGGACAGAGTCTTGCTATGTTGTTTAGGCGAGTGTCAAACTACTGACCTCAAGCAATCCACCTGCCCCAGCCTCCCAAAGTGCTGGGATTACAGGTGTGAGCCACCACACCTACCCGGTTGTTTTTTTTTTTTTTTTTTTAATGTTACAAACTTCAAATCCTAACTACTAAATTTCTCAATCAGGTAAATTCC
This sequence comes from Eulemur rufifrons, assembly GCF_041146395.1. Taxonomy (NCBI): domain Eukaryota; kingdom Metazoa; phylum Chordata; class Mammalia; order Primates; family Lemuridae; genus Eulemur; species Eulemur rufifrons. The sequence goes on along the minus strand of NC_090994.1, from coordinate 22,359,114 downwards.
CCTAAGTAATGTCCTCCCTTTCTTGTACTGGTTTAGGGGTGAACTTTTGGCCAATTAATTTCTCTCTCCCAAGAATTTGAATCTTGAGCAGAGACAAAAAGATAAGGGTTGAACCACTCCTCCCACCCAGCAGTGCTGAACCAATACCTCAATCTCCATAACTACCTTCGTTTCTGTCCTTTCCTGCAGATCTCTGAGGTCCCACATTTTTACTGCCTCCCCAACTCTCCCATCCTCCACACCACCCACATCCTCACATCCTTCCTTACTCAGCTCCCCCTGAGTAACCTGCCACTCTTTCCTTCAGATATACGGACCCTGCAAAAACCTAGCCCAGTTTAAACCCAATTATCCACTGACTCCACCTGTAAATACTGGTAGAGAAAACACAACAAATTCTCTTTAAATTCATGACTACAAATCTCAAGTAGGTACTCAGCACTGCCTAACAATTGTCCTATACTTACTTACTTAGTATGGTCATCTTCTCACTCTCCAGAACAACTATTTCACTCTTCTTGGCCCCTCAAATCTCCAAGATTCTTTTATCTCACCCCGCATTTTTTCAACTGGCAACTTTTTCTCATATTTCACTTTTTAAAAAAAGAAGCAAACAGGAGCTCTATCTTCCTTTGTACTAAATCTACTAATTTACCCATATCTGTTACTGTCTTCTCAGAAAGCACAAATAAAGTGTCCCTGGTCCTACTAAAGGCCAATCCCTCCACTTAGCTCAGGACCACATAATCTCTTCTCAAGAACTTCTTCAGTTACCTCTACTCTTTCATTTATCATCTATTTCTTCTAGTAGCATATATCATCTGTTAGAATATAAATCTGCCCTCAAGGCTACCCTAAATATTAAAACATATTTTAAAACTATAATACCTACAAGTGTGACAAATGACTGGGTATATAAATAAACAACAATAGAGCCAGGTGTGGTGGCACACACCTGTAGTTCCAACTTTACTCAGGAGGCCGAGGCAAAAGGATCACTGGAGCCCAGGAGTTTGTGGCTGCAGTGAGCTATGATCGTACCACTGCACTCCAGCCTGGGCAACAGAGCAAGACCCCCGTCTCTAAAAAATATAATTAATAAACAAGAATAACAATAACCTGATAACCTGGTGATGATGAGTGATGGATAACTAGGAGTTTTATAACACTAGTCTCTCTACTTTTACATGTTAGAAAGTTTCTGTGATAAAAATTTTTTTTTAAAAACTGTGGGGCAGGGATTGAAGGTAGACTGCCCTTAAATATATCGTTTTATACATTTGACTTTAGAACAACTGCAAATATTTTACATAATTATCAAAGATAAAATCTTTTTAAGTCTTTTCTTTTAAAAAAAACACTTAATACTTGGTAGAAAAACCTCAAAAACAGAAAGTATTTCAAGTGAATTTACAGCACAGTAATTTGACTTCTCTGGTACAATACATACCCTATGAACCAAAAACAAAAAACCAAAAATAAATAAATAAATAAATAAAGCAAAAAACTTGGATTCTTTTCAGTAATCATAGTGATAACTATCAACATTTTTGGTATTGTTATTTTGATTCTGTCATGTGGGTATAGTAGTTGCAAATGAATAATTAATTATGTTGGTATGGTTGGGAATCAGTATTTTCACAGCGAGAGATGAGATATACAGATATAAAAATGATGAAACTAAAAACCCTTTAATCCTTAATTTGAAATATCAGTATGAATCCAAACTGTATTTTAACTTCTTCTTACAGGTCTACCTACCAGATTGGTAATCACATAGAAAAGAATTCAAGTGACCTGAACAGTTATCTGAATGGGCATCCTCAGGGGTTCACAGTCTAAATCCTACACTTTACATAGAATGTTATTAATTGTGACATTGGTGTCTGAATTTCTAAACTAACTGTGTATTACAGAAGATACAAATAAACAATACAGCAATGTTATTGGGAACCAGTATTTTCACGTGGGCGAGGAAAGATAAAATGTGGAATGGGGAAAGATGAGGAAGAATCAGGCATATTGAATTTGAACTGGAGGTATCAGCATAAACTCACACAAGAAAAAAAAGGTACTTTAACCTTTTATGCAAAACAGACAAACAAATATGGGTAAAAGTGACAGTGTGCCCAGTCCAAAGGATGTAGGAGTCACTCACTACAAATTCTAGCAACCCTCTTCTGCTTCTGCCCTCCACAATGAATGAGACTAGCATATCCCATACAGGAGCTGTGATTTCAGTAAGTCCCAACATGAGAAGACCTACGCGGAGGCCCAAACTCAGTCTGCAGCCTGGAGAAGAATCAGTGCAGTGCACTCACAGAACATGAGCAAGAAATAAACGTTTATTGTTATAAACCACTGAAATCCTGGAGTTGTTTTTTACTACAGGAAATGTCAATGAATGAAGTTACTAAATATCAAGTTGGTAACATAACCATAGAGAAAAAAAGAATTATTATATTTCAAATGACTTTTAAACACATTATTTTAACTATACATCCTCAGTGGAATATATTCTCTAAAGACAAACTGAACTGCAAAGAAAACTAAACTGCATTAATTAATAAATTGTTAGTCATAATATTGGCATTCTTTTTATTAAAAGCTTTATTGAGATATAATTCACAATACAATTCTCTCATTTAAAGTGTACTATTCAATGGTTTTTAGTATATACATGGATATGTGCAATTATCTCCACAATGAATTTTAGAACATTTCAAAACCTCAAAAAGAAGTGCTATACCCTTTAACTATGCCTCACCTATCTTCCCATCCCACCAGTCCTACACAACCACTAATCTACTTTGTCTCTATAGATTTGCCTATTCTGATTATTTCATATAAATTGAATCATATACTATTATTATTTTGTGACTGGCTTCTTTCATTTAGCATAATGTGTTCAAGGTTCAACTATGTTGCAGCATGTATCAGACCTTCATTCCCTTTTGTGGCCAAATAATATCCTGTTCTATGCAAATACTACATTTTGTTTAACCATTTATCATCAGTCAATGGATATTAAGACCGTCGTCACCTTTGGGTTATCATGAATATTTATGCAGACACATGCATTCAGTTCATATATACTTAGGCAGGGAACTGTGGGTCACATGGTAATTCTACCATTAACAGTTTGAGAAAAGGCAAACTGTTTCCAAAACAGTTACGCCACTGCACATTCCCATCAGCAATATATAAGGGTTCCAGTTTCTCCACATGCTTGCCAATACTTGTTTTTTCTGGGTTGTTTTGTTTTGCTTTTCATAGCCATCCTCCAGGGTGTGAAGTGGTATTTCACTGTAGTTTCAATTTGCAATTCCCTCATGACTAATGATGTTGAGTATCCTTTCACATGCTTGTTAGCCATTTGTATATCTTCTTTAGAGAAATGCCTATTCAGAGGTTTGACCCATTTTTAATTGGGTTGTCTTTTAAGAGTTCTTTATTCTAGATACAAATCCCTTTTCAAATTTATGATTTGCAAAAACATTTTCTTCCTTTTCACTTTCTTAAGAGTGTCCTTTGAAGTACAAAAGTTTTTAATTTTGATGAAGTCCACTTTATTTTTTTTCTTTTGTTGCTCATGCTTTTGGTGTCATACCTAAAAAACCACTGCAAAATCCAAAGTAATGAAGATTTATCTCTATATTTTCTTCTAAGAGTTTTATAGTTTTAGCTCTTACATTTAGGTCTATGACCCATTTTTAGTTAATATTTGTATAAGGTGTAAAATAAGGGTCCAACTTAATTTTTTTTTTATTTATTTATTGTTTTTGAGACAGAGTCTCACTCTGTTGCCTGGGCTAGAGTGCCATGGTGTCAGCCTAGTTCAAAGCAACCTCAAACCCGTGGGCTCAAGCAATCCTTCTGCCTCAGCCTCCAGAGTAGCTGGGACTACAGGCATGTGCCACCATGCCCGGCTAATTTTTTCTATATATTTTTAGTTGTCCAGATAATTTCTTTCTATTTTTTAGTAGAGATAGGGACTCGCTCTTGCTCAGGCTGGTCTCGAACTCCTGACCTCGAACAATCCTCCCGCCTCGGCCTCCCAGAGTGCTAGGATTACAGGCGTGAGCCACCGCGCCCGGCCCAACTTAATTCGTTTGCTTGTGGCTATCCAGTTGTCATGGCACCATGTGTTGTAAACACTATTATTCTCCGCCCCCCCCCCCACCCCCAATGAATGGTCTTGGTATTCTTGTCAAAAATCAATTGGCCACAGACATGGATTTCTTTCTGGGCTCTCAATGTCATTCCAGTAATCCATATATCTGTTGTTATGCCAGTACTTACACTGTTTATATCATTTTGGCTTTGTAGTAAATTTTGAAATCAAGAAGTATGAGTCTTCCAACAACTTCTTTTTCAAGATTGTTCTGGCTATTCCGACATGAATTTTAGGATTAGCTTTCTAATTTTTATAAAAATGACAGCGGGGATTTTGATTGTGATTGTGGTGAATCTGTCAATCCATTTGGATACTACTGCCATCTTAACAATAGTAAATCTTCTAATCCATGAATATGAGATGTTTTTCCATTTCTTCAGATCTTCTTTAACTTCTTTCAATGTTTTATATCCAGAATATAAGTTTTACACTTTTTTTAAACAAGTTATTTTATTATGAAAAAAACTATAAAATGCAGCATACTGCTACGAAATAAACTGCTAAATTTGCACAAAAGTCCCAATCCTTTCTGTGGTTCTAGCTTTAGCGTCAGGTTTAATCACAGGTGTCTTCCCTGCATTAAACAAGTAAGTTCTATACAACCTCTGGTCTCCAGTGGCATAATTTAAAGGCCAGCTCTGTTACAATTAAAGTTTTTTTCTACTGTCCACACCACAATTAGAATCCTGCAGATAACTCTTCTACTTCAAGAGGTAAACCAAAGTATGAGTTTTTTTGTTTTTGTTTTTTGAAAAAAGCCAGCATAAAACACTTTTATTGCAATAATGAAACTTGAAACTCATGTGGTGCTGGAGGGGAGAGGCGCAGCAACAATTTCTCTCACCAAATCACTACACGGGACAGCAAAGGGTGAGAAGGAGCTGCTGGAGGAAAAGTCAGGAAACTCTGAGATCAGCAGAGGGTGCCAAGCATCAAAAAACAGGAGATGCTGAAGCTGCGATGAGGAGCATCGTTTTCTTAAGAGAGCATTCAAGGATTTGTCACCATGGCTGGGCTTTTGTTGGGTGTTAAGTCTATGAACAGCACCTTCAATTTGAACTTTCGATTAAAGTTCTTAAATTTTAGGAAGTGGTGGAGCTTGGAAAGTTATAAGATTACAAACTTCCTGAAAGTCCATTAGAAAAACAACAGGATGGAAAAAAAAAAAACAAAAACAAAAACCTAAGCCAGGCCACGAAGAAGGCTTCAAGAGATCCCTGCTGGCCCAGGGACAGATGCCTGTAGTGTCCAACATCGAAGTGAAATGGATCTGCTTTCAAAAAGCAGAGGGTTGGGCTGGGCGAGGTGGCTCACGCCTGTAATTCTAGCACTCTGGGAAGTGGGAGTTTGAGACCAGCCTCAGCAAGAGCGAGACCTCATCTCTACTAAAAATAGAAAGAAATTAGCCAGACAACTAAAAATAGAAAAGATTAGCCAGGTGTAGTGGCACAGGCATGTAGACTAAGCTACTTGGGAGGCTGAGGCAGGAGGATCACTTGAGCCCACGAGTTTGAGGTTGCTGTGAGCTAGGCTGACGCCATAGCACTCTACCTCAAGCAACAGAGCGAGACTCTGTTTCAAAAAAAAAAAAAAAAAAGGCAGCGGGTTTAAGGGGAGGTTGAGGTGGGGCCAGTAGAGGCAAAGGCTCTTCCCCTCCCCACTTCAGTTTTGGGTAGGGCTTTTAATTTAACCCAAGGACATCTCTCAACTTGCAGAATAATTCAGCCCTCAACAGCGCCTCAAATCTGCTATGGTTTTGCAGCACAGCAGCAAGAATGTTTAATATATAATAGATAAAAATTTCATTCAAAAAAAATATTCTTGCCACCCCCCCCCAAAATACCAATTCCTATTCTAAAATTACCTCATAACTTCTGCTGTTAATACTTGACCATATACTTAATTGGAAACCTAGGTCCAAAAGACTGAAACTGAATCTTCATCCCAAAATGAAAACAAAATAAAATGAGTAACTTGAGGTTTACGGCATATAGTTTAGGTAAACACACATACAAGGAGAGAGGAGAGGAGGAAATGGAGGTGTCGGAAGCAAAGCTGAGTGACAGAACACATTTAGTTGGGGTAGATGTTTATACAGAGTGTAGCGGAGCACCAGGAAAAGCTCCATATGGATTCCTGCGCACACGTCTGCAGACACCAGATCTCTCCACGTGGCAGAGGCAAGAAGAGGGAGCTAAGGGAGGAGGCCATGCTTGTCATTCAAGTTTCAGAAGCTCCACATCAAAGATGAGAGAAGCATGTGCTGGGATGATGCCTGGGTGCCCAACAGCGCCATATGCATAGTCTGGAGATATAGTCAGTTTGGCTGTCTGACCCACACTTTTCTGGGCAACCCCTTCTTCGCAGCCTGGGATCACCTCCTGCTTGCCTAGCATAAACTTAAAGGGCTTGTTTCTGTCCCAGGAGGAATCAAATTTCTTTCCATCTTCAAGTATCCTGGGAAGTGCACCACGCAGGTCTGGCCGTGCTTCGGGAAGGTGCATCCCCTGGGGAGACGGTCTCCACCTGCGCTCCCATGGCAGCAGCGGACACTGGGTGGGTGGCGCGACCAGTGGCGTGGATCGAGAGAAAAGATGAGATTTTAAAGGAAGAGTATTCGGCCTATTTTCATAAGGGTATAATAGTTTTGCCCAGAACTCCATTAATGCCTATTCAAAGTAGGTAGAGATGGTGTCAAAGATTAGATTTATAAACTTAATTTTGCTTTGAAAGTCTTCTGTTCCCTGTGATCCAAGCAAATGAAGGGTAAAAGAATTAAACTGTTTTCCTATAAAAGACAAATGGGCAGAACAGTAAGACAGTTGTACATTAAAATTATTTTGTATATCCCTGCGCCAAATAGCCACAAACACAGTACTGTTTAAATGTCTGCCCATCCGTGCCCGGAACAGAGTTTTCCAAGAATTAGGGTGATGGTGGCTTCATCACACAGCCCCTGGCAACAGTTCATCCGGTAACCGAGTCCCCTGTTCTCCGATAGTGCTGGGCCCTGAGAACTGCAGGGAACAGAACTCAGCATCCAGGGCTCTGCGACCATCAGGTCTCTGGTAACTTGAAAAGCAGTAATGAGGGAACTCAGCGGAATCTTCCTGTCGGTGCCAACACCAAGTCTGTACTTAATGTCTGTCATTTTGGTCAATAAAAGTATTAGAACTGAAGATGGAATGTTAACTCTATGCACAGACAAGCGTGTCTCTATCAGGTGTCTTGTTTGTAGTACCAATCCCTTCAGAGTTCTCACCTCCACGTTTCTTTAGGCTGTTGGACATCACAAAGTGTTGGCAATGTCTGACATGAGCAGGTGCCCTGTGCAGGTGTAGACAGTCTCCTCTGTCACCTTCCCAAAGGCCACATCGGTGCTCTGTAAAATGTTCAGAGCCCTTGGCCTGTCTCCACTGGAAAAAGTTACAAGTGCTTTCACCCTGTCTTCACTTACATCAATTTTCTCCTCCTCTACAACATGTTCCAGGTGGGGAGCCATGAGTTCAGGAGTATGGGGATCAAATCAGCAACTTACACCCTGGGACTGCAAGGTGGGTGTGACCTTTGACAGACAGTTACAGATGAGGCAAAAGCTGGCACTTTCCGTGACTTTCTCAATCACTTTCCTAAAAGCATTCTAAGCATCCTGAGTCATGGCATCAGGTGCATCAAGGATTACCGCTTTAAAGCCTTTCTTAAATATTGTCCTTGGGCTGGCAAAGCTCAGGATTGGTCCCTGAACAAAATGTATTCCTCAGTCATCTGAAGCAGTCAGCTCCAAGACCATGGAGCCAAGTTCTTTTTGTCTATTTAGCACAGGCTAGGATGGTGAATGTCTTTCCTGTCCCTGGAGGACCACAGAGAAGCAGGTGTGGCAGTCAGTCTTTACTGACAAAGTTTGAATGGTACTCGAAATGTTCCGATGAGAAATGAGATCACTCAGTGTCCGTGGCCAGTATTTTTCAACCCAGGGCAGGTTCCTCATACTGGCTGCCATGGGCTGCTGCTGCCGCTGCTTAAGCAATGAAGTCACCATGGTAGGGTGATGAGGGCAACTGCTGTGATCAGCATGTGCCCAGGCTCCTGCACAGGCGACCAGTCACAACCTCATTTTGCACTTCTTTTGTTAAATTTATTCCTAAGTATTTTACTCTTTTTGAAGCTATTGTAGATGGAATTGTTTTCTTAATTTCATTTTTGGATTTTTCATTACTAGTGTATAGAAAAGCAAATGATTTTTGTACATTAACCTTATATTCCATAACCTTCCTGAACTGGTTTATTAATCTTCCATCGAGGTAATAACCAGGCCCACCCATCTTACCTCAGATGAGATTGGGCATGTTCAGGGTGATATCCCCCATTGACGCCTTTATATTTTCAATAGTTTTTCTGGTGGATTCCTTAGGATTTTCTAAATATAAAACCATGTCATTTGTGAACAAAGATAGTTTTACTTTTTCCTGTCCAATTTCTTTCTTTCTTTTTTTTTTGGAGACAGAGTCTCACTCTTTTTGCCCTGGCTAGAGTGCCGTGGCGTCACCCTAGCTCACAGCAACCTAAACTCCTGGGCTCAAGCACTCCTGCCTCAGCCTCTCAGGTAGCTGGGACTACAGGCATGCACCACCATGCCCGGCTGATTTTTTCTATATATATTTTTAGTTGTCCAGATCATTTCTTTCTATTTTTAGTAGAGACGGGGTCTCACTCTTGCTCAGGCTGCTCTCGAACTCCTGACCTCGAGCAATCCTCCCGCCTCGGCCTCCCAGAGCACTAGGATTACAGGCATGAGCCACCGCGCCCGGCCTTTCCTGTCCAATTTCAATGCCATTTTATCTTTTTCTTGCTTAACTAGGTTTCTAGCTAGAACCTCCAGTACAATATTAAATAGAAGTGGGAAGAACAGACATCCTTGTCTTGTTCCTGCTATTAGAGAGAAAACATCCAGTCTTTAATCATGAGTTTGGACATGGATGGTTCATACATGCCCTTTATCAGGTTGAAGGAGTTTCCTTGTCTTACTAGCTTATACAGAGTTTTTATTACAAAAGGGCACTGGATTTTGTCAAATGCTTTTCCTGCACCTGGTGAGATAATCACAGGATTTTTAAAACTCAATTGATACAGTGTATTACATTCATTTTTGGATGTTAAACCAACCTTATATTCCTGGGAGAAATCCCACTTGGTCATCCTATATAATTCTTTTTATATGTTGCTGGATTCAGTATGCTAGTATTTTGTTGAAGATTTTTTTATCCATATTCCTAAGAGATACTGGCCTATAGTTTTCTTTTCTTATGATGTCTTTGGTTTTCATATCAGGGTAATACGGGTTTATAGAATAAGTGGAGAAGTGATCTGTCCTCTTCTATTTTTTAGAAGAGTTTGTGAAGAATTGGTATCAATTCTTTAAATGTTTGGTAGAATTCACTAGTGAAGCTATCTGGGCTTGGGCTTCTTTTGTGGATAGTTTTTGTTGTTGCTGTTTTTAACTAATTCAATCTCTTTATTTGGTATAGGTCTATTCAGATTTTCTATTTCTTGAGTCAGTTTTGGAAGTTTGCATCTTTCTAATAATTTGTCCATCTCATCTAAGTTATCTAATTACTGGTATACAATTATTCATGGTATTCCATTATAATCCTTTTTATTTTTGAAAGGTCAGTAATAATATCCCCTCTTTCATTCCTGATTCTAGTAATTGAGTCTTCTTTTTTTCCTGAATCTAGCTAAAGGTTCATCAGTTTTGTTGATCTTCTGAAAGACTCAGACTTTAGTTGCACTGATTTCTTCTATTCTCTATTACATTAATTTCCACTCTGATCATTTACCACCATAAATTTCCCTCTAAGTACTACTTTAGCTGCATCTCATGAGTTCTGATAGATTATATACTATCTTCATTTTCATTCATCACAAAGTTTTTTTATTTTCCTTTTTTTTTTTTTTTTTTTTTTTGAGGCAGGGTCTCCCTCTATTGTCTGGGCTTAACATAGGCATCATAATAGCTCACTACAACCTCAAACTCCTGGGCTCCAATGATCCTCCTGCCTCAGTCTCCTGAGTAGCTGGGACTACAGGTGTGTGCCACCATGAAAGACTAATTTGTTTTATTTTTTATTTTTTGTAGATACGGAGTCTCACTATGTTGCCCCGGATGGTCTTAAACTCTTGGCCTCAAGCGATCCTCCCACCTTGGCCTCTCAAAGTGCCAGGATTATAGGTGTGAGCCACCACACCTGGCCTATTTTCCTTTTAAGATCTTCTTTAATCACTCATTATTTAGGAGTGTTATTTAATTTCCACATATTTGTGAGTTTCCCAAAGTTTTTCCTTCTATTAATTTCTAATTTCATTATATTATGGTTAGAAAACATACTTTGTATTATTTTTATCCTTTTAAATGTATTAAGATTTGTTTTATGGCCTAGTATATGGTCTAGAATTTCTCAGGTTCTATGTGCACTTGAGAAGAATGTATACAGTAGTGCCCCCTTATCCTCAGGGGGTATGTTCCAAGACCCCTAATGGATGCCTGAAACCGCAGATAGTACTGAATTCTATCTACACTGTGTTTTTTCGTTTATCATACATATCTATGATAAACTTTAATTTATAAATCAGGCACAGTTAGAGGCCAGGCACAGTGGCTCATGTCTGTAATCCCAGCACTCTTGGAGACCGAGGCAGGAGGATTGCTTGAGCTCAGAAGTTCAAGACCAGCCTGAGCAAGAGTGACACCCCATCTCTACTAAAAACATAAAATCAGCCAGGCATAGTGGTGTGTGCCTGTAGTCCCTGTACTCAAGAGGCTGAGGCAGGAGGATCGCTCAAGCCGAGGAGTTTGAGGTTGCTGTGAGCTAGGCTGATGCCAGGGTACTCTAGTCAGGGCAATGGAGTAAGACTCTGTCTAAATAAATAAATAATAGGGCACAGTTAGAGATTAAAAACAATTAGTAATAAAAAAATAGAACAATTACGACAACATACTGTAATAAAAGTTATGTGAATGTGGTCTCTCTCTCTGTCAAAATATCTTATTGTACTGTACTCACCTATTTTGAGACTGCAGTTGACTGCAAATAACTGAAAGCAAAACCATGGACAAGGTGGGGGGGGCCGCTGTATTCTGTTGTTGTTGGGTGGAGTGTTCTATAGATGTCTGTTAGGTCTAGTTGGTCTGCTGTGTTGTTCATGTCTTCTGTTTTTTTGTTGCTCTTATGTCTAGTTATTCTATCCATTAGTGAACTGGAGGTACTGACGTCTCCAACTATTATTGTTGAATTGCCTATTTCTCCCTCCATCCATTTCTGTAAATTTTTCCTTCATGTATTTTGGTTTTCTGGGTATTGTTATTATTAGGTAAATATATACTCATAATTGCTATATCTTCCTGATGGATTGACCTTTTCATTACTATAAAATGTCCCCTTCTATCCCTAGTAACATTTTTTTATTTTAAAGTCTATTTTGTCTGATATTAATAGAGACAGTTCGGCTTTCTTGTAGTTGCTGTTTGCAAATTTCTTTTTTCATGTATAATTGTTTTTATTGATTTATCAGTCATACATATTTTTGGGTACAGGTGACACTTTAATATATGAATATGACATATAATGATCAAATCAGGGTAATTAGGATATCCATCACCTCAAACATTTATCTTTTCTTTGTGGCTTTGTATTTCTTTTTCTATCCATTTACTATCAAGCTATTTGTATCTTTAAATGTTTTTTTTTTTTTGAAGGGGAATTTTTATTATTTTTATGTACAGAAAACTTAACAGTGTATATTTAGCCCAGTTTAATAGCAAGTTCTTTAGCCTTTGCCTTTTCCAGCTTGGCAATGTGAGCCACAGATTTCAAGCCCAGGAGGTTGCCTGCCCAATGACAACAGATCTCATCGTATCTGTCATTGCAATTGGTCCTGATAGCTTCTACCAGCTTAGCCAGAGCTCCTTCATATTCCCAAACAATGCAGGGCGGGAAAAAAGGTAGATTTTTGGCTTCTTTGTGACCCTTCTAGAAGCAGAAATGCCTGCATTTTTAGCTCAAAACAGGCTTCTGCCTCAGATACAATATGACCACATGGTTTATTCAGGTGAAGAAATTTCTTTAAATCTTAAGAGTCACCTACAGACACCATATGGTTGGATGTGGTTTTTTTGGTCCAGTCGGACAATCTGTCTTTTTTTGTTTTTTGTTTTAAGACAGAGTCTTGCTCTGTTGCCTGGGCTAGAGTGCCGTGGCGTCAGCCCAGCTCACAGCAACCTTAAACTCCTGGGCTCAAGCAATCCTTCTGTCTCAGCCTCCCAAGTAGCTAGGACTACAGGTATGCACCACTATGCCCAGTTAATTTTTTTCTATGTATTTTTAGTTGTCCAGCGAATTTCTTTCTATTTTTTTTAGTAGAGATGGGGTCTCGCTCTTGCACAGGCTGGTTTCAAACTCCTGAGCTCAAACAATCCACCCGCCTCGGCCTCCCAGAGTGCTAGGATTACAGGCGTGAGCCACTGCACCCAGCCGACAATCTGTCTTTTCATTAGATTGTTTATTCTATTCACATTTAATGTTACTGATATAGTTGGATTGACATCCACTCTTTACTTTTTGTTTTATTTTTACTTCTTTATATGTCTCATGCATTTTTATCTTCTACCTTTACTGCTTTCTTTTGCATTAAGTGAATATTTTCTAATGTAGCATTTCAATCTCTTTAATGGTTTTTATAATATATACATATTTCTTTTTCTTCAGTGGTTACTCTTGGGCTAACAATATACATCATAACTTATCAGAAAGCTTCTGATTTATATTTACTTAATTCCTATGAGACACAGAAATGTTACTCCTACAGAGCTCTATTTCCTTTATCCCTTTTTTGTGACATTACTGTTATCCATATTACATCTATTAATACAAATGTTACAAACCTAACATTATACTGTTATACTTACTACTTTAAATAATTTTATGTAGGCCGGGTGTGGTGGCTCACGCCTGTAATCCTAACACTCTGGGAGGCCGAGGCAGGTGGATTGTTTGAGCTCAGGAGTTCAAGACCAGCCTGAGCAAAAGCGAGACCCCCTCTCTACTAAAAATAGAAAGAAATTAGCCAAAACAACTAAAATATATACCAAAAAAAATTACCCGGGCATGGTGGCACATGCCTGTAGTCCCAGCTACTTGGGAGGCTGAGGCAGTAGGATTACTTGAGCCCAGGAGTTTGAGGTTGCTGTGAGCTAGGCTGATGCCACGGCACTCACTCTAGCCCGGGCAACAGAGTGAGACTCTGTCTCAAAAAAAAAAAATAATAATAATAATAATTTTATGTAGAATGTGACAGAAGAAAGGAGAACAACTATGTATTTGTATCATTTGTTATACTAAGCTCCTCATTTATCATTTCTGGTATGTTGGTGTATTCAGTGGTGTCTCAGTCTTTTTTCTCTCTGTCCTTTAGACTGTATAATCTCTATCAATCTATCTTTAAATTCACTAATTCTTTCTTCTGCCAGTTCAAATATACTATTGAGCTCCTCCAGAACTTTTCATTTTAGTTACTGCACCTTTCAACTCCAGATTTCTATTTGGCTCTTTTTCATAATTGTTATCTCTTTATTGATAAGTCCCTATTTGATGTGGCATTGTCATCACACCTTCCTTCACTTCTTTAACCATAGTTTCATTTAGTTCTTTGAACATATATATAATGGCTACTTTAAAGTCTTCGTCTATTAAATCTGACATCTGGTCATTTTCACAACCGGTTTCTGTTTCCTGCTTTTTTCCAGTGTATTGGCCAAACTTTCCTGGGTTTTTTGCATGGCTCATAATTTTTTGCTGGAAACTGGACATTCTATATACTGTATTTTAACAACTCTAGGTACTGGTGCTACTATCCTCACCCCAGGCTTGTTACTGTTATTTGCTTGTTTGTTTAGTGACTACTGGGATTAATTTGGTGAATTTCCCTCCACCTCTATAGTGCGAAGTGTGTGATGCTGCTTCTTAAAGAGTGTGGCCTTGGATGTGCCCATAGTCACCCTGGACTACAGTTTTTGGCAAGACTTGAGTGTAGTGTATCTTCTCTTGACCACACCTAGTTGTTAAAGCTCCACTAATTTTCAGCTGATTGCTCTATCATTTTCAATAAGACCCTGTAGCATAAATTGCCCCACGGACTAATTCAATCAAATCTGGGTCCCTTTGAAGGAACACAAGGTCAATGTTTGAGAGTTATTCTGACCCCAAAGGGCTCCTCATAGCTGTTTATTTTCCTGGTTCTCTCCAACAAACTAAAGGGCCTACAGTTTAGCCTGTATCTCCAATTGCCTTGCATGACAACCTCCACAGTTTTTTCGAAGCATCCTTTTAGGCTTGAGCTTCTCTCCATACCCTGTTGCAAATGAAGTCAGTTCCTTTGGGAAAAGATTACGAGCTACCTGTTTTACAACCTGCTTCTGTCTCCAGATAAAACATCTGAGACACTCCTACAGTTAGAGTGGGGACAATGGTATGTTTCTCTGAGTGACACCCCTGCTTTAGAAACTGAGCACTTAAGGAAAGGAAGGCTGTAGACTCAGGTCTTCTCAGCTTGACAAGCAAGGGTCAGGGTGATCAGAGATCCAGGATTCTCAGCAGTACCCTGCTTAAGGTAACGTCTCCCTCCCAGGAGTAAAGACTGGGTAGAAGAAGGGAACCAACCACCACCACTCAGCTACACTTGCCTAGAACTTAGCCTCAGCAACAGGTACCTGGGGATAAAATAAGAAATGTTGTCATGATCCCCCTTCTGGGATGAAAACCTTCTGATTGGACTTGGAGGGTGAGAAGGAAAAAGGAGCCCTGTGTTCTTGGCTGCACCACTCTGGAGTGGAGTTTCTGTCTCACTGAGCTGGGAGAAGGTAAGGGATGGAGTGGGTTTTGGTTCAAATGTCAGACTCTCACTCTTCTTATTGAGTTTTAGTAGATTTTCTTGAATACATATTTCTTCAGTCCTGTATTTCCTAGGACCATTTCCAGAAATGTTTATTGGTTGTTTTTTCAAAATAACGTCCACCAGTTTCACTGGGGACTGGGTCCACAGAGCTCTTCATGCTGCCATGCCAGAACTGGAACCTGGCATTATTTTGGACTTATTTTATATATTATTGTTAGATTGTGCAAACATCTGTAATTATTTTACCATTGTTAGGGACCAAGATTTTCCAAATAAAATAAATACAATCACAGAAGTTTAAAAAGCCTATAATGTTAAACTTGAATTAAGTATGAACTCATTTATTTTTCTATTTAAAAATGCTTATTTTCTAATTCTGTCCTTTGAAAAAGTCTAGAAGCAATGACAAGAAAATGACAGTATACTTGACACCCAACTGTAACTTCTATACCAAGGATTAAGCTATTGTCCCTCAGCTCCAAACACGGCATTCTGTATTTGGCTCTGTGATATAAGACTGGAAGCCTACAAGTACTTCTCCTTTGCCAGCTTGCTTACTTTCTGGTTCTGCCAACTTGAGACATTAGGCTAGGGAAAGGGTAGAGAATGGACTTGCTACTTACTGGGTTTTTTTTCTTTTTTTTCTTTTCTTTTTTTTTTTTACATTTTTGAAGTACTTAATTAAGCCTTCAGCAATGAGTGGGAAAATTACAGACCCAAAAAACCCTCCAGTTCCAGGCAAGGGTAAATTTTCTCTGCAGTACTCCATCAGTGCTCATTTACTGCATCATTGTGACAATATCTCATATTTCCACAGGGCTTTTACATAATCCATAAATAGGGACAGAAAGATGTGGAACAGAAAGAACAGGGACAAAGTTTGGGCCTCCCATGTTGTCACTTCCTTCATTTTCCATTAAAGGGTGAGGCAGAAGGGTAGCATTTTAAGATGATTTTGTTAAAAGACATTAATAATCGACACAGCAAGAAGAAAGCTGTGAAAAACTGCCATTGCTTGCTCATTCTTCTGAAGGATGAGTGTAATTCAGTCATAATGAAGGCTCCTTAATGTTCCTCCCCCAAATCTTTTCGATCAGGAAAGCCTGGAATCTGATTACCTTCTCTTAAAAAATATCTCTTCTCTATGACCTTATCAAAAAACCTACTGAGCTTGACAGCATTGGAAGAACCTGCAGCTCAGGACCGTGGATTTGTGCAATCCAAATTAATCTCTTCTGCATTGAAATCCTCAGCCAGGAAAGCAGTCCTAGTTAAAACTTCATGGCGCTTGGTTTCATGACTCTGGTCCAGTTTAGTCCCTATTGCCAACAGTGGGATTTGGTTATCAGCAAACTGTTCTCGATCATAATCTCCATTTGTCACCAAGACTCCAGTTGGCACCAAATCCCTGTAGAGAGCTTCCAATGACCAACGACACAAGTTTTTTTTTTTTTTGAGACAGAGTCTCACTCTCTTGCCCAGGCTAGAGTGCCGTGGCATCAGCCTCGCTCACAGCAACCTCAAACTCCTGGGCTCAAGCAATCCTACTGCCTCAGCCTCCTGAGTAGCTGGGACCACAGGCATGCGCCACTATGCCCGGCTAATTTTTTCTATATATCTTTAGTTGTCCAGCTAATTTCTTTCTATTTTTTTAGTAGAGATGGGGTCTCGCTCTTGCTCAGGATGGTCTCGAACTCCTGAGCTCAAACGATCCGCCAGCCTCGGCCTCCCAGAGTGCTAGGATTACAGGCGTGAGCCAGCACGCCCAGCCACGATACAAGTTTTGAGATGACTTCTTACTTGTTAACTCAATGGACTAAGATAATACCATTTACAGAGTTCTAGAATACTGCTCTTGTGCTTTTCACACCGCTGGCACTGCCCACCCAGCCTCCAGCATCCCATAATTCTATATAGTAGGTCTTCTCTTCTGGGGTTCCTTCTTTGTAGTCATGAACTCGGACATCCACCGAGTAGCCCACAGTCCATGATGGATTTCCCAGCACCTGATTTTGGCATAGAAGATGGACTAATGATGATTTCCCAACACCTGAATCTCCTAATACCAGTACCTTCACCCAATCCACGGAAGCCATCTTGCCACTGCTACTTCCTGTTTATTTGCTGTTTCTGTTGGTGCCAGCCCAGCAATGCCATTCAACCTGGAGGCAGCAGTCAGTCAACAGCTGTATCTAACTTCTTTTGTTTTTCCCAAAATGCCCTCAGAGGCATTAGTACTAGCTAGGCAGTACCCCTGGGTTCCAGCTCCAACAGGACATTCTTCTAAGCTTCCAGTTTATAACAACCCCAACCTGTTCACTTTATTCCCCAGCCCTAGGAAATGTTGCTGCTTTGTGTTACTTCTGTTACTTTTGTTTCCTCTTTTTCCCTTTTCAGAACTCCAATACCTGTTTTACTTAAATAATGTCTTAAATAAATCTCTTTTAAAAGAACTAGCGTGGTTTCTGTTTTCCTGGATTCAGGTTTGTGGATCCTGACTTACATGGCTTCTAAATATAATTCTCCATTGGCAACAAAAAATACAATGTCTCTTAAAGCATCGGTGAATGAATGAATGCAACTGCTTGAAACACATTAAATATCCTGAATATGTGTGTGTATATAAATTAGTTCATGATACTTTTAAAAAATGAGAAACATAATTCCTTTTCTGTAATTTAACAAGGTTTAGAGATATATGAAAATTAAATCTTCTTAAATTAAATTCATCCTAGAGTTCTTTTTTAAAAGATGGATCAATATCTATACTTTGGTTATGGTTACATAATTGTATGCATTTGTCAAAACTCAGAACTATACCCTTAAAAAGGTGAAATTTACTATATGTAAATTATACTATAATTTTTAAAAATGAAAAAAATGTCCTCATTTAAGCAGTAAAAATTATTAATTTATTAAGTCTTAATTTTAAAAAAGATGAGTAATGTCTTCACCTCTTTTTTTTCTCCTTTTGGACAAAATGGGACAAATGTAAAAATATCCCCAGTAACAATGAAAGTCTAGCTTATGGCCCTCTAAACATGACACTAATTCTATGAAACAGCATTTGGTTTCACAGGAAATTGGTTGGAGCTCAACTCTATTCTATAAACTAAGTTGCCAATTTTATCAACTCTATTCTATAAACTAAGTTGCCAGGTGTTTTTTTGTTTGTTTTGTTTTTTTGAGACAGAGTCTCCCTATGTTACCCAGGCTAGAGTGCCGTGGCATCAGCCTAGCTCACAGCAACCTCAAACTCCTGGGCTCAAGCAATCCTCCCACCTCAGCCTCCCAGAGTGCTAGGATTACAGCCATGAGCCACCGTGCCTGGCCATCATGTGCCTAACTCTTTCCAAACTTATTTGCTGAGTGAAATACAAATTAAAACAAAGGTAATAAAAGGTTTCCACAAGTGGTAATAATGTGAATTAAAGTTTTTGTGGCAAGGGAAATTTGATTGAAATCATGTAAGATAACCAATTTACTTTCTTCTTTTTTGAGACATACCTAAATCTCAGACAAAGGCTGGAGTCAATTCCTTTCATTTTTATCTTAGAACAAAACAGTGAGGTAAGAAGTGAATCCATGGTTAAATTTACAAAGTGATTTACCAACCAACATTATTCTAAAATATGACCCCAGCCCAAGTAAATCTAATGGCAGAGGAATCTGAGTAGTGCAAGTACTACATAAATTCCATTTACAAATTTGCTTATATTTTTCACAAGAATTGAACAAAAATTATTAGAAAAGTATATTGTAAATTATTTCTATTGTTATATATTCCAAAATCACTAACAAATCATTTTATGCTCCTATATTGACCATCATCCTAATTTTTTCAATTTCAATCTCATTTGGGTTTCTTCCATGCTTCTCTAAGACTGTCCCGTTACCCTTAGCACCTGGTTCAAATAATTAGCATATAAATTCTCCAGTGCATCCCATCCCACTTCCCTTACTCTTAGATGATGTAACCTTTTATCTACCAACAAAGGACAATAAATTATAAACTCCACCAACGTGCCTCCCTTCCAACTCCAAACTTAGAGTTTTTTCCCCTCTAGCCCAAAGGAGTTTCTCAACTCTTTTCCTCAGTTCTTAATCCCATTTTCCCCAAGCCATATTCCACCCTTTTGCTTGCATCTTTTTTCTGAATCTACTAGCTCACTCTCTCCTTTGCTTACAAACACACTCAAGCTACCCTAGAGCTAAAAATCCTTCCCTAAACCCTGGTTCTCAGGTAAATGATGACTTTCTCATTTACAAACTTCTGGAAGTACAGTTTCCACTAGTTATCATCTCATCCAAATCTCCTACTCATTACTTTAATACTATTTTAAACTCCCAACACTAAAATCAATGATATCTTTTTAATTGTCAAATCCAAGAGGTTCTTTCCTTTTTCTTTTCTT
Source organism: Eulemur rufifrons (assembly GCF_041146395.1). Taxonomy (NCBI): domain Eukaryota; kingdom Metazoa; phylum Chordata; class Mammalia; order Primates; family Lemuridae; genus Eulemur; species Eulemur rufifrons. Next base: position 22,339,575 of record NC_090994.1, on the reverse strand, counting down.
TTTTTTTTTTCTTTTTAATTTTAGAGACAGGATCTCTCTTTGTCACCCAGACTAGAGTGCAGTGGTATGATCACAACTCATTACAACCTCAAACTCCTAGGCCCAAGAGATCCTCCCACCTCAGCCTCCTGAATAGCAGGGATCACAGGTGTGCACCACCATGCCCAGATAATATATTTTTATTTTTTGTAGAGACAGAGTCCCGCTATGTCTCCCAGAGTGGTCTTGAACTCCTGGCCTCTAGCAACCCTCCCACCTGGGCCTCCCAAAGTGCTGGGATTATAACTGTGAGCCATCACAATTGGCCCCAACAGTTTCTTTTCAGTTCTCATCTCACTTACCTCCAAAATAATTGTGCCCTGGCTTGGTTTACATTGTACAATTTTCCTGGTTCTCCTGTTTTTCAGGTATTCTCTCTCATTGTCTTCTTTTGGATTCTCTTTCTCTATCCCTTATTCTAGACTCTCAAAGATCTCCCCACAGCAACAAACTCTGCCCAGTTTGGTAATCCAGTTATGCTTGTATTTGATGATTCTCAAATCACTATCTCTACATCCCACTTCTCTTCCAAGCCCACCTATTGTTTTGTTGCCACAGACAAAACACCCGAATGCCACAAAGACTAAATTTTAACATTAAAAAACCAAAGCAAAAGCAGAAAATCACATACCTCTCTCTAATCAATCCCATACACTGCATCCAGGGCTTGGCACCAGTAACCACCCTAACTGGCTTCCATCAGAAATGAAAAAAGGCAGCACATAAACCCTTGCCAAGTCTTTGTATTTTTTTTCAAGTTCCTCTCATAACCAATCACTAGTTCTTTTGGTACAAAACTAAACCATTATTTCCCCATAAAAACCTGTTCCTCCTCCTTTTTATACCTTTGTATGTGAAATACTAAATCCTCAGGAACCATCTATCTCTCCCATATCCCTCACTACCAAATGATATTATCCTCCTAATCGTTCTAACTTTGAAAATGCCTTCCAAATCTATGCAACTTATTTTAAAATGTATCCAAAGAATTAGATAAATATTTGATAAAGCAAAATAATAAACTGCTAACCAAAAGAAAAAATATATACATATATATAGATGCTCATTTGTAATTCCTTCAACTTCTCTGTGTTTGAAAATTTTTACAATAAAATGTTGGGAAAAAAAAAATCTCTACATTCAGACATTGCTCAGATGCATGTCCTTTTTACCTCTCTTCTAAACTACTCTGGAGCCCAACTGAACTGTCTCGGGTTCCTTCCTGTTGTAGTCACCCTCCTTAATGTCTCCCAGTGATCCCTGTCTCCTGGTAATCCTGCCCTTGTTAAATTGTCTGCCACACTGTACCAGATTAGTCTCTCTGACAAACAGTACACAGTGGAAATGATGGTACGTCACCTCCGAGATTAGGTTATAAGAAACTGTGGCTTCTGCCTTGGCATGCTCTCTAGGTTGACTTGTTCTGCAGAAACGTGTAAATCACCTAGGGATTTTGTTAAAACACATACTCTAATTCAGCAGATCTGGGGCAGGACCTGAGATCTAGCAGTTCCAACAAGCTCTTAGGTAATGCAGATGTTGCTAGTTCAGGGATCAAACCACAGTGCTATAACTAAAAAGGTAAGAAAAGTTTCATTCTGTTTTAAAGTTTTACTCTTTTATTTAAAAAAGGGAAGGGAGTGGTAGATTTCCAATTTTTTCCCTGCTATATTTAAATATGTTAATATAGTCAAGTTTGTGTTGTGGTTCAGTGCAACATGCATCTCAATATAACCGATTCTATAGAGCAGTGCATTCAAAACATTAGTATGCATATGAATCACCTGGGGATCTTAATAAATTGCAGCAGTCAAGTCGGAAGAGAAGAGATTCTGCATTTCTAAGAGCCTCACAAGTGACACGGAAGCTTCTGGTCCATGGACAATAGTTTTGGAGTAGCAAGGTTTTAGAAGGTTCCTATGCTTTTTTTTTTTTAGTTTGACACATTTGGTAATATGGAAATATAAAACACAACAAAATCAAAACAACGAATTTGGAAAACAAATTTGCAACACCTGTGACAACATGCATGCATATCTTTTGTATTAGTCGTCGTTTTTTTGTTTTTTGTTTTGTTTTTTTTTTGAGACACAGTCTCACTCCCAGGCTGGAGTGCAGGTGCAATCATAGCTCACTGTAACTTGGAATTCCTGGACTCAAGCAAGTTTCCTGCCTCAGCCTCCCAAATAGCTAGAACTACAGGGGCATGCCACCATGCCCAGCTAATCTTTTATTTTTTGTAGAGACAGGGTTTCACTATGTTGCCCAGGTCGGTCATGAACTCCCGACCTCACGTGATCCTCCTGCCTTGGCCTCCCAGAGTGCTTGAATTACAGGCATGAACCACTGTGCCTGGCATCTTTTGTATTAGTTTTCTATTGCTGCATAAGAAATTATCATCCCAAACTCTTAAAGTTTCAGAATCATCAACCTGAAAAATAAAGTAAAAACTCTTAAAATGGTTTACAAATGCCCTTTACACACATCCAGCTTTATACTCAACTACCCCAGCATCATCACCCACCCTATGCACACACTCATACTCTAACTATACCTGACAATTGCCTACGAAATGCTAAAATCTTAACTTCTCTAGTCTATCCAACCCCTTCCTTACTCTACCCCAGAAACACACTTTTGTTTTGATAATACAGTAGCAAGTGCAACAAAGTCATCAGTTTAGAAGTCCTCTCCTCCTTCCTTTCAACTGATCTTTGGTCTAACTTGGCCAAGCATTTTATCACTCTGCCATGGGATAAGGTCCCATGGCCTACTTATTCCAGATAATCGAGATATAATTAACATACCATAAAACTCTCCCTTTTAAAGTATACATTTCAGTAGTTTTTATTATATTCAGAATTGTGTAACCATCAGCACTAACTTTAGAACATTTCAAACATCTCAAAAAGAAACTCCCTTACACCTCCAGTCCTCAACCTCTGGCAACCACTAATCTTTCTCTATGGATCTGCTTACTCTGGGCATTTCATATAAACAGAATCGTACAATGTGCAGTCTTTGTGACTAGCTTCGCTCACATAGCATGATGTTTTCAAGGTTCACTCATATTGTAGCATATGTCAGTACTTCATTCCTTTCTATGGCCATTCTATTACATAATTATACCATATTTTGTTTATCCATTCATCAGTTGACTGACATTTGGGTTATTTCTATTTTTCTGGCTATTCTGAATAATGGTGCTATGAACATGCGTGTACAAGTTTTATTAATATGTGGACATATCTTCAGTTCTCTTGGGTATATACCAAGGAGTGGACTTGCTGGGTCTTATGCTTAACTCTACACCCAACGTTTTGAGGTACTACCAAACTATTTTCCAAAGCACTGCACCATTTTACATTCCCACCAGCAATGTATGAGAATTTGACTATTACATTTTCAACAAATGAGGACGTGGCTGGGCGTGGTGGCTCATGCCTGTAATCCTAACACTCTGGGAGGACAAGGCCGGAGGATCGCTTGGGGTCAGGAGTTTGAGAACAACCTAAGCAAGAGGAGATCCCGTCTCTACTAAAAATAGAAAAAATTTGCCAAGTGTGGAGGTGCACACCTGTAGTGCCAGCTACTCGGGAGGCTGAGGCAGGAGGATTGCTTGAGCCCAGGAGTTTGCGGTTGCTGTGAGCTAGGCTGACGCCACCGCACTCTAGCCCCAGGCAACAGAGCGAAACTGTTTCACCAAAAAAAAAAACAAAAAACAAAAAAAAAAACCAAAACACACAAATAAGGATGTTATAATTCCTGAACAAAAAGAGAAGTGTACCACACCGTATAAACAACACTGTATTAACAACACAGAAGTGTATGTCCGGCAGGAATAGAATGTTACAGGTCCAAGTATATTAAGCAAGTGAATTAACCTCTCAGAGCCTCTGCTTTCTTATTCGAAAATAAGGATGCTGTAATGACATTTACCTTGGAGTCGCAGTTAACACTAAATAAATCAATCCACGTAAAAGCGCTTTACAACATTGATTACTCATGATTCAATCCCAGCCAAAGCATTAGGGGCAAAAGGTTAGAGGCCCAAATCCCTCCCCCTCATTCAGGTTCCTTCTTCGCGGGAGGGGTTGCCGGGCGACGTTGGGGGCTGCAGCCACCTCCCTTCCCGGGGAGAGCCCACCCGCCGGGCCACGCAGGATAAATTGCTGGAGCTCGAGGAGCAGAGGAGCCGTGTCACCTCGGCCCCACAGCGCTCCCAGAGAGAGATCCCGCAACCTGCCACTAAGCTTAGTAAGTCACCGCAGGATCTTTTTTCCTTTTTAAACGGTAATAGTCACGTTTATTGTGGTCGAAGCAGAAGAGGAGGAGCAAAGGGAACACAAGCATATCCTCCTACCTATGATCCAGCCTCAGTCTCTCCAACACGCTCCCGTGAGGAAAACAAATATGAAACCGGATCCATTACGAACCCAGAGGTACATCAACCCCATGGCCCTCACCTCCTCCAGAGTCCGCTATCAGATCCCCCGGGACAGACGGTGCAAAGATTACCTGGTGGTTTCCTCCAGCTCGACCTGGCTCCGGCCAGGTGCCTCCGGAAGGATAGTAGCCATCTCCTCCTTCGCCTTCTCCCGGCCAGGTGGTCTCGGTCGGGCCGCCCCCGCGCACCCGCCAGGAAATGGGAGGCTGGGGAGGTTCGGGGCGAAGAGGATATAAGGGCGGAGGTGGGTGCACCGGCACATCTCCACCCCCAGACCCGTAGTAGCGGCCGTAGGACGGACCGTCACTGGGGCCGTAGCCCGAGCGCCTCAGGGCCGACATGGGCTCCGCTGCCCAAAGCGCTTCCCGCCCCCCAGCCCCACGGCCGGTCCATTGCGCAGGCGCCTGCGGGCAACTGACACTGGAGAGCAGGGAAGGGGGTCGGACGACAACAGCCAATCCCAGGCCCGGTCCCGCCCCCTCGGCTGCCGAGCCCCAAGCGTTGAGGGACCGGACGGAGGTCCGTGACGCTGGTATCTCGGAAGCAGGGAAGCGAGGAGAAGCAGCGCGCTCCCTAAAAGGGAGGATACATTTCCCCACCATCTATCCAATCTAGATTCTTTTCCCCCACTTATCAGGGACGGGGAAAGGGTGTCTCCAGACCACACGACTGTCCCGCCTCTTCCTGAGGACCTGCACGTGATACCGGAAGTGGGTGGAGGTAATATGGAGGAGTTTCCGGTAGGCCCCGGCGACTGAAAGCCGGGGCAGAAGTGTTGGTTCCGCTCGGGATTTCAGTCCGGGTCCCGCCAAGGCGGCGACTGCGGTAGGAGGGAGGAAGTTTGGGACACAGTGGTCCACCACCGCTATACATTGCAGCCTTACTTCAGTTCAAAATGAACTATATGCCCGGCACCGCCAGCCTTATCGAGGACATCGACAGTGAGTAGTTCATCTCCTCCCAGTGAAGCTCGGGATGACACCCTTCCTCCCGGGCGGGCGTCTCTTCGGAAGGAGCTTGTAGAATGAGTCCCGGGCGGGTTCGGTGTGTTTTGAGCCCAGTTCGAGGTGTTCCGCATTGACGTCCTCCGCGGCACGGGACACCGCGCTTGCCCACCCACCAGGCTGCCACCTCTCTTCTGCTCCTCGCAGCCTCTGCTAGTCCCCCGGCTCGCGAGCCACAAGCTGTGGAATTCGTTCTTACGTGGGTCGCCGCAGTGGAGGCCCGAACACAAAAGTGGCCCAGGGGACTTTTCCCCGTGCACTGTCTCCCACCTGCAGTATTTCAAAGAACCAGTTTGTTACCGGTGAATAAATGAGAATAATTAGAGAAAAGATTCATTAGGAAACGAAAATATTAAGACAACGGCAGTTGAATTAATTGGCAGTAAACGTAGGCTTTCTACGGTGTAGCCCCATTTGCGCTCTTTTACTACGAGAGTCATTAGCACTTTCAGGTTACGGTAGTAGAAACCACTGCTAGACATGGTATTGAATTTTCTGGAAAAGCTAAGTCACTTCAAACTTCTTTTTTTGTTGTTGTTAGACAATTTTCTCCTGCTTTACTAAGCAGGCCTCCCTAGTTCCTAGTTATTGTCCTGAAGAGGAGCTCAGTCTTGTACAAAAGCAAGAGGAACCACTTAAACTTGTCCTTTCTTTTTTCTATATTCTCATCTGTACATTATTCCTAAAGCAACTTTTTTTTTATCGTTTTAATCGTGTGATTTGCCTCACCAACTTGTAAGTGTTGCAAAATGGTTTACATACAGTTTCAAACAAGTTACAACTCCGCAATTACAATGTGAGTATGAAAATTAGTGCGTCTATGATTAGCATCTTATTCTATGATTGAGATAAATTTTTAAACCCAAATTACTTATTTTGCTAGGGAAAGGAAATGTAATTGGACGAAATACATACATCCTGTACAAACCTATTGATAATATGTAATGAAGTGTTGTATTTTAGTTGTTTAATGATGCTCTTTTGCCCTCACCTCTCCTTATATATCTGAGTTATTTGCATCCTGCCATTTTACTAAGCATCATTTTTGTTCTCAAGCCCTCTAACCCCTACCTCTTCGTAGATTCCAGACCACCGCCTCCTTTACTGAAAAGTTTGAAACCATTTGATATGTACCCTTTCCTCCTCCACCCCGACACACACACACACACACACACACACTACACACACACACACACATTTTCCTCTCTCTCTATTTTCACCCATCCTCATTTGAGTAAGAACTATTCCTCCCTTTCTGTTTGTGTCTGTTATGACTCTCTCCTTCCACTGCTTCCAGAACCTCCTTCCATTGTTATTTTTTTGCTTTCATATCCTCTGTCTTTTTCTCTCCTCTTGGGCCTGTCCCTTCATATATGTTATTGTCTGCCCATCTCAAGTTTTTTCTCTGTTTTATCTCTTCATCACACTCCCATCCCTTTGTCTGCATCATTACCCCAAAACCTTCATTTTGACTCTCCTTCCTGACCACCTTCAATAGACCACTTCTGTTACTCCTGCAATTTAATTTTCATCATCAACACACTTCTGAAACTGTATTCTGAAAAGTCATCAGGCTAAGGCACCCTTCGGAGTTCTTTCCCCTCTGTAGCATTGTGATACTATCACCACTGGATTCTTAATTCTATTCTCTTGATGTTTCTAACACTTGTACTTGCCGATTTTCTTACTCTGGCACTTTTTGGTTTTATATTGTTCCCCCAAAGTAGATGGTCTCTTGGGTTGCATGTTTGGCCTGCTTCTTTCTTTAAATCTTTAGCTCTCCTGGACTTCAGTAATTATATCACCTTTTTGCAGATTTATCCAAAATTGCTTTCTCTAGTCCTGACCTCTTTACCATTCCAGTCTTCTTATTTCCAACTGCCTGCTGACATTTTTATGTAGGCGTCCTAATAGCACTTCAGAATCACAAAGAGCTGATAACCTTCTCCACCTGAGCTTGCTCCTTTTATTCCCAACTTTTGGTAAATAGTCCTTGGCATGATGACTCAAAACTACATTTTCTTTAACTTGCCTCTTCATCACCCCACCCTCTCACGCATAAGCACATATGCAAACTCAGTTGGTAAACTCCATCACTTATAACTGCACAGTCTTAGCTTTCATCTTGTCCCTTCACATCTCAACCTTGGTTCATGTTTCTTCATGTCTCAGACCCTGGGAATAGTCTCATAACTGCTCTTTTCTTTGAGATCAGTCTTTAATGTTTTCTTGTTCCTTGTGAAGTCCAATGCAAATTCAGCCTGCCCCCAATACTTTTCTGACTTTATCTCCTGTTCTTTCCCTTCACACCCTCAACTTTTAGCCAAACATGGTCCTTTTTTTCCTCCTAATTTACAGATTTCTCTCCCCTCTCCCCATTCCCTGTCACTGTTCTCATGGCCAAAAATTATCTACCTTTCAAGGTCCAACTCGGGTACTCGCTCCAGGTAGATACAGTTTCTCTGTAGTCTTATATAATTAAGATTTGCGGCCGGGCGCGGTGGCTCACGCCTGCAATCCTAGCACTCTGGGGGCCGAGGCGGGAGGATCACTTGAAGTCAGGAGTTGGAGACCAGCCTGAGCAAGAGCGAGACCCCATCTCTACTAAAAAAATAGAAAGAAATTATCTGGACAACTAAAAATATATAGAAAAAATTAGCCAGGCATGGTGGCGCATGCCTGTAGTCCAGCAACTCGGGAGGCTGAGGCAGGAGGATTGCTTGAGCCCAGGAGTTTGAGGTTGCTGTGAGCTAGGCTGATGCCACGGCACTCTAGCCCAGGCAACAGAGTGAGACTGTGTCTCAAAAAATAAATAAAAGAAATAAATAAATAAAATAAATAAAACTCACTGAACCTGACAGTTTTAAAATTAAAGATCTTTTGTTTTCCTCTCCTCAGAAAAACACTTGGTCCTGCTTCGAGATGGAAGAACACTTATAGGCTTTTTAAGAAGCATTGATCAATTTGGTATGTATTTAATTATAGACTTCTTCTCTTAAACTCTGGATAATAAGAGCTGCCCATTGCATATTTTGTGTTATTTCATGTTGAAATTTATCTGCAGTTTTTTCCCATGTTTGGCATAATGGAACTGTTTTGAGTGAGCACATCATTGTTTTCTATATCATGATTAGGTGGTTCAAAAGCTTATATATATATATTTATAAGCTCATGTTTCTAAAATAGGTTTTCACTAGACTAGAACATAAGATTATAACATTTTTAGACTTTTTTTATTTCCCCCATTAGAGGGAGCCAAATGATAGAAATAAACTCAGTCCACTGAAAAGGCTGCTCATTTGTACATTGGCTTGGGTGTGACTACTCTTCAGAGCAATTCCTGCACTGAAGGTAATCCCTCCCTGTCCAATGAAAATCGGGTACAATGTATTTCGTGAAGCTTTTTAGGGACCCCAATATTAAGCTCAGTATTTTACATATAGAAGTCTCTTTTTTTTTTTTCTTTTACATCCTGAATTTTTTTTAAAGTAAGAGGTATATATTACCTCCTTCTTCTTCGTGTTTTTTTTGGTTTGGTTTTTTTTTTTTTGGAAACAGAGTCTTGCTCTGTGCCCGAGGCTAGAGTGCAATGGCGTCATCGTAGCTCACTGCAACCTCAAATTTCTGGGCTCAGGGAATCCTCCTGCCTCAGCTTCCAGAGTAGCTGGGACTTTAGGCACACACCACCGTGCCCGGCTAAGTTTTTCTATTTTTAGTAGAGATGGGGTCTTGTCCTTGCTCAGGCTGATCTCGAACTCTTGACCTCAAGAGATCTCCCACCTTGGCCTCCCCCTATATTACCTTCTGTTTCAAGGAACTTCTAAGTTCATATGGACATTTGTTGGACATCCACTAAGTCACCAGATTTGGGCATGAGTAAAAAGCATGATTGAAACACTTACAAGAATTATAGAAGATATGAGCATAGATTTCTGCTTTGCTTCAAATAGGACCAGTAGTACTAATTGGAAGAAAAAAAATAATTGTTCTTAACCATTCAGGATTCTAAGTCTTAAGTCAAATTCATCAGAGTTCTTTGAGGGGCAAGAAGTGAATATTGATTTTACTCTCAGATTATCAGGTATGGTTATCTGAAAAGGGGGAAAAATAGGTTTTTGCTGTTTCCTTATCCATGGATACTTGTATTGGGTTAAATGAATCCTAAGTACTGAAACAAAGTTAAATCTTCAGTAAATCATCACATACACATACCCACACAGCAAACAAAACTCTTTCCTTCCAAAAACCAAAATTTTGATCTCCACAATTGTTTAGGCTCAAGTTTTTCAAGTTCCCTATTCATTTATGTTTTCTTGTGGCCATGCTGATATTAGCAACTAACTGATAAAGGAATTAACTTTTCTTATTCCTACCATCATTCGTGTATTAGCGCAACATAATCCCAAGTACTTTCTCAGTTTTCAGTTGTTTAAAAGTCTCCTAAGTTGTATGTCTTAATGAAATAAGAGAAGATTATTTGAAATTTTAGCTTTTCCCAGAATTAGAAAGTGTGGAAATCATGGTTTAGCTAAATCTATTCTCAAAATAACAGATTAAGTGAGTTATGGACCTTACCCAGTAATTTGAACTAAATATCTTTGTTTCTTCCCTATACACTTATAGCTAACTTAGTGCTACATCAGACTGTGGAGCGTATTCATGTGGGCAAAAAATACGGTGATATTCCTCGAGGGATTTTTGTGGTCAGAGGAGAAAATGTGGTCCTACTAGGAGAAATAGTAAGTGAAAACTATTAAGCTGCTATGGATCTTGATATTCATGCTAGTTAGGTTTCTTTTTTTGTCTTTTGGAGAGGGAAATATTTTCCACATTTCACCCAGCTTTTCACAGGCAACCACCAAATTAGCTTAGGAAAGCTATAGTTAGAAATGGGAAGCTACAGAGAATAACTTAACTTTGTTTCAGTGCCTTTTGGCATTTTAAAGATTTTGATCCCATTGGCAGCAAAATGTCTTTGGTTTTAACCTGATATCATAAAAAATACTATCCTACACAAATGTGCTCATTAACTTTTTGTTTAATAGAAAATCGAAAAGGCTTTATATGTTGAAAAAAGTATAATCTGTATATGTTGGAATATTTTGCAGCCATTTAAGCAATTGGTTACAGTAGTTTTTCATGACATAAGGTTAAGGAGTAGTATTTGAGGGAAGGACATAATGCATAGACAGTACAATGTGATGTCCATAATTTTAAAGGGGAATTGGGGAAAGAATGGCAGTAAAAGCCGCCTTTCTATTACCTCGCATGAGAGTGGAGTTCAGTTTCACTTGGGATCCTTAGCTCACGCCAGGGAGAAGGTACCCAGGTGTCTGTGCCAGAAAGATCAGCTGGCAGGTGAAACGTTAAATCAGATCTTCTGAATTGTTGTTGCTGTAGGTCTTTGTATGTGTGCACACACACATACATACATACGAAACTTCTAGGAAGCTATTTTATATATAGAAAACTATTAGAGGCACTCATATTTAAAAGTACCTTATTTAAAACCTTTGACTTGATCCTGCTGCTTCTGATTATTGGGTCTGCCAGGAATATCAAAATCCAAATCCCTTCAAGACTAGTTGAAATTTGGGGTTGAACAAGCAGTTTTCCTGTTCCTTACCAAAAACTTCGGTGTTTGCTTAATTTTTTCTATTTTGTTTTTTTAAAGTTTTCAATAAAGTTTCTCAATACCTAGCCACATGTGAAGTCAGTTTACAAAAGTCTTTGAGTAGAGTGGTTTGGTTTGTATCTGTTTTGAACAGTAAGCCATTTGAGAAAGAGATCATTCTGCCAGGGTCAGGTTGGTTCAGAGGTCTCATGTTAGAAATAGTCAGCTAGAAATGATTAATCAATACTATCTGTACTGCCCAAGTACTGCTGTGAAATGTATGAAATATCTTATTTATAAAATATTTTATTTATTTATTTTTTATTTATTTTTTTTTTTTGAGACAGAGTCTCACTCTGTTGCCCGGGCTAGAGTGAGTGCCGTGGCGTCAGTCTAGCTCACAGCAACCTCAAACTCCTGGGCTTAAGCGATCCTACTGTCTCAGCCTCCCGAGTAGCTGGGACTACAGGCATGTGCCACCATGCCCAGCTAATTTTTTGTATATATATATTTTAGTTGTCCATATAATTTCTTTCTATTTTTAGTAGAGACGGGGTCTCACTCTTGCTCAGGCTGGTCTCGAACTCCTGACCTCGAGCGATCCACCCGCCTCGGCCTCCCAGAGTGCTAGGATTACAGGCGTGAGCCACCTCGCCCGGCCTTATTTATAAAATATTTTTGTGGTTGGTACTTTTGGTTCAGCTTATCATTTCTTGGATGTTTAAGCAGCAGAAATTGTCATCTTCTCGTATTATGCAAAGGTGGAAATAAAGCACCTCGTATCCAAGGATATGTAGGAAATGACTGTAAAGTCTTCATGGTGGGATTGTGGATGATTTTCTTAAAGACTTTTCTGAATTTAATTTTTAAAGAGGCAACATATCAGGGGGAAAGACTAAAGTTAAAATATTTACACATACTCTGCTTCAGTTTTCTAGTAGTGAACAGCAGACAAGGTTTTTAAATGTACCAGTTACATTGGCACAAAGGTGCTTCTACGTGGATGTATATGTATGTGCACAGACAGAAGTGAACATTCGTTTGTTCTTGAAGACTCATTGTTTCCTGGGGTCCCTTTTGTGAGGAAAAGTGCTCTTTTTTTAATACGTTACAGTTTGGATGCTGCAGAAGTTTTAAAGTGGCACCACTACAGAAACATAGTTCAGGAATGCAGACGTCGTTGTGTGAATCAATAGTCAGTTTGAAGAAATTATGTGCCAGCCCCAAGGAGAGTCATACCCAGATTCTATAAACGTTACATTGCTTAAGAAGTTCTTGGATCTGCCTCAAAGAGGATGATGCACCCAGCCTTCAGTAAAAGACCGATGGTTCAGAAGCAGCAGCATCATGACCACATGAATAGCTCAAGGAATAACATACTGAAAAGCCCAAGAGGCAGGACCCTAAGCTAAGAGCACTATCTTTTATTCAGCTGCTACCCAGGGCTGGTGAGGGCAGGTGTGAAGTGAAAATGCATGTTTTGCAGATGCTGTTAACTTTTACCGAGGGCAGGGCTTGCCCATGTAATTTTTGTGGCTTTCATTCTTAACTCTTTGGTGAAAGGCCTCCATCTGATTAATGCCACTGCTTGTGGATTCTGAGGCCATGGCAGTATGTGACAATTATCCGGGCTCGAACATCTGGAGAGTCTGTATGTGTCAGTGCCTTCCCAGACGTTATAATTGAAAGTCACAGAGGAGGATAAGAAAGAGGAGTACTTTATACAGGCTTTCCATGTTACAGAAACACAGAGTCATGCCTGTACACTCATTTCAAGGAGAATAAACTGAATCTATGGATAGTGAGAAAACTTTTTCAGCAAGGTTGTTCCGCATTATGAAATTGGTAATCAAATCTTTATAGTGTTCAAAAATAAAAATAATATTAAGCATATTATGCCATATTAAGTGAAAAAAAATTACAGTCAGTATTTGTATGTGGTATTTTAAGTCAGTATAACCTAGAAAAATTATAAAGATATTCATCAAAATGTTCATCCTCCATGCTGGAATTATGGGTAATTTTAAGATTTTTCCTGTGTCTAAATTTCCTACGATGAGCATGTTATTTTTGCAGTAAGGAAAAAGAAATAACTTTTTATTAAGCAAAAAAAAAAAATTTAATTAAAATGGTAGGGAAATATATTGGGACCAAACCAGTTTAGTAACCTAACTGGTCTGCTGAGGTTTTCTCTGGAAGACTTGCTGCCATAGAGGGGAAAGGAGTCTTGTGTTTTAATGTACCATAGAAATTCCTAAGCCAGGTGTAGTGGTGCACACCTGTAGTCCCAGCTACTCAGGAGACTGAGGCGGGAGGATCCCTTGAACCCAGGAGTTCGAGGCCAGCGTGGGCAACATAGCAAGACCCCATCTCTAAAAGAGTTATTTTTTAAAAACTTACCTTAAGCCATCTTTGCCTCACTAACTTCTCTCTTGTATTCTCTGCAGTTGGGGAGATAGCCATACACAGCCCTAATAATTTTTTTTAAAAGAAAGGTTAATCATTGACTAATGTAAAATTAATTCTAATACAGGATTTTGAATAATGTAAAGCTTTTCCTATTACCACATTCATAGTAAGTAGGTATTAGTGTTGCCAGCCACTTCTCTGAAAAACTTACCTGTCCCTAGAAGAAGGATATTCCAACACAGTCACAATTATGAAAAATAATCTGAGCCTGATACAAGAATCCGTTTGCCTGTAGATCTATAATGTTTTCTATTCCTGATCTTCTGGTGAAGTTTTTCAAACCTGCTTCTCTTGCAGGACTTGGAAAAGGAGAGTGACACACCCCTCCAACAAGTGTCTATTGAAGAAATCCTAGAAGAGCAAAGGGTGGAACAGCAGACCAAGCTGGAAGCAGAGAAGCTGAAAGTTCAGGCTCTTAAGGATCGAGGTCTCTCCATTCCTCGAGCAGATACTCTTGATGAGTACTAAGTCCTTTGTCAGAGGCTGTTGCTCTTGAAGAGCAGGGGCTGTCACTGAATGGAAGTCACATCCTGGTCACCTCACACATTGGACCAGAGACTGTAGAGTTTTGAAAAGTCATTTTTATTTTTAATTCTTTCACATTAACATGAAGAAATCATGTGAGGTTTTTGTTTTTTTAAACAACAAAATCATTGTTTAAAGAAACAGTGGCATGGACTCCTTTCAGACGTCACTGTGGAGCCAGCAACTACTACTGCTTTATATTGTTGTTCTTATCCCAAATAGAGTTTACAGGGGACATTCTTTATTTACTTGTAAATAAAACGTGAATCTCAGAACTGTCATGTTATTTCCCAAGTTTGAGTTGCCGCCGATGAATAGACAATTAAATTTCTGCTCTCAAAGGTATAAGCCGTCCACACGCTGGGGTTTCCCCCATCAGTCACCATTGCGCATAGCTGGCTGCTCCTGAAGGAATATTTTAATACTGATTATCCTGGGGTTCCTCCCCTTTTCCCTTTTCATACTTTTATCTGGTAAGAAATAAAAACGTTCAGGCTTGAGCATGGAGCTTCCAGTTCAGTTCTGCAGCGACTGGTTACAGCAGAAGCCTCGTGTTTGAGAAACAGCATCACTACTGCTCCTGCTTCACCCGCAGCTACTCTAAACTGAGCCCCCACAAGATCCAGGTCTTCTTAAGGTGGCTTGTTCTCTGACTGCTATTAATTTAGTTGGTTTTCTAGTCCCTTGGATTGAGTCTTGAGCCTTTCGTGCTCTGATCATGAAAAAGGAATATAAACGGTGTTTCATTACTGACGGCCCATAGTGATGCCATTTTGTGGTATGATTGTTGAAGAGCGATGATTGCGTGAGAAGCAGAACAGACTGTACTTCAGGAAGGTAGTGGGAGGCCAGGCATGGTGGCTCACACCTGTAATGCCAGCACTTTGGAAGGCTGAGGTGGGAGGATCACTTGAGGCCAGGAGTTTGAGACCAGCCTGGGCAATATAGCAAGACCCCATCTCTAAAGCTGGGTGTGGTGGCTCATGCTTGTAGTCCCAGCTACTTGGGAAGCTGAGGTGGGAGGACTGCTTGAGGCTAGGAGTTCCAGACCAGCCTGGACAACATAGCGAGACCCTGTCTCTAGAAAAAAAATTTAAAAATGAGCCAGCTGTGGTGGCACATGCTTGTAGTTCCGGCTACTCGGGAGCCTGAGCAGGAGGATCGCTTGAGCCCAGAAGGTTACAGTGAGCTATGATCGCACCGCTGCCCTCCAGCCTAGGTGACAGAGAGAGACCCTGTCTCTAAAAACAAAGTGTGGTTTAGCAGACAGTGGACAGAACTAGCAGTTGAGAGAGACAGTGTAAAATTGGCTTATTGGCATGTTAGGCTTGAGTAAGTCCGTCATCCTCTCTGCTTCTCATTTTACCTGTATAATTATTCCAAGTAATTCCTTTTTATAGTCTGGCAAAGATGTCCTTTTCACAAGACATTTTTCTAGTTTGTGTGTGAATTGTTTTACAGTATTAAATAAGTTTAGCATTTTATGAGCTCAGATGTTTTAAAACTGCTCAAAATACCTATAAAGCATTTGACTTCTGAACTATCAGGTTGATTTTACAGTAAGTCATTCAGTGTAATTGTTTCTTCATAAATTACCTAATGTTTTGCCTATAATCTTACCTGCTTAATGGCCAGAATTTGTTAGTGACTACCCACATAAAGGGGGAAAATACCCATCACCAGTTGGAAAACCATCCCTAACTGACTCCAGTAAGGTGCTCTGAGTTCAGCAAGATGACAGCGTGGTTTTCTGAGCGCCACTATTTCAGAACATGCCTCCTACAAGATGAAGATTCACTATAGTTATCTTGTCTTGCCAACATCCATCAAACAATTCCAAATGTAATGAGTTATCAGTTATTCTTACCTTAAAAGGGATTTAATTGCCACAATAAGTCAAGAACACTTAAATCTGTTGAATTTCCAAGCCTCGGCAAGGGCTCCATCATTATGCGTAGTGTGTCGCGTTAGACCTTTACCATACAGGCAGCAGCCAAGAATTAGACCCACAGGCAGAAACTGAGCTGGCCAGGCTGCTTCTGTCCTCAATGCCCCTGCAGCCCGGCGCCATGCCTTGCCCCTAGCGCTGCCCAGCCCAGTCTTTGCAGACACTGAGATCTGGTGCTTTTTTCCCAGACCGCTGTGGTGCTATTATTAGACCTCAGGCTCTATCCCATTTCATACTTTTGTTGTATCTTAAATTGTTTTCTTCCAATTGGGCTTCCCTTGAGACTGCTTTCGAAGGAGAAAAATAAGATCTACCAAAGCCCCTTTTCTGGCCATCTTTATTCTGAAATTGAGTATAGCAGCATCTCTTGCACTCTTCCAACTGTTCTTCCCCCTCTCCACACCTCTTTAGCTCTTGACCTTCTTAGATTGCATGCTCTTAGCTAAGTTTAAACCACAGTATCTCCCCCCTCCCCAACTCTGATAAATTCGCAGCAGGCGGTGGATACTTGGTAGGGCCACCCACGTGTTGTCCATTGTGGAGGCTTCCTGGGGAAGCCATGTCAGGGTGCGGAAGGCTGGAAAGTAGTTTCCCAGGGGGCAGTGCAGCCGGGCCGAAGACCACTGACGCGATGGATGCGGATTGTTCGCAAGCTCTAGTCTCAGATGCTCACATGAGATTCATGGCAGCTCGGCACAGATCAAAAAATGACCTTCAGTGCTGTTGCTTTGGAAACCTAGAGAACTGAGTGGTGTCAGGGCCCACGCAGCCAGTAGCTGGGCCAATGGGAAGAGAGAGGGCTCGCTGGCCCACGGAGGTCAAGGCTGGGAACCCACACTGCCTGGGAATCCATCTCTGAGACCCAGTTTTTTCTGGTTTACTGAGATATAATTTATAAACAGTAAAACTCACCCTTTTTAGTGTGCAGGTCCGTGAGTTTCAACAGCTGCATCTAGTTATGTAACCACCATCACGACCAAGATACGGGACATTTTCGTGGCCCCTGCGCCTTTTGTGTTTAACTTCTTCCTCCTTTCCTGGGCCCTGGATAGCACCAATCTGTTTTCTGTCCCTACAGTTGATGTTGGCAATGAATTCAAAGTTTCCTTAAAATGGCATGTGGGTCAAATGAAATATCTGGAAGGTTAAATTCAGCCCCCCTGCCTTCAGGCGATTACAACAGATCAAAAGCCTTGACTATGTTCTCGGCCAAGATCCTTGGGCAAGGAAATCTGAAGTCTGGTTTACCTGCTTGAAATGGTGGGGAAAGGGGAAAACAAGGGGTCCCAGCAGAACCTGACAGTTGAGTAAGTCACCCATGACCCTAAAATTTGTTGAGAGGTTACTATAAGCCAGCCAGGCACATGCTAGGAGGAGAGACAGCTCTTAGCTCCGTTTTTCAGAGGGAGCCCTGAGATTTTAAAAGGTGAAGCAATAGAACCAAGGGCACAGACTAGGCTGCCCGGTTTTGCATCTTGGTTTCTTCACTTGGCTCCTTGAACTTGGTCAAGTTGCTTAACCCTTCAGTGCCTCAACTTCCTCATCTATAAAATAGGAGTAAAAATACTAGCAGCTTCTTGGGTGGTGGTTGTCAGGACATGTGTGAAGAGCTTAGTGTGGTGCCCGGCACAGGAGTGCTCGTGTCAGCTTTTATAATCTACTGGGATCTACTGGGATCTACTGGGATGCTCCCCACTCTCGATGAATTTATACTTACAATCTCCTTTGTGCAAACAACAATACCTGTGAAATAATGATGACCGACTCAGATTAAGGAATTTAAGTGCTGACTTGCATAACATGTACTTCTAAGGGAGGTAATCTGTGATTACGTCAAGCCCACCGAGGTCGGTTTGCCTTGACTTTGTGCTGCCTGCTAAGAGTGGCCCTTCCGGAGATCTTCATTCCTTTAATGGTAAATAAACGCAGACCCCATAAACAGCCCGGGGTGCACCCTCACCCCCAGGCTGGCCACCCTTAAGAGACGGAAGAGGCTGAGTGAGGTGGCTCCCGCCTGTAATCCTAGCATTTGGGAGGCCAAGTTGGGAGGATCTTTTGAACTCAGGAGTTCGAGACCAGCCTGAGCAAGAGCGAGACCCCGTCTCTACTAAAAATAGAAAGAAATTAGCTGGACAACTAAAAATATATAGAAAAAATTAGCCGGGCATGGTGGTGCATGTCTATAGTCCCAGCTACTCGGGAGGCTGAGGCAGGAGTTTGGCTTGAGCCCAGGAGTTTGAGGTTGCTGTGAGGTATGATGACGCCACGGCACTCCAGTGGGGTGAGGGGGAGTGACAGAGCAAGACTCTGTCTCAAAAAAAAAAAGATGGAAGAAAACCAGTATTTATTGAGAATCTACAAAGCACCAGCCTCTATGCTTCTCAATCATTTATTAAACGTGTAATCAGTGTCTATTAATTATCCAGCACTGTGCCAAGCACTAGAGATTCAAAAACTAACAGGAAAGGGTCCGGATCCTTATGCAGTTGACAGGTCCATGTAAAGTTACATTTTTACTGGTAGATGTACATGTTTACAGAGATGTAAAATAAGGGAGAATTAGCAACAGTCTTATTGGTACCGTGACACACACTTACCAAAAGGGCTGGAAAGAAAAAGTATCGAATGCGAATTACAGAGCAGGGGGAGGAGGGGGCCCACGGGAAGCCTGGCAGAGGAGCCGGGGGCGGGCGTCCCTGCAGGTGCAGAGGGACATTAGCCGTGGCTGGGCGAGGGCATGGGCGCCTGGGGCGGGGCTAAGCTCTGCTGGGGGGGGCCGGAGTCCAGGGTGAGAATTTGGAGGGATAAACTGGGGTCGTGCTAAGAAGTCTGGACTGTGCCTGGTGGGCTTCTGATGCATTGTCACCTCATTTAAACCTTACAACCAACCCGAAAGGGTTACGAAAAGAAAAGAAAGTATCCCTATTTTACAGGCAAGGAAGTTCAGATTAAAAAAGTGAGCTGCCGACAGTCATAATGTTGGCAGTGGGAGCGGGACTGGGGGCTGTTTGAACGCAAAACCTGTGCCTTCCCCGCTCTGGTTCACAGCTGCCCCACACGAGCCCAGGCCAGAAAACCAAGAGGTGGCAGCTGCTGCACCTCCTCTGAGCCGGGGCCACACAAGCTCGAGGTCCCCCTGCCCAGCATCAGCCTCTGCCTCCTGGGAGCCTCCAGGGGAATCTTCCCACGCCCAGCGGGCAGCCCGTGCCACCCGTGGCCACACTGCACAGCCCACATAGCCAAGCAGCCAACTCTGAGCCCTCGGAGCCTTTCTCCTTGCTCCTGCCCACCTGCCCACCTGGAACGCCCCCTCCTCTCTCTCTCTCTCTCCGACACCCACCACAAACCTGGCTGGCTCTAACCACCCTTCCCAGACCCAACTCAAATGCTGCTTCCTCCCAGCAGCCATCCACAGCACTCCTCCCTCCGTCCCCGGTGGAACTAGGTGTTCCTCCCTCGGTGCTTCCCAGACGCCTCATCTGCTCTCTAGCTGTCCCCATGGGGCCACAGGGCTCAAGCCACATGGTCGCAGTTGCAGAGCTTTGCGGAGGACGTTCCGTCAAGGACTGAGTGGATGGATGGATGGATGCACCGAGTCCCCTTTTGTGCCTCAAAGCCCTGCCTTCCTCCCTGGGCCGCCTTCTCCAGCACCCTGTGCCACCACGGCCAGGTCTCTGCGTCTCCTCCCTCCTGGCCTGCTGTGCCTACCTTGTCTCCTGCCTTGGGAGCTCCACCCTCACCAAAAAGCAGAACGAGATACAGAGGAGGCGCCCAGAACTCTCTCCCCACCATACTGCTCAGAGGGACAGTAAGAGTTAACTAACTAGTCACCCAGCCTGGGAAGGATGAGGAAGAGAGGAAGGGAGCCTTGGCCCTGGCTGAGGTCACCCAGCGCCACCCCCTGAGTCACTGGCAGCCTCTGACATCAGCGCAGCTGCAAACCTCAGCCCTCAGCGCTCCCGCCCCACCTCCTCCCCTCCAGATGGCCGTAATTCTCCGCAGGATGGCAAGAGCGGGGCCTTGAACGTTATCTGCATGGCCCGTTCCGCAATAACCCCCCCACTGCCCACCCGCTGCAGTCAGGTGTGCTGGGCACACACGTGCCGAGGGTGCACATGCACGGGGACAAGCGGGCGAGGAACAGGCCAGCCGCCCACCGCGGCTGCCACACTCCCCCAGGAAAGGCAGAAGACCTGGGCCTTCGTCCCCAGATGCCAAGCCTCGCTCGGGAGAGGCCCTGCCGTCCTCCCTGGGGACTCTTCCAGGGTGGGAGGCAGGTTTCCTAGGTCAAAAGACGTCCCTGCACCTTTAGCTGCTTCTCCAGTTGGTCACTCAGTAAAGAAAGAGCGAGAGTCCCCTCCCTGTGTCCCCGCTGGAGCCAAGGGCCGAGGGCAGGATGGGGTTTGAGGGGAGTGGACGCAGAGATAATCATCCCGCAGAGACGAGCAGATGCCGGGGCCGCCGGACAGACCAGGACCCGAGATACGTCCCCCAGTGCTACTGACAGTCAGAGGAACAAGCCACCCCAGAAGGTGTGGGGGTCAAGGAAGCTTCACAGGGGACAGGGCTGCGGTGGGCCTTGGGGAAAGGCCGGTGGCCCCAGGCTCACAGGGCCCCCACCCCGCCTCACTGGGTGGAAACAGGGGGCTCGCCTGCTCCGCACGGGCTCCGGCACCCGGCCTGGCCTTTCATCCTGTCTGGGGGGACAGCCGTGGGGCCTTGCTGCTGCCCCGTGTTCAGCCTTCCCTCTGCCTCCAGGCAGTGGTGACAGGACACGAAGCTGTCCCACACAGGAGGCCAGGCCTGGGTCAGACACAGCTCTAGTGCAATTCTCTCTGTGCTCAATGTTGCAGCCTCAAGGTCACCCTTGAGGGGACCCAAAGATTTCCTCAGAGCCCAGCACACAGGCGTGGAGCTCGTTGCCCCCACTGCACCCGGGTGACAGCAGGTGAGGACTGCAGAGGCGACTCGGCAGCCTCACGTGTCCTCACTTAGCACCACGGGCCCCCGAAGTGCAAAGACTGGGCCGAACACCCAGTATCCTGTTTTGTTTCAATGCAGGATTCCGGGCCTCCGTTCTAGACCTGTGAAATCCGGAGTTGCGAGGGTGAGGGCTAGAACTCGGCACTGTCAACTTGGAGACCCACTGTGTGCCTTCTGCTGAGCTGCGAGACCCACTGTGTGCCTTCTGCTGAGCTGCTGTCCTCCCATTTCTCGGGTCAGCCCCCCGCTCTCCCTTCCTTTCTGCACAACCGCCACCCCCCTCGCCACAAATGGCCAAAGCCTCAGCGTGAGGCAATCGCTCTACCCTTGACCCTTCCTTTGCACAGTGAGTGATGGCTTTTTTATCTCCCGGTGATGAAGCACAGCCTTCAGCTGGGGACATTTAAAACGCAGGACCCAGAGGCGGACCTTGAGGGGCTCAGGAGGGACAAAGAGCCGGCCCTGAGAGCAAGGGTGCAAAGGCGGCGGCAGCAGCAGCCTGGGCACCGCCACATCTGCCGCCAACGATGCTGCTGGCAACATTCAAGCTGTGCGCCGGGAGCTCCTATAGACATGTGCGCAACATGAAGGGTGAGTCCTCCGGGGTGGGAAGCGCCGTGGGTGCTCGCCAGGGACTCTCAAGCAATATGGGTGGGAAAGGTGCTGGGGTCGGGGGTCGGGCCACCCCCGTTCTGATCCCAGTGCGCTTCAGACTGGGGGGGCCTGCAAGTCTCTTCCCCCTGGACCTCAGTTTCCCCACCTGAAGAAGTGGGCTGGACACTAAGATGTCCCTTCAAGATTCTGCAATTTCTAGTCTCCCTGCCAGGGCGCCAATCTTTCTTAACTGTTGCTGACTTTGCCTCCCTTCAGGGCTGGACGAGGCTTGGACGGAGGAGGGTCTCGCCCACAGTGGCGGAGGCAGAGTCAGGCTTGACTCCAACAAGCAGGAGGGGGGAAGAAAAGAAAGGGACGGGGAGGGGAGGGGCAAGACAGCAGGACCAGGGAAAGAGAGAAGCAGGTGAGGCGGGGACGTCTGGTCATCCCTGTGCAGCCAGGAAGAGGCAGGGACCAGTGACAAGAGGCCACTTTTGTAGAGCTGATTAGGACCCAGAGTCATTCGAGTCAATCCCCTGCTACCATTGAAAGGGACACAAACCAACCTAGACAGGCCCTTTCCACTCGTGCTGGGCTGAATTAGCTACGGTTTAGACAGGCCCCGTGCTTGGCAGAGCTGTGGCTGGCAGTGGGGCTGTCCCCACGAAATCGAGGACTCACCCGCACGCTGAGCAGTGGAGGCTGCCGGCATCCACGGACCTCGGGGCTGGGTTTTATTCTCCTTCTGCAGCAGGTTTCCCGGTGGTTTGGACAAAAGGAGAGAAACTCCAGCAGGCTCTGCTGCAGCGGTCTCCAGGCGGGGCCGGGCCCGACCAGCCCAGATGGAAGCCAATTTCTGGGCGCTGGAGGCAGCCTGGTGCAGCGCAACAAGCACCAGGAGTTGGGGACCTGGCTCTGGTTCAGGTCTCTGCTAGGAATCTGTGTTCCTCAGCAAGTCACTGCCATCTCCAAGCCAGCGTCCTCGTCTGTGACAAGCTGAGGGAGTGGACTGGTCTGTAAGGGGCCTTCCAGCTCTAGACAGTGGCTCCTTCCTCCCCTGCAGGGCTGAGGCAGCAAGCTGTGTTGGCCATTGGCCAGGAGCTGAACCGGAGGGCCCTGGGGGGCCCGGGCCCTGGCACCTGGATTACCCAGGTTCGGCGGCGGAGCTCCCTGCTCGGTAAGTGCTCAGGCTTCTGGCTTCTGCCAGTGGCCGGAGGCTCCGGGGTGCAAATGTGCATGTGGCTCTGGCGTCCGCCTGCCCTGCCTCCCTTTGGGGGGATGTTCCCATGCTAGAGTTCCTCGAGGCCAGATCCCCTCCCTGTCACCTTCAGCTGCCGTGTCTAACTGGGCCTGCAGGCTGGGCCCGATGGCTTTGGTCTTGACTCTTCAGAGGAAAGAGCAGATCCAGAGATCAGAGGGACGAGAGCTGGTGGGAGGCTAGGAGACTAGAAAGGACCTGTCTCTCCTCACTGTGTCTCAGGCTCTCGGCTGGAGGAGACTCTCTACAGCGACCAGGAGCTGGCCTACCTGCGGCAGGGGGAGGAGGCCATGCAGACGGCCCTGGGCATCCTCGGTAATCAGGAGGGCTGGAAGAAGGAGACCCAGCAGGTAAGCACAGGTGTGGAGAAGGCTGCGGTTCCTCACCCTCAAGGCCAGCTGGGGTCACTGCTCTTCTCTGAATTCCTGCCTCAGGCAGTAGTCACGGGGCAGCAGGTGGTTTGAACTTGAGAACTCCTTCCCGGGAATATATCCTCGGATACCCTCTTCCGCCGTGAAAGGCATCTTGGAGCCTCCTGCTTGAGAAACACTATGCTGAATCCTTAGCTCCCCTCCCAGTACACTGTGCGCCCACCTAGCAGAGACCGTGCAATGGGGATCCCACGTGCACTAGAGGCGTCGTCACCCTGGGTCAGAATTCCCACGGCGCCGAGTGTGTCGTCTGTGCTGTTCAGCCCACCCCGTGGCTGAGCTCCCAGGCGGGGACTGCGCTCACCCTGCAACAGGGCTGGGCTAAAAGGGGGCCCAGGGCCTTCTGGGGTTCTCTGCTCCTGGGCACTGCCCCTTGCTGGGAGCCAGTGACAAGGCACATGGTAAAGGCCAGTGGCTCTACTGTTGGAGACTTTGGAGGCTTCATCTTCAGCGAAATCTTACGTGTTGTTACCCAAAGTCCAGGCAAAAGCTCTCCTTCCCCAAGTTCTCAGAGTGATGGAGTTAACAGACTACTGGTTTGGGAGTCAAGAAACCTGGGATTTAGGCCGGCACCGCTCTTAGCTAAGAGTCCCGGGGGAAAGCACTCACCCTCCCTGGCCCCACATCCTGCGATGTGAAAGAAGTATTTAACTAAAACAAATCTCTAAGATCTTACCCATCCTTCTGTGGATAATTAAGCTGTGTACATAAGTCCGTGTATAATTAAGCTGACTGTGGACCAGACTTTTCCCACTCTCAGCTATGTCTCTCGGGATCTTTGAGCTTCTTAAGTCGAATGTGGGTTTTTCCAGTTGGACCTAACCATGCCACCAACACTCGCCACCAAGAAAAAAGATCTGAGGGCAGCAAGTCATGTCCCCCAGGCTTCAGCAGCTGCACAAGGCCGTGGCAGCAGTGACTGGCGACTCGATCAGAGTCCAAGCGTCCTCACGCTCGGCTCGGAGTTCCTTTCACTGTCCGCTCCCCACTGTCCCCCCCGCCAACACCCCTTGGCCGCTGTTGTCTGAGATTCCTAGGCTGAGAGTATTTTCCTCTAACCTTTACCCTGGGGCTCCTTTCTCTCCCTGCCAGGCGAATGGGGACAAAGTGCTGAGCAAAGTGGTCCCCGACGTGGGCAAGGTGTTCCGGTTGGAGGTGGTGGTGGACCAGCCCGTGGAGAGGCTCTATGAGGAGCTTGTGGAACGCATGGAGGTGATGGGAGAGTGGAACCCGAATGTCAAGGAGATCAAGGTGAGCAAAGGCCAGGTGTGGGCGGCAGGGACCCAGGAGAGCCCGGTCTGAGTGTCGGGCCACGGGGGCCCCCCAGCTGTGGGTGGTGCTTAGCCCCCAGACTGGCTGAGCAGTGACTCTGGTCCCCTGTGGCCCGGCAGGTCCTGCAGAAGATTGGCAAAGACACCGTCATCACCCACGAGCTGGCTGCAGAAGCAGCAGGAAATCTGGTGGGGCCGCGCGACTTTGTGAGCCTGCGCTGTGCCAAGCGCCGCGGCTCCACCTGCGTGCTGGTCGGCATGGCCACACAGTTCGGGAAGATGCCTGAGCAGAAAGGCGTCATCAGGTAGGACAGGCAGCAGGCTCAACACTCCCCTCTTCCAACACAGGTACGTTAACCGCGGGCACTCCCGCACGAAGCTCTGAACCCCTGGCTCCAAGAAACTGCCCCTTGGTTCCTACCCTGGGCTTCCTTTTACAAAAGAACATTCTCAATTACAAAGGAGGGGAGGAGGACAAGATTGGTCCTACTTGAACGGCCAGTTTGTCTTGACCCTCCCAAAGTTTAAGAACCTTAGTCATTTGCTGAAGCAAGGGGCAGGGCGGACAGCTTCAGCTGGTATGCTCGGTCATCTACACCACCTGGAACCCTGCGGCTCCCTGAGTTCCCCAGGGCCCTGTGATCCAGCAGCAGGAGGGCACACCAGGCCTCCAGGTCCCACTCCAGCTACAGCCATGTTTGTTCGGACGCACTGGTAGCCAAGCCGCCTGTTAATACCCTTGGCAGAGGGCACGTCCCTGATGAGATTTAGAAAAAAGATAAAGTGCTCTAGAAATGTGGCTAGTTTAACGAGCCAGCATAAGAGAGAACTTGAATTGTCCTGACGTGACTTCTCTTCATTTGCCAGAGCTGAGCTCGGCCCCACCTGCATGGTGCTCCGTCCCCTGGCTGGAAGTCCCTCAAAGACCAAACTCACCTGGCTGCTCAA
Source organism: Eulemur rufifrons (assembly GCF_041146395.1). Taxonomy (NCBI): domain Eukaryota; kingdom Metazoa; phylum Chordata; class Mammalia; order Primates; family Lemuridae; genus Eulemur; species Eulemur rufifrons. The sequence goes on along the minus strand of NC_090994.1, from coordinate 22,314,044 downwards.
CATTGACCTCAAGGTGCGAGGCATGGGGGTGGCTGGTGGAGGCAGTGAGGACACAGGCTCTTTGCCTCCCACAGGGGACAGAATCACAGGCGGTTGGGCAGGGAAGGGACTTGAGTGATGGCCTCACTGCTATTCCATCATCTCAAAAGCCTGCACGAGCTCCCTCTGAGCTCGCACACTGAAGTTCAACTCTGTAGGTATCGGTTTAGAAAGAAGGAAATTCAGGCCCAGAGAGCTTAAATGGGAGAAAGGTGATGTAATTTGCTTAGGGTCACTCAGCTGAAGATAGGACTGAAATTTGTCTTAACAGCAAATCTTGGCCGGGCGCGGTGGCTCACGCCTGTAATCCTAGCACTCTGGGAGGCCGAGGTGGGCGGATCGTTTGAGCTCAGGAGTTCGAGACCAGCCTGAGCAAGAGCGAGACCCCATCTCTACTAAAAATAGAAAGAAATTATATGGACAGCTAAAAATATATATATAGAAAAAATTAGCCGGGCATGGTGGTGCATGCCTGTAGTCCCAGCTACTCGGGAGGCTGAGACAGGAGGATCGCTTGAGCTCAGGAGTTTGAGGTTGCTGTGAGCTAGGCTAACGCCACGGCACTCACTCTAGCCTGGGCAACAGAGTGAGACTCTGTCTCAAAAAAAAAAAAAAAAAAAAAAAACAAAACAAAACAGCAAATCTTGTGCTTGATGCTGTCCTGACACCAGGGCAGCAGTGGAGTCCCCCGGCCCTTGACCCTAGTCAACTCTAAGGTTGCATCTATAAACAGAGCTAAAGACCAAGCCCCAGGCAACCTAAGTTTGTGATAGGGTGGCAAAGGTGTCTAGGGTACATCACCCCCAGATGGTCAAATTCAATCTTCTATTGCAGGGGTGGCTGCCAAAGACTATCATCAACCAGGTCCTCTCACAGACCCAGGTGGATTTTGCCAACCACCTGCGCAAGCACCTGGAGTCCAGCCCTGCCTCTGCAGCCAGGTGTTGAAGCCCAGCCTGCTGTTTCCACTGTGCCCAGCTGCGTTGGTTTGCGTGCGCATTAGGACAATCCCTGCGGAAGCCTGCACATTGTCTGCGATCGCCATCTGGCGACAGCGGATGGGGTGGGTGGAGCATGATACTAGGACTGACTCAGACTGGTAAAGGTTTTAGTACCAAGAAAATAAGGATGAGGCTCTTAGAAAAAGAGGTAACTTCATTCACAGATTAGCTGTTCAGGAGCCTTAGAAGGTTAAGTCTCCTAAAATATTTGTACAACTTTTTTCTCGGCCCTTACATGTCCACCTAAACCTCTTAAGCATGCTAGTGGCTGATAGTGGCTGCGGAGGATGTTAACTGCAGGGAGCGGGAAGCCTTGTTTTACGGGCTCAAGAACGCAGCGGTGTGTGGACAAAGCGGAGTCTTGCAAAGGTGGCTCCAGAAACCCGATACTCCTCCACCAAGGAGCTACAGAGCTACACCAAAGAACAGGCACCTGCCCACAGCAGGCACCTTCCAGAAATACAGCCCAAGTTTTCTCTATGGAAAACCACAAAACTAATTGTTAGACTGGTTTGTCTACTTCTTCCCTAAGCACCAGTCAGAATAAAGAGTCATAATTAACACAAAAACATTAGTCTGGACCTGTTTTAAAATTCTACACTTAGATTACAACTTTATACTAGAGTAGTCCCAGTTTTGGTTTTGTTTTTTTTCAAGATAGACACTCACTCTGTTGCCCCAGGTAGAGTGCAGTGGCTGTCACTGTAGCTCACTGCAACCTCAAACTCCTGGGCTCAAGCGATCCTCCTGCCTCAGCCTCCCGAGTAGCTGGGACTGACTATAGGCGCATGCAACCACACCTGGCTAAGTTTTCTATTTTTAGCAGAGAGGGGGTCTCGCTCTTGCTCAGGCTGGTCTCCTGGGCTCAAGCGATCCTAGCATCTTGGCCTCCTAGAGTGCTAGGATTATAGGCGTGAACCACCGTACCCGGCCAAGGACAAAGCTTTTAATTAAACTAAATCCTCTAGCTCATTAAAAGAAACTACTAGAGATTTATGTCACTTAATTATTTAGAATCTGTTACCAGAATTCTTCATAAAAATTCTTAATTTCCATGATAAGCACAAACTCAAGTCAGTTCTTAAAGAATTCTATAACCAATAGCTGATTAATGGGCCAGGAATATTAAATTATAACTGATAATTTTTGTTTGCCTAATTAAAAGGAAGGATGGTACCAAATGCGAGAATGAATATTACTAAGATAAATTTAACATTTCTATTATTTATGATGCCAATTAGTAGTAGAATATCACAGCTGTCACCTGGGCTTGGGGTTGCCAACTCCCGTGCTTAAATAGGTTAAAATTTTACTATTTTTGGAGAAGTGGCTGGAAGAAGGGGTAATATGGTGATAGCAAATTCCTTTTCCCAGGATTCAGAGAACTTATGCTCTACAATATAAATTGGGATGGGATTACTTTGCTAAAATATGTTAAGTAGGATGAAAAAAAATCTCCATTACTACCCAAATCTTTTCCATTCTAATTTTCATAGCGTTGATGATTTACATCATTTGGAAACAGAGCTCTATCTAGCTTACTAAGCAAAATAGCAGTAGTAGGAATGCTGGTATTTATTGAAGTATTAAAATTGTGCAACTGATAGAGATATTTATTATAATTTATTCTGATTGTTTCTTAGAGTAGTCTATTTTTGTCATGGATAAAACTGTTCATCCAGGAGCCTCAAAGTTGAGAGGGGACAGTTGTAGAGAAGTATTTCTAGAACAGAATTACCCTCCACTACCAGCTAAGAGAAAATGGTTACTTATTTAAAGATATGTTAAAGCAACATATACTCTAGTTTTAAGAGAACAGGCTGATGGTGAAGAAATGGGCTTTCGACAAACGCCCGTTTACTGGATTGTGATTTACCTCCTTTAAACTACGTAACTGTGTCTTTGTGGTCTCCGTGGAGTTATTTTCCCACTTGTTTAATTTTACATTGGAATAAAGCAAGTTGTCACTGATGATCTGATTACAGAAACTATTTTATATAGGACTACATGAAAAATAAGTATTCTCTGAGCCCTTCAAATGAACCTTATTGAAACACACGCTTTTGGATATGAACTTTAAGCAAAAACAGCGTTATTTCTGTAAACTCTGATTGTGAGAACCAAATATGCACAAAAACTTAACTTTACAATTTAGATGGAGAGCAGGTGTACGTACAACTTTTGTACGGTAATTTATATGACACAGGATTTACCTCCAACTTCTTCTCAATAACCCCACCCTCATTTTCTTGGAGTCCCTCAAACTCTGATGAACTAGAAGCTGCATAACCAGGTCTGCCCTTGACCAGCCCATGAACTAACAGGTGTCTAGACCTGAGACTCTGGCCTACAATCAGTACTGATTGTTAGGTTTCCTGTTAAGAGATATGGAATGGCCAAATCAAAGAGTCTGGGTGACTCATTCAGTGACAAATATATTAGTGCTACTGTGCTAAGATACCAATATTCTCTTGAAATTTGGGAACTTTCTTAAACAGAAAAATGACAATAAGATAGTCTTAGGAGCCACAGGTATAACATATGGTGATTCTGTGGCAACATATCACCTCCTGAAACCACTCCACCTGTTAATCTGGGTGGAGAGTGCCATGCAGGAGAGGCTCGGGGCAATGCTGGGAGGACTGCATTGGTCACGAGACTGATGAATTTAAAAAGAGAGACAGGAAAGATACCAATGAATACCAAGAGAAGTTTCATTCTTATATTCCAGTTTTTTTTTTCTCTTTTTTTTGAGACAAGGTCTCACTATATCACACTGGCTTGAGTGCAATAGCATCACCATAACTCACTGCAACCTCAAACTCCTGGGCTTAAGCGATCCTCCTCCTTCAGCCTCCCAAGTAGCTGGGACTATAGGCGAGCACCGCTGTGCCCAGCTAATTTTTGTATTTTTTGTAGAAGTGGAGTCTCACTCTTGCTCAGGCTGGTCTCAAACTCCTGACCTCAAGTGACACTCTCCTCTTGGCCTCCCAAAGTGCTGGGATAACAGGCGTGAGCCACTGCACCCAGCCCCAGTTTTTAATATTCTAAAAACTGCCTTTAATTGTCAGCTATTGCAGAGGAAGCTAAGCAAGGCAGGAAAACCACTGGCACATATCACCACTCATGCTCAAAGACAAGAGCTGGAAGGACACCATAAACATCACCTCCTTGAGGTGCCAGTTTTCACAGAGTAAACGGGGTGGCTGATTTGGCTGGCGAGAGTGAGAGCAAGAGAGAGGGGAGTGGCTGAGACACAAGACAGAAACCTGTCTCTTCCTTTCCATGCTGGCTCCCCTTCCTCACACTGCCCACGTTTCTGACACCGTCACCAAGAGGAACCCATCCTGAAGGGAGCCCACGTTGCCACAGAAACTCCAAAACAAGTTTTATTTTGGAAGAGTTTCTCATTTTGTTAAAGCTGCAAGCAAGTTCTTTCACAATTACAGTTCTAGAGATCTAGTAGTTTCCGAGATCCCAGTGATCAAAAAGTGTATTTCAAAATTAATAACAAAGCCAAACCCACCCCAAAAGGAAACAGCTCTTAGATTGGTTTGGAATGTACAGTGACTGATTTCAGCTGTTCTCAGACATAGGCCCAGCACTTCCTTGGAGAACAGGTAAGATGGAGTCAATGCCTGCAGAAGGAAATGTCTGTAAATAAGTTAGTCATCTGGACAAGACTATTCCCTCCTTAGAAAATGCAGTAAGGTAACAAGACCTAGCTGGCAGGGTGTGTGGTACAGCACCAATTCCACAGGGAGCGCACGGGAGCCTGGGGTCAGCAGCTGCTGGCGTATGGCACACAGAGTAAGAGCGGTGGCTGGAGTGGGGGGACAAGGCCGAAGGGCAGCGGGCCTCCCAGGCCCGCCCAGCCCTCTGACTTGCTGACAGGAGAGGCTGTGCTCTGCAGCATCTTTGGAAGAACATTTGAGACGGTTCGATAATAACAACAAAAACCCCAGTATTCCTCCCCAGAAAGTCTGTGTCTGGAAACAAGGCAGGACCTGGTCAGGGTTCCCACGGGGGACCGCGCCTGCCAGGACCCGGTCAGGGTTCCCACGGGGGACCGCGCCTGCCAGGACCTGGTCAGGGTTCCCACGGGGGACTGCGCCTGCCATCCACTTCCGTCTCCACGTGATACAGGACGTCGGCCAGGGTGTGCTCCACCACTGCGCCCCAGCCCATGTCGCTCATCTGCGGGAGGAACGAGAGGCGGACACGGTGACTAGGGGCAGCCGCAAGAAACAAAGACGCTGAGGAAATTTTAACGTTACTCACGGGGCGGTAAGTGAGGTCCTTTGGAGGATGCTTGAAGCATGGTCCAAAGTTAATGGAAACCTGGAGTAAATTCAATTTAAACAGACATGAAGAGAAATGTTAGAAAATATTAAAAAAAGAAATGTGACACGAGAAACTTTTCACTTTAAATGTAGCTATAATACTCGCAGTATAACTGAGACAAATAAGATACATATTAATATTACTAAAAGTGGTCAACATCCTGATGTCCATCAAGAATTAGGTAAATAAAATAGACCTGAGTTGATTTCTGTTTACACCCTAAACATTTCCTTACTTTACCTTCTTCAGTGGTAGCTACTGACAGACTAAAAATACATGGAAACCTCAATTCATTAACCTTTTTAAGTGTGTTTGTAAGTTTGGTTTTTTTTAAAAAACAAACAGGCCCTAGGCCAAGCGCAGTGGCTCATGCCTGTAATCCTAACACTCTGAGAGGCCAAGGTGAGAAAACAGCTTGAGTTCAGGAGTTCAAGACCAGCCCGAGCAAGAGCAAGATCCCTGTCTTTACACACACACAAAAATGAAAAAATGAACCAGGCGTGGTGGCATGCACCTATAGTCGCAGCGACTCGGGAGGCTGAGGCAGGAGGATTGCTTGAGCCCAGGAGTTTGAGGTGCAGTGAGCTACACTGATGCCCCTGCACTCTAGCAGGGGCAACAGAGCAAGACTTTGTCTCAAACAAACAAACAAAAGACCAAGAAAAACCCACACAAAACAGGCCCCAATGACAGTCCCCTTCTTATGCTGGCTCACATTTTACAAAAAGGAAATCAACATAAGCAAAGCTACTAATAGTGGTGGTTATCATGACGTAACAGCAAGTTGACTTATGCCCGTATACACTTTACATCCTTCCACTCAACAGCAACACCACACAGTGCATTCAAAGGAACAGTGTAGCGCACGCTAACTGCATGACCTTTATCTGTGCAAGCAAATACTTCCTAAAACCCCCAAGTGTTTCTTTCTTTTTTTTTTTTTTGAGACAGAGTCTCACTCTGTTGCCCAGGCTAGAGTGAGTGCCGTGGCGTCAGCCTAGCTCACAGCAACCTCAAACTCCTGAGCTCAAGCGATCCTCCTGTCTCAGCCTCCCGAGTAGCTGGGACTACAGGCATGCGCCACCATGCCCGGCTAATTTTTTCTATATATATTTTTAGCTGTCCATATAATTTCTTTCTATTTTTAGTAGAGGTGGGGTCTCGCTCTTGCTCAGGCTGGTCTCGAACTCCTGAGCTCAAACGATCCGCCCACCTCGGCCTCCCAGAGTGCTAGGATTACAGGCGTGAGCCACCACGCCCGGCCCAAGTGTTTCTGAACCAAACAGTAATAGTAGCAACACGTGCCCATGGCACTCTTAGGCTGTTCAGATTTCTTTCTAGAACTCAATCGTCTGCTTTTTCACCATCTATTCACCTCCTTCCCTCAAGTTCTGTTCACAGGATGAACACAAGATACGCACCGTGCAACTCTTGTACAGCGAGATGGCTGGAAAGTAAACCCCCTCGAAAATATCTTTGTAAGCCACGCCTTGATTGACACCATTTTTATAAAATATTATCTGAAACAAAAACCAGGACTTTACTTCAGAATTTATCAAAAGAACAAAGAACTCACTCGGAAAACACTTTAGAAGTGCTGCTACCAGACCAGTATTCTAAGAATAGTATTAATTATATAGCTTGTATAATACAGAATTATATAGCCTTAACAATATCTTAAATTTATGTAATACTTTAGATTTTTCCAAACATGTTTACATGCACTATTCCAATTGGATCTTGGATTTCTTATTTGCTTTCTGAATTCCTATGCTACATATACCAAACAGTTCTACATTCTTTTACTCATTATATTGTATTAATATTTAGGCCGGGCGCGGTGGCTCACGCCTATAATCCTAGCACTCTGGGAGGCCGAGGTGGGTGGATCGCTCGAGGAGAGGAGTTCGAGACCAGCCTGAGCAATGAGCGTCTGAGACCCCGTCTCTACTAAAAATAGAAAGAAATTATCTGGCCAACTAAAATATATATATATAGAAAAAAAAAAAATTAGCCGGGCATGGTGACGCATGCCTGTAGTCCCAGTTAGTCGGGAGGTTGAGGCAGCAGGATCGCTTGAGCCCAGGAGTTTGAGGTTGCTGTGAGCTAGGCTGATGCCACAGCACTCACTCTAGCCCGGGCAACAGAGTGAGACTCTGTCTCAAAAAAAAAAAAATTTTTTTTTTTATAAAAAGTAAGCTGGCCATCCATGGACTCCTTGGAACTCGACCTGCTTGAGCTTATTTATTTATTGATCATTTTCTCTTGCACCAGTTCTTCTGCTTTCTACTTTAAGGTTCTGTTAGAATTTTCTGTCCCAGTCCCCGATTCCTCATTTTCTCTGTCCTTTCTCTCCCATAATCATCCTGAATATTCTGCTCACACTATATATCTGGTTGTCAGGAGAGGCTCCTCTCTCTTCTCAGGAAGAGCAATCTCCTCCCTGGCTCTATTTTCTGGCTCTATCATCCTTTGATCTATGAACTGTTTCCCTTTACTCGCCCCACCCCCTCCTCAGAAACAACCAGAACTCTAGTTTTTTTCTCCTACATTCCCCTCTATTCCTGTTCCAGGGGGCTTCACAGCATTTTTATGGAAAAATATTGCTAGCTCAGAACTTTCTTCCTCCCTACCCCTTTTCGCTTTTATTTTTGGCCCCTGTGGCTGGCCCAGATGAGCCAGCCCTTCTGTCACTGTGTACTGTCCTTGGACAGGCGTGTTCCCAACAGCCCTGGGGAAGGAAGCAGGGAAAGTTCTGGAGGACACTGAGTGGGCCAGACCAGCTCCAGCGTCTCCAGCCACACCACATCTCCTCTCTCAGTCCGGTGTGCCTCCCTCTGTCCTTGATACCCGCTCTGACACGGGATAAAGACGTCTGACTTGTGCATCTCCTTGTCGGGCCCCTGTCCTCCTGCCCGTGGGTCCACAGAGCCAGCACAGGAGCCGCAGGCAGGACAGCGAGCCGCATCTCCTGCCGGCTGGCGGCTGTGTTACCAGAAAATTCCTTCCCCCCCAACCGCATTTTCCTCAATTTTATGATTAACCTGTGGGTCCTAGTCTTTAAGGCCTTATAAATTCTGATGTGTTTAAGACCATGACTCACCTCACTATGGGGAGTCTGCTTTAGGCTCTTCTCTGCTTTATCCACGAAGTCTTTTTCCTCAAAGTACAAGTAACTCTTGAACTTTATCAAAGCCTTGAAAACCAAGAAAGGAAAAAAAAAAAACCGAACAGGCACATGAAATATCAGCTACATCATGATGGGGGGGGAAAAAAAGCCAGACTCATACAAACAGCGCTGAGCCCTTGGGCTCTACAACAGAAATCAAAACTCTGTGATTTAGTTTTGCTAGATTTTGAACTACTATGTGCTTCTTTAAAAATACCAGATGGCACTGCTTGTTAAACATTTTCAAAAAAAGGCTCTTAGTAAAAAAATTTGTCAGGAAATATATACATATAAACACATACACAGGCTCAACACAACAAAAATACCCATGAAAGTGGCTAAATTAATGCATACATTTCCCAATAATCTCAGTAAAAGAAATGACAAGTTTACTGAGCCGAAAATCCCTTTTTCTATAAAAACACTTTGAGGGCCACGTTGTTTCTCCCACAGGTGGTTTCTGGGCCACCTATTCTCGATGGTTCCCAAGAGTCTATTTAACTATTTACTCCCAGATAAAAATATGATATTAGTTTTTAGAATTTTAATTTCTTAGCACATACATGTATTAAGCATGGTAAAAAAAATTTACAAGATACACAAACATAAAAGTTAGAGTCTCTCCCTCTCTCTGTCCCTCATCCCCAGCTTCCCCTGCAAAAAGCAAGCTCTGTTCCAGTGTCCTGGTATCCTTCCAGAGACTCAGACATATAGTATCTTCAAACTTAAAAAAAAAAAAATACATAAAAGATATACACCGGGCCGGGCGCGGTGGCTCACGCCTGTAATCCTAGCACTCTGGGAGGCCGAGGTGGGTGGATCGCTCAAGGTCAGGAGTTCGAGACCAGCCTGAGCAAGAGCGAGACCCCGTCTCTACTAAAAATAGAAAGAAATTATCTGGCCAATTAAAATATATATATAAAAAAAAAATTAGCCGGGCATGGTGGCGCATGCCTGTAGTCCCAGCTACTCGGGAGGCTGAGGCAGGAGGATTGCTTGAGCCCAGGAGTTTGAGGTTGCTGTGAGCTAGGCTGATGCCACGGCACTCACTCTAGCCCGGGCAACAAAGCGACACTCTGTCTCAAAAAAAAAAAAAAAAGATATACACCAGATAAACATACAAAGAAACAAGCAAAAAAAGTCATATTAAGTGGTGACATACCATAAATTTTGTTTTATATCTTGAGGTTTTCACTCAACAATATTACATTAGAGATCATTTTATATCAATATATATGGAGCTTTTAGACAGATCCATAGTATTCTGTTGCATGGACACATTACTAACAAATTGTGCATTTAAATTAAAAACAGGCCGGGTGCGGTGGCTCACGCCCATAATCCTAGCACTCTGGGAGGCTGAGGCAGGAGGATCGTTTGAACTCAAGAGTTCGAGACCAGCCTCAGCAAGAGCGAGATCCCGTCTCTACTAAAAATAGAAAGAAATTAGCTGGACAACTAAAAACATATAGAAGAAATTAGCCAGGCATGGTGGTACATGCCTGTAGTCCCAGCTACTTGGGAGGCTGAGGCAGAAGGATCGCTTGAGCCCAGGAGTTTGAGGTTGCTGTGAGCTAGGCTGACGCCACAGCACTCTAGCCCAGGCAACAGAGGGAGACTCTGTCTCTAATTAATTAATTAATTAAAAACAAATTTGTATAATATAAATGAAAAAATAAATAATTAAGAAAATTCCTATAGTACCCTTTGAGGCAACTGCAGACCTCCATGCTCTGTAAAACCAGACATTAGTGTGCTATATACTTAGGAGTTCTAGATGGCAAGATGCGAGATGAGAGCCCATAGTGTGATACAATCAATGCAAATGAGATCTTAGCCAGGCTGCTTATCAGAACTTAAAGGACTTCTACCCAATTTAAAGACTTATTTTGAAGCTACTATAATCAAGATAGTGGCACAAAAGACAACAACTGGAATACAAAGCTCAGAAGCAAACCTCTACTTATATGGTCATTTGATTTTCACTGTAAATATCAAAGAAATCCAGTGGAAAAAAGGGAGAATTTAACAAATGGTGCTAGCATAACTGGGTAACCATATTTAAAAAAAAATTAACCTTGACCTCCGTATCATACACAAAAATTTAAGGTGGACCAGAGACCTAAATGTAAAAGCTAAAACCGTAATGTTTTCAAAGGAAAACATGGGGGAATACCTTCATGACTTAGGTATAGTCAAAGATTTTTAATCCACAGAAAACAGTAACTACAAAAGAAAAATTTAATAAATTAGATTTCCCAAGAATTAATACTACGGTTCATCAGAAGACAACATTAAGAAGTAAACAGCCCATCTGCCCTGTTTTCAGGCCAGTCTGGCTTGGTCTTCCCCAGTAAGGAAATGGCCTGGGAGCCCGGGCTGATGAGCAGGGTCGCAGGGTAAACCGGAGCAGTTCTGTGCGAGGCAGGGAGGCCACGACGGCACCTGGAAGTAACTGGCTGTCTGGGGAAAGCGTCATGTAGGGGACGGCCTACTAGAGCCTGTTTGTACTGCTATTTATTTTCGTGAAGAGGCAAATCATGCACTTTGCAATGAAATATTGAAGGGGATCTCATGTCCCTGTGGGATACAAGGCCCCCAAGGACTCGAAAGAGATGGCTATCTGACTATCCAGGCTTCAGGATATCGAGGATGAACCCCAGCCCCTTGCAGATGACGATGCCAGACTGCTCCAGCTGGAAACCCAGAGAAGTCAAAATTGCTACAACTATCTATACAGGATGAAAGCTCTGGATGCCATTTGTGACTCTGAGGTCCCATTTCTCGATGAAGGCCAGCATCCCCATTCCTTAATGGGCAAGAATTTCCACTTCTACCTGCTGGATCTGTGAAACACTAGTAGCCCTTTCAAGGTTGTATACAAGGCCCTCATGACACCCCCCCCCTCCACCGCTGGATGGCTGTAAGACAGCTGGCTATGGGACAGGCAGGATCTTTGGCTAAAATGAGTGAGTACCTGTGCTGTCGGGAGGCTCCGAGGGAGCTGGCCATTGTGATCAAATCACGAACGAGGAGCTCCTGGCGACAACACCAGTCAGTAGCCAAAGACCTAAGTCAGTGCCCTGAAGTCTCGCCAACAACCACCCAGGTGCCATACCTCCCTCTCCAGTCAGAGAGTCAGTGTGCTAACCACTTCCTCGATTTGAGGAGCTGTAAGGACAACTCCAACACACCCCCGGATGGAGTGGAAGGACTGTCACTAGGACTGTCACTGTAGGCTGAGACAGATGGCTGCAAGGCGCAAGACAGGCTGCTGGCTGGGCAGCCCCAGGACTTCCGCTCAGCAGGCCCAGACTGTATCACCCAAAGATCCTGCTGTGTTCTTAGAGCTCATGCCTAGAGGGTCATTCCCCAGCCTTATCTTAGGGGCATTTTTAGAGCAACAGCTAAGACTTTATTTTCCCCCAGTAGCATATTTTCCTGGATTTGAATTCAGATGTTAATCTTAATGTTCCTGTCGATGCCTCCTTAAAAATCTTGGCTTTGGCCATTGTTGACTTGCCCTATTCCAGACTATATAATCCCCCCATAGGTGAGAGCTGGAGTGAAGTATCTTCTGTATCTACCCCTTTGTGCATAGCGGTATGGGAACTGTTTGGGTTTAGGACATCTCAGAGTTGACTGGTGGACACGGCAGACGGGAACTGGCGGGGAGGCTGGGTGAGGAAGTGGGCAGTGTGTGGAACAGCTTACCCTGGGGCTCCACCTGAAACATTATCACAGCTGTTCCTGACCGGCCAGGATCTGCCCTTGCATTTTCATTCCATACTCTGCCATGCAGAAATTGAATACAAGACAATGTTCTGACACTTGGCATAATCAATGTCAGGCTATGAGACAGTAGGAAGAAATGATTTCCCCTAACAATACACTGGTCTGACTTTAACCCAATTAACAAATAGGCAAATATTTGAAGAGAAACTTCCCAAAAGATAGATGAATGGCCAATAAGCTCATGACAAAAATGCTCAATATCATTAGTCAAAGAAATGCTACTTTAACCCACAATGAGATACTACTACGTAGCCATCAGAAAGGCTAAAATTAAGTTGACAGACAATAATAAATGTTAGCAACTAAAACTCTCATATATTGTTGGTGGGAGTGTAGTCTGGTAATTTCTTATAAAACTAAATATTTAACTACCCTATATCCCCAAAATTCCATTTTATGTACTGACCCAAGAGAAATAAAAACATGTTTACAAAAGACTTACATAGGAATGTTCCATATCACCTTATTCATAACAGCCCCAAACCCAGAACAGCCCAAGTGTCCATTCACAGGAAAATGGATAACATACTGTGGTACATTCATACAATGGAGTATTACTCTGTGGCGAAAAGAAACTACAGATATATGCAGCAAAAGGGATGAGAATCTCAAAAGCATTATGCCGAATAACAAAAGCCAGAGACAAAAGACTACATACTTTCGTGATTCCATTTATAGTAAGTTCAAAAGCAGGTAAAAACTAAAATACGGTGGGAAAAAATTTAAAACAGTGATTTGCCTCTATAGGGCGGGGGGTGGGGACTGACTGGCCAGGGGCTGGAGGAGCCATCGTCAGGTGATGGTAAGAGTCTGTATCTCAGCCGTGTCGGTCAAACGCAAAACTCAGTGAACGTACCCTCAATGTGTATATTTCATTCTGTAAAATTTTATAACAAAGAAAAAACTAAAGAAGGTTGAACTCTAGCTAATGATGTGTACCCAGAAGTACTCTGGGAGGAGTGCACTGATGTCTACCATTTCCTCTGTAGTACATTAAAAAAAAAAGAAGAAAAGAAAAGAAAACTGAAGAATGAATGAAAGACATGTTAATGTTAGAATCTAGGCGATGAGTATTCAGCTCTTAAATCCTTTCAACCTTGTTACATCCGAAAATTTTTGTAATCAATTGTCAGGGAGACATGTGAACTGGGGTCAGCATCACAAGAGAACACACAGGCCGCAGCAGGCACTGGCTGCCCCAGGTTGGGGGAGGGGGGAAGGACAAACTTACCTTATCTTTGTAAGTATCAGGCAACGACTTGGCGGTCTCTGTGTCTTCAGGAAGGTTAATGTAAAACCCCAGGACGTCTCCCTGTCCATAGCCAGAAGAGTAGTGTTTGCCAATGGACTGGTGGAACTTGGTTCCCTTTTTGCTCCGCCAAGAATAGCTAAACTTATCATAACCTAAGGGAGCTTGAAGGTTACCTGTCCCAACAAAAAGATACATAGGAAGTCACGATTGCAAGCCAATTCTGCCTTGCTGAAGGAAAAATATTTTCCTTCTTTTTATTTTGTATTTTTTGTCAATCTTGTGAAGACGCTTACAAACTGTTTCTCACAAGCAAAGAATTGCAAAAATATTCCAGGAATGGCAAACCAGCTAAACCCTCAGGAACTGAATTTTGTGCCCACAATCTGATAAACCTGACAGTCTTGAAGCCTTAGCCAGATGGATTATACCTCCCTACGTGCTGTGATGTCCCTGTTATGGCCCCAGCTTACCTAAGGGCTGGGACCAACCGAGTCTGGAAGCAGTGTCTGGCGGCATTTCATCCACAGTGATTTCAAAGTACCAGGCACCTTTCCGTACCCCATGAGAGGCCCGCACCATAGAGTAACCTTTCTCTCCAACCACAGTCAGCCGGTCATCGGAGATCTTTAACTGGGGAGCTGCAGTGATGGACATTAAAACCGAGGCCTACAATTACTGAGATTCTTGGAGACAACTGCCACAAAAACACAGGGCCCTTACACTTCAGTAAAACAAACAAAAAAATCCCAAGCCTGTAGTCCTAGCTACTCGGGAGCCTGAAGCAGGGAGATCGCTTGAGCCCAGGAGTTTGAGGTTGCAGTGAGCTATGATTGAGCCACTGCACTCTAGCCTGCATAACAGAAAGACTCTCTCTTAAAAAAACAAACAAAAGCCCTCAACAAACAAACAAACAAAAAAAGAATCACAAATATCAGGTCAAGTGTTTGAAGTATTAGTTCAGGAGTTTAAAAATCTTGACACAAGATATCAACAGAGAGAGGAAGAAAAAGGAAGAAAACTGTTAGATCATCTAGTTTTTCTTAAATGTGATTAAAAGCCAGGCAGGTGGCTCTTGCCTGTAATCCCAGCTACTTGAGGCCCAGGCAAGAGGATCAGTTGAAGCTAAGTTTGAGACAAGCCTGGGCAACACAGCAAGACCCTGTCTAAAAAAAAAAACAAATAGCTGGGCATGGCAGTACACACTTGCAGTCCCAGCGACTCGGGAGGCTGGGCTGGGAGGATCCCTTAACCAAATGGTCATGGTCAAAGTAACCATTAATAAGACCTACTGACGTCATGAACTCTATGAGATGATGCAATGAGAAGAAATCATTTCTGTGTTATTCTTCCACAAACTGCATAACCTCAGTCTAACTATGAGAAAACATCAGATAAGCAAACTCTCACTAAGGAACATTTGACAAAATAACCAACTAAAACACTTAAAAGGTATTATGGTCACGAAAGACAGGCTATGGTTGAGGAACTGTTAAGATGTTCAAGGTTGCAACAGACTAAGGAGAAATAACTAAAAGTAACATAAGATCCCAGAAGAAAAGGCACTAGTGGAAAAACTGGTGAAATTTAAGGTCTTTAAGTTTTGGTAACAGTATTTACCAATGTTAATTTCCTAGCTTTGATAACTGTAATAGTACAGTTGTGTAAGATGTTACCACTAGGAGAAGATTAGTGAGGGGAGGGGAAACTCTTTTTTGCAACTTTACTGTAAGTTTAAAATTAATTCAAAATAGAACTTTTAAAAGACCATACATATGTATATAAAATGGCTAGAGCTTATAGGAAAAGACAGAGAAGGAAATTATTTCTGGCACATTCTGGCCATGTCCAGGGATGGGTGGGGCAGTGGTGAGAGACCGAGACGTATGTCTAATTCTAGACTGACAAAGCTGACGGCAGCAGCTTACAGCAACCTGCATCCACATGACCTTTAATGCCTCACCTACCTCGATCGTGCAGGGCTAACAAAACCCGTTCGTACAAGCAGGCTCGGTAGAGGTCTCCAGGAATAGGTTTTCCTGCCCAGCAGTCAAGTTCAAGCTTCTCAGGGTCAGGGGCGTGGGGATCAGGCTCAGCTAGAATATACCGGTAGCCGTCTTTGTTAAACGGGTGTTCCAAGGGGTAGCCATGAGGGGGAAGGCGCTGAGCAGAAAACAAAGGGTCACTGCAGAAAGGAAAAAATAAAATCAAGAAACTAAAACCCCCTCTAGCTCATCTGCATTTAATTGTGCTAAGAAAGGCCTCTGATTTATTAGATTTCAGCTGGAAAACAGGCAACTTCACAGCAAATACTTTATTACTCAAATAGGTCATTCTGCCCTCTGCAGGCAAAACCGGGAAATGAAAAAGATTAGCAAAGCGGTTTTGGGTAAGTTGCTTGTCTGCAGGGATCTTCCCCGTGGTCTTTAAGCATGAACTGGTGTCTATAAAACCGAGCCAGTACATCATAGGGGAGAAAAGCAGATAGTGGATGAAGGTGATTCAGAGTGATTTCCTTTAGTATATTTATTATCACAAACTAACGATCAGAAACTCGGAGCTAGGAGCGCTTACTATCTGTTGCTAGTCTCAAGAAGTGACTCAAGTGATGACCTGGATGTCATCATCTCAGCATTAGACAAAGGGAAGGGCAGAGGCATGAGAGGGAGGAGATCTAACATTCAGTACTGATTTCACTCTCTCCCTCCATCTATCCTTTCTCAGGATGCCTTAACAGAACTTTTATTTCCCAGGCTTATCCCCAGACGGTGCTACCCTGAGGTCCGTTTTTATAAGAGCAAGTCATAAAATAGGATACCTAGTCTAGGGTTACTTTGCCCCTCGAAGTGCTCAAGGTTTGGAAACAATGGACAGGCTTTTTATCCTCAGACACTGGAGCTAATGAAGAATACGGCTCTCTGTCCTCTAGTGGACTTTACCAGCACCAAATAATACTCAAGTGTGGCGGATTCTCCCCACCTCCTGGCCTTCTTGGTGGTCCCTGTGGTCCCTCCATCCTGCTGTTTGCGCTTAGCTCCTCTTCCTTTTCCACTGCTTCCTGCTGCAATTCCCCCTTTGAAGAGAAGGCGGATTACTTTTCAATGAGCCAGATGGAAGCACCAGGTGGGCGCTGAAATTCCATGGGGACCAACACACCCAATGTGCATTTGTGTGACACCACAGGAGGATTTCCTGCTCGAAAGCATATTGGATTTCACCCTGGTTCTGAAAGAATCTGCTGAGGGTCTCACAGCCAAGAACACTGGGTTCTGGCAGTGAGCTGAAATCAATCTAGCAATGATGATACCTGTGTTCACATTTTCAACCTTCCTTTCTTAAACAGCTGCAGCTACTAGTATACTTTCTGAGGGTGTGACACAAATGCACTTTCACTCTTTCAGATTCCAAACACCCACAGCTAAAAAGAATGAAAACAATTGCAGGGATACAGTTTTTTCCACCCAAATTAATACAAACATCCATAAAGAGAGACTATCCTCACTGTAAGTCGATGTTCACTTGCTTGAACTTGCACAATATATTCCATAAAGGCACAATATCTGCTAAAGCACTTAACTTGAATATCCAACAAGACAAAATACATCAAACATGGAAAACAGAAACAGAAGTACTAAAAAGGTGTTTCTCTCCAGTGGTGCTAGATATCCGCAGTGGTTGTACAAAACACAGGTAAGAAAGGCGGCTTTAAATTTAGCAGGTAATTTTTAGTCCCATACCCATTTGTCAATGCAACATTTATTAAGATCATTTCAATGCATAAAATTAGGTTAGACTAACCCAGCTTGTGGAATTAAGAGCAATTAATATCAATAGACAATTTTATATTTTATATAAAAATATAGCTACATACTAAGGCCACAAGGGATATTAATTACCTTATGTATTTCTGAAATAGTAACTTGAAATTTTTGTCCAGTTCTATCAATTGTCTCAATTAGTTTTTATTCCCCCTTCCAAAAAATGTCCTTGAACTGCAGGAAAACACCTTTATGTAAACAACTGCATAGAAAACTATATCTTAATTGAGGCAAGCTTGTAAATTATCAGCAGTTCTGCTGCAATAAAAAGGATCAAGACATTGAGGGTAGGTCATATTCCACATACACAGGACCAGATTTACACAGAATTTCCTTGTGAACACATCAGATGGTATTCCTATTTCTCATACAGGTTTTAATGTTAAACTGCTACAATGTCATTATCTCTTCTTTCAGAGTTGCCATAATCAAAAATTATGTTTTTTATTGTCATTTGCATTTTAATTATTTTAAGAGAAAAGTTTTAGATCCATCTTGAACCGAACAAGCAGTACTAAGGGGACTGCTGGCCGTGCTAAGCAGAATATGACAACATAAAAGCTTTTAATTACTAACATTAAACTGAACTACTGTTTCATGTTAAGTGCTATTGCCACCATTTTCACAAGCCTTTAAAATCATTTAGTTTCAGCTTCTACCACAACTCAGCAAAAAGCATTTTCCAAACCACAAAATACTTAAGTCTGAGAGGCTGAAAGAAGACAGAGGAGGAATTCACCTCCAAAAGTGGCTCCACCTGTAAGAACAGAAGTGGCACCATGTATTTGTCAAATTTTAACAATGAAAAGGGGAAAATATGGTGTAAAAAGATAAAACAACATGCTTAGTTATTTCCAACCCATCTTAGAATAGTAATAACAGTGGAAATGATTAGATATTTAAGATGCTACCACTCCAAAAGACAAGTTAATGATGCCATGTGTCAGATGAACAGCTAACTAGCTCCCAGCTACCCCAACCCTCATATTGCCATTAGTAAAGAAGGGTATTCCCCTGATAGATGGGTTAATAAACAGAAAAACATGCTGCAGCAGGTGATCAATACAGAAATGCTGTCATATGAATAAGCTGAAGTTTCAGGGCAAGAAAAATTAGATGGGCATAGGAATTTCATTTTTTAAGTAACAGCTGAATTATGGAAAAAGAGTAGAGAGCAACTGATTCTAAATTAAATGTTAGTTATGAAGATATAGAAGGAGAGTCTAATATAAACACAGTCAATCTGACCTTAAAATTGTACCTTGTTTTACGCTAAATATGTCTCACTCAAGACCAAACTGTGTTGTAAAATGACAAAAAGTTCTCCTCCGTTACCATCTGCCAAATCCTTGGCTAGCTCCTAAAAATTGAGTTTGGACTTTAAAACATCTTAGTAAATACCCAGGTTAAGGGTCAACTCAAAGAATGCCCAACCCTAGGTACATCTGGATTCAATAACTTAAAAACATTTAAGCTATTTAAATGACATATTTAAATACTTACCATTTAGATTCCCACTGGTAGACACTGCACTGCTTTGTTTTTGGTTGTCATAAGCAGGACCAATGTTACTAAGATCCTGGAAGGAAAAATAGCCAATTAAAAAAGGAGGCTATGTAAGTGAGTCAGTCTGGCAATGCTCATAAAACAGGAGAAATTCTAACAGAATGGGAACTGAAACTGACAATCCTAAAAGGATCCAAAACTTGGATGCTTCGGGGATCAGAAGTATCCTTGCTGGCACGTGAGGCAGGCCCAGTCTAAGGATCAGAGTGGTTTAAGACGGCGATGAATGGCAACCAACCAACCGACCGACCGACCGACCGACCTGGCTGGAGGTGGTGGAAGGTGCATGGCTCACTGGAGTACCTGCACCCCAGGTACTCAGCACCCCTGGCAATTCAGGCCCAGTGTATTCAGACCTTCACATTTTAAAAGAGAGAGAAATCTGGCCGGGCGTGGTGGCTCACGCCTGTAATCCTAGCACTCTGGGAGGCCGAGGTGGGTGGATCGTTTGAGCTCAGGAATTCGAGACCAGCCTGAGCAAGAGCGAGACCCCGTCTCTACTAAAAATAGAAAGAAATTATATGGACAACTAAAAATATATACAGAAAAAATTAGCCGGGCATGTGGCGCATGCCTGTAGTCCCAGCTACTCAGGAGGCTGACGCAGGAGGTTTGCTTGAGCCCAGGAGTTTGAGGTTGCTGTGAGCTAGGCCAACACCACGGCACTCTAGCCTGGGCAACAGAGTAAGACTCTGTCTCAAGAAAATAAAAATAAAAAAATAAAAGAGACAGAAATCTGAATTTCTATGTGTAATCCTGAATTTTCAAAGCTAGCACATCAAACATTTTAAGGCACAGCTGAAAGATCTGACCTTCTGAGTTGCCAATGGGACCCCTGTTGAACAGAGTGGAAATTTTCTTTTTCCTGTTCTGTTAAGATATGCAACACAAATTCTCCTTCACAACAAAGAATATTCTTAAGAGCAAAATTTGAGATAACAGGAAGATTAGAAAGAATGTGGAATGGCATTTTATGCATCACAAATGAAGAAACTGAAGGTAAAAAAAAATAAATAAATAAAAGTGATTTGCACAAAGTTGTAACATTTTGGGGAAAAGCCAGAACTAATACACTCACTCGTCTCCTGGTTAAAGGTGAGGACTCTTTCCACAAGTATCAGCAACCATTTATTTGGAGTCCACCATGTCCCGGGCATGTAATAGCAGTATGGTATGTGGCAAACACACAAATGGAAATAAAACCCGATTTCCGGCCGGGCGAGGTGGCTCACGCCTGTAATCCTAGCACTCTGGGAGGCCGAGGTGGGCAGATCGTTTGAGCTCAGGAGTTCGAGACCAGCCTGAGCAAGAGCGAGACCACCTCTACTAAAAATAGAAAGAAATTATATGGACAGCTAAAAATATATAGAGAAAAAATTAGCCGGGCATGGTGGCGCATGCCTGGAGTCCCAGCTACTCGGGAGGCTGAGACAGGAGGATCGCTTGAGCTCAGGAGTTTGAGGTTGCTGTGAGCTAGGCTGACGCCACGGCACTCACTCTAGCCTGGGCAACAGAGTGAGACTCTGTCTCAAAAAAAAAAAAAAAAAAAAACCCGATTTCCTGTCCTCAAGAGGCTTAAACTCCAGACAGGGAACATAAAGCAGATTAACATACCTGATCTAAAAGTCCAAATTTGGGGTAATCTTCTTCTGGGTCTTTACTGCCAGGATCAGGGTGTTCCTTTACCAAGAACACATCTCTTTCTTTACTCTAAAAAGAAACAGCATTTTAGTGTTAATAAAACTTCATACTTAGAGAAGTACAGAATGGGCCGGGCGCAGTGGCTCACGCCTGTAATCCTAGCACTCTGGGAGGCCGAGGCGGGTGGATCGCTCAAGGTCAGGAGTTCAAGACCAGCCTGAGCAAGAGTGAGACCCCATCTCTACTAAAAATAGAAAGAAATTATCTGGACAACTAAAAATATATATATACAAAAAATTAGCCGGGCATGGTGGCACATGCCTGTAGTCCCAGCTACTCGGGAGGCTGAGGCAGGAGGATCGCTTAAGCCCAGGAGTTTGAGGTTGCTGTGAGCTAGGCTGATGCCACGGCACTCACTCTAGCCCGGGCAACAAAGCGAGACTCTGTCTCAAAAAAAAAAAAAAAAAAAAAAAAGAAGTACAGAATGGGCCAGGTGTGGTGGCTCATGACTATAATCCTAGAACTTTGGGAGGCTGAAGCAGGAGGATCACTTGAGGCCGAGAATTTGAGACCAGCCTGGACAACACAGCAAGACCTGGTCTATACAAAAGAAAAAAAAGCACAGAATGGATGATCAACTACCAATTCCACAACTCCAAAAGTCAACTGCTCTTGTTAGACTTGGGAAGTTAATTAAAATGAGGGGTGGGGGAGTCAATTCCTAAGTATAAGTCTCCAAAAAGGACAGTATTGTTTTCCTCTCTGATTAGAAAATACATGACCATCAAAAAATTCAAACAACAGGGAAACATAAAAAAAGCCAAAGTCTTTCCTGATCCTCACCTACCCTTCCACTCCAGAGATAAGCATTGTGAACAGCTTACTGTCGACTTCTCCCCAGGTTCTCTAAGGACAATAATGTTTAGAACAAGGTTTTTTTAAAACAAAAAAATTTAAAAAATGGTCTCCAATTTCAATATAAAATTACACTTGCAAAAGTGCAGTGGGAAAAAAAAGTACAGTGGACTAAGTTTTTAGTGCATAAAAGTACCTTGAGTTAGGTGATGTTCACTTAAGATAACATGCAACTGATTTAGTGTGAAAACTATTAAAATTTACAATTAGCTCTCTCATACACAAAGATTTAATACTGGCCAGGTGCAGTGGCTCATGTCTATAATCCCAGAAGTTTGGGAGGCTGAGGAGAAAGCATCTCTTGAGCCCAGAAGTATGGGACCAGCCTGAGCAACATAGCAAGACCCGGTCTTTACAAAAAATAAAAAATTGGCCAGTCATGGTGGCACACACTTGTAGTCCCAGCTAGTTGGGAGGCTGAGGTGGAAGGATTGCTTGAGCCCAAGAGTTTGAGTTTGCTGTGAGCTATGATGATGATGCCACTGCACTCAAGCCCAGGCAATGGTGTGAGACCATCTCCCCATACCATGCCAAAAAAAAAAAAAAAAAAAAAAAAGATTTTATATATTAAGTTGTCCTCATTTTCTTAGTCATCGCATTATTTTCCAGTCAGACTAAACAGAATTTAAGTCTTACAAAGAACACTGGTTTTCTAAGTGTCAAATCTAATCAATTTTAGTCTACTTACCATTGTTTTAACAATGTTATTTGGCCAAGTCATTTTCCCAGGTCTCTGTCTGGTTGTCATGCACTCCCAGTATTTATCAATAAATGGTATAATATCCTAATTTTTAAAATAAAATAAATGTATTAAGACTTTTATATTTGCTTTCAAAGTTATGCTGACAAAGAAGACAGTAGCATTTTGAAAGATCTTGTTAGAATCAAGAGAAAAATCCACGTTTAGTCGTTTAATCACTGAATATTTAACTGCATGCAAATATATAGATTATGAGGATTTTAAAAAATATATACAAATCTTAGCCACATAAGGCATGCAATCCTGTTGGAGGGAAAAGCTCTGTCATATTCCCTTGGTTGTCAACTGGAAGACTCAAAATCCCTCCTGAGCTCCTATTTCTACCTACTTGAGATATCTCCATCTGGACAGCCTAAAGGCACCCCAAACTTCCCATGACTAAAATGGAACTCTGGGCTAAGTGCGGTGGCTCATGCCTGTAATCCTAGCACTCCAGAAGTTCGAGGTGGGATGATCGCTTGAACCCAGGAGTTCGAGACCAGCCTGAGCAAGAGCGAGACCCAGTCTCTAACTGAAAGTAGGAAAATTAGCCAAGCATCATGGCGAGAGCCTGTAGTCCCAGCTACTCGGGAGAATGAGGCAGAAGGATCGCTTGAGCCCAGGAGGGAGACAAACAAAAAAACCCAGAACACTCACCTCATAAATCTACTTTATAAATTTATACTGATCCCCCAGAATCATAAGCTAGACACTACAGAGTCATCCTTGATCTTTCTCTCACAATCTTTACATCTAAACTATCACCAAATGAATTTTAAAATGTCAGAAATTTTACACTCATCAGGCCTCTTTTCCACCTCCACTGCTTTGACCGTGGCCCTTGGCAGTTCTTGCTTGCGTGACTGAAACAATGTCTGACCTAGATCTTCTGGCATCAAATTTCCCCCATCCTAGATTATCCTTCAAAGTCTACTACCACAAGAGTTAGCTCCATGAAAACAAAATCTTTACTGAAAGAGCCAGGGTTGAATCACGGAAAAATACAAGGGAACCCTGGAATATTTTGTCGTTCCAGAAAGTAAGGAAGACTTCAAAAACTGATAGGGACGTACTATATAATACATTGATTTTAAAAAATTCACAACATCCTAAAGACACCTCAAACTTCCTATGACTAAAACGCAACTCTGGGGTGGTGCGGTGGCTCACTCCTGTAATCCCGGCACTCTGGGAGGCCAAGGCAGGGGGATCACTTGGGCCCAGGAGTCTGAGGTTGCAGTGAGCAATGACGACGCCACTGCACTGGGTGAGAGAGAGAGACTCTGCCTCAAAAAAACTTTTTAAAAAATCCACAAATCGGCCGGGCGCGGTGGCTCACGCCTGTAATCCTAGCACTCTGGGAGGCCGAGGCGGGTGGATTGCTCAAGGTCAGGAGTTCGAGACCAGCCTGAGCGAGACCCCGTCTCTACTAAAAAATAGAACGACATTATATGGACAACTAAAAATCTATATAGAAAAAATTAGCCGGGCATAGTGGCGCATGCCTGTAGTCCCAGCTACTCGGGAGGCTGAGGCAGTAGGATCGCTTAAGCCGAGGAGTCTGAGGTTGCTGTGAGCTAAGCTGACGCCACGGCACTCACTCTAGCCTGGGCAACAAAGTGAGACTCTGTCTCAACAAAAAAAAAAAAAAAAAATCCACAAATCCACAGTGATAGTAAAAAGAAAAAAAAGGGGATGAGGGCAAGCTCTTCTTTACCAAAGAATCACAACCAATGACTATATTCTGCTTTACAACAACTACCCTCTTAACCGATTCAGGTTCAGACAGTCGGTGGTGGCTAAAACCACTGGTTGAGAGTAGAACAAGGAATTCACCCAAACTCGGTGTATCATCCTACAGATTGCTTAATAATCACAAAGATAAAAAGGTCCCTTTACAATGGAAAAATCTAGGAGATACTTCCTCCTTAACCAAGCAGTCAAACCTGGGACCACCAATATAAAACAAACCAGTATCTTATGTCTCCTGATGTGATACACAGAAAAACACACACATTATCTATGTAGTAGTCTCACCAAAAATGTTTAACCTGAACCTAATCATGAGGAAACAATCAGATAAATGCAAATTAAAGAACACATGCCCAACTATTCTCTAGGCTCTTCAAAATCTTAAATGTCAGAGCAAACCAAAAAAAAAAATTAAAAACAAATTTAAAAAATGGTAAAATAAAGGAACTGTTTCTAGATTAAAAAAGGAGTTTACATTGTGTCACAATGTAGCAACTCTCCTCTAAGTTAGTCTCACATAGTTTGGAGGAAAAATACAGACATGGGGAGATAAAGTAATGTAGCAAAATATTAACAACTGGCAAATCCAGGCAAAGAACAAACAGATAATTCATTGCACTAACTGAATTTTTCTGTAGGTTTGAAAATCTCCAAATAATTTAGGGGGGAAAAAATGAACTAAGAAAAAAATCTAATCACAAACACTCCCCTATTTAAAGCTCTTTTAATGTGTACAAGAGGGAAGAGGAAACCTCTGCTGACTGCTCCAGCTTGCAAGATTCAGTGCAAACTTGTGTTTAGTAGACAAGGCACTTTCCAATCTGATCCACACAGCATCGGTTTCACGACACACCTCACACCAGTGTTTTTCAAACTGTACGTCACAATCAATTTGTAGGTCAAAACTGGCTTGACTAAAGTATAATAGAAAATATCGCAGTGCAGAGGGAACATTAGAGGGTTAACATTGTTTTGTGAAACTTTTGTTTCAGTTTTAAATGAAAGCAGATTAGTATAACTGCATACTAAGTCACAATATAAATTCCATTTAAAAATTTAATTTTTCTCTTTCTTACCAGAAATCACAGTGGGAAAGACTCACGGATGGGCTAATCACCTAGTTTTTAATCCTGATTTTAGGCTCGTGGTTTTCCAGTTTAATGAAAAAGGATAATTTTTTTTTTATAACAAAAGGAAACTGACCCCCTTTCTCCTTGACAAAATCTGTAATAGGCATCTATAAAAATGGCTACACTAGGCTGAGAAGGTTCACCTCAGACCTGATTATTGTGGGACAGACAATTGTTTGCTTCTGTAAAGCCAACCAGAGCTATTTAAGGATTCATACCACTAATAGCTAAGCCAAGTGACACATAACTAGGAAATTAATAAGTCACATGAGAGAAGAACAAAGTAACCACTGAATCCAGTCATATATTCATAAAAATTGGAGAGAAAGTACTTAAGAGTATATTTAGAAGTTCTACCTGATTCTTCCGGCATAATTGCAACTACATTGATTCCATCTCTACCTTATCTTTGGAGAACATGGTTTTTGGATGTTCATCCTGTGTTCTGGACTGCCATGTTAGGTTGGCCAAAGCACTAAGGCACATTTCCTTCAAGTCTATCAAAAACAAAAGGAAGAAAAAGTTATCTGTAGTACTACATAATCTATCACCAAGGGAATATTCAACAAGATGGTCCACAAAATAACAACAATAGCAGCAAAAAGTGGAGGGATCACTTGATTTGAAATAGACAATAGCAATTATTCAGAGCTAAACCCCAACTTAACTTCTACAAGCTACTAAGCAAAGGTCTCCTGATTCTGCTAAGCCCAGATCTCTTTTCTTTTCCAGCAAATAATCATCTTGAAATACTGCAGAGGTTGGTCTTACTTGCTTGCTTCCGGAGGAAATAGGTATTCCCACTGTGATGGCATACATTGCAATGAAAACTGTAGTTGGTCATGAACGGTAGACAGGATCTGTTAAACAGCCAAATTGTAGAAATTAGTGCACTTCTGAACACATACTTCTTTATGAGACATAAATCAACAGGAATCCTTTCCTCTCAGTGAAATTTAGAAAAAATGTTAATACGTTAATGCACTCTTAAAACGTAAAAAGGTCATCAAAACCAAAACAAGGTTTGTGTTTTTACAAATACTGGGATTTTTCTATCATAAAAAATTAATAAGACATTATCCACCACAGTGGACAATTCAGCACTTGTAAGGATCTCACTAACACCCTGTCCAGGTTAGTTTATTTTTTGAGCACCTAAAAAAGTACACCAGGCCAGCTGTGAAAGAAGACAGAGCAATCTAAGACTCATCTGTTTAGGGTGCCAATAATGTTGGAAAGAGCAGACAAAACACATGAGAAGATGAATTGAAAATGCAAATAGGTATCCAAGAAGACAACACAGTTACAAAACATTACTTGCCTCATGACCAGGTGAATCCTGCAGAAGACAATTAGTCCGTAAGAGTTCAAAGGACCCAAGTAGAAACTTCAGATTTACGAGTAAGGGAAGATTTTCAAGAAGACCAGTTATGCACTGGATTTGGAAAGATGAGTGGGTTTTCTGGACAGGTGAACTACGAGCAGAGATGAGAAAGTGCAAGCTGGGTGTGGGGAGCAGAAACTCGTGTCAACAAGTTTGTTCATGACAGAGGATTTGTTAGGGATACGATAAAAATATAGCCAGAAAGGTGGGAAGCACAAGAAGGCCTTGCATGCCGGGTGGAACTGGATGTTTTTCTGTGGGTAATATGAACTCCTTGAAAAGAAAGGGACATGGTTAATGAGACAAGTTAAGTGACAGGATAGGTCTGAAGAAGGAAGAGATTAGAAAAAGTGAATATACATAGAGGCTTTTGTAGTAGCTCCAGCAGAAGGTAAAAAAAAAAAAGGCCTGACTTAAACGGAAAGGACAAGCAAGTATACAAGAAGAATTGGTAAAGCTTGGGGACTGATTAGATGAAGGGGGAGCAGGCAGAATGAGGAGCTCCAACCAGTAAGACTGGTTATATCATAAAGAGAAAATCTCCTAAGAGAGGAGTCTGGGGGCAGGAGAAGACCTGCCTGTTTGAAGGCAGAGAGAAAGGAGCCAGTGGAAGGGAAAGATTGAATATGGCAGAGACAGTAGACACAGAGGAACCAACATATTAGACAAGGGAAGTGTGGTGGCGAATCTAAGCTTAGGGAGATTTAGTCTTTCAAAGAGAAAGTAACAGAAGAACAAAAGCCCTTTAGCATAAATGGCTTAAGCTGGAAGAGAAGGAATCAAAACAAAGTCAGGTTTATCTTGGACTCTGCTCAAACCAGCTTAGGTTGTCTTCAAGGACAAGGTTCCCAAGCATGTGCTGTTTACCATCTATCACCATCACTCAAGGAATTAAGAAGCATTAAGCATGTTAAGAGTAAGTTTCCTTACCTTCACTTCTCTGTAGAACCCTTTCTGTTAAACAGCCTGTTGTGATAAACTCATTTACAGAAGGCAAAGTCTCATACTAAAGATAGCTAGGTATATAGTTATTTTAACTCAAATACAAACAGGTGTTTAGAGGAGCCTTTTTCATACCCTGCTAGTTACATTCTCTACCTCAGTTATAAAAGATAATCCATCCCACCTAACTGGGCTTTGGGCATAACTTCTTGAATGCAGGTACAAAATGGTCTCTTCAAAGCTACCAAAACTTTGAACTCTGGTTCAGATCTTTACTGGATTTCCCCCCAGTTATCTCTCCAGCAAATTTCCTTTCCTAAGCTCTGTCTATCCCAACGAATTCTTCTTGGGCTAAATGGCCTGATTTTAGGCTTAAGTGATCTATCTTGCTTAGCTATTATGTTTTTCCTACAGATCTTTCCACAAAGATCAATTCTTTCTGATCCTTCACTATTTTTCTTTCTTTTTAAAACACTCTTTCCATAGTCATAAGTCACATGTTAATTGAGACATGAGCATTCCTAAAATCCACTTTAACTTTTTAACTTGAAAGTATACAATAAATTATGAAAGGTATTTCTTCACAACCCCACTCAAGGGGGATAAATTTCAGAATAATGCAGCCCTATTTTGAAGACAGTCTTATCTAAATTTGTTAGTATAATATGGACCACAAGGAATCTTTCAGAGAGAGAGCCAGCAGTACAGTTATTCCGATAGCTGGTGAGTCACTAATGCTCAACTGCTAGCTGTTGGCCAAATCCCTATAATAAGAAGGCTTTCATTCTCAGTCATAATATGATTTTTATTTGCTAGAAGAGACACATGATTGGAAATAGATTTAGTTGAGGAGAGAGCACAGGAGACCTAAAGGAGTGAGTTAGAAGCAATGAGAAAAGAAAACAAGGATGGTCATTTCAAATTTTTGACAACAAGCTTTGTCCACCATACACATCAACCCTTTCTGAAAAACCCAAAACACCCAATATAAGGTATAAATTATATTGTCTCAAATTTGTTGATATAATGCTTTGTAATTGCGTGGCTATGTCTCAGACCAGGTTGTAAGATCAAAAGCAGGGACAATATCCATCATTGTACCTGTTAAGGCTGTGCCCTCAGTAAGTAGAAAACACGTTAAGGGAATTAAAACAATTGCTAATTTAACGTTGTATTCACTGAATAGGGGTTAGGAGACACAGGAAATAACTATATATTTACTTTGCCAACAAACTAACCATTCAACTGTTGAACATGTTGAGATTTTACAAAACAATTCTTACAAGATTATGAAAAATACTCACGAGGTATCTATGCCAAATGTGTCTGCTGTGAACCATTTGGTACATATCCCACACTGCAGCTCCACCTCTCCCAACTGTCGGCCATTCTCTTCATCCACTGAGCCGGCCTGAGTATCCATCACCTCTGAAGTATCCCCAGCACCTTCCTGTGTCCACAGAGCAATTAGAGAATCAAATCAGTTGACTTGAATGTATTTTTAAGTCGCTTAAAAATGTATTTTTAAGTCGCTTAACAATTTAAAAATAAACCCTATCTTGCCTTGCAAATATCC
This sequence comes from Eulemur rufifrons, assembly GCF_041146395.1. Taxonomy (NCBI): domain Eukaryota; kingdom Metazoa; phylum Chordata; class Mammalia; order Primates; family Lemuridae; genus Eulemur; species Eulemur rufifrons. Next base: position 22,284,984 of record NC_090994.1, on the reverse strand, counting down.
CAAAAGAATACTTACTAGCGTATCTTTTCCATTAGAGGATTCTGTCTCCAAACCACCACCTACGTCAACCAAGTTTGCATCCCTATGAGATAATGAAAGCACTCAAGTTAAGAATCTTCAAGAGAAACAAACCTCAAAATGCTTGTTTCCAAAGATGATGATCAAAATACAGCTCTGCCTAGGGTTACCATCAAGATATCAGGAAGAATGTGGCCAAGACAGACGCAGGCCCAAGGAGCACAGAGAAGCCTAAATCAGCCCTTACAGACAAGTCTACGTGGGTTGGAGTTGGTCCTGGGAGAGGTTCACAGAGATGCAGCTCTCCCGCTCGGTTTTCAGAGGGACCGTTAGGTTCTTCCAGTGTGGCACTGCAAAGTGGTTTCTCTTCTGGCATATTTGCAAGGCTCCTGCTAGAAGAGTAAGCTACCAGCTCCCTACCAGGGGGCAAGGGCAGGAAACAGGACAAGAGCCTTGGGGCTCTCACCGACCGTGAAAGGTGTAGAAAGGGCGCAATCTGCGATAGAGTTCAGAGGGGATGGGCCAGGTGTGGGTGCGTTTACCATCGCAGCGGGGGCAGGGCGAGCCGTTGGCGGCAGGGCCTAGGTAGGTTCTCAGGGGCGGCAGGAGGGCTCCCAAGAGCCGCGGGATTCCAAGAGGGGCGGGCCTCCCTTCGGTGCTCTCCTTGGGCCGCAGGACCTCTTACCCGCTTTCAGCCTCTCCGGAACTGGGCTCAGCTGCTGCGGCAGCCGATGTCCCCTCTCCGGCAGGAGCGGTTGCTACCGCCGCCACCGGCTTCGTCTCCCCCTCTTCTGCAGCGGTTGCATTTGCAGCCGCTCCCGGTCCGGGTCCGGCAACTGCTCCGGGGCCGGGTGCGCTTCCCGCCGCCGCCATCACTGTCGCCCTCAGCCTTCTCGCGAGAATACCATCTCGGTCTCGCGCGAGTTGCTGCCGGGTGCTGTACTCTTCAAACAGGAAAGGCCTGCTGTGGGCCCACTGCCTGCCTGGGGAATACGCACTCGGGGCCCGCTTTAAGGCCACTGCAGCCCGCGGTGAAGGCGAGGGCGGCTTGTTAGCTGGATTTCCTTTAGGACTTACTTCGTTTCAGGGACGAACGCTGCGCATTTTTGTGGCTAAGACTGTTAGTCCCCGCGCAGATGAGGCGCCTGGAGAGCGCGGGCTGCGCGTGCAGCGCCGCAGGGACCTGCACCCCTGTCCCGCCTGGATGTCATTTGTCTCCCTGCGAGTGGCCAGCCACCTGGGGCACATTCTCAGCGGGCCTTCCGAGATGGGAACCTGGAGGGGCCGATCCAGAGACCGAGCCGGGCAGGCCGGGTGGGGCGTGGGCGGGACCCGGGGGGAGCAGGTGGGAAGCGGTGTGCGCGGGAAGCTGCGAGCTGATCCCTACCGTGAAGCCCCAGCGTCCCGAGCCAGGTGCTGGGGGACTTGGAGTTGGGAGATAGTTGGTTCTTAGCGAAGGGAAGTCGTGTGTACTAAGGGGAAAATCTCGAGAAGTCCCTGATCGTTCACAGCCCTGGGCTCCAAACTCCAGAATACAAATTTCTAGCAGTGTTCCTGCCAGGATGGTTTTCAGGAAATCAATGTTTACATCGATCTTATTTCCTACACAGTTGCTTACGGATACACTATTCTCCCACCTTAGGAAAAGAAGGTGGCGTTATCTCCCTCTGATCCTCGATCTCATCTCACTGTGATGTGCTGGCTCATGGTGTAGGAGCCTCTGGGGCACCAGACAACGATTGGAAATATGTAGATATTTTGATTTTCCAATTGGTTCTCAGTTGTTTTCAACAAAAAGTGAAGGAGGACCTAACTGAATTACCAGCTGATAGATTATTTTAAACATCGTTGATAATAAATGCTAAAATTAATGGGTGATACTTTTCTTGATTGTGTAGGCTGGCCTTGGTGACTTGCTTCTAAATAACAGGTGTAGAAGAGGGAAATGGTAATTTTTACAGTGCAGGAACTGGCGGACACCACCTTAACCAAACAGACAAGGTTAACATCACCAGTGACAAGTCCCACTGATATATATGGTGCAATGACAAGGCAACTTCATCTCTGTGGTGGTATTCTTGCCCCAAATCCTAACAGTCTAATCAAGAGGAAAGATCAACTGAATCCAGATCAAGACACATTCTAGAAAATGTTACCAATACTCTTCGAGAACTGTCAAGGTCCGGAACCCAGAGACTGAGAAACCAACAGAGTGGAGGTGGCCATGGAGTCATGACAGCTAAAAACAAACAAATAAATAAAAAACCACAAATGTTTAGCTCTGACGGGGAGAGAACAATTGGATGCTAACTGGAGGGAGTTCAGGGTTGGGGAATAGGCCGAAAAAATTTTATTTATCAGTAGGGATTCAAAATATAGAACATGTGGTGGTCGGTGGAGCAGTCTTCTAGAAAGAAAGTGTGAGAACGGCTGAGTCACCTGGCAGAGATGGAGAAGTCAGACTTAGCTTTTTTTTTTTTTTTGAGACAGAGTCTCACTCTGTTGCTCAGGCTAGAATGCCATGGTGTCAGCCTAGCTCACAGCAACCTAAACTCCTGGGCTAAAGAGATCCTCCTGCCTCAGCCTCCCAAGTAGCTGGGACTACAGGCATGTACCACCATGCCTGGCTAATTTTTCTATTTTTAGTAGAGAAGGAGTCTCACTCTTGCCCAGGCTGGTCTTGAACTCCTGAGCTCAAGCGATCCACCAACCTCGGTGTCCCAGGGAGCTAGGATTACAGGCGTGAGCCACCGCGCCTGGCCTTAGACTTGAGGAGGGAATCCCATTCATCTCCTGAGACTAGAGGAAAGAAGGTGGGTAGAATAAGGATGTCATTTGGAATTATTATGGGGAACAAGGGAAAGTACTGGTGGCTGGCAATGAGCACCTTGCTGAGCCTGGAGAAAGCACATCTGTTGTGGCAGTGATTTCTATCTTCCGTGGTCCCCTCCACCAGCACTGAGCTACGTGTGACAGCCAAGATGCAGGCAAACATTCATCCTGGTTTTCGGTTTGGCCAGGTGAGTAAGAGTCAGGGCCTGGGTAACAGGGAATCAAAGGTGAGAGTGAGAAAGCTGTTCAGATGAATAGTAACCATAGCACCCAAGGAAGCAGACGGCCAGGAAAGACAGGAGGAGCTCAGCACCCAGGAGTCCAGCCGGGAAGGCAGAACTGGAATGCTGAGAGGTTAAGGTGAGAAAAGGGAATATTTGAGTTTCAAGATTTTAGAATTCTCTGCTTCTTCCCTACAGCCAGCGCACCGGTGGGCAAAAGTAGGTGAGGCCAGGATAGAACCAGACCTCATTTCTGGAATTAGCAAGCAAAACATCTACACAAACTGTGCACCTTCTCAAGATAAGGTCAATTAAAATCACTAACAGAGCACCAGGTTGGAAGTTTAGGGCAAACAGGGGAAACACATTTTTGGGAGCTCTCTCGCCAGTAACTGCTGAATTCACCCAGTTTGCCAGAAAGCTGATTTGATGCAGCTGCTGGCTGGATAGTAAATTATTCCACTCTGATGAAAATGTGGAGCCCATTCTCCTCATCCTCAAACACAATATTCAAAATGTTCATAATTATTATTCCTGAATGGTGGGATTATAAAGCCTGCTTCTTAATTCTTTTTCTCTATTTACTGTGCACGCATGTTGTTCAAATCAGAAGTAAATAAAGACTCAGGCTCAGCCTGTAATCCTAGTGCTTTGGGAGGCTGAGACAGGAGGATTATTTGAGGCCAAGAGTTCAAGACCAGCCTGGGCAACATAGTGATACCCGTGTCTCTACAAAAAAACTTAAAAATTAGCTGAGTGTGGTGGCGCATGCTTGTAGTCCCGGCTACTTGGGAGGCTGAGGCTGGAGGATCGCTTAAGAGTTCGAGTCTGCAGTGAGCTATGACTATGCCATTGCACTCCAGCTTGACTGACAAAGCAAGACTCTGTCTCTGAAAAAATTCTTTCAATTAAAAAAAAAAAGATAAAAGAAAGTATCCTTTGTTTCCCTCATCCCTTTTCTCCCCTGTCTCAGACTCGTCCCTTCTGGTTCCACTGCCTCCCACCTGGCTGCTATTTGCAGTTTTATTACTGCTCAGTGGGATTATCACATGAAGTCTCCCTGTTTCGGGCTTTCCTACTCCAATCCTGGCCCAAACTTCGACACCTCTGCACCCCTTACAGTGGGTAGTAGAGGCTCCTACTCCTTTCACATAAAACTCAGACGCCTCAGCTGGGTGTTCAAGAGGGTCCGGGAAATGATCTCCAGTCCTATCGGAGTCCACCGGCTCCAGCACCCTCAACCCCACCCCCACCCGCAGCTCTTGGCCCTGCCTCCCCGCTCACTCCTATCCAAGTCCATGACATCCTGGCCCACATAACAGTCACCTCCTCCGGAAACCTTGCTTCAGGTAGGTTTTTTTGTTTTTTTTTTTAAGGCTGGTCAAGTGAAGCAGCGGGAGTGGAGAAGGAACAAAGGAATCTGTAACTGGTTGTGATCAATTAGTTGTAAACACCACTGCACTCGGACCAGACCAGGTAGTTTTTATGCCAGTGCACAGGGTCCAATAGTCCTCAGTTAAAATCAGAACATTTACTGTGGATCCACAGGGTTGTGAGCCCGTGTGGCCCACCTAGATGAAGTCTGACGCAGGTTTTCATTTCACTCGTAACAAGTTAGGATGTCTTACCCACAACACATTCTCTCTAAAACGTTCCAAAGCAACAAGCTCCCCACTCCACAGTCCGTTGCCTCCATTTTTTTTTTTTTTTTTTTGCTTGGGATACCCTCTCTGCCTTGAAAGGCAAATGTTAAAAACCAAGTTGCAAAAGAGAATTGTGACTATTGTCTCACCCCATAGGATTTAATTATTTTGGATGAAGTTAATAAATTTAAGAAGCAATTGTTTTGACTGATGGATCTTTGGACTTGAGAATAAAAAAAGAATGTTAAAAACCCCAGTGTTGGGCCGGGCGCGGTGGCTCGCACCTTAATCCTAGCACTCTGGGAGGCCGAGGCGGGAGGATCACTGGAGCTTAAGGAGTTCGAGACCAGCCTGAGCAAGAGCAAGACCCCATCTCTATTAAAAATAGAAAAATGAGCCAGGCTCATTTTTAGTAATATAAAAGAAAGCCGCAGTTGTGATCACTGACTTTTATCAGTGGTTAGCACCGAGGGCACGGAGGTGATTAAAGGGACTTTCTACTCTTTACATAAAGACATACTTCTGTGGTATTTTAGATTTCTCCATGAATTAGATTTATAATCAGACAAAAGTAAACACATTTTTTAAAGTTTTTCGCATAACTGGACTAAACCACACAAAGTAATCTCCCCAGGACAGTTGCAAGTAAACTAATGTCCTTCTATTTTTTTTTTTTGAGACAGAGTCTCACTCTGTTGCCCGGGCTAGAGTGCCACGGTGTCAGCCTAGCTCACAGCAACCTCAAACTCCTGGGCTCAGGCGATCCTCCTGCCTCAGCCTCCCAAGTAGCTGGGACTATAGGCACGTGCCACCATGCCCGGCTAATTTCTTTTTCTATATATATTTTTAGCTGTCCAAATGATTTCTTTCTATTTTTAGTAGAGACGGGGGTCTCACTCTTGCTCAGGCTGGTCTCGAACTCCTGAGCTCAAACAATCCTCCCACCTCAGCCTCCCAGAGTGCTAGGATTACAGGCCTGAGCCACCCCGCCCGGCTCTTCTATCTTCTTTTGAACAGGAAAAAGATGTCCCAGACCCTCAAGAACTTCTCATTTAAAAAGAAAATGGAGACACATGCGAGCTAGATTCTAACTGTACCTTGGTTACTACTTCATCAGAAACTTACCCAAAGCTGTGTTGATCTTGTCTCCCGGCCAGCAGCCACGCCTCACTTTTTGCAAGGGCATTTTCTTCTTGTTTCCAGAAAGCCCTGCAACTTAACCTGGCTCCAGGCTGTCTTCCGCCTCGCAGGACCCTGCTTTTAGCACAAAATGGGGGCAGAGCAGCCCTTAGCAGACAGGTGTTGGGTGTCCAGGCTGGGAATTCCATTTCCAGTAATTCCCAGGTGATGCCTGGGCTGCCTGCCTGCGGATCGCGCTCTGCGTAGCAAGGAAGGAGAGCGTTTCTAACTCACCTCCCCACTGGCTTCCAGGATGCAAGTCCCTTTCAGCAGGGCTTTGTGTGCAGCTGGTAGCAACTAGCCCTGCTTAGCTATTAGCTAACGTGGCAGAATAGTTTTCGTAATGGAACTTTCCCCTCCTTGGCCTTCTAGCCACACTCCTCCCTCCTCCTCCCCCTCCCCCATCGGTGCTCAGCCTCTGGCTATACCTTAGAACCACCTGGAGAGCTAAAAAAAAAAAAAAGACAATGCTTCTTGGCCTATACAATCAGACTCTGTAAAGGGGGAGTCCAGGGCCTGGCGTGGTGGCACACACCTGCAGTCCCAGCTACTCAGAGGGCTAAGGTGAGAGGATTGCTTGAGCCCTGGATTTTGAGGTTATAATGAGCTATGATCACTGCATTCCAGCCTGGGTGACAGCGAGAGATCTGTCTCTAAAAACACTGGAGGGATCCATGTATTGATTGCTCAAAAAAAAGCTTCCAGTGTGGTTTTAATAGGCAACCAGAGCTGAGAACCACCATGTTCATTGCCTCAACAAGGGATATAGCAGGGTGGAAATGAAATTGTATTAGACAAGGGCTGTCCAGAAAGTCTCCAGCCACGCAACCAGTCTCGTTATATTAATAATGGCTGGAGACTTTTGGGACAGCCCTTGTATATGTTCTACTTCTTTTTTTTTTTTTTTTTTTGAGTCTTGCTCTGTTGCCCAGGCTAGGGTGCCATGGTGTCATCATAGCTCACTGCAACCTCAAACTCTTGGGCTCAAGCGATCCTCCTGCCTCAGCCTCCCCAGTAGCTGGGACTACAGGCGTGCGACACCAGGCTTGGCTAATTTTTCTGTTTTTAGTAGAATTGGGGTCTCGCTCTTGCTCAGGCTGGTCTTGAACTCCTGAGCTCAAGCAATCCTCCCACCTCAGCCTACCAGAGTGCTGGGATTACAGGCGTGAGCCATCGCGCCCTGCCTGTGTATGTTCCTTAGAGGAAGAGAAAAGACTCTGAACATAACTGAAATATTTAGGGTAAGTGGTTTGACCCCCATACAGGAGCTGGGAAAGGGATGGGCCGTGACTGTGTAGTACGTCTGGACACCCTGAGACTTAGCGGTGCAGAGCTTTCCGTGCCCTGGGGTGGCCCAGGCCAGGCAGGATCACTCCCAGGTCCTCTAATGTGGCCCAGAAGTAGCAAAGGGAGTTGCAGGAGCTGGGGGCCAGGGCTTCCGTGACCCCAACTGAATGACCCATAACCGACGGGGACCTGGTGAGTGGCTACTCAACGGGGAGGGAAGGCACATGGGGGTACCTAATGGGTGGGTAGCACCAAGGTCCAGCTGCCCCTCGCCTGACTCCTGTCCCCAAAGACCCAAACACATACTCCTAGGAAGAAAGAGAAACCTCAAATTAAGATCGGAGTAGAACAGAGGTTCAAAAGAGAAATTATGTTGGATTATAAGAAGATACATTCCTTGCCAACTTCAGTTTTGGACCAAGAATCACATCCATGACACTAGCAAACATTAAAACAGCCCTTCGGAACTGTTGTATTTGTACTTATGTTTAATTTTTTGTAAAGGGGTGGGGGTGGGCGCTGTCTCACTATTTAGCCCAGGCTGGTCTTGAACTCCTGGCTTCAAAGGATCCTCCTGCCTCAGCCCCCAAAGCACTGAGATTACAGGTGGGAGCCACCGCACCTGGCTGCATTTGTATTTTAATTGATTCTTGAAGACCTGAGGGCCTTCAATACCCATGTGGGAGAACTTGTTTGGAAACTAGTACCTCCCATCACTGGAGCTGAGAAAAGAACTTTTATCTGAGGAATGTGAGTCCTTTTAAATTATAAGGCCCTGAGAGGCATTAAAATGAGAGGGCAATCACGTTCTATTCCCTCCTTTGAGCTATGCATTCATCTCTTGAAACTGCTTGCTATTGCTATAAATTAACCTAATAATGCCCACATTGTAGCCCACACCCTATAGTTAACAATGCACAGCCAATCAGCAGCTTCTGTTATTTGAATGTAAATTGTTGGTAAACAATTGAGGAACTGCCTCTTCTTTCCCATAAAAAAAAAAAATCTGCTTGTAACTGCCACTAATTGGAGTGTATATTCTGGGCAACTTGAGTCTGTGCTTCCGGGCTACAGTCCTCAAGCTTGGTCCCAATAAATGCTCTTATATTAATTTTGCTTCAGCTTCTTCCTTTTAGGTTGACACAGCCATTGTTAAAGGCTTCTGGGCCCTGTTCTAACGAAAACAGTGGGTCAGATGCTCTGGACTCTAGAGATTCCTAGGACTCTCCCCATGCCCCACCCCCCCCATACTCCCACGTTTTTATTATCGTCTGTAAAGCAAAACAAAGCACTTTGTGTTCACCGTAACTGTGAGAAAGACGGAGATGATTATGTGGCGGTTCATCTCAGTGACACGTTCATTTAATCTCTGCCTGAGCTCTTGGCGTTTATAAGCTGAATCAACTAACTCTCCTGATTACTTCCAGCAGCCAGATATCTGAGTACTACTAAACACAGTAAAAAGAGTTTTATTCTTGCTTTTATTAGAAAAAGGTCAGCCTGAGCAAAAGTGAGACTCTGCCTCTACAAAAAATAGACAAATTAGCTTTGCATGGTGCACATGCCTGTAGTCCCAGCTACTGGGGAGGCTGAGGCAGGAGGATTGCTTGAGCCCAGGAGTTCGAGGTTGCAGTGAGCTGTGATGACGCCACTGCACTCTCTAGCCTGGGAGACAGCAAGCCCCTGTCTCAAAAACAACAAAACAAAAAGAAAGAAAGAAAAAGGGAAAGAAAGAAAGGCTCTATGTGGGTAGAGACTTTGTTCACTGATGTATCTTAGCACCTAGAACAGTCGACTGGCACACAGAAAGCACTCAATGAATGTCAAATAAATGAAACTGCATTTCTCTCCTGTGAATGAGGCTTGTTCAACTTTAAGGCCAAAGACGCTACCAACCCCACGGAGGAAAGTAGCCCAGAAGGGTTCAGCAAGGGGACCTCTGGAGTGAGTAGTTTGGAAAAAAGTTGCCTTTGCCTACCCAAGGACACAGGGACACTGAGTGGGCCTTGCAGTGGAAATAGGCTTGGTGTCCCCGCTGAACAGTAGAGCCCGACAGCCTGAACTTATGCAGCTTGGCAGTTCTCAAAGTTGGTCCTGGACTAGCAACTTTGTGTCACCTGGGAACTTATCAGAAATGCAAATTCTCAGGCCACCCTAGACCTGCTGAATCCAAAATTCCTGGGATCAGGACTAGTAATCTGTTTTAATAAGCTCTCCGGGTTCACAAAACTTTGAGAACCATTGATGTCATGAGATGATGGGCTGGAGGATGAGCTGGGTGAGGGACAGGTGTTGCAAGCTCAGGGCTCTTTCCAGTGCCAAGGGCTACGCATCTAAGCAAGGACATGCATCATGCCCTCCAGAAGCTCCTCTGGGAGCTAGTGAGGAAGACTTTAGAGTGCTGGGTTAGGCCATGGTGAGTGTCTCCAGGGAGAGCCCCTCAGCAGTGTTGGAGGCAAGAAGGGCAGGGAAAGAGTGAGGTTAATTTCCCCTTGTTCTGGTCATATCAAGCTCTGACCACTATGTGGCAGACGATTGTTCTATTGGAATCGCATGGGTTGAGGCAATGGAGCTCAGGGTGCAAATGAAGCTGTGCAGTACAAGACACCCAAGTATTCGGAGAAAGTCAATAGGCCAGCAGTTATGAGAGGCCTGAAATAGGAGAAATCTAAGAGTGAGTTTGCCTCGTTGAGAGGTAGATGGACTTTTGGTGGAAGAAACAATGTCACAACTTCCTTTCTTTCTCTTCCTTGACAAAAGGAAGGTTCAACCCGAATCATAAACCTTAATACAGTTACTGACTCGGAGACTGAAGTTTTCATGAGGCAGGCCCAGAGCCAGGGCCCTCTTCCATCCAGCCCACACTGAACCTAAACACCCATCAGATGACCGGAGCACAGGTGACTGTGTTTGCTCACATGTCAGCCAATGTGAGTGCTACACAGGGTCGACCAGCTGTCTGATGGCTCCCTTGGCTGGTAATGTCCTACTTAGCATGGCCCACCCTCAACCCTGCAGGAACAAGACGGAAGCTATCTAGTTCAAGGTAAGGAAGAAAGAACTGGTGTCTCCAGAAGGAAGAAGAGGCAGCGACTGAAGGTTGTGGTTGGAGGTGGCAGACAGGAGATCCTGCCAACCAAGGGACCATCCACTTATGATTGCTGGCATTTCCAGTGATATCTTGACTACAGCAAACAATGGTGGTGCTATCTTGTTCCTGTGGTTTGAGATCTCCCAAACCTAGGACTGAAGAGGTAGAGGTAGTACATCATAGGTATACACACTACAAGCAAGGTGCCCACATAAAAAAATCTCCTTTGCCCCTGGGCAGTGGGATGGCCCCTTGCACTGCAAAAGACTGATTTGGTTTAGGTGCTGCTGTGGTTTGGATGTGGCTTGTCCTCAACGAAACTCACGTTGAAATTTAATTGCTAATGTAATGGCATTGGGAAGTGGTACCTTTAAGAGGCGATTAGGTCTTGAACTCCTGGGCTCAAGCCATTCTCCTGCCTCAACCTCCCAAAGTGCTGAGATTGAAGGCATGAGGCACAGCACCCAGCTAGGATGAATTAAAGCCTTTCTCTAGAGACTGGGTTAGTTCTTGCAGGAATGCATTAATTTCCCTAAGAATGGGTTGTTATAAAGTAAGGTTGCCCCTCCCCCCACCCCGATTTTGGTCCCTTTTTTGCACATGGCTGCTTCCTCTTTCTCTTCTCTGCCATGATGTGACACAGTGTGAGGCCCTCATCAAAGCCAAGCAGATGTTGGTATCATGTTCTTGGACTCTTTTCAGCCACTAGACTTGTGAGCCAAATAAACCTTGTTTCTTTTTTTTTTTTTTTTAAACCTTGTTTCTTTATAAATTACCCAGCCTCAGGTATTCTGTCATAGCAACACAAAACAGATTAAAGCAGACGCCATCTATGTTAGAAAGGGGAGGGGAAGGCATCCTACTCTTTCTCCAAATCAGACCAGCACCACTAGCACAATCTGCTACTGAATTAAGTAAGAGTGTGGCAAAGTTCACTAGGCTTAAAGAGTATTTGAGCGTCCTATAGTTAATAACTGTGTATTGTATATTCCCAGATTGCTAAGAGAGTAAATTTCAAATGTTCTCACCACAAAAAATAATAAGCATTTAAAGTGATGGCTCTGTTAATTAGCTTGATTCAATCAGTCCACACTGTATACATATAGCATAACAACTTTGTGCCCCATAAATGCATACAATTATAATTTGTCAATTTACAACATTTTTAAAAATTAAATTAAAAAAATTCTCATTTAAAAAGTACTTGGGGGCCACTCTTGCTATGCAGGACATTAGTTTTCTAGTGCCCGTCCTGGGAGGTAAGAATGTCGTCTTAGGAGGTGGGAAGCACAGCTGTGGATGGGCTTCTGGCTCGATTCTTGAAGGGCTCAGAAGCTGAAACTGTCCCAAGAGTTGGGAGATTACCCTAGTGATGGCTACACATACATCTATGATTCCTCTGCAGATCTGAACATACAGGCTAATGAAGACATTTTATCTTTTTTTTTTTTTTTCACTTTCCTAGAATTAATTCAGATGTGAAAAGGATGGCATTTTTTTTTTTTTTTTGAGACAGAGTCTCACTGTGTTGCTCAGACTAGAGTGCCCTGGCGTCAGCCTCGCTCACAACAACCTCAAACTCCTGGGCTCAAGCAATCCTCCTGCCTCAGCCTCCCGAGTAGCTGGGACTACAGGCATGCGCCACCATGCCCAGCTAATTTTTTTCTATATATATTTTTAGCTGTCCAGATCATTTCTTTCTATTTTTAGTAGAGACGGGGGTCTCGCTCTTGCTCAGGCTGGTCTCGAACTCCTGACCTTGAGCGATCCACCCGCCTCGGCCTCCCAGAGCGCTAGGATTACAGGCCTGAGCCCGGCCGAGGACAGCATTTTAAACAGCTCATAGTCCTACTCCTTTTAAAGGGCAGTCTTGATTCTCTCATGTTAGGGTGGAATGAGTAGAAAAAGTTTCAAATGCAATCTAATGGTGGACGCTTGGGTTGAGAAGAGCCAAGGGTAAACTTGGCTCCTAGCTGGAGTTCCTTGGTGGCTGGAGCTAGCTGGCTGCTGGGGTCCTGAGTGATGGGAGGGCAGTTTGATCACATGCACGGCTGCCTTTGGTCGAAAGGAGGAAGCAGGGTCATATTAGGGTCCCAGAACAGGTCAGGGCAGCATGGGAGCATTCTGCTCCACCCCTGCTTCACAACACAGCTCTGCTCACTGTGTCTGGAAAGCGCCCCCCTCAGTGTTCCTTTCAGAGAATGAGGGTCCAGTTGCATAATCTCAAAAGAGAGAATGTGGGGAAATGTGCTTAAGTCTTGAATCAATACAGCATCTTCCCTTTTCAGAGTGACCGTTTCCTAGAGGTACGCGGCCTTCCTTGCTTTAACGAACTCTTCCAGCAGGGGGCAGCACCAAACCGAGTATTGCACAACTTCCTTGCTCTTCAGAACTAAGAGTAAGGAATGAGGATGCCTCCAAGGTTCCTCCTTTAAAAAACCTATGCTGTGGCCTCTGAACTGCAGTTGGGGGAAGGAGCGATTCACCTCCATTTTGCTGAGGCCCATGGGGCCGTCTCTTTCCTACTCTCCCTGCAGGATACATTCCAGTCATACTCTTTTGAGTGTGGGAAATTCCAGAAAACCTCTTCTTTAGGGGATGTGCTTTCCCCAGTGAAACTGCAGGAAGAAGTTTCCTTACCTTCTTGTGCTAACTCAACCTCCCGCCAATGACAAAGGGGGCTCTGTGCTAGCCATTTCCAGAAACGGAGGCATCCGCTGCCTGTCACTGGGGTGCTGGCCCAATGCAGGAGTGTCCCCAAGGGAGATGTGTCCTCTGCTAAGCGTGTCAGGGAGGGTTGCCAACTCACTCCTGCACCTTATTTCTTTTCTTTCTTCCTTTTTTTTTGAGACAAGGTCTCATTCTGTTGCCCCGGCTGGAGTGCAGTGGCGTCATCATAGCTCACTGCATCCTCAAACTCCTGGCCTCAAGTGATCCTCCTGCCTTGGCCTCCCAAAATGCTGAGATTCCAGGTGTGAGCCATCACACCCAGCCCCTGCACCTTATTTTGAGGCCAGATTTGTGATTTCAGCACTGGAAGCTGAGAACACACAACGGGAATCACTTGTGACATCAGTCCCTGAAGGTCTGCCGCACCCATTGCAGTTCAGAGGCCACAGCATAGGTTTTTTAAAGGAGGAACCTTCAAGGCATCCTTATTCCTTATTCTTAGATCTGAAGAGCAAGGAAGTTGTGCAGTACTGCTAGAATCAGCTCCTTGGAGGCAGGGCTTTGATGGTCCACTGCTGTATCCCTACTGCTTAGCACAGTGCCTGACACACAGTAGGCACTCAATACAGAGCCCCTAAATAGATGGGAAGAGGCTATCAACCTTCTTTCATGCCTTAGTTTTCACTTCCCTCCTTCACCAAACCAACTCATTCTAAGCAACCCACTGAATGCCTCCCTGGCTGTAGGTCCCTCCTCCACCTGGCTTGTCCTAATACCTCCAACCAGCACCCAGCTGCCTGCAGCTCAGAGTCTGAACAGCCCCGACCTCAGTTCCATGCACAGTATGGCATCAGGAGCACAGATTTGAGGGCTGGAAAGACAGGAGTTGGGATCTTAATTGTGGCCCTCGCTAGCCATGGACATGTGTAAAATGGCAATAAAAATACTTACCTCATACATTGCGGGGATCCTAGAAGATTCTGGTGAAGCTCCAGACATATAAAAGACATTCCAGCAATGCTCTGTTTGGTTTTAACAGTCTAATCCCATATTATCTAAACCCACCACACCGCTGCTTAACAACACCCCAACATCCTCACACGCACTAGATTCAGTCCAGACGCACCTTGGCTCACACAGCTTCTTCTAAGCCTGCACATCCCTCCCATGGTCTCTGATCGCCCCTGTCTATCGCCCGCCACACTTACCACTCCATTTATTTGCACCATCCATGCCTCCTTGGATTATTTAGCATTTTTTTCAGGCGTTTGTCTTAAAACTCTCTTGTATTGCTGCAAAGTCTAGCATCATGCTGGGTGTGGCTACGACGCTTTGTCAATGCTTGTTAAATCAGTGAGGTTGGATTTAGCTGGAAAAGGCCATTTACTGAGTCTATTGATGAATCCCACCCTTCCTGAAGCACAGGTGGCAAGACTATGGGACTTCTCCGTTGGCCCTGTGTCCTTGGGCCTTTCTTTGAGTTGTCTGAACAAATGTAGGGCTCAGGAAGATGGCCCCGGCTGGCACCTCCGTCTGGCTACCCGGGAGTGGGAAGGATGCCCACAGCTGTGCCAACTGCAGCTTGGAGGCTGGAAAATCACCCGCAGTTCAGCTCCCCCTCAACACTCCACGCCCGCTCACTGGGAACATTGCCCAAGCTTCCCTTTTTGGTCTCCTTGCCATTCACTCTGCATGATTCCTCTCTGACCTTTCCCAGGTCACCCAGACCAGAAACCTCCAACACACCCCTCCTCCCTCCACGCACCCAACACGGCCCAGTCCCACCTCCTCTGCCTGGGTTAGCTGCTTCATTCAGTTCTCCAGCTAAACTGCCCTCGGGGGCCTTGTGCCTTGGGCCATTCATGACCCAGGAAGGCCCTTCCTGAATTAAAATCTTTCCTGTCAAGACTCAGCTCTGCAGTGAAGGCTTCGCAAACCTCAGACTCCTTCAACGCTGGGCATTGACACAGCCTCTGCCCATTGGACCGTCACCTAGGTATTGGTTCCTGATGTTCCTGGGTGACCCTTTTATATTTCTATTTATAGTACTTCTCGAGATCAGGTTGTGAGCTCTTTAGGAACACACACCAGAGCTTAAAGTGCTTCTTTGCATTTCCTGGTTCGTGGCAATGTGGGATCTGCCCAACAGTTGTCCGTGGGTGCCCTGGCTGCAAAAACAGTGGTTTTGGTGATGCCAGAGGATGCCGAACTGTGATGGTCCCCTAGAGCCAGCATCTCTACAAAAGCTTTAAGGCTCAGTACCCAGGGGTGTTAAGCTGGACCACAGCAGCCTCGCTCCTCTAACAAGACTTTTAACTTCCTCAAGGACAAGGACACCATTGTAGATCTTTGCTGCTCCACAGCACCCGGCAGGAATTGATGCTCCACACGTACCAGCGGGTACTTTTGCTCAGTGAGAAAGGTGTACACCACTGAACAATTTTCTTACTGTGGCCCCTGAACTACTAGAGCAGCCAATTTTTTGACCCTGTCTCTTGGCCCCGAGATGTAAGACCAAGAGGGGAATAGTGTGATCCCACAGACCACGGAGCAAGACCTCTGCTGGGGTGTCAGGAGGGAGATGGTTTTATTGGAAGGCTCAGGAGTTGGAAAGGCTGATCCAGGCTTTGAGCCTAGTTGAAGCTTTCGTTGCTGTCTTTGCTCTGGTCGTGGCCTCGCTTTTCCACCCATATGCAAGGGCTTTGCTGCCTGCTTGGAGTTTAATGTGCCAAAGGCCTCCACCTTTCACATACTGGACTCCAGCTGCCTCCACAGTCCTTGTGCGCGAACGGAGCTCCCACTATGCTACGGGAAAGGCCAGGTGAGGGACGTGGCCACTGCAGGCCTGCTGCTCCCCAAATGGCAGGTGGACAAATGCCATGTACCCAGAGGTTGTCAAGTCCAGTATGTGACTGCCTCTTGGCCACAGGCATCCACCTCCCCACCAGCATGTCCTTTAATGAGAAACACCAGTTGCTCCTCAGCAAAGACCTGTGCCTGGCATTTGTTCCAGGCCCCTAGAAACCTGGCCCTTCTTTGGCCACTTGTGCAAGTCATCCTCCCCCACACAAACTGCCCACGCTGGCCAAAGTGGGCTCCTCGATGTCCCGACCTTGTACATCCTGGTTCCCCAAGACCATCTGACCCCGATAACATCAGGGCCCTGCCTCCCCCAGTCCACCCATTCTCAGGGACCAGCTGTAGCATCGCCTCCCCGAAGCCCCCACTTGCCTGGATAACCCGTCCTATACAATCTCTTATGCTACCTTCTCTTATGGGCATGGCTTAGGTTTCAAGCAAACCTCGAGGCAGTGAGCTTGTCTCTTGTTTGTGTCGCCCCCCGACAGCTCACACAGAGGGGCCGATCACTACACCGGCCAAGGCTTGGGCTCTTCCCTTTGAGTCTCGCATCGGACAGCCCCGAGGGGGCAGGTGACAAGCTTGACAGGCTTGGGGGTAAGGGAAAGGGGCAGAAGGGAAGTAGCACTCGCCACTGGAAAACAAGAGCCCAAGAGCAGCAGAGCCCAGACCAGCCCCACGCGTCCTCCCCCAACTGTGTGATGTTACCTTCTCCAGAGCCAGTCTGGTCTGAGCTGTGGGATGAGCACGATGCTCGCTCTGCTTACCTGCGGGATCAGTGTGGGGACCTGGCGACACGCTGCAGAGCAAAGTGCCGTAGGAGCACTGTGCGGACAGCAGCCGGTGCCGGTCAGCACGTGGAGTTGAAAAGAGCTCAGACAGGGCCCAGCTCTTGGCCCTAGGGTGAAGGTGGCTTTTATTTCCTCTCTTGGGGAAGGAAGGGGAGGGGAGCTTCCTAGCACATCAGCCTAGGGAAGGGGTGGGTGTGCCCCCAGAGGACAGGGCTGGGACAGCCGGATGACCGATCAGAAGGGCTCGTCCTTGTCCACTTCCTGGCACTCGGCTGCAGGGTGTGCGCACGGGAGTCGCCCCCTTGGGGTGGCGGCTGCTGCACTGGCGCAGGCACGAGGAGGTATCTGCTGGTGTTCACGAAGAGGGAGGGTGGGCAGGTGCCCTGAGCGAGGGAGCAGAGGGCGGGGGTGGCCGACCCCACGCCGATGCCAGCCCAGTATGGTGACTTTCACAAGGCCTGGCTGGGGTGACGCTTCTCCCGAGAAGGGTCCAAGGGGCCCACAGGCAATGCCGGATCCGCTGGCTGGGCCTTTAAATGTCCATCTCAAACTGTGACTCTTCACCTGGGGAGAGAAGGGACAGAGGCCAGGTGAACAATGGGCACATGGTCTGGCTGATGTCGTACGGGTCAGGGAAACACTGTTTTTTCATCCTGTTTGCTACAAGAGGAGCAGAGGCCAGGTTTATGCTGCCAAGGAGAGTGGATGGAGAGCAGGACTGGACTAGGAATTCCTGGAATCACGGGCCGGAAGGTTCCGCGTCCAGTTGTGCTCTCTGAACACCGAAACGAGGAGCAGAGACCAGCTTTCCCCATAGGGGAGGTGACGGTCTTGAATTTTCTGTAATTTTTATTATTTTTTATGAAGATGAATGGTTACTCGTGATTTTATAGAAAAGTGACTTCATTGAAAAATATTCCTTAAACATAAAAATTTCTGAGCATTTGTCCCGATTTTTGGTTTAGAAAACGGTACCTAACCTACAGGTACACATGCCATAGCGCACGGAGTAGCCCGGCTCCGCAGCAAAGCAGCTATCTGGGTAATTCAGCCTGCACCACCCTCACTCTCCTCTTTGCACAAAGACTTCCATGTAATTCATGCTGCAGTTGATTTTCTTCTTTTTAAGGGAACTGCCTCTAGTCATGGTCTCCCGGGCAGGGCTGCTCCAAGGTTCTGTACAGCAAGATGCTGGCTCTGGCCCACGACAGGGAACAACTGGCCATTTCTTCTGGTTGTATTTGCATAAATATGTGGGCCTGAGAGCAGGAGCTTTGGCTTCTTATAGCCAGTTAAGCAATAGGAAAGTTATGTCCCGCCCCCTCCCGCCCCACCCCATCATAACAAGGGGGAGGTATGCAGCTACTCAGCCATCATCTTGGGTTAAGAGTGTCCATTTGGGCACCACTGGGCTGACCTTGCATTTGTTATGGGTCAGAGCAGCTCTGGAAATGGGGAGGGCAAGGTATGCAAGCGGGGGCGGGTGACAGCCTTCAGGCAGTGGTGACTCAACAGTTTTGGGTGTTGACTGGCTCCACCCTGAACTTCCAGTCACTGGGTTAAGGCAGAGAGCGGAGGAGGGAGGCACTGTGCGGTGACCACGTGATTCTCTCCATCCTTTAACAAAGGGCAGTGTGGCACCTGTCACGTTGCTCTCTGACTGTGGCCTCTGTCACGTTGCCCTCATACTGACACTTACCTCCCCCTGCCGTTGCCCTCTGGGTCTGAGAGGCAAGGTGCTATGGCTTGAATGTGTCCCCCAAATTGCATGTGTTAGAAAGTGAACCTCCAAATTCACCAGTTGACTGGAGGTGGGGCCTTTGGGGGGTAATGAGGATTAGATAAGGTCAGCAGAGTGGGGCCCCCACAATGGGACTGGTGGCTTTATAAGAAGAGAAAGAGAGGCCGAGAGCGGTGCTCACGCTTGTAATCCTAGCACTCTAGAAGGCCAAGGCAGGAGGATCGCTTGAGGTCAAGGGTTCAAAACCAGCCTGAGTAAGAGCAAGACCCCGTTTCTACTAAAAATATTAACAGAAAAATTTAGCTGGGCATGGCAGCACACGCCTGAAGTCCCAGCTATTTGGGAAGCTGAGGCAGGAGGATCACTTGAGTCCAGGAGTTTGAAGTTGCAGTGAACTATGATTATGCCACTGCACTCTAGCCAGGGCAACAGAGCGAGACTCTGTCTCAAAAAAAAAAAAAAAGAAAAAGAACAAAAGAGAAAGAGAGACTTGAGCTGAAACAGGCACTCTCGCCCTCTGCCACGTCACAACGCAGCAGGAAGGCCCTCACCAGCTGCAGGCACCCTTGGACTTCCCAGCTTCTAGAATGGACAAAAATCAACTTCTTTTCTTTATAAATCACCCAGTCTCAGGTATTCAGTTATAGCAGCAGAAAAACAGACTAAGACAGAAAATTGGTACCAAGCAGTAGGGCTGTTGCTAATGATGAATACCTGAAAATGTGGAAGTGGCTCTGGAACTAACTGGGTCATGGGTAGAGGCCAGACAGTTTTGAAGCAAATGCTGGGGAAAGCTTGTACTGCTGTAAGCCATGTGTTAAGGGAGAGGCTGGTGAGGACTCAGAAGAAAAGACTCGGGAAGCCTGAAAGTTCTTAGAGATTGCTTACGCGGTCGTGACCAGAGGCAGATAGAAAAGCGGACAGAAGAGGCCGTGCTGATGAGGCCTCCCGTGGAAACGGGGCTGTCTGCTGGAAACCGGAGGGCAGGCCCACCTGCTACCCAGCTGCAAAGCCCTCGGCTGCCCTGTGCTCACGCCCTCCAGCTGAAATTGAAGAGTAATGAGCCAGGATACCCGGTGGAAGAAATTTCTCAGCAGCAAAGCATTCAAGATGCTGCATGTTTACATCTGGCTGCTTACAGTGAGATTTGGGAGCAAATTATAACTTTTTACTTATAACTAAAAGGGAAACAGAGTGGAAAAATTTGGAAAATTCGCACGCTAGCCATGTAAAAAGTGAGAACCGTGTTCAGGTTTCATGCTGACAGAAGGGTATCAGAGGCTATTCAGCAGGAGAAAGGAGAAGGAGCCTGCAGGTGTCTCGTAGATCTCTGAGGCTGTCCTTGCTCACAGGCCTAGGGGGGCAGCCCCTGCATGTCTGCTCCCCAAATTCCAGCACAGTGCTCCTCGGCAGCCCCAGCTGTGGCTCAAATGGTCCCAGATGCAGCTCGACCTGCCGCTCTGGAAGGCACAAGCAGTAAGCCTTGGCATCCACGTGGTGCTAATTCTGCAGGTGTGCAGAATGCCAGAGCTATAGAGGCATGGCGGCCTCCACCTGGATTTCAATGGATGCATGCAACAGCCCGGGAGGAGACTTATTGCAGGGGTGGAGCCCCCAAAGAGAGCCCCAGCAGGGTAATGCCTAGTGGAGCCACGGCAGTGGGACTGCCTCCAAGATCCAGAACGGCAGAACCACCAGCACACGGCTCCAGCCTGAGAAAGCTGTGGACACCTGATTCCAACCACCGAGAACTGAAGCGTGGGCTGAGCCCAGGGAGGCCATGGGGCTGGGGCTGCCCAAGGACTGGGGGCTCAATCCCTGCCCAGGATGTGGGAAACGGAGTCAAAGGGACTTTCTCTCCAGCTTAAGACTTAATGTAGTTTTCCTTGTTGGGTTTTGGACTTGGTTGGAGTCTGTTACTCCCTTTCTTTTTGCCTATTTCTCCCTTTTGGAGTGAGAATGTCTACCCTATGCCTGTTCCGCCATCATATTTTTGAAAGTGGATGACTTTAATTTTCAGGCTCACGGCTGGAGGGGAATTTACCTCGAGTCTCACCCATATCGGACTCAGATGAGACTCTGGACTTTGAACTTTCGAGTGGGTGCTGGAATGAGTTAAGACTTAGGGGTTATGGGCATGGAATGAATGTATTTGTATGTAAGAAGGACATGAGTTTTGGGGGGTCCGGGTGGAATGCTATGGTTTGAATGTTTGTCCTCTTTGAAATTTATGTTGAAACTTAATCCCTGATGTAATAGTATTACGAGGTGTGGCCTTTAAGAGGTGACTGGGTCATGACCTCTCTCCCCTCACGAATGGATTAATTCATTCATGGATT
This sequence comes from Eulemur rufifrons, assembly GCF_041146395.1. Taxonomy (NCBI): domain Eukaryota; kingdom Metazoa; phylum Chordata; class Mammalia; order Primates; family Lemuridae; genus Eulemur; species Eulemur rufifrons. The sequence goes on along the minus strand of NC_090994.1, from coordinate 22,264,313 downwards.
AATGGGTTATCACAGAGTGTTATAAAAAGCCAGTCTGTGCCCGTCTCACCCTGTCACACCTTCTGCCATGTTGACAGTACGAGGCCCTCACTGGAAGCCAAGCAGATGCAGGCACCAGGCCCTTGGACTTCCCAGCCTCGAGAACTGTGAGAAATAAACTGCTTTTCTTTATAAATTACCCAGTCTCAGGCAGTCAGTTATAGCAACAGAAAACAGACTGAGACCCAGGCAACTGCTGCCTGTCTTAGACGTGAGGTTCCCAGGGTAATTATGAATCACGTCCTGTAGGCCCCGGGTAGACGGAATCTGCAGCAGTCAGCAGGGCAAGCCCAGCTGAGGTCCCAGCTGGTTCCTGCCTGGGCCTGGGGTGCTGCCCGGGGTGCAGGGCCAGAGGGTTCCAACCTGACTAAGTTTGTCTGGAAGTGCTTAGGCTGCGACAGGGCGCTCAGATGCTCTACTAAGCCAGCCAGGATGCCACAAAGAGAGCATTCATGGGCACTGCTGCTGGGTGGCTGCTCTGATCACTTGGGAGGTGGGGACACCAAGAAGGACTTAGCTGTCAAACTTGCAGAGACAACTGGCCGCATTGTTTCTACCTGTCTCCATAAAGACCCAGTAGGGGACGAACTCCCTGACAGGAGCCATCTGGATGTATTTCTTATCTTGTAGACGTGTATTTTCCTAGAGGGCAAGTACAGTGTGTCTTTGATAAGTTGTCTCTTGCACCACGAACATCATGGGTGTGTTCCAGGTGGTAACACTTCAGGGAAAGCTTCCACTGCCATTTCAAACACACTCACCACTCACTACAGCACCTGGTGGGGCCAAAACACCTTTCCTGGGGTTCTGGGGCCCCTTTTGGGGGAAAGTTGGTAGCAACGAGAGTTCCACCTCCCCACCCCTGCTCCAGCCCTCCAGACTCTGAGCTGCTCCATAGAGAGGGGACAGAGTCATCATCATTCCCCCACCCCCGGCATCGGCATCGGGGCCAGGGGGTCTCATACACTCCCCTTCCCGAGGGAGAGCCCGGCCACTCACCGCCCGCCCGCTTGTCTTCCGGGCTGCTTCGCAGGTGGTTGTGGCTGGCTTCCATGGGGGGCTCCTCACTGGTAGGGCTGGTGACCCCAGGAATGGTGGGCAGATCCCTCGGGGGTGTTTTGGTCACAGGTGAGTTCCGACACTCCATCAGGAATTTCCGGTCGTAGATGATCCTGGTGCCTGGAAGGGCAACAGGGAGGTTGGTAAAGGCAGCTCGAACCCCCTGCCTGCGGGTTTTTCCATTTCTTTGAGGTGTGGCTGCAGCAGAGGCAGCAGGTTCTCCGGTGAAAGGCGGACCGAGGAGGAGCAAGGCTTACTGATGGGCCTGGCTGTAGCCCAGGACTCGGATGCCTCCAAACCACCCTGACTCCCCTTCACACGGGGTGCTCTGATGCATGATGGGGCCACGGGCCACCAGACTGCACCGGCATCTTCTCAGAGCCCCATGCACCCTGAGCTCTGTCCCTAAAGCCCCTCAGCTCACTCACCCATCACTGCTCGGTGTGAATTACCCACAACAATCATATCCCACAGTGCAGAAAGTGCATTTCTATTCATCATGCAGTCCCGTCCTTACAGTAATCCTGTAGGGTACCCACAATAGTTTCTTGTTTTCTTTTTTTATTAATATTAATAATTATTTTATTAATAATTTAGAGACAGGATCTTGCTCTGTCACCCAGGCTGGAGTACAGTGGTGCGATCATGGCTCACTGCAGCCTTGAACTCCTGGGCTCAAGTGATCCTCCTGCCTCAGCCTCCCAAGTAGCTGGGACTACAGGCACGTGCCACCGTGCCCAGCTATTTTTGTATTTCTTTGTAGACACAGGGTCTTGCTATGTTGCCCAGGCTGGTCTCACGTTCTTGGCCTCAAGCAATCCTGCTACCTCAGCCTCCCAAAGCCCTGGGATTACAGGTGCCAGCCATGGCGCCCAGTCCAGAATAGGTATCTTCAACCCCATTTCACAAATGAGCAAACTGAAAATTAAGTGATTCACCTGAACTAGTAAAAATGAGAACTTTTCCTGCCTGGGCTTTGTGGAAAGGAGGAGGGGGAGATGGATGGGCTCTGCCTGCCCACAAAAGGCTCCCTACTGAGCCCAGAGGCCCCCAGAGGGTCTGTGCCAATGAGTCACGGCGCCCTGCATTCTAGCCCCGCTGCTTGCACTCTCCTTTTGCAAGTGCTCGCACTGCCTAGGTGAAGACCTGTCTGTCTTACAGAATTATTCACTACCCTAAAACCACACCCAGGACCATCCCATGTGCTGAGTGATACCCTCTACATACAAGGGAGTGGTTTCTCAACTTAGGAGACCCAAGATCCTCGTGGGAGAGCCACTTGATTCATCAAATGACAGGGAACAGTGAGAAGGTGATTCTTGTTTGGTCCTTATTTAATCCCGAGTTCCGCTAAGGCAGCAGTAGGTCCCGGTCACCTAACACCTCTACGACATCTGCCTGCCGAGTGCTCCCTTTTCAGCAGAGTAGGTCTCGGGCTGGAAGCCTTCAGCAGACAATGGAATCTAGGGAGAACTGGCTGTTGTCGTTGTATTTCTTTTTATAGCTACTTTCTATTTATGGCAAGCTAATCTGGTTTTCCATATATAGTAGCGATATTAAGTTTCCTTTTAATATATGATATATTGTATATATAATATACTATTAAATATATTAATATAAATTAAATTTATAATTTAAAAGGTGATATAAAGAAATACTAAATATCTGTACACGCAGAATGCAGGCATGGCAACAACTCGCAGACGGACCATGGTGTAAGGGCTTCAGGAACGCCCGTCCTCACCAACAGCCCTGGGGTTGTTCCCTCACTGAAGGGCTATAATGAGTGACATTAGAACGGCTGAGATCCTTTTATTTTTTTTTTTTAATTTTTAAGGATACATAATCGTTGCACACATTGAGATTCCTTTCTCGATGTTCAGCAGTGGACTCTGTAAAGCCCTGGAGAGGAATTCATTTCCATCCCGAGACCTGAGTGTGAGTTAACGCAACGGGGCTCCTTGCGCCGCGGCGGGCCTGGGACGCTGAAAAGGGAGGGGACCCGTGAGAGACGCCTAAACAGACCCCAGGCTGGCTCTGGCCCCTCCAGGCAGGCACTGGTCTCGCTCCTCTGTCCCCCTGCCCAAGAGGCGGTGATGCCAAAGTTGACAGCCCTGCACATCACCCAGCCAGCTGCAGTTCACAACTCAATCTCTTAGGGGCAGGGGCTTAAAGGGCCCAGGCTGCACTTTGAGGTCTGTGCACAACGAGTTGTGTGACCTGTGCAATCAATCCCTGTGCACGTGCTCGTGCACCCGCGCGCGCGCACACACACACACACACACACACCCGCTTTGGGCCTCAGCCTCCCCTTCTGTGAGACAAAGAGCTGTGAACCTTGCAGGCCTGAGTGCCTGTGAGCCCAGCAGATGACAAACAGAGAACAGTGGCGCCCTCTCTTCGCAGGGTAGGGGATGGGGTGGGGGAGGAAAAAAATTTCCAACTCTCTCTCTCTCTCTTTTTTTTTAAAGTGACCCAGATTTATTCTGGTTTTGGAAGACAGAAGGGGCACCGCTCCACTCTGCAAGGGATAGGGCTACACCATCTTCCCCTCCCCAAAGCAGGAAACACAGTGACTTCAGGGCCCAGGCAGAGGGGGAGGCTCAGTGGATGGGTGCTGGGATGTCCTGGCTCTAGAGATGGGACTACTTTTCCCTGTTGTTTCTTTTCTTTTCTTCTTCTTTTTTTTTTTAAATAATAAGCCCGGCTAATTTTTCTATTTTTAGTAGAGAAGGGGTCTCACTCTTGCTCAGGCTGGTCTCGAACTCCTGAGGCTCAAAAGATCCTCCCCGCCTCAGCCTCCCAGAGTCCTAGGATTACAGGCATGAGCCACTGTGCCTGGCCTCTCTGCTGTTTCTTAATCTTCAAGACTAGAGGGCTAGGCGAGGTGGCTCACACCTATAATCACAGCACTTTGGGAGGCCGAGGAGGGAGGATCACTAGAGCCCAGGAGTTTGAGGTTGCAGTGAGCTATGATGTCACCACTGCACTCTACCCAGGGCGACAGAGGGAGACACTGTCTCAAAAAAAAAAAAAAAAAACCTCAGCAGGAGTCTCCCCTCTTCTTCTTGCTTCCCCCCAACTTGATTAGTTCACCACAGAGTAGGGAACTGATCCTGTTCCAGTGAAACCTAAGAGTTAGAGATTCAACCGTCTTGAATCAACAGAGCCTGGGGCGCGTCTCTTTTGGGGCCACCACCTAAGAGGCAGCAGCCAAAATGAAGTTCCATCCCTTTGTGACTTCTGACCAAAGCAAGAACTGCCAAAGGCATTTCTTTTTCTTTGGTTTTTTTTTTTTTTTTTTTTTTTGAGACAGAGTCTCACTCTATTGACCAGGCTAGAGTGCCGTGGTGTCAGCTTAGCTCACAGCAACCTCAAACTCCTGGGCTCAGGTGATCCTCCTGTCTCAGCCTCCTGAGTAGCTGGGACTACAGGCATGCGCCCATGCCTGGCTAACTTTTTCTATTTGTAGTAGAGATAGGCTCTCGAACTCCTGAGCTCAAGCGATCCTCCTGCCTCAGCCTCCTGAATAGCTGGGACTACAGGCATGCGCCACCATGCCCGGCTAATTTTTTTCTATATATATTTTTAGTTGCCCATATAATTTCTTTCTATTTTTAGTAGAGACGGGGTCTTGCTCTTGCTCAGGCTGGTCTTGAACTCCTGAGCTCAAACGATCCACCCGCCTTGGCCTCCCAGAGTGCTAGGATTACAGGCGTGAGCCACCACACCTGGCCTTGCAGGAAGATTACGTCTTCCTCTCTTTCCAAAGAGCTGAGAGAGGAGAACGACGTGTGGTCCATGCCCCTCTGAAAGGATGATGCATTTCAGGTTGCGCGAGGACACCATAAAGGTCAGCAGATCAGCAAAGCCGTCCAGACTTACAGGAAGAAATACGTCATCTAGTCTACGGCCAGGCCACCCTGAACGTGCCCGATCGCGTCTGATCTCGGGAGCTAAGCAGGGTCGGGCCTGGTTAGTACTTGGATGGGAGACCTATGTCATCTACACTGGACGGTGCAGCAGGAAAAGGCTAATGGCACAACCGTCCCTGTGGGCAGTCACCCCACAGGGTGGTCATCGCTGGGCTGAAACTAGACACAGACTGCAAAAAGATGCTCAAACGGAAAGCCAAATCTCACCACGTGGGAAAGGAGAAGGGCAAATACAAGGAAGAAACAACTGAGAAGATGCAGGATTAAAGTAATCTTATATATTATACCACTTTAATTAAAAACTGCCAAAATGGGGGGAAAAAAAAGAACTAGGGTAGGAACCTCCTGGACAGCCTCTTCAAAGCTCACTACCCCTCAGTGATTCTTTTAAAAAAATTGATAAAATACACATGACATAAAATCTACCACCTTAACCATTGTAGGGGTACAGTTCAGCAGTGTTAGGGACATTCTCAGTGTTGTGCAGCCACCGCCACCATCCACCTCCAGAACTTTCTATACCCACTAAACAGTAACTCCCGTCTCCCCCTCCCTCTGGCCTCTGGCAACCACTGTTCCACTTTCTGTCTTGCACGACTCTAGGTACCTTACACGTGTGAAATCACACGGTATTGGTCTTTTTGTGACTGGCTTATTTCACTTAGCGTAACGGCCTCAAGTTTCGTCTGTTTTGTTGTAGCGTATGTCAGAATCTCCTTCCTAATACTCCCCTGCATGTCTGTGCCGCCCTTGGTTTACCCATTCATCTGACTGTGGATACCAGGGTTGCCTCCACCTTCTGGCTACTGTGGATAACGCTGCCACGAACGTGGGTGTACAGATACCTCTGCAAGATCCTGCTTTCAATTCTTTGCGGGCATACGGGGGCATGTACCCAGAGTGGCCCCAGCGATTTTTAAATCATTGATTGCACTTAAAAGAGAGAAAGGAAGAGCCTCTATGCCCTTTGTCCTACGGCAGGGGCACTTACTGAAGAATAAAAATCCTCCTTTGAACTAGCAGAGTCCACACACACAACGCCAGCAGAGGTGGCACGCACGATCCGCCTCCGCCCCCACCCTCCAGTCAGCGTGTTTCAGCCTCCGGGACGGAAGCTGCGGGGAGTAAACAGTAGTGTTCAGAAAGTCAGCTGACACCGCATCAAGCCTGGAGGGAACCACGAAGCCACCTGACTCAGCTGGGTCAATAAGGAACAGGAGCTGGAGGTTGATGCAACAGCAGTGAGTTTCCCACGGAAGCTGCTGTTGCCTTTTACCCCTTTTTCCTTCCACCACTTTGTGGGGTCCACCGCTACCCTTTCAGTTAACAGTGATCCGGAAACTCCCTAAGCCTCCCGCAAGTGAGGCAAACTTAACAAAACACAGTCCCATGTTGTCAAAACTACGAACCCTTGGCTGCAAAGGCTGCCACACAGCTCCCGGAGCCAGGGACTCGCCCGCATGGAAGGTCAGGAAGTGCAAACAGGGGTGAGGGGTGGGACCTGGGCACCCTGCAAGGCTGCAGGTTAGGTGTGGGCTGGCAGACACCTCTGCATGTGTGCGTGTGTGCGTGTGTGTGTGTGTGTGTGTGTGTGTGTGTGGCGGGGCGGGGAGCCTATTTCCTCACCGGCCCGTCTCAGACCTCTCTCTAGGGAAAATGACCCACCTCCTCTAGGTTACTACAAACAAGAGCATGAAGTGCTTTTGAGGATCGAGGCGACTTCCAGATAGCAAAGCCATAACATTTTCTCCTGCTCTCCTCTCAAAAGGCAAGCCAAACACCAAGAACAAGACACGGGAGCACACACTGCAACTGGGATGCAGGTAGGGCCCCAACTGTTACCCCAAATCACACTAAAGACAGAAATCGGGCCAGGTGCAGTGGTTCACGCCTGTAGTCCTAGCACTCTGGGAGGCCGGGGCGGGAGGATCGCTTGAGCGAGTTAGAGGTTGCTGTGAGCCAAACTGCCGCCACGGCCCTCTACTCAAGGCAACAGAGTGAGATTCTGTCTCAAAAAAAAAAAAAAAATTTTCCTGAATTGTAAAAGATGTCTTTTTATTTTGTTTTGTTTGAATTTTTTTATTTTATACATATATTTTTTAATTTCAGAATATTACAGGGGTACAAATGTTTAGGTTACATATATTACCTTTGCCCCATCAGAGTCAGAGCTACAAGCATGTCCATGCCCCAGACGGTGCACACTGCACCCATTAGGTATGAATGTACCCATCCCCTCCTCCCCCCACCCACCACCTGCCCGACACCTGGTGAGTGTTAGTACTATATGTGCGCATAAGTGTTGATCAGTTAATACCAATTTGATGGTGAGTACATGTGGTGCTTGTTTTTCCATTCTTGGGATACTTCACTTAGTAGAATGGGCTCCAGCTCCATCCAGGTTAATACAAGCTGTGCTAGATCACCACTTTTTTATTTATTTTTTTTTTTCTTTGAGACACAGTCTCACTCTGTTGCCCAGGTTAGAGTGCCGTGGCATCAGCCTAGCTCACAGCAACCTCAAACTCTTGGGCTCAAGCGATCCTCCCGCCTCAGCCTCCCGAGTAGCTGGGACTACAGGCTCGAATCACGACGCCTGGCTACTTTTTCTACTTTTTGTAGACATAGGGTCTTGCTTTCTTGCTCAGGCTGGTCTTGAACTCCTGGCCTCAAGCAATCCTCCCGCCTCTGCCTTCCAGAGTGCTAGGATTACAGGCTTGAGCCACCTCGTCCAGCCTTACATTTTTTAAAATATAAAACTATAGTAAGAATATAGGTACATTAAGCAATCAAATAAGTAAAGACACAGGATCAGAATCTCCATTTCAAGTCAACTTGACATGCCTTGGAGCTAAGTGGGCTCCCCCTTCCCTCCACACAGAAAAAGCCCAGGGATCTCTGCTGGGCTGGCGATGCCTATGGTACCTGTGCAAGCTGGTGTGCATGGTCACTTGAAAAGTCTACGCAGGACTTGAACTCCCACGCAGGAACTGCGTTCAAGAATCTGACCATGTCTAGGGACAACGGTGTTAACCCTCACCTACAAATTTGGCAAGCTTGGCTCAGTCCTACTCCTTTTGAGTAGATGTGCTGGTCTCACTTACTCGCTGAACCCCTAACTTTGGACCCCCAGCATGCTAGGTGCCAGGGATGCGAGGAGCAGTTAGATGCAGTGAAGGCTCCCTTGATCTTAGACACTCACAATTCAGTAGGAAGTAAAGGAATGATTACACGTCCAAGTGTGTGAGGTCCCCACAAACGTGGGGACCACAGAGGGACAGACATTCCAGCTCTCCATCTTCCTGCTTCCAGGCAGCCTGACCCTAAAACCCCGGCCCAGAGAAACATCCATCTCACCCCGATTCTGCTCGGCCCCAAGGGCAGGGGGTCGGTGGGCTGAGGCTGACCCAGACTGCAGAAACTGGACGTGCAGTGTGGGAACCCAGAACCCGGCCTCCCAGCAGGGAGGGGGAGAACAGAGGAGGACCCCGCTCCCCACGCCTCAAACCATCTGTGTAGCTAGGGTCAAGCCCCTGTGGGTGCTGCCAGCAGAGTTCAAGTTTCAGTCTTGAACTACCTGCGGAGAATAACTGAGGTTATTTCTTTTTCCCCACAATGCTTTGTTCTAATTATAACAGAGGCTATTTTTAACCGAAAGCCTTTGAAACCCAGCTCTCTCATTTGCTAGCTCTCATGACTCTAGGCAAGTTATTACTTGAGCTCTTTGTGCCTCAATGTCCGCTTCTGCAGAATGGGGATGATGACGATGGTGAGGGTGCCAACTTCATGGCGGTTGCTGTGTGGATTAGAACAGTGGCTGACACAACGTGAGGCAGGTACTAATGCCAGCTATTATCATGACCAGCATGGGTCCAGGTGACGTATTTCAGCATGTATTCAGTCCCCTCCATACCAGGGACAAACAGGGCGGAAGGGAAGCAACTCTGGAACCCTGGGGGTTACATGGCGAGGGCATCCTCCACCCTTTCCAGGGCCACAGAAACTGAGAACTTCAGCATTTTGGTAGCCAGTGTCTTCTGGAACTTTAAACTCCAGATGTGCACCAAATGCAGGAAGAGTATTTTTTTCTCGAGGCACGATTTCTGGTGATGACAGTTTGCTTTGAAGGTACAAAACAATATAGGCATTCGCCTAGGGTCTAGTTTCCTCACCTGTTAAACAAGGGTGTTACAGTAAGTTCATTCAAACTATTTTTAAAGCACCAACCACGTGCCATTATTTTTAGGCTTTCCTGGTTGGCAGGCACTTAATGTCCAAACAGCCTGGCGCTCGGAGAGCTGCAGCCGGGGCTTGCACATCCTGGTCTCTCTACTCCCAGTTTCATTCCTCAGCTATTGGGGGGGGGGGGAGGTAATAACAAAATCCACACCTCATAGGCATGTTGTGAAGATTAAATGAAATAATGAACGTCAAAGATTTTTGTATGCGAATAAAGTATGGCATCTATATAACCGCTAGTAAAGAGAAAGCCGTTTGGGAGAGCACACACAACCCGAGGAAAATGCCACAGGCCAGGAACAGGAAGCTTCTTGGAGGCTGACGAGCATTTATATTTGTACCTTCTGCACGTGTAGTGCACGAATGAGCGCTTGGATTTGCAGGTGACGTGGATATAGCAATCACAGTGGCCACCTGCCATCCCCTCCCATCTGTGCTCAGAGGCTGACCTGCCAGAGCTTAATTAGTCCCCTACAATCCCCCACGAGGGGAGCCTCAACTTGCAGAAGAGGAAACTGAGGCTCAGAAAGGCTGTCCCTCAAAACCCGCTGGAGGCAGACCTAGCCTGCCTTGACGTCAATCCTAAACGCCACCCACTGTTTAAAAGTAATTAGCAAGGCAGACTGGGCTGCCATCGTTCAGCGAACACCCTCAGCTGGAAAAATTAAAGGGGTCTTCAGACTTCTGGGTATCTTTCCAGAACAGGATGTTCCCTGCCCGGAGTTCCTCCCAGTCTCCCTGCAGTGCCCACGCTCTGCTGCTGGATGCGCCTTTTGTAAACCGAGCCGGGCTCATCCCTCACTTTCCCCTGGGGTTCCCCGGGCAGAAGCATTCCTCCCCTGAACAGGGACATGAGGCTTAGCAAGAGTACAAGGGTGGAATTTCCTAGAACTGCTGCTCTCATTCCAGGCAGAGAGGGAGAGCATTTCATAAACAGGGTCAGGGGAGGTTTGAATGCCTGTGTTCAGACGCGAGCCAGCAGCCAGTGAACAAGATACTCTGACCATTTGAAACCCACTGCTGACCAGCAGCTCTGTGTCAACCTGGAGTCGAACGTACAGACATGCCGGGGTCTGCCAGGGGGTCTCTCTCTCCCCTCCCTCCCCGCCACGCACACCAGGCAGGAACAGCAGCATGTGTCTGGGTGGCTTTTCTCGCTAGACAGTCTATTTAACAAGCAGTACCAACCTACTAGAGAGAAAAACCTTGGTGACAGTAGCAAGTGTGCCCAATCCAAGATTTGCCTTCATCGCTGGCCCCCACGAGCTCTGCAAAGAGAAGCAAGATCTCCACATTTCTCAGGGGCCAGGAATCTTAGAAAGCTACTCGATACCAAATGAGGGACCATTCAGTGGCAACCGCCCCTTCTAACTAGCCTCTCCCTTAGGGACCCTGACATGTAAGGGAATAGACCAGTTTATTTGAAACTTGGCTTTTACAGAAACTTTTAGAACAAAATAGCTGAGATAATTCTTCTAACCGATGGACAGGTTCCTTCCCCTTCCCTCACCTCCTCCCTGACACTTCAAAATGTACCCAGCGCAGCGGAGGGTTAAGAGATCCCTGAAATTCGTGACCAACAGGGAGCGCCCTGAAATGTCGCCTGTTACAAACAGCAACAACTGCTGTCCCAGCTGAAGAGGGAGGGGCCCTGTTGCGGGTTGAAATGCATGCCCCCAAAGCTCCTGTGCTGATGCCCAACCCCCACGACCTCAGAATGTAACTGTATTTGGAGATAAGGGCTTTAAAGGGATGATGAAGTTACTATGAGGCCGTTAGGGTGGGGCCCTAACCCCAATCCGACCCGTTTCCTTAAGAGAAGAGATTTGGACACAGACACCCGGAGAGAAAGCCACGTGCAGACACCGGGAGAAGGCGGCCATCTGCAGGCCAAGAAGGGCCCCAGAAGATCCCAAGCCTGCTGGACCTTGACCTTGCACTCCCAGCCTCCAGAACTGCGAGAGATTTTGTTCTTGAAGCCACCGAGTCTGCAGCCTTTTGTTAAGGCAGCTGTAGCAAACTAACACAGGCTGCCCACTTTCCCCTTCTAGCCTGAAGAGCAGAAGAGAGAAATCCGTCTACGCACACCCACACTCTAATCCTTAAAGCAAGAGACCTGGTTCTTCACGCCACACCGTCCACTTCCAAACCAAAGGGAGCGCTGAACCCGACTGCACCCTCTGGTGTCTCACTCCTACTCCGTTTTGGACTCCTGGGCATGGAAACCGGACTCTACTATTGCTAGTACTCCAGAAAAGTCAAGGATGTCCGAGTGGGAGTGCTGGGTGGGGCAGGGCAGGTGTGAGCTCCTCTGAAGAGGGTTCCCAAAGCCCGGCCTGCAGGCGGTTTGGAGGGCGAAGTGGAGGTGTTCTGGGGGGAGGTCAGTAAGGCAGGCTCGACGCAGAGTGGAACAGATTGCCCAGTGGCCTGGCATCGCGGCCATCTGCATGGTTTGCTCTGCAGAGCTGGACACGAGGCCTTGAAAATGGGGCATGGGAGCTATGAGTCAGTGTTTTCGGGAAGGCCTCCTCTGTTCCCAAACCAACAACTGATTCACAGGCTTGTGATCCTGGCCTGCTTCTACACCTGGACCTGGCTCTGCTGGCCACACGTCAGGATGGGTAGCAAGTTCCCTCAAAGAACTTGAGGCTTGGCCTTGGCGGAACATTGTCTGAAAACGTGGTCCCCATATCTCCTCCCATCCCTGTTTGCAAGGGTAGCGTCTCTCCTTCCGAGGCCGTTAGTTATTCCCTCTCTCCTTGAACCTGGGCTGGCCCTGTGGCTTGCTTCAACCCAACAGAATACTTCCTAATAATATTATGGGACTTCCGAGCCTAGGCCTTAAGTGGCCTTGGAAACTCCATGTAAATAAATAAGCTCAGGGTAGACTACTGAATGATCTGAATGCTGTGAGACCAAGAGGACAGAGAGCTCCCAGGCTTTCAGCTGATCCCAGCAAAACCCCACACACGTGGCTAGGACCATCTCGGACCTTCCAGTCCAGGGCAGCCCAGCTGCCGACTGCACACAGCCATCTGATCGGCTCAGGCAAGCTCAGCAAGGAATGCCCAACAAAGAATGGACGGGAATAACAAACTGTTACGTTACTCAGTTTGGGGATGACTTGTTATCTGGCAATAACTAACCGATAGACGTTTTCACCAGGACAAGTGTCCCCGGCCAGCTGGGAAGTCCTGATACTCTGGGCCTAGTATGTGAGCTCTCTCAATGAGCTTTCATGGGCGTAACCATTAGATAACAGGACACCTTGAGCACCCAAATGCCATTGGGCAGAAGCTACTACTCTGGCCTAGTCAGCAATGCCAGGTGCAAACGGAAATAAGGAGCATCAATCAGTGTCTGAGACCCTGACCCCAATACTGACTTGTTCAGTGTAAGAAAAAGTCATTTCCACTCCCTGCTCAATAATATCAGGAAAATTAGTATCAGTGATACTGTTATCTGTAATATTGATGCTCCTTGATTTACGATGGGGCTACATCCCAATAAACCCATCAGAAGTTGAAAATATTTAAGTCAAAAATGCATTTAATACAACTAAGCTACTAAACATCACAGCTTAGCCTAACGTACCTTAACCATGCTCAGAACACTTATATTAGTAGTAGCCTACAGTCGGGCAAAACCATCTGGCAACACAGTACACTGCGGGGTCTGGGTTGTTCACCTCGTGATCCAGCGGCTGGCCGGGAGCTGCGGCTGGCCCCCCTCCCTCCCACTGCCAGCACCGTGAGAGTACTATGCATGCACGGCACATCGCTAGCCCGGAAACAGATCAAAATCCAAAAAGTTTGGTTTCTACTGACTATGTACTGCTTTCGCACCATCATAAAGTCGAAAAATAAGTCGACCGGCTATACGCGGGAAAGTTCAGTCAAAGTTTCTGTCCCTAGGACATTCTGAGATAAACAATTACACCGCAGAGTGGCTGGGTGCAGTGGCTCATGCCTATAATCCCAGCACTTTGGGAGGCCAAGGGTTCGAGATCAGCCTGAGCAACAGAGCAAGACCCCTGTCTCTACACAAAATACAAAAATTAGCCAGGGGTGGTGGTGCGCACCTGTAGTCCCAGCTGCTCAGGAGGCTGAGGCAGGAGGATCATGTAAGCTCAGGAGTTTCTTTTTTGGAGACAGGGTCTCCCTCTGTTGCCCAGGCTGGAGTACAGTGACGTCATTACAGCTCACTGTAACCTCAAACACCTGGCCTCAAGCGATCCTCCTGCCTTTGCCTCCCAAAGTGCTGGGATTAAAAGCTTGAGCTACTGTGCCCGGCCAGAGCCTAGGAGTTTGAGGTTGCACAGTGAGCTATAATGACACCGCTGAACTCGAGCCTGGCCAACAGGGTGAAACTCTGTTTCAAAAAAAACTAACAAATAAAAATTTTAAAAAACAACAATTTCTCCCCTCTATGTGGCTAAGGACATGGGCTGTGCTCTCGCCTCTGTGCCCAGCCCACATCCCCCTCTTCCTGGCACTGTCTGTTCCATATGGCCAAAGACTTGGGAGCTACTCCAAGGTAAGCTTCCTGGGCACAGACTTTATTTGTTTAACCAAACAAGGTGCCATTAACACCTGCAGCCCTACCTGCTTAGCTCTGTTTAACCTCATCCAGGCACAGGTCTTAGGTATGACTACCACCCAAACCAACCCTGTAGGCTTGGGGGTCAGACCTGCAACATGGAGCCTGACGGGGGAGGGGCAGAGGAAGGTTTCTGACCCATGCAAAGGTTCTGCCAGTAAGACTCCACAGACTCAAATATTCATTCATGACACTCCCTTTAGCAAATTTCTCTTAAGTTATCCAGACACCTAACCTCAGATCAGTGGCTCAGCCTGCAAAGGATCCCATCTCTACTAAAAATAGAAAAAATTGGCTGGGCATGTTGGCGCATGCCTGTAGTCCCAGCTACTCGGGAGGCCGAGGCAGGAGGATCGCTTGAGCCCAGGAGTTTGAGGTTGCTGTGAGCTAGGCTGACGCCACGGCACTCTAGCCCGGGCAACAGAGTGACACCCTGTCTCAAAAAAAAAAAAAAAAAAAAAGCCTGGCCCTCCGCACCCTGATTTAGAGACTCATGCCAAACCCAACCTGAAGAGAAGCTCCCCTGGATAGGATCATCACTTTTTGCTAGAGATCTGCGAAGGTGAGAAAAGTTATATTCCACTAATCACTGAGGACTCAGACTGTGGTTTGTGGACCACAGAGAGCTAGTTAGAAATGCAGAATCTCAGGCCCCACCCACAACCTACAGAATCTGCATTTAAATGAGAACCCCGGGTGATTCCCATGCACACTACCCCTGAGAAACAATACTCTGCTCTGGGGCAGAAGGGCCCAGGATGTGGCCATTTCTCATAGGGTATAGCTTTTCTGCCCTGGCAAAGAGGTGGGCTTTGGAGAACAGATTCCATGCTTTGGCTAACCCAGGCAGACCAGGCTGCGCAGCTTTGGCAGAAGCAAGTCAGGTTGCTCTGGGTTACAGACTGTGTGCTGCGCCTGCCCCACTGGACACCCCACACAAGAAAGAACTGGCTTTTGGCTCCTGGCACTGCTAGCTTTCTTCCAGCTGATATCAAAAACATATGCTATCTTTTGATCCAGAAGCCCCTTCCCCTACTAAAGACCTCCAAAGGGACGGGCACTTGCCACCCCCGCCCCATTGCCCAGTCCAAAGTGAGAAGTGGATCCAAATTCCCTTTAAACAGTCTACTGCGTGCCACCTGACCCATCCTACCCAGCAACACGGGGCGACCTGCGCCTTCAGGCTGGCCTCCGTGCCCACCTCGACAGATCACGCAGACGTTCACACCCTCACTTGAAAGAACCCCAAAATGGTCAGGAAAGCTCCTGGTAGCCACTTCAGGACAGAGACAAAGGAGAACACCATGAACAACAAAAGGCCAGCACGGAAAGGGAAGAGAGTCTGAGTCAAGAATGGCAACGAGAGTCCCTTGGAACTTTTCCTTGGATCGTTTCTCCCTTCTCTGCCTGGTTGCTATTTCTCATTGGATCTGGGGAGATCGGAGTGACAACGCAAAACAGACACGCGTTGAAGCTTTGGGACCGTGTTCTGCAGAACAAGGCGCACGGTTGGACAAGAACAGCTAAGATCCCTAACAGCTTTAACAGTGTACGTTTTGGATCAAACAGGCGAGGACCTCGGATCCGGCTGTGCCCGCCCGTGGTGGGACAGCTGCCTGAGAAAACAAGCGTGAGGCCCCCGCCGCTGGGTAGGAGACAGGACTGCCGCCCCGCGCCCGCGCGCCGCTAAGCCAAGCGCCAGGATCTGTCGCGTTTTCGAGTAGTTTGGGAAGTAGCGTGGGGGAGGATGTAGGGGAGGGGAAAGGGACAAAGGGGTGGGGGCAGTGCGAGGATGGGAGGGAAGTGGTGAGCCACGAGGATTTCATCATGCAAACAGGCGCATAGGTTTCATCAGCGCCTGAGCGCCGGGGCGCCCGGGCTGGGAGGGAATGCCTGGCTCCCGAAGCAGCCCAGGGTCGGCCCCCACCCGTGCCAGCTCAGCTTCCTCTTCCTCATCCTCTCAAAGAGAGGTCACACGGTGCCTGCCCCCCCCCCATAGAAGGACGTGTTTTTCTGCACGGCCGTGCTCCCGGCGCCAGGCACCTCCGCGGAGGTCCCACTCGCGGAAATGGGGCATATGCCACAGGTGCCCGCGAGGCGCTGCGGGAGCAGGCGGGCGCCCTCAGCCCCAAACCTCGAGCAAAGCACGCGTGTCCAGCGCAAAACGAGCTCTGCACGAGTCACTTATCCTAACAGAGAACGCCCATCCCACCCCATAAAAACTCCAGGCCAGGCCTCTCCTTGATACGTGGGCCACCCTGCTCCAGAAACGCCCCCAACACCCACAACGGGCAGCATGCCTCGGCATGTGGCGGCGCTGGAAACGTGCGCGTCTGGGTGTCAGCTGTTTCTCCCAGAAGGAAGAAACCAACGGGGCAGTTTGCAGCCCGGGCTCTGGACGACGCACCCAGAGTGCAAGCAGGCAGCCACCTCCTCGCTGGCTCCCTGATGCCCCTTATCTGTTCTTTCTAGTCACGGCACCCCTGAGGCTGGACACCAGGTCCCCTCGGTGATCCCCGATCCCTCCCGCCCGCCGCCGTAGCCCGCACGCGGCGCCCCGGAGTCTGCGCCTACCTCCCGGGGTGGTGCTGAAGAGCGTGCCGCCGGGGGTGGTGCTGTAGTCCCCCGGCGGGAGCTGCACGCCGTCGCCGAGGACCACCCGGCGAGTGGCCGGGATGGCCCGGCTTGGGGTCTGGCTGCAGCTGCTGCCCCCGGACATGGTCTCCTGCGCTCTACACCCGCAACCCCCTGGCTGCCCTCCCGCGCCTTCAGCCTCGCCCCGCCTCGCCGCCCCCACCCCGCCCCGCCGAGGCCGCCCCTTCCGCCTCTTCTGCTCCACGCCCCTGGGATTTGTAGTCCGCGCCCGCGCCGCCCCACCCGCGCGCACGTGGATTACCCCGCCCACCGGGGACAGACCCCGCCTGCGCACGATCTCTCTGCGCGGACCCCCAGGGTCAGCCCCCGATGCTCCCGGGTCCCTCCGCGCCACGCTGGCAGGGACGGGCTGGGGTGGCGGATCCGGGAGCGTGCCTAGGTCAGCCCCGCGCTGGGTGGGGTGCGGTGACTGGGGCTGCGCGGGGGTCCTAGCTGACTCGGCACTCGGGGAAGGCCGGGTTTCTGCGTTAGGACATCCGGCCAGCGGTACCCCTCAGCCCCGCCTGTTCCAAGCCTCAGTTCCTCAGTGAGAAAGTGGGACGGGACTGACATTCCCCCTCTCGGTTTCTCGAGCATTCACCATATGGCTGGGCTTGGAGAAATGGCGCACAGTGCGCGTTGCGGGCCTATGGAGAGGGTGTGGAGAAGGAGCGAACAAACCAACCAGCTGGGGGCTGAGGTGGAGATTGGGGTGGGAGGAACGGCTAAGAGTTGGTCAAAGAAGTTTCCCGGATTAGCCTGGAATTGGGTCCAACACCCGGCGCACTGCATGACAGCAGGCATTCAGGGATGGATGGATGGATGGATGGATGGATGGATAGATGAATCTTCAAGAAGATCCCTAGGTGGAGAGAGAAAAACGCAAGGAGGACGGAAAGCCTGTGGGTTTGAGAAGTTTATACCATTGTGACAACATCTGTTGGGGAGGGGGATGGAGGAGAGGAGAGAACGGTTTAAAAGGGAAATTGGCATGAGGCTGTTGAAGGTCTTTCACATCATGCCAAGGTGTTCGGACTTTGTCCTACAAGGGCAGGAGCTATCAGCGATCTTTGCAGCAGGGGAATGGCATGGTTATAGTTGTGTTTTTGGAAAGATAACTGGTGGCTTTGGAATTTAGGGATGGGCTGGAGGAGGGCGGGGCCTGGTTTAGGCAGACAGGTTGCGTTTGGTCTCACTCCTGAGCTAAACTTTAGACCTATACTGTCCAAGACAGTAACCACCTGCCACAGTTGCACACTGAGCACCTGAAATGTGCGAGTCCAGACCTCGGCGTGCTCCAGGTGTAAACTACACACCAGATTTCAAAGCCTTAGTATGAAACAAATCATGTAAAATATCTCAGTAATTTTTTATATTGATTACATGTTGATATTTGGAGTATATTAAGTAAAGTAAATTACAAAAAGTAATTTCACCTGTTTTTTTTTACTTTTTTTGATAGGACTACTAGAAATTGTTTTATATATATTGTTCGCACAATATTTCTACTGGATAGTGCTGCTTCAGACTGGGACTGTGATGGCAGTCCTCCAGTTCTCAGAGCCGTCCTCCCTGCTGGCTGGGTTATCACAGCTGGCGTCCCAGAAAACTATGGAATCACCAAATCGTAGCTCTGGCAGGTACATCATAGGTCGCCCAGGGCAATAAACATCCCCATCTTATTTAAAAAAACAAAACAGGTGTGGTGGCTCACGCCTGTAACTCTGGGAGGGCCACCCTGAGCAAGAGCGAGACCCTGTCTCTACTAAAAATAGAAACAAATTAGCTGGACAACTAAAAATACATAGAAAAAAAAAAAAATTAGCCAGGCACGGTGGCACATGCCTGTAGTCCCAGCTACTTGGGAGGCTGAGGCAGAAGGATCGCTTGAGCCTAGGAGTTTGAGGTTGCTGTGAGCTAGGCTAACGCCAGGGCACTCTAGCCTGGGCAACAGAGCCTGGCCCAACTCTGTCTCCAAAAAAATAAATAAAAAAACAAAACAGAGTAGAAAACTGAAGCCCAGAAAGCGACAGGGGTGTGCCCCAGATTGCAGGCTGTTCCATGCCCGAGGCAGGACTAGAACCTAGTCTTCCCTGCCTCCCTGGCCCACCCTTTTCTCACCACATTTGAGAACAAAGTGATCCACCCTCCTCCCTGGGGGAGGAACTGTTTTGAAGGGGGTCTTGCTGTTGCCTTATTAGATGTGCCTGATTGGTTAGATATGAGGCCTGGAGTTCACAGGGGCTGGATTCTAGGGAAGGGGCAGCTTGGGAGGCTCAACACTCAGCAATGACCTTGTTGAGGAGGACAGTGCAGACTTGGGACTCCCCTCGCCCCCAGCTCCCCACCTGAAGCCCCAAAGGCCCTCACACAGAGATAGCTGCTCCTAAGCCCAGGGCTGGGCAGAGCGGCTGCAAGCAGAAGGTGTGGGTCTAGTCGGAGTCCTGGCCTGGGGTGAGGGCTGTGGGTTCTAGTCCTAGCACCGCCACTAAATAGCTCCTCAGCCTTGGACTAGGCCCTTTGCCTTTCTTGGCCTCGGTTTCATCATCTGTCAGATAAGGGGGTGGAGTTAAAGATCTTTGAGGACTCTCAGCATTGACATTTTGTGTCTTTGACAAACTCTCTGCTGACTCCTGTTTCCTGCCAGTCATTTCACCTGTAGAAAGGGTATAGGAAAAACCCCGAGTGTTCCTCCTGTTGTCACTCACACAGCCAACCCAACACTTCTGACACCAAACCGGTGGATTTTCCCCCCACATACCAACCGGGCACTTCTGCCGCAGAAGATTCGCCAGTGGGCGCCAGCTGGGTGGCCTCTAGTTCGATTCAATGCTGACACTGTCTGCCTGGAGACAGATGTGAACTAAAATAAAATCTTAAGGCTCCCCCCACCGGCTGACTGAATGGACCCCCTCCTGGGCACAGGGATACCCTAAAACTGAGTAGCGGCCAAGAAAGGGGGGTCAGACATGCCTCAACATGCCCCCTCCCTTCTTGCAGATATCCTCTGTGACTCCTTGACAGGCCTAAGGCTATGCACACAAACCTGCAGGTCCTCAACTTACACCACAAATATATGGTTGGCAACTTGTCTCTCATTAACAGACTTGCTTATCTTAACTTAAAACATTCCAAGCTTTTAGACAAAGCTTCGTTTTTTTTATTTTAAACAATCACAAGCCAAAGAATCTTTAAAGCCACCTATAACCTGTAAGCCCCCGCTTTGGGACGGCCCACCTTTTCCCACCTTTTCAGGCCAGACCACTGTACGCCTTCCATGTATTGATTTATGACTTTACCTGTAGTTCCTGTCTCCCTGGAATATATAAAACCAAGCTGTGACCCAACCTCAGGGAGTCCACTTGCTCAAGGCTCCTTGGGTGTGGCTCCGGGCCATGGTTCTCAAATTTGGCTCAGAATAAACCTCTTTAAATTATTTTACAGCATTTGGCTTCTTTTCCATTGACACAGATAACATCAGATCCCGCAGGGTAGGGGCTCGGTCCCACAAGACTGCAGGCACTCAGATGCCACTTGGAAGCACAGGTCGTGACCTGTCCTGACTGACCAGCTATATATCGGGGTTCCCGTGACCCCCTCGTTGCCTTTGATTAATTTGCTAGAGCAGCTCACAGACCTCAGGGAAACACTTTTACGTATATTTACCAGTTTTTTACAAAGGATATTACAAAGGAGCCAGATGAACAACCAGAAGGAAGAAAAGTGCCAGGCCACGTATGGGGGAAGGGGCGGAAGCTTCCGTGCCCCTAGGGTGCCAGCCTCTGGGAACCTTCACCTGGTCAGCAATCTACAAGTGCTGCCCCACCTCTGTCCTTTATGTTTCTGTGGAGGCCTCATTACAAAGGCTCAGTGACATCAAACCTTCAGTCCCCTCCCCTCCCCCAAGGTTGGGGGGGTGGGTCCAAAAGTCCCAACCCTTTAATCTGGGCTTGGTCTTTCCCCAAGATTAGCCCCTATCCTGAAGCGATCTAGGGGTCCCCAGACACCAGTCATCTTGTTACCACGCAAAGGACTTTCTTATCACTCCAGAGATTCCAAGGGTATTTGGTGCTGTGTGTCGGGAACTAGGATGAAGTCCAAATGCACAGCCCTCCCTTGGTATCTGTGGGGTGATCGGTTCCAGGACCTCCCACGGATACTAAAATCTGAGCATGCTCTGATTTAGAATGGGTAGCATTTGTCCATCCTCCTGAATACTTTAAATCATCTCTAGACTACTTCTAATACCTAATACATGTAAATCCTACGTAAATAGTGGTTATACTGTATTGTTTAAGGAATAATGACATGGGGAAAAGGTTGCTCACCGATTTGGAACCCAGGGCTATGGAGGGCCAACTGCATTTCACAATATCAGGAGTAACAACCCCCTTAGGACAGGGACCCTGTGTTTACTCGGGCACTCTCCACCGGCCCTGACCCCAGAGAGGTCACTGATAAGACTTGTGGGTGCGTCTGCCTCTGAAAGCCGCTTGTTTATCTTCTGTTCCAGGCTCCTGTAAGGCCACCAGCTCAGAACTGTGCCTGCACTTCCAGCTGGAGGTCGAGAAAAAGAAGACCGATCGATCATCTACCCATGAGATGTTTACAAAAGAAAAAGCAAAAGAAGGCAGAGCGAGCAGAAGACTGTCTTCTGGAACCAGGAGAGAAAGCTAGGGAGGGGGATGCAGGGTGGGAGAAGAGAGTCCATCCTACCTGGCTCCACGTGGCCCGCAGGCAGGGAGAGGCAGAGGCTGATTTTATCATTTTAAGGAGGTGGAATTTCTCTGGGTAGCCAAACAGACACTCAGGCCCGGTCCTCTCGGTATGCAGTGCTTTGTGAGGGGAATAAATAATATCGGTGGAAATTAGGAACAGCCCTGAGCAGGCACCAGCACTCCCTGGTGTTGGGGTGCACCAGCGTGGGTGAGGGGTGCCCAGAGAGGGCCCCCAGGAGCCCCTGCCCAGTGAGGAAGCAGCAGGCACCGCAGCAGGGAGAGGTGCTGGAGCTGACCGCTGGAGCCCCTGGGCTGGGGAGGGATACAGGGAGACCGAGCCACCTGTGTGTGTGTGTGTGTGTGTGTGTGTGTGTGTGTATGACTGTGTGAATCCCTTACAAATATTATTTGATGCTGGGGATGTTTCCCCTTCGAGGCTGGGAATCCTCCATGCTCACTGGCGCGTCCTGTCATCTTACCTCAGTGGTCTTTGGGGGTTCCTGGGCTTTCTTGTGCAATAAGGGATTCTGGACTCCTCTCCTCCCTACCTCGATACGGAGTATTCAGTCTGGAATGGAAGCTGCGTCCATTCCAGATAGGTTCATGGTATCACTGTGTTGAGGCTCAGAAACCTACCCCCAAATATGTTGCTTTGGCACACAGAACTGAAGAAACAGCTTCGAGGTCTCCTGACCTTCCCCCTACTCCTGCCTCAATCCTTTGTGTCTCCCAAAGGACAGGATGATGAGTTGTTCTCTGAAGCTCCTTATCTGCCTGAAGTCCGGTCGGGACCTGCCAAAGAAGAAAACAAGCACCTCTGGTCCCTTCCCCGAGTTTTCGTTAACTGAACTCACATCCCAGGAAGAAAGACTGAAGTCTGTCAACCCACCTCGATAGACTTTTGTCATAAACCACTGTCCGCCCTGTGGGTCCAACAGACTTTGTCCCAAGCTGTTGTATTTTCTTCAAGCCCGTTGAATTCTCATAAAAATCATTTAGGACCTCCCTAAAATCATCCACACTTCTCCGTCTTCCTTTCCCCTAAGAAGTAGGGTATATAACCATCTGTACCCACCTGGGATATTGGGTAATCATTCTCCTGTGATTCCTATGCTATGCACAATAAAATAAATTCATATGCCTTTTCTCCAATTCATTTGCCTTTTGTGAGTTGATTTTTCAACGGACCTTCAGAAGATGAAGGGAAAGTTTTTCCCTTGGCCCCTAAAACTGTATGTAGTTCTGTTCTTCTTCACTGACAGGCACACAGGCTGGGTCCTTCTGGAAGGAAATGCTTTGTGAGGCTAATTAAATGATATCTATGGAGTTGAGCGTACCCCCCCCCTGCCCCCAGCAGGCCTTGAGGGGCCTCCTGGTCTTGGTGAGTGGTGCTGTGGTCCTTGTCTGTCCTGGGCGTGGTCAGCATGTTTGTCTCCTAGTACCCTCTGTGTGTCCCATTTTGTCTTTTTGGATAGCCCTGCTTGCAAACCTAAGTGCTTGGATGATGAATGATGTGTCTTCTGGCGTCCCAGCGCTCAGCCCCTTTGCTGTCATTGGTGGTGATGCCACGACCCTCTGTTCTGCTTTGCCTCCACTACTCAGTAGCAAGGCTGTTGCTTATAGGGACAGCCACCTCTTTCCAGGGAGTGTCTATTTTCCCCTAGTCAATTGTGACTCTGCCTGTTGCCTTTAGCATATCCTTTCTAAGTGGTTGAATCTGTATCTGGAGCAAGAAGTGCGGAAGAGGAGCTCAGAGTCCCTTATCATACAAGAAAACACAGGAGCCACCAAAGAGCCCTGGGGCCAAGGCGCAAGGACACGTGAGCTAACGTGAAGGATTCCCAATGGTGAACTTGATGTTTGAATGGCTCCACGGGCTCAAGGCTTTACGTAAGATTTTAGTGGCTCAGAGCAGGGTCTGCAATCTTTTTCTTTTCTTTTTTTTTTGAGACAGAGTCTCACTCTGTTGCCCTGGCTAGAGTGCCGTGGCGTCAGCCTCGCTCACAGCAACCTCAAACTCCTCAGCTCAAGCGATCCTCCTGCCTCAGCCTCCCAAGTAGCTGGGACTACAGGTACCCTCCACCATGCCTGGCTAATTTTTCTATTTTTTAGTAGAGACGGGGTCTCCTCTTGCTCAGGCTGGTCTCAAACTGCTGGACTCAAGTAATCTTCCTACCTCGGCCTCCCAGAGTGCTAGGATTACAGGCGTGAGCCCAGCCTAGGGTCTGCAATCTTGACTGTGTCCCTGAACCTCAGGAGCAGGTTCTTAGGCTTTAATATCCCTGCGAGTCATCTCCTTCCCATTGCAGTAGGCCAGACAACTACCAACTAACTCCTCTAATAATTTTTTCATTTCCTCCAATAGAAGACTCGTTCCATAAGAGCAAGGACTTTGTCTCCTTGGCTTCTGTGTGCCTGAAGTCTAAAACAGACCTTGACACAAAGTACCTCAGAAAGAAAAGAAACTTTTTATCTGAAGAATTCCAGCCTCCTTAAATAATCGGTCCCAGAGAGGCATTGAAATGTGACAGGAGTTTTCTCACTCCCCCCTGGAGCTAAGCAATCAGCTCTTTTTTTTTTTTTTTTTTTTTTTCTAATTTTTTTTTTTTTTTTTTGCTGTTTATTTGAGCACTTGGGTGCAGAAGGGTGGAGGCTGAAAAAGGCGTCCACTAGTAATCAGCTCTTGAAGCCACTTGCTATGTGAGCTCTAGAGTGACAGATGCCAAGTAGCCATAAATTCACCTAACAATGCCCGCCTCCCCCCCTCCCCACACCATAACTCACCACACTGTAGTTCAAAACTGGCCAATCACCAGTCAATGTTATTTCTGGAAACCAATGAGAATTCCTGTCAAACAACTTTGTATCCGCCCACTCTTGGCTGCCTTTTGCCTTTAAAACCCTGCTTGTAACAAAAGCTGAACGGAGCGCCTCCCAAGGCAACTTGGAAGTGTTTCTGGGCAGCTGTCCTCACTTTGGCTCAAGTTAACTCTTTAAAATTATATTTTGTGCCTCGGCTTCTTGTTTGGATTGATATACCTGCAGAGTAAACCCTGTTGCAGGAATTAACCGCAACGTTGAAATGCATGCAAATACCATCAGTGTGCTCTTGTGCACGTGTGCACACGTGCACAAGCATTTGTAGATGAAGAGTTTTCTGGGCCGTACGGCCATCAGAGCAGCAGTATAAAAAGGGGACATGTAATATCAGCACGGGATGAGACCTCACCTCGGTGGAGCTGCAGGAACAAGAGAAGCCGGGAGGTACTTCTTTGGGTCTGCCCAGCCACACATTAAGATATGGATCTGATGTGTGTCTGATGTTTTTAAAACCAACCAAACAAAAAAGCCTGAGGCCCACTTGTATTCAGCTTGGAGACAAACTGTAAGGCCTCACCTGCTCTCACCTGGCCCTCCCTCTTCTGGTCCGGCTCGCTGGAGTCTCTTTTATGGCTTATTCAGGATGCCCCTGGTGTCATTTGAGCCTAATTTTACCCACACAGTGGTTTAGGAGATGGAGGGGGCGTTGCCTGGGGTTTTCCTCCTGCACTGGCTCTGGGGGTGTCCCCCAGAGCCGGGCTAGGCTGAGAAGGCATCTGTGTCGGTCAGGAGAGCCAGGCAGCAGGGAGAGCCTTTGGTGGCAGCTGAACAACAGTGGCACTGAGGTCTCAGTGACCAGTCGGGGACCAGGAGGGCTTCAGCTCCTTGGACCTAAGCAGTCTTAGGTCTGGGTGTATCAGTCAGGGTCACTCAAGCTGGGTAATTCGAGGAGAGTTTAATAACGGGATGATTTACAGTGGGATGGGCCAAAGGTAGGGAAGCCACACGGGGAACTGCAATATCTGGGCCAGAAACCGGCCCTGAAGGAGCCCGAGGAAGGAAAGGAGAGAGCGAGGGAGCCCCGTGGAGGGGCTCCCTCTGTGCAGCAGTAACCCCGTCAGTCCTGGGCCAGGCATACTCGGGCCTCACTCACCTCCTGCCCTTTCTCTGCTGCCTAATCCAGCCGGAAGCAAAGGACAAGGGAGCTCACCGATGTGTGCCCTTAGGTCACCGTCCTGGGGCACAGAGCAGGGTGGGAAAGTGGACCTAAAGGGGCAACAGAAGATTCTAGCAAAATAGAGTAAAGGAAATAACAGTGTGCAGAGCCATCCGGAGCAAATCCTGGTCCTGAACGTGTATGTGTCTGCATGTGTGTGTGTGTGTGTGTGTGTGTGTAAGAGGGGTGTTGAGTGTCATGATGCATTCTTCTTCCTCTGGAGGTGCGGGCTGTATCCCTGTCCACAGTCCCCTCATGCACAAGGTGAGGAGTCAAGATCCTCATCCTTGAACGTTCTTCCTCATCCTGAATATCTCCTTCACTCACAGGTGGGTGCCTGAAATTCTCTCATTTCAGCTTTTCTCTTTTAGCTAAATGTTCTGAAAACTGCAAACGTGCCCTTGGCATCCGTGACACTGCAAGTGTGAAGGGAAGGAGATGAATGTTGACTGACCTCCTGCCCTGTGCCTGCACTGTGCAGGAGGTTTTACGCAGACGGAACCATTGAAATGTGCCCGACCTTATAAAACAAGTTTTTTTTTTTTTTTAGACAGGGTCTTACTCTGTCACCCAGGCTGGAGTGCAGTGGCACAATCATTGCTCACTGCAGCCTCAAACTCCTGGGCTCAAGCAATTGATCCTCCTGCCTCAGCCTCCCAATTAGCTAGGACTACAGGTGTGCACCACCAAGCCCAGCTAATTTAAAAAATTTTTTAGGGACAGGGTCTTACTCTGTCACCCAGGCTGGAGTGCAGTGGCACAATCATTGCTCACTGCAGCCTCAAACTCCTGGGCTCAAGCAATTGATCCTCCTGCCTCAGCCTCCCAATTAGCTAGGACTACAGGTGTGCACCACCAAGCCCAGCTAATTTAAAAAATTTTTTAGGGACAGGGTCTTACTCTGTCACCCAGGCTGGAGTGCAGTGGCACAATCATTGCTCACTGCAGCCTCAAACTCCTGGGCTCAAGCAATTGATCCTCCTGCCTCAGCCTCCCAATTAGCTAGGACTACAGGTGTGCACCACCAAGCCCAGCTAATTTAAAAAATTTTTTAGGGACAGGGTCTTGCTATGTTGCCCAAGCTGGTCTCAAATTCCTGGCCTCAGCCTCCCCAAATGCTGGGATTATAGGCATGAGCCACTGCTCCCAGCAAGACAAGCATTATTATTCTCATTTCATATGTGAGGAAAATGATATTGGGGGTGGGAGCTAAGTCTGTCCACGCCCAAAGCCTGAATTTGAATACTTGTGTAACGTACTTAGTCCAAAGCCCACCCACTCAACCACTACTCCAGAGAGTCCCACACTTCTGTGTGTGTCTGTGTTTTTTTTTGAGACAGAGTCTCACTCTGTCACCTGGGATAGAGTGCCATGGTGTCAGCCTAGCTCACAGCAATCTCAAACTACTGGGCTCAGCCTCCTGAGTAGCTGGAATTACAGGCGTGTACCACCACACCTGGCTAATTTTTTCTATTTTTCAGTTGCCTGGCTAATTTTTTCTATTTTTAGTAGAGACGGGGTCTCCTTCTTGTTCAGGCTGGTCTCAAACTCCTGAGCTCAAGTGATCCTCCCACCTCAATCTCCCAGAGTGCTAGGATAACAGGCGTGAGCCATGTGCCCGGCCAGAAAAACCATGTTAGGAAGAAAGGACACAGTGGACGCAAGCCTAGTGTGTGAGCCTGATTGGCTGCTATAGCAAAATATTATAGAGTGAGTGGCTTCAACAACGGACATTGATTTTTCACAGCTCTGGAGGCGGGAAAGTCCAGGATAAAGGTGCGGGCAGGCTCGGTTGCTGCGGAGGGTCCTCTTCCTGGCTTGCAGACAGTGGCCTTCTCTCTGTGTCCTCATATGGCTGAGGACACAAAGCTCTGTGTCTCGTTCTCCTTTTATAAGAGCACTAACACCATTGCTGGCCCCGCCCTCATGACCTCATCTATTAACAAATCTAATCACCCCAAAGGCGCCACCTCCCGATACCTTCCCGTTGGGGTTGGGGCTTCAGTGTAATGAATTTGGGGAGGACGCAGACAGCCGGTCCATAGTGGAGATACAGGAACCTCGAGGACTTCAGCCAAGGGCAGGACCCCTTGCTGCCCTGGGTGGTGACAGGGCCCACCTGCCAAGCCCCTAGGAAGGGCTCCAGGATAACTGCGTCCCTTTTCCCTTCCCCTGACGCCACCGGACTGGCATTGAGTCTTCCAGCCTCCCTGGCTGTCACAGAAAGCACCATCAGCAGTGACATACTGGGAAAGACCTCAAAGCGGATGGGGCGGTGTTAACTCCACGTTTTGCGACAAAAGGTCCTGGACTCAAAATCCACTTACGATGCCCGTGCCCTTCACAGATCACTGTGAAATCCAACTTTCTCGCGTGTGCGATGGAGGTCACAGCCCTACATAAAACGTGCAGCACCGCCACGGGGGACCTGCGGTGCAGGTAACAGCCTGCCGCGAGGTTCCGGGCCCGGGCTGCTCCCGCGGCCCCTCCTGGCCTTCCCTGGCGGTGCAAAATGTGACACTTACCGGGGACTAGCCTCTGGCCCTGAGCCCCGGGTCAGGGGTCCGCGTGCACACAGGAGAAAACGCGCGGACAAATAAAAACGAAGAAAGACGTGGGGTGCGATGGGAAGGGGTGGCTGGAGTTTGCTCCTGGGGAGCCGTCCGGGGCGTGGGAAGTGCCGGGTCCCCAAGGTTCGCCCGCGCGGGTGAACGGGTCTCCGCGGCGCCGGCGCGCCCTCCAGTGGCGCCCGCAGGTTTTGCTTCGGGATTTTTTTTCTTTTTGGTGAAACCAGTGCGTTTGGCAACCCGTCGGTCCTTTCATTCGCTCAGTAAGTGTTCACTGAGAGTATTCTTCGCCAGGGGGTCTTCTTAGGCGCTGGGGATACAGCCGTGAACGAAGCGCGCCTAATCCCTGGAGTGTTCTTTCTCTCGACTAACTCTACGCCCCGGTAGTAACTCCCACGTGGACCCCTGAAGACTGGGATTTGCTCCTTCTTTTGTGTTGCCCAAAACGGCAATTGAAACTGTCACGCACAGGGCCCAAATGACATACATCTAGAGCATCTTGTAATACTGGTGCGAATTTGAGGATTGAGGCTTTTGGTTCAATTTTAAGCAACTTACTGTGTCTTAGTGATCTTTACTAGAGATTCTGATTCTGATTTTCATATGACTTTTAGATTTTTTTTTTTTTTTTTTTTTTTTTTTTTGAGACAGAGTCTCATTCTGTTGCCCAGGCTAGAGTGAGTGCCGTGGCGTCAGCCTAGCTCACAGCAACCTCAAACTCCTGAGCTCAAGCGATCCTACTGTCTCAGCCTCCCGAGTAGCTGGGACTACAGGCATGCACCACCATGCCCGGCTAATTTTTTCTCTCTATATATATTTTTTAGCTGTCCATATAATTTCTTTCTATTTTTAGTAGAGATGGGGTCTCGCTCTTGCTCAGGCTGGTCTCGAACTCCTGAGCTCAAACGATCCGCCCACCTCGGCCTCCCAGAGTGCTAGGATTACAGGCGTGAGCCACCGCGCCCGGCCATGACTTTTAGATTTGTTGGTGAGTGCATTTACCACTTCCAGGGGTTCCTCTAGTGCTGTGCTGTCCAATACAGCAGCCAAAAGGGACTTATACCTATTTTCATTTAAACTCATTACAATTAAATCAAATTTAAAACTCAGTTCCTTGGTCAGACTATTCATATTTCCAGTGTCCGATACCCACATGACTAGTGGGTATCTCATTGCACAGCACAGATATATACACACTATTTCCATCACAGAACGCTCTATGGGACAAGGCTGTGAGCTGGGGTGAGGACCCGGCGGGGGGGGGGGGGGGGGAGTCCTGGTAGGTCAGTGTGGAGGTGTAATTCATCCGCTCTGTTCTTCTCACCTGCAGTTTGGAAAGTGGCCTCTAGCCGGGGCCATAAGGAAAACAGAACTTCCTAGTCTGTTAGTCCTGTTGGGAGTCTGCTGTCTCTGCGTTCCCCTTTAGCCTAATCTCTCATCCAAGTGCCCATCAGAACCACACAGGGAGCTGGTCCCCAAGCTAATGGCCCTGTGGTTGCTTCTTCCTTGGGGGATTTTGAAGCCAAAGCTTTGCCCCTCTGTCCCCTTGGCCCTGGGTTGCCAGCTCTGCTCTTGCTTTCTGCCCTTGCTGGTTCTGATTTTGGGCTAGAAGGGACATGGGGTGATCTTCTTATCTGATTGAGGCCTTGTCCACAGAGGAGCATTTTATCTCTTATGAGACAGCGAGTGGGCAATGAATGCATCTTCCTGACGGTGTCTGAAAAGTTGGGAGTTTCCATATCTTAAGCCACTACCTTTTACTTCAGCAGCAGAGAAAGCCGGACTGAGCAACCTTCCCATCTCTGCTGCTGACTAGCTCTGGGACCTCGGGCAAGCCATTAATTGCATTCCCAGGCCTCAGTTTCTTCGTATGTGTTGAGGGATGTGGGACCTGGTGATTTCCAAGGTCTTTTGTAATTCTAGTTTCTGTAACTTGGCCCAAAGCCTTTGTGACCTGGGGGACAAAAAGGTTGAGATGAAGATAAAATAGATATTCTCCCCAAAGAGAAATTTCCAAGCTTGGATGGT
The DNA here is from genome assembly GCF_041146395.1 of Eulemur rufifrons. Taxonomy (NCBI): domain Eukaryota; kingdom Metazoa; phylum Chordata; class Mammalia; order Primates; family Lemuridae; genus Eulemur; species Eulemur rufifrons. Next base: position 22,234,459 of record NC_090994.1, on the reverse strand, counting down.
TTCACTGGAGAATTCAAATACTCAAAGAAAAATAAACACCAATTTTACACAAACTCTTCCAGAAGAGAGAGGAGGGAACATTTCTCAACTCATTCTATGAGGCCAATATTATCTTGATACCAAAACCAGACAAAGACAGTACGAAAAAAGAAAACTATAGACCAATATCTTTCATGAACTTAGATGCAAAATCCTCGATAAAATATTAGCAAGTTGAACCATTAATATCAAATAATTATAAATATAATATAAACACAAAAAGACTTATATAGCATGACCAAGTAAGATTTATTTCAGGCTGGGTGTGGTGGCTCATGCCTATAATCCCAGCACTCTGGGAGGCCAAGACAAGAGGATTGTTTGAGCTCAGGAGTTCAAGACCAGCCTGAGTAAGAGCAAGACCCCAACTCTATTCAAAAAACAAACAAACAAACAACAACAAAAAAGATTTATTTCAGATATATAGTTTGGCTCAACATTCAAAAGTCCATCATATCCAGTGGTCAATAAAGCTTAGATATGAAAAAAAAAAAAAGCCCACTGTATCACGTTAAAGAAGAAAAATCATGTAATCCTATCAATTGGTACAAAAAAGCATTTGACAAATATAGCACACATTCACAGTAAAAACTCTCAGCAAGTTAGGAATAGCTGAGCACGGTGGTGCATACTTGTCTCAGCTACTTGGGAGGCTGAGGCTGGAGGATCACTTGGGCCCAGGAGTTTGAGGCCAGCCTGGGCAACATAGCCAGACCCTGTCTCTAAAACAACAACAACAACAAGAACAAAAACACTATAGCTAACATCAAAATTAATGGTGAAAACCTGAATGCTTTCTCCCTAAGATTGGGAAGAAGGCAAGGAGACCTGCTCTCTCCACTCTTATTCACCCTACTACTGGAAGTTCTAGCCACTGCAATAAGGCAAGAAAAATAAAAGACACAAATAAAGTAGAAAGGAAGAAATAAAACTGCCCTGATTTGTAGATGACATGATTGTTTCTAGAGAAAATGCCAAGAATATACCAAAAACCTCCTTCTATAACTAATATGTGAGTTCAATCAATCAGGTTACAAGATATAAGATCAACACACAAAAGTCAATCACATTTCTGTATACTAAAAACAAGCTTGTGGAAACTGAAATTTTCCATTTCAATTGGTTCAAAGAAAATGAAATACTTAAGTGGAAACGTAACAAAATGTGCATAGGATCTGTATCCTGAAAATTACAAAAATGCTGATGAAATAAATCAAAGAAGATCTAAGTAAATGGAGAGATATACTGTGGTCATGGATTGGAAGCCTCAATGCAGTAAAGATGTCAATTCTCCCCAAATTGATCTATAAGTTTAAAGTAATTCCTATCAGAATCCTGCAAGGTATTTTGTAGGCATTGACAAACTTATTATAAAATTTATATAGAAAAGTACAGGCTCTAGAAACACTAAAACAATCTTGGGGGAAAAAGAAAGATAAGAGTGGGAGAAGGCCGGGCAGGGTGGCTCAGACCTGTAATCCTAGCACTCTGGGAGGCCGAGGTGGGCAGATCGTTTGAGCTCAGGAGTTCGAGACCAGCCTGAGCAAGAGCGAGACCCCATCTCTACTAAAAATAGAAAGAAATTATATGGACAGCTAAAAATATATATAGAAAAAATTAGCCGGGCATGGTGGCGCATGCCTGTAGTCCCAGCTACTCGGGAGGCTGAGACAGTAGGATCGCTTGAGCTCAGGAGTTTGAGGTTGCTGTGAGCTAGGCTGATGCCACGGCACTCACTCTAGCCTGGGCAACAGAGTGAGACTCTGTCTCAAAAAAAAAAAAAAAAAAAAAAAGAGTGGGAGGAATTACCCTACTTTATTTATTTACTTATTTTTTGAGACAGAGTCTCACTCTGTTGCCCTGGCTAGAGTGCCATGATGTCAGCCTAGCTCACAGCAACCTCAAATTCCTGGGCTCAAGCAATCCTCCTGCCTCAGCCTCCCGAGTAGCTGGAACTACAGGCATGTGCCACCATGCCCGGCTAATTTTTCTATATATATCTTTAGCTGTCCATATACTTTCTTTCTATTTTTAGTAGAGACAAGGTCTCACTCTTGCTCAGGCTGGTCTCAAACTCCTGAGCTCAAACGATCCGCCCGCCTCGGCCTCCCAGAGTGCTAGGATTAAGGACATGAGCCACCCCGCCCGGCGTTGCCTTTAGTATGAATAAGATGAGTTAATGAGTGTTCTCACTTTTTGGACAGGGACTCAATTATCTACCACAACATGGGGGGTTGGTGGGGGCATTATTCCATCTTCTACTTGCTTGCGTATCTCACCAGGCCCAGGAAGGGGTTCTGTAGCCAGTGTATTGGGTTCTTTGGCCGACAGGCAACAGACTGGGATGAATGTCCTTGTCCTACCCTTCTCCCGGCCTCTTGTTCCCACCAGGCATCTTGTCTCCCAGCAACTCAACATCCCAGCTGGCGGCCTCAGTAGCTTTGCTTCCCTGAGCGTCCAGCTGTTGAGCCCATTACCCAGGGCTGGACAGGAAGAGCCCGAAGCCTCTTGAATAGCGATGACATCAGGAGGGCCCTCCTTCCCCCAGCCAAGCTCTGCTCTGGAGCCAGCGGGGGCCACCAGACATCCCCATCCTGCCGGCATTTCCTCTTCCAGTGCTCCAGGGCTCATTACAGGGTGGAGGGCTTGGGTGGGGTTAGGAGAAATGGAAGCAGTGGCCGGAATGAAAAGCGGGTACCAGTGACCGTTTGGTCCAGGCTGGAGGCATTTCATCTTTGTATTGGGGAGGTGGAAGAGGTCCTGGCAAGATTACATGGGAGGGATTTCCCTCCTTCAGCCTATGGAGAGGCCCTCAGACACTAGAAGTGGCTACAAAGACAGCCCCTTGGCCTGTGGGGTGGAGGGTTCCCCATTCCTTGGGCCCCACTGTATCTCCCTGGTGGCCATGCATGACGTCTGAGGACTCTCCCTGCAGGCTCAGAGATCCCTCGCTCCCACCACCGCATCCTGGAATGCCTTCCTGGCTCCCGGGGTCTCAAATGGCATCGTGACATTGGAATCACTTTCTGATCTGGGGGCAGATGTGAGCCCAGGCATGGGAGGGGAGGGCAAGGTAAGCCAAGCCAAGCGAAGAAGCCCAGGGAGGAAGGGAGCCCTGATGAAGTGTGACAGGTCAAGCAAGGCCTGGGTGGCCATGGGTGCTGTCCTGGCCCGGCACAGCACGGGAGCCAAGCGGGCGTCTCCTCACAGCTCTGCCCTCTGCCCGTGTTCTCCATGGCTTCACTGCCACTGCCCTATGGGGTCCCTGGTCTATGCCTCCAGGGCACCGTCCCCATTGGGCAGCCTAGAGAAGAGGCCCAGTAAACATCTGAGCAGTTGGTGGCATCCAGGCAGCCGTCCCTCCAGCTCTCTCACAGCCCTCACTGGGGCCCCAGAAGACGGCCCTGGGACAGCTCGTACCTCGATCTACCATCCCCTCTCCCCTGCCAGGCCCTCGTCCCTCCTGCTCAGGGGACAGTCCCTGGAGATGATGTCCCCCAGCAGGAGAGGGTTGCATAAATTGTCCACCAGCATGAATTATGGGAAGCATGGGGCTGGCTCTGGGGCTGTCAGGAGGGAAGTTTCTATTTCTTGCCCTTTTTTTAAATGAAAAAAACAAATACTTAGGACACTAAGAAAAATGGGGGGAGGGTTGCAGAGAGGAAGGGGGAGTTTGGAAGGAAGCCAAGAAGTATCAACTCTCCTCTTGGCTGCTGCATTCCTAAGGCTGGACTCATCCTAGTCACTCCCAATGGCAAACAGCAGATGTGGAGCACTGTGGGCAGCCTCGGAGACTCCAGATGGACCACTCCACGCGAGTGGACCTCTTGGAGGTTCTGGCTGCAGCCACGCTAAGGAACTTGGGCACACTCCACTCATTCCCTGAGAACCCTGAAACTCCCCAGGAGGCCTCCAATAGGCCCAGGTTTCCCTGGCGAGACTGGCCAACCACAAACAGGTCCCCCACTGGCCTCCAAGGCATTGGACATATAAACACCAACGTAGCTGATAAAGGTTTAACGTTCTGTAAACAACCCTGGCGGAATGAGTAGGTTAGTCTGCCGCGTTCAGATCCATCCTGGGAACCTCCCAGCCTTAAGAGGCTGTTTGGCCACAAGCTCCGCCTGTGCCTCAGCCGTGGTGGTGACAAAGCAGCCACAGTACGAGTGTGGCTGCGTTCCAACAAAACTTCATGTATGCACACTTAAATTTGAATTTCATGTAATTTTTATGTGTCATGAAATACTACTTTTTATTTATTTATTTATTTATTTTACTTTTTTTTAGAGACGGGGTCTCGCTCTTGCTCAGGCTGGTCTTGAACTCCTGACCTCAAACAATCCACTAGCCTTGGCCTCCCAGAGTGCTAGGATTACAGGTGTGAGCCACTTTGCCCAGCCCCAGATGATATTTTTAATTTGGTTTTTTTTTTTTCAACTCTTTAAAACTGTAAAAACTGGGCCGGGCACGGTAGCTCATGCCTGTAATCCTAGCACTTGGGAGGCTGAGGCGGGTGGATCATTTGAGCTCAGGAGTTCGAGACCAACCTGAGCAAGAGCGAGACCCCATCTTTACTAAAATAGAAAGAAATTAGCTGGCCAACTAAAAATATGTAGAAAAAATTAGCCGGGCATGGTGGCACATGCCTGTAGTCCCAGCTACTCGGGAGGCTGAGGCAGGAGGGTCACTTGAGCCCAGGAGTTTGAAGTTGCTGTGAGCTAGGCTGACGCCACGGCACTCTAGCCTGGGCAACAGAGTGAGACTCTGTCTCAAGAAAATAAATAAATAAATAAATAAAACATAAAAGCCTTGCCAATCTGCTTATCCTCTCCATGATGTCTTTTTTTTTTTTTTTTTTTTTTTTTTGAGACAGAGTCTCACTCTGTTGCCCAGGCTAGAGTGAGTGCCGTGGCGTGAGCCTAGCTCACAGCAACCTCAAACTCCTGAGCTCAAGCGATCCTCCTGTCTCAGCCTCCCGAGTAGCTGGGACTACAGGCATGCACCACCATGCCCGGCTAATTTTTTCTATATATATATTTTTAGCTGTCCATATAATTTCTTTCTATTTTTAGTAGAGATGGGGTCTCGCTCTTGCTCAGGCTGGTCTCGAACTCCTGAGCTCAAACGATCCGCCCACCTCGGCCTCCCAGAGTGCTAGGATTACAGGCGTGAGCCACCGCGCCCGGCCTCCATGATGTCTTTGTTAGAAAAGTAAAAGTGCTGAAGCAGCCCAGGTTTGAAACGGGAAAACTCGTGGAGTTACGGTGAAGGTGATGGTTCTGGAAAAGCTATTGGGGACGAGACAGGCGCTAAAGTTGAAAGAGCTGATGGATATGAACCACCAGTTCAAGAATGTGCTTAAAATTCAGACTTTTAATAATGACAAAGAAAGAGTCATACGTGTAAAAAAATGCATAACTAAAAAATAAACTGCACTTGCAGCTACGACAGGTCAGCCGAGCGTTCAGGACACCCGGCCTTACGTTCCTTCCCCTCATTTTTCCAAAAATGGTTTTTGTTTCAAAATTTCATGCAAGAATCCTGGTCCAGTTAGTCGCATTTCAATGGTTCTGCTTATCGCACAAGGCATCACCCCGCAAGCTTCTCTGAGGGACTGTCCCTCCCCTCTGTCAGCGGGCTCATTTTCCCAAACACACCCCACACTTGGCTGCAGAAGGAAGTTTCTCCCATTCTCCTCGAGAGCATCTGGGGTCCTCAAATGTTGTATCCACTGGACAAACCCTTCTCAGGAAAGGTTTCTGTAAAGCCACTCACCGGAAGGTGTGACTGACCGAGGGACATTCCCTTTCAGAATCTTTTCATTGTAATATGAGATCAAATCTTCAGTAAAAAGCATGGATTTATAATGATGAAATTTATAAGGAGGGAGGTGCTGGTGGGCCTGGATCCTGGGGCAGGTCCAGTGGGGACAGAGGACGTGGTTCCAGGAAGCCCGTCGGGGGGTAGCTGGCCTTGGGAACGAGAAACCTTTCCAGACGGAGATGATGTGAGCTGGAGGAAGGGGTCAATTTTGTCAAATTCAAAATGAGAGGTGAACACCAAAGTGTAATGAGGACCAATGGGCCAGGCATGGTGGCTCACGCCTGTAATCTTAGCCCTTTTGGGGGCTAAGGTGGGAAGATCACTGCTGGGCAGGAGTTCGAGACCAGCCTGGGCAACATAGAGAGATCCCTTCGCTACAAAAAAAAAAAAAAAAAAAAAAAACAAAAAAGCTGGGCATGGTGGCATGTACCTGTAGTCCCAGCTACTTGGGAGGCTCAAGTAGGAGGATCACTTGAGCCCACACGTTCAAGGCTGCAGTGAGCTCTGATTGTGAGCCTGCATTCCAGCCTGGGTGACAGATCGAGACCCTGTCTCCAAAACCAACCAACCAATTACAAAGGTAACGAGGATCAAGTCTGTGAGTCTGGATGCTGAGTGGACGAAGGTGAGGCACCCACGACCGCGGCTGAGGGCGGTGAGTAAGTATCGCGGGGCCCGTCTGCCGAGGTGCCTGGCATACGGCACAAGGCAGGCGAGGCAGCCGAAGAAACCCCCCCATCTAGAGCGCCTGCATTACTGAGCACACCGGTCCTACCATCTGGGATGGCATTTCACCTTCTGTGCCTTTCCAAGTCCTACTCGAGTGTTAACACCCAACTCCAGTTCCCCCGATTTTCTGACCCTCCCCTCTGGCAGTGACTTCTCCTTCCTTGGACTCCTACTGTCCCTGACACTCACCTCCTTCCTCCTGCCCTAGTGGCTTGGCAGTTATTTCCCTGTGTTTAGGTCTCATCTTCTGGAGTGGAATCTGTTTGAAGGTGGCCGCAGTGTCTGACACCCCTTGGGACTCCCAGCACCTAGCCTGGTGCCAGCACACAGCTGTGTCCAGCAAGCGCTGACCGGTGAGTGAATCACTGACACAACGGGACAACGGGGCAGGCATTCTTTCTCAGTCCTTTTTTTCTTCCAAAAAAAGGACTCGCCTGAGGAGTTTCCCCGGGACGAAGGACAGTCCAACGGCACGGACAGCTGGCTAGCAGTGACTGGCTCCCTCTGAGCGAGCAGGGGGTGCGCTGGGTTTAATTTTAAGCTGTTGTGCCTTTCAGGCTTTAAAAGGACTTTCCCACGACAGACTCGAGACCTGCAGTTCTGTGCCATTAGCGCCACGACTCGGAGATGAGTGGTGAGAGACGCAGCCAAGTGTGCCGGCCCCTGACCTGGTTCTGCTTCTGCAGCGGGGCTGGAGCTCTCTGCAGCCACGTGGTCCGTGCCTCACTCTCAGCTCAGCAGCTGGAGTGTGCCCCCGTGGGGGACAGTCGCTGGCCTTTTGCATGGAGGTGTGGGCTTGCATCTGTGCGTGGGTGGGCTCGGGCTGGGTGTGCTTGACTGTGCGGGTGGCCGTGATGACTGTCTTGGTGGGGAGGAAGGGTGTACCTCTGAGTGTCTGAGTTTCTGTTGTGTGTGTGCACACCTCTCTGAGTCTGTGGGACTCTGATCGTGTGTGTACTTACATGCAGGCGTGTACGTGTTATGTGTGTGTCACACGTGTGCTCATCTGTGTGTGTGTGCCCAAATGTGAGAGCTCTCTCATATGAGTTTCTGCCTTGCTGGACACGTACATCTTCCACCCAACGTGAATGGAAGCAGCTCTGCATTGGTTCCCAAGGACAATGGCTCCTTCTTGTCCCCTGACCCCAACCCTGGCACCACATGAAACAGACTCCAGTGGGTTCATTGGTTCCTCCTTCTCCCTCCTGAGAAGGGGATGATGGACTAGGGGAGGGGCACACTGTCCCCAGCTGGGACTCTTCTCCATAATGTCATTTCTTCTTGATGCTCTGTGGTCCTGGTAGGGCCTCTGGGAACCACAGGAGCCCTGAGCCTTGAATGTCCATGGCATCATTTGAAATATTTTAATGGGGTCTGAATGGCAAAAATGGAAGCCCCTTCTCAGAAAGCCAGGGCCGCCTTCTGCTGCCCACCGCCCCCCGCCCGCCCCCAGCCTCCCAAGAGAGAGCTGGCATTCCCAGCACTGTTTACAACCTTCCCTGCTTGACTCCTGTCCCCACCCCTTCCAGGACCTGCCCACTCTGGGCCTGCAGATAAACTGTGCCCCATAAACAAAATCATCCTTCCTGCTCACGGCCCCAGCTCTGAATCCCACCCCCTCTTCACTCTCCGGCACTGCTGGACTAACCCTTTCACGTCCTTCAGGGGACCCGGAGGCCGGAGGCCATTCGAATTCCAGGAAGTGGAGGCCAATGTTGATGACTTGCTCTCTGTCTCCAGCCCTCCCTGCACCTCCTCCTCCCGCCCCTCCACTCCCAAACTCCTCTCCAGCAGAGAAGGTAGAACAAACCTCCAGTAAAGGCCAGAGAAGAAAAGGGCCAGGCTGGGGACCCGGGAGAAATGGCTTTTCTTCCTGGCCTCATCACTCCCTGTCTTCTGTGACCCTGAACAAGTGTCCTCGCTAAATCTTAATAGCCCTATTTGTAGTAGAGAAATGGTAACCTTCATCGACTCCTGCTGCTAATGTCTTGCAGAGCACCCACGAAGCGACATTTTCACAGGGACTGCTGGGGACAGACTCAGCAGGAGAGAGGCAGGAGGTGTGACTCAGGCCACTGCTGTCTCCTTCGGGCTCTGAGGGCCGGGGTTGGGAAGACAGAACTAGGGGTGAGAAATGGCCTGTCTGTTCATGGGGGCTGGGTTGAAGGTACAGCAGGCTCTCCTCAAAGATGTCACCTTGGCATCCCCAAGAGATGCCCTTCTTTGCTTTCTTTCCCTTCTCTGTGATGGGATAAACCCACCTGCCCAATATCTGTGCCTAAAGCTGCCAACCCCAGGATGTGTGGGGCTCCCATGGGGGAACAGAGCCAACCCTCTTTATGGGGCTGGGAGCTCCCTACGGAGGGGCAGGGACTGGGTCCTTGTCACCTCTCTATGAGCATGCCCAACGTGGGGCTGGCCCAAGGCTGGGGGCCCCAGGGTGCCGTGCCCCCACAGGCCAGGTCCCCCGTGATGGTTGGGACTGAGTGGCAGACCAGAGGGTGGCACCTCCTCCTCTTCCTCCTGTGTCCTCTTCATCACGAGAGGGGAAGACAGTCCCATCCTGACCAGAAAGCACGATGCCCTGCCTCCTCTTGGGGTTGGAAAACAAAAGTGGCATTTTTCCCATGACTTCTTCAAAAACAGGAAACGCTTCCCCTCTCCCCCACTGTGGCCTCTCCTGCTGGCATCTGGCCCTTGCCCGCGTCATTCACTCATTCTTTCCTGAGGGGCTTGTGGCCATCCCCAAGCGTTTGTGGGGCTCCGCTGCCCTCCTCTTGGCAGCCCGGAAAGCTCCTCGCTCCTTCTTTTTTTTTTTTTTTTAGACTTTATTTTATTTATTTATTTTTTTATTTCAGCATATTATGGGACTACAAATGTTTCTTGATTGGTGCCGTCTCACCGGCCAGGCCCTGGCGTCCCTGCTGGGGCAGGACCATCCTCCCTGCCTTGCCTGCTTTCTCTCCCTGTCCCCGCACCCGCTTGTGCATCCCAGGGGAGGAGGCTGGAGTTGCTCCAGCTCAAGTGCCAGCCTCTTTCTGAGCCAGTGGCTGCAACCAAATCAGCGAGCAGTGTCCCGGGGTGACTCGAAAAGTGATGCTGGGCACTTATCTGTGGGTTGGGGGGTCCCCTTCCTGCTTCCCCCACCGCTTGATCCCTACCCTGCCTCCTGGGACAGGGCGCCTGGCTGGACAGAGGGCTGAGCGTCCTGTCTGGGCTGTTGGTGGGACGCGAGCCCTTTCCCAGCCCCTTGGAGTAGCGTCTCCGCTAGTGAAGGATTTCAATGATCATTCAGAGACGAGAACAAGGATTTCTCTTTCTGCTGCAGGAGGGAAGGAAACTTTTCTTGGTCCCTTTTCTTCCATTTATGAACAGGAACTGAAAGAGAAGGCACAGCTAGAAAACGCCCCCTGCCCATCTCGTCTCTCCCAGGACAAGGCTCTTTCTTGTCCCAGGCCAACCCTTATGCATCAAGGTACCTTTGGTTTCCCCTTCAAGTCCTCTGGGTCTGGCCGTGGGAAGCAGATGAGATGTGGGTGGAGTTTGCTCTGCCACGTTATAGGAGACCAGGAGAGTCTTAGGGGCTTCTTGTCAGCTCTGATAGGTTTCTCCTCTCTGCCCGCTGGGGAGATGGTGGTCCATGCTGGGCACCCCTAGGAGGACAGACCAGACGGCAGCAGCAGCCCCAGCCTGGCTAGGAGTGCGGGAGTGTTCTGGAATGGGAGCCGGCTCCTGGACACCGGTGTTCCTGTTAGAAATGAACCTTTACTGCGTGATCGTGGACAAGCCTCCGTCTCCTCTCCGGGTGGCAGGTTAATCTGTAGAATGTTGGTGCTGGATCTGGTCTTTAAGGCCCTTGTTAGCTGGTGTGGTATGCCCCTGCCACCCTGTCCCCCTAGACTGATTGGGACAAAAGGAGAAACAGCAAACATCAAACCAGCTGTTTGGAGGCTACACATATACACACAATTTCAAAAAACTGAACGGATGGTTACCGTGGGCAACAGGGAAGACAGATGGGGTAAAGGGGCAGGAAAAACTTCCACCTAGTTTCTGCTCCCTTCAAGAACTTAATTTTTTTAGAGATAGAGTCTTCTTCTGTTGCCCAGGCAGTGGGCACGATCATAGCTCCCTGCAATCTTGAACTTACGAGCTCAGGTGATCCTCCTGCCTCAGCCTCCTGATAGCTGGGACTACAGACACGCACTGCCACACCTGGCAAATTTTTCTTATTTTTTGTAGAGATGGAGTCTCACTATGTTGCCCAGGCTAGTCTTGAACTCCTGATCTCAAGTGGTCCTCCTGCCTCAGCTTCCCAAAGTGCTGGGATTACACGTGTGTGCCACTGCACCAGGCTTCCTTCAAGAACTCTGAAGCAGGAGGGGTGACGGAATATAACCACCTCTAACACATGTAGTCTTGGACAAGGTACCACAAGGCCATGGTCATCTGAACTCCCCCAGGCTTCTTCATGCCATGTCACGTAAACACATACACAGACACACACACACATATGCACCCTGTCATGATGCTCGTAGGACCACAAGCTGCACCCAGCAAGGGAGGGAGAACTCTTCCCTGCTATTAGAACTGCCCATCAGGCTCTGTGGCCACGTATTCTACATGACAGCCCGCTTTCTCCCTGACACATAACCCTTGGAGGCCCCAACACATAAACAGCAGCCTGGGGGCCTGAACTTGGTAGATTCAGAGGCCCACATTCACTGCCGGTTTCCAAGGGCACAGACAGAGGTCATCTGGGGACAAGGGGCCAGTGTGGTGCTCTCTCTGGGCAGCGCATACGTCTGTCCAGACTTGGATGACCTCCACAGACAGCGGTATTAATTCCCCCTAGGCTGGTCACCAGGACGACTTCCCAGAGCAGTAGGCCACTTGCCTCCGCCCTGCTGCTGGCCACCAAGAATGATGGTGACAGTGTAAATGGGTACATCACCCAGGGAGGGCCATTGGGCAATATCTTTCAAATCTGCAAATGCATATACCTTATAATGTGGAATTCTATTTGTAGAATATACTTACACACACGTGAATGACATGTGTCCACAAGTTATTCATCGCAATATCATCTGTTAGTAAGGAAGGGAAGTAAGCTAGACATTCATCCTTAGCTGATTGGTTTCATAGACTGTGATATATGCATATGATGGAATACTAAAAACGGGACGTTTTTGTGTATTGATCTGGTAGAATCACAGATATGCATTAATAGTTAAAATAAGCAAGGTGCAGAATTTGGGTGTATTTTACTATTATTTATGTAGAAAGAAAGGACAAAAGAATATATATTTTTTATTGACTTGTATGTACCTAAAATATGACTAGAAGGATAAATAAAAGACTAATGGTAGTTACCTGTTCCCAGAGGAAATTTGGGATGAAAGCAACTGTCTGTTACATGCATTTTATATATTTTGATGAACAATGTGAATGTATTATATTATATTTATTTATTTATGTTTTGAGACAGAGTCTCCCTCTGTTGCCCAGGCTAAAGTGCTGTGGCATCAGCCTAGCTCACAGCAACCTCAAACTCCTGGGCTCAAGTGATCCTCCAGCCTCAGCCTCCCGAGTAGCTGGGACTACAGGTGTGCACCACCATGCCTGGCTAATTTTTTCTATTTTTGGTTGCCTGGTGGTTTTTTTTTCCCTATTGTTAGTAGAGACGGGGTCTCACTCTTGCTTAGGCTGGTCTCGAACTCTTGAGCTCAAGAGATCCTCCTGGCTCAGCCTCCCAGAATGCTAGGATTACAAGCGTGAGCAACCACACCCAACCTGAATGTATTATCTACTCAGAAAATTAGGTTAGGCTGGGTGTAGTGGCTCATACCTATAATACCAACATTTTGGGGGGCTAAGGAGGGAAGATCGCTTGAGGCCGGAGTTCAAGATCAGCCTAGGCAACACAGTGAGACCCGTCTCTACAAAAAAAATTGTTAAAAATTAGCCAGGTGTGGTGACATGGGCCTGTAGTCCCAGCTACTCAGCAGGCTGGGGTGGGAGGATCCCTTGAGTCCAGGAGTTTGAGGTTTCAGTGAGCTAAGATCGGGCCACTGCACTCCAGCTTGAGCAACAGAACAAGATCATGTCTTTGAAAAAAAAAATTAAGTTAAAAAAGCACAAAATCACAAAAAAAGGAAGAATAATCCCATAGACCAAGTGGCAAAAGAGAGAGCCCTTCATCCTGTCAGCTGGGCAGGGGACAACCAGACCGAGGAAGGAGAGGAGGAGTTGGGGGCGCAGAGGAGGAAGGAAAGAAGGAAGCCAGGTGCCTCCAGCTCTGCGTGCTCATAAAAGCCTTCGCGAGCCGGTGTCTGGAATTTCTCTTCCCACGGTGTCATTTGGTTACGGGCCTAATCATTCCCTACACTTAGGCATGCTTATGTGGTTTGGGAAATCTTGTCTTTTTTGAAATGTAAACATTTTTACACATGTCCTTCAAAAAACTAGGTCACCCCTAAAGCAACGACATCCTTTGAAGTTGCTTGATTTCCCGGCACCTCTTCCCTTCTCCAGCCAACTCTGATATCCTGGAAGAAGACTGCTCAGTCCCATGTATTTGTTTTAAAGATTGATTTTTGAGAATCTTATGACACTGCTTTAAGAGAACTGGCAACACCCTAGGGTGTTACAAAACCCAACTTGGGAGAGACTGCCTTTGATCAGCAAGGAGCCACAGCCAAGACTCGGGCCCAGTGGGGGCCTGCACCACTTTGGCATGACTTGAGGGGGACAGGGGTGGGGGAGAGGCCAGAGGCTGCCTCTTTACCTCCACCCACCTGGCATTTCCACGGATCTGAAGGCCTGCTCGGGGTACTTCCTGGGCATGGGAGGCATCTGCTTGAGAGCCCCTGACACACCCTGCTCATGGCTGAGTGGCTGGGTCCCTGGGAGATGGAGCTGGTTCTTTTTCCTCAGGGATAATTTTAGGTTCTTACTTCTCCAGTCTTCCTAACTCCCAACCCCTGGCTCAGCCTCCCAGAGGGATTGCTTAGACCAGTGACTATACAGCGTTCTTTTGAAATATGGAGCTGTTCAAAAGCGGCTTGCTAGGGCATGGCCCTGGAGGCATTTTCCATGAGCATTTTTTTCCCCCCTTTGGTCCCCTCGTTTCAGGGGAGGAGGCGAGACAGCTCAAGGACCAGGTCCTGATGGGCCCTAATGAAGGTATCATACCTTCCTGCCCCTCACCTTGAACCCTGGGCTTATTTCCCAGCTTCACACCCAATCTGAGAGGAGCTGGGTTAGCCATTGGGAGGGCTTGGGTTGGCAGAACTAAGCCTGTTAGGTGTGGGTGAGGAAAGGGAGAAGGGAAGGGGGCTCTGGCTTGTCAGGTGAGGGGGGCCTCTGACCAGGCTGTGGAGAGGCTTCAGCAGAGTTAGAACACCAGGCCTGGCAGTCCACACACTCAAGATGAACCTGTGAGTTCCTCAACTCAGTGCCTTCTAGCTTTTAAAGGTTCACCAATAAAATCTTTGAGGAAGTGGAGAAACTTTACCATGGTGGGGGGGATGGTGATGGAAGATTCGTGGGCAGGTGACGGTGGGCAAGTCTCAACCTCAAATCCGCTCATCCATTTTTAACGTCTTTATGACAGAAGAACTTTAAGGGAAGGGGTCTGTCCAAAAAACTGGTAGGCCGGCAGGTGGGGGAAGGGGTTGTGCAGGGCGGGGGAAGATGGAGGAATCCATTCGCTCTGGCATCACAGGTGACCTAAGGCAAGATCCAAACGCAAATGGACAAGCAAGGAAAAAAACTCCCGAAACGTGGGAAATTTCTTCCATAGCTGTTCTTAAAAAGAACAGAAAACTGGAGGAGAAAAGAGGGTAAGTGAAATGGAAGAAGGGAAAGGGAGGAATCTCACTGGGAGGAGGTCTTGGAAGGGGAGGGGGGTCAGTCTGCCCACCACTATTTTGTTTAAAATACCTTAGCCCAGGGCCAGGGCAGATGAGGGGCGACTACCACTACGGTGCACGGTTCTGCTTGAGCCGGGAGCGTCACCTTTTCCTCTGACTTGATAAAGGGTGGGGTGCAAGTGTTCGCTCTTCCCCTTGCCCCAGTGTTGCTGCTGGACCTTCTGAGAAAGCAGGCGCAGGGCTCCAGGAAACCAGTGCCAAGGGAGTGCTGTGCTGAGCCCACAGGCCTGGCCGTGGGAGGGGTGGACAGATCGCGGCAGAGGAGTCGGGGCATCTGCTACTCCAGCTTTGGCTAAAGGAAAAGTCGAGCATCCATCCTGCCTCCCTCTCCAACCTCCGATTCCCCTCCCGAGGCCTCTCCATTGGGACTATTGGCCGCTGCCCCTTTAAGCACGGCCACTCCTCCCCCCCCCAGAGCGGTGGCAGCAAGGGAGTGGGGAGGGGGTAGGCTGAGCGTCCGCATCCCTTCAACCGGGGAAGATGGCCCAGGCTGGGGGATTCGCTCCCACGCCCCGACACCCCCTCCCCTGAGCCCGGTGATCTGGGAGACTCCCTCCCTCTGTCCCTCCCGCCCCACGCGCGACACGGGGATGGCTCCGTGGCCTCACGGGAACAGGTCTCTGGCCTCGTGGCCAGACGCCCCTACCCTGGCGCCCAATACCGCCAACACGAGTGGGCTGCCAGGGGTGCCGTGGGCGGTGGCGCTGGCCGGGGCGCTGCTGGCGCTGGCGGTGCTGGCCACCGTGGGAGGCAACCTGCTGGTAATCGTGGCCATTGCCCGGACGCCGAGACTCCAGACCATGACCAACGTGTTCGTGACTTCGCTGGCTGCAGCCGACCTGGTAGTGGGACTCCTGGTAGTGCCACCGGGGGCCACCTTAGCGCTGACTGGCCACTGGCTGTTGGGCGCCACTGGTTGCGAGTTGTGGACCTCGGTGGACGTGCTGTGTGTGACCGCTAGCATCGAAACCCTGTGCGCTCTGGCCGTGGACCGCTATCTGGCCGTGACCAACCCGCTGCGCTACGGCGCGCTGGTCACCAAGCGCCGCGCCCGAGCAGCAGTGCTCCTGGTGTGGCTCGTATCCGCCGCGGTGTCGTTTGCGCCCATCATGAGCCAGTGGTGGCGCGTAGGGGCCGACGCCGAGGCGCAGCGTTGCCACTCCAACCCGCGCTGCTGCGCCTTCGCCTCCAACATGCCCTACGTGCTGCTCTCCTCCTCCGTGTCCTTCTACCTTCCACTTCTGGTGATGCTCTTCGTCTATGCGAAAGTGTTCGTCGTGGCTACGCGCCAGCTGCGCGTGCTGCGCGGGGAGCTGGGCCGCTTTCCGCCAGAGGAGTCTCCGCCGGCTGCGTCGCGCTGTGGGTCCCCCGCCCCGGCGGGGACGTGCGCCTCGCCCGAGGGAGTGCCCTCCTGCGGCCGGCGGTCCGCGCGCCTGCTGCCTCTCCGGGAACACCGGGCCCTGCGCACCCTGGGGCTCATCATGGGCACATTCACTCTCTGCTGGTTGCCCTTCTTCCTGGCCAACGTGCTGCGCGCCCTCGGGGGCCCCTCTCTAGTCCCCAGCCCGGCATTCCTTGCCCTTAACTGGCTAGGCTATGCCAACTCCGCCTTCAACCCGCTCATCTACTGCCGCAGCCCGGACTTTCGCAGCGCCTTCCGCCGTCTCCTGTGTCGCCGCCGGCGGGAGGAGCCCCGCGCCGCCGCCTCCCCGGCCCGCGTCCCCTCTCGCGCCCCCGCAGCCCTGAGCAGCCCCGCGCAGTCCAGGCAGTGCCCGCCGCTCGACGGGTAGGTCACCCGGGCGAAGGGACCGGCGGCGCAGGGTCGGGAAGCATTCCGTGTCTCCCTGGGTTGACTTTTTGAATTTGGGGGTTGCTAGGAGAAGGTGAGGGACGGCCCTGCCTGGAGAGAACAGGGAACGGGGGTATGGAACCCAAACGGGATCCGTCCACCGGGGTTCAAACAAAGGAGGGCGGCAGGCTGTGCTTCACCCTCGGACCCAAAGGTGCCCCGCGGGAAGGAACGTGCTGCCGCGCCCCAGGCCTGTGTCCTGCCGGATCGGCTGTAGTTTTGGTTTTCTGGCTCAGTTCTTTGGTCGCCTAGATTTCTTGCGGTCACTAGACCCGGCTCTCGCACTGGAAGAGAAGGCTAGTGGCTATCCTACCCCTTCGGCCTCGGTTCTGGTTTCTCTCCAAGGTTTGATGGCTATGAAGGTGACAATCCACTTCGGGTGTGAAGGACAGACAAGAGCAGGGGCCCCTGTGAGTGCGAATTTGTGCCCCGCCCGGGCTGGGTTGGAGTCGGGAGGTGGGATTTTTGTGGCTGGGTGGTGCCCCGATGAGTTCCAGGGTCCTTGATCCCTGCCCTTCTGGCCAGCTTTCCTGTTCTCACCCTCTGCTCCTTCACCCCAAGGTATGTTCTCTCCATTTTCAGGGCTTCCCGGGGAGTCTCTTAGGCCTGAAGGACAAGAAGCAACAAGCTCCATTGACCCAGAACCTTCGGAAAGCCTCGGGCCTCTGTACAGAATGAGCCCGGAATTCCCCAGCTGTAAACTCCGGCCTCCAGAGCTTGACGGATGGACGGTGGCATGCGAAGGGCATCCCTACCAAGTGGGTTTCACCACCCTCTCCCTCTCTCTTTCTGAGAAGAGTTTTCTACCCCTGGACTTCACTGCTACCTTGGAAGTAGTGCTCAGCTGCCCTGGAGCAGCCGGGCTGGCTTTGGTAGGGGCACCTGTCACCTTGTGCACTTGTGTGCTTCATGCTCAGGGCAGAAAGAGCACCCTGGTTCCTTACTGCTGCTGCCCAGACCCTGATGAGCCACTCGGGGTTCGCTAGGCGCTGTGGCCCAGGCGGAGAGCAGCAGGCTAGAGAAGGTCAAGGTCTGGGGTTTGTCCTGGGCTCCCTCTGCAAAACCAGCCCCTCTCACTCTAGCCACGGAACAGCTCCGATCTACCTCACAGCAGTGCCAGGAAGACGTCTTCAGGGTTTGGGGGGACTCCAGGGTTCATAGGAAGGTGAACCATTAGAACGGATCCCTTATTTTCCTTTTAAAATCAAATTAATAAATATTGCTGAATGCAGTTTATCCTTTGCCCTCTTTTCTCTCCATTTGTTTTCTTTTCATAATCCACTTATTCCCTTCCCTTCGGTTTAGAGCTGGCTTTTGACAGAGGCCATAAATTATGACTAATCTTTGCCCCTTTCTTCCTAATCCTCATCAAACAAAAAATGGACAGTCTGTTTGGATGGAAGCGAGTGAGCTTGGGCCTTTGACCCTCCTGCTTCCCCACCCTTTCTGCAACTCCTGGACACCAGTTGCAAGTGAGCAGAAAAGCCGTGCCACCCGCAGGACGTCAGCAGGGTTCCCACGGTGGCCAGACTCAGGGCACGGGGCATTTGCCATCTCCCATGCTATAAACCAGTGGTGGATTCGTAAGGGCCCATTGCCACCAGGAACTAGTTTTGTTCAATGCCTTATGTGTGTGTGTGTGTGTGTGTGTGTGCGTGTAGGCACAGAGTATTGTTTGTATTGGGCAAATGTCTCATGTTATAAATATATTCTGATGTTTCCCAGCCTCTGCATAACTTCTACCGTTCCACTCAGGCTTCCTGTGCTGCCGAAATCCGCATTATCCTCTTGAAGTAAAACTGGAGTTACAGGTTTGAGCCTGTCGATACTTTTTTCCCCTTATTTTAATTTTTTTTATGAACCTTGTTTCTTTCCTATGGAAAGAAAATTTCTATGGAAATTACTGGATCATTTTGTGGGTTCTTGTCTACACTCCATGAGCAAAGACCATTGTCCAGGCTGATTTACGGGATACCTGGTAAATCGCAAAGGTTGCACTATATCACTCCTGTGATACAGTACACAAAGCATTGGCGAGGTTCCGGAGCTCCGGAATTACAGACCTTTGATCTGCTCTCAGGACAGGCTTGGTGGATTTCCACATATGGGTGTTCCCTGTGAATTGGACCTGTCTGTGCTGCCCTCTTTACTCCAGGAGCCCAGGTTTTATTTCTTAGGATGTTTGCGTACCATAGATGACTCTCTCTTTTTCAACCCTAAGCCAGTGCAAGATCTCCCGTGTTTGAGGTGTGGAAGTTTTCTTGGCAAGGACTCGATCTTTGAACTGTGGCTCTTAGTAGAGGAGGGAGTTCTTGCTTGATAATAAAGAGAGCCTCCTCTCCCTATTTCTGGAAGTTTTCCCAACATCACTGAGCAAAGTTGGCCAGTAAGTCCTCTGGTTTGTACGATTGTCCTTGAACGTTGTCCAGAGCTCATACTGCCGGGGTCTTGCTCCACGCGCTCCCGTGTGCCAGCTGTCAGACTCCTTTGGAATGTTTAGACTTGTACCGGGGTTGTGGATTCCATCTGCGGATTGTCACCCGTGCCTCTGACAGATGGAGAGGCAGTCCCTGTGTCATTGCTCCAGCAGCTTGCGGCCAGGTGTCAAGCTGAGGGAGATTTACACCCGTGGATGGGAGCTTTTGCTAGCACAGGGCTGAGTGCTCCAACTGCGCAAGACAAACAGCCATCCTTTGCACCCCAGGGTGTGAAGACGCACAGACCAGTGAGAACAGAACCCCTGGCCTCCCCGAGTCCGCTAGGGGGAGCTGGGCATGCAGCACATGACAGGGAAAAGGGGGCTGAGTTGGAGAGAGACCGGGTTTTTCAGAGATCTACCCTCCGCACCAGGTGGGCTAAGGAGGAGGTTGCCGGACTCTCCGGGGTCGGTTCCACTGGGACTGGAGGTGAGTCCGGGCCGTGATCCTCGCGGGCCACCCCTGGCTGTAATTCCACACCGGCCCCATCCCTCGACCCGTACGGAGTAGGGACAGCTTCTGCCCTCTGTGCTGTCAGGGTGCCCACGTGGTCCTGGGGCCCCGGGAGAGGCTAGGAAATAGGGCTCCTCTCTGTTTCTCCCCTAAAAGCCAAAGACCCAGGCCCCTCTCAGGCCTCTCGGCGGACTGTGTCTGCGCGCGTGCCCGTCGGAGGCGGGAAGCCGGAGCCGCTGGGGACCCCGCCGGGCACGGGGACCCCGCCGGGCGCCGAGCCCCGGGCGCCGCCCGCTCCGCGCGGTCGGAGCCGCCGGGCACGACGCGCACCGGCTTAATTCGCAGAAACCGCCGGAGGCCATCTGGTCTGGCATCGCTCGTCCCTTTTTGAGATCAAAGGAAATCAAACCGCTTCTCTCAGTTTCCTGGTCTGTAAGATAAACAGACAATAAACCTGTCGGTCCTTTCTCCCCGTGGAAGGGGCGGGGGCGGGGCTTCGCGTCTTCGGCGCCAGCGCGCCCCCTGGTGGCCGTGCGAGGCGCGGCAGGCGTGTCGTCAGTATTGTCGCTAGACCGGCAGCCAGAACTGCAGTTTCCGTGAGGCCCGGGCTGTCAGGGCTGGAAGAGACCACAGAAAAAATTTGCTCCAATCCTTTGATAAAATGGACGAAGAAACTGATTTCTAGAGAGGCGTAATGAGTACTCAAAATGACTTCAGTCATTGAAAGGCAGCAGTGTGCTAAATTTAGAGCACAGAATTCAGGGAGGGAAACACAAGTAAAAAGGAAGGAAGGAAATGACCATTTATGGAGCACTTGCTGTATGCCAAGCACTGTAAGAGGTGCTCGACAAATGCTGTGATATGTAATAGTGACAACAAATAAAAAACAGAGCCTCATAGAGATCAGATAGCTTGCTGGTGTTGATTCAAACCTGGTCTACCAGCATCCAAAGTTCATTTTCTTTTCTCTAAAGCACTGCTGATAATCAGTTATGTGACACTGAGCAAGTTATTTAGCCTCTCTGGCCTTTTGTTTGCCTGAGAATCAAATGGAGGTTATGTTATTGCTCTATGTAGCTCATGCGACTGGTTTTGAAGACCCAGAGAGATAGTGTGTGTGAAGGTGGTTTGCAAACTGAAAGGGCTCCTTCAGTGCAAACGGTGGCATCAGAGTCTGGGGCTAGAATGAGTCCCCGGTCTCCTGGTGTTGATCCCTGGGTGGCCCTTCTTCTGTGGACAGCTTGGGTCTTGGATTCACATGTCTTTGGTCACTGTGGGCATGTCCTGCCTGGTCCTTCTTCTGCAGGTCTGTACCCACCTCAAACTAACCCCTTTGGTTTTCTGTCCCTGTCACTATACTCCTCTGCCTCTGCTCTATTAATATTTCCATGCTCAGACTCTGGGCTGGCCTGTGCCCCATATTTTGGTCCTGGTTTGGATCACCCCACCATTGCTGATGCAGCATTTGCAATGAGATAAGTTTTGAGGTTGGGTAGAATGTTTATAACAGAGAGCACTTCTAGGTGCCAGGACCTTATGGTCCATCACTGTAGGGGTTCATGGGAACAGAGCCCTAAGGAACCAGAAAGGGGAGGGAGGGCATATAAATTTGCTAGGGCTGCCATGACAAATTACCACAAACCGAATAGTTTAAAGTAATCAACATTTATTCTGTCATAGTTCTTTGGACTAGAAGTCCAAAAGGAAGGTGTTGGCAGGGTGGTGCTCTCTCTGAAGGCTCTAGGGGAGGATTCCTTCCTTGCCTCTCCCAGTTCTCTGGTGGTTGCTGGCAATCCTTGGCACTGTTTGGCTTGTAGCTATATCTCTCCAACTTTTCCCCCTGCCTGTGTCCAGATTTCTGTCTTCTTATAAGGGCATCAGTCATCGGATAGGGCCCAACCTAATCCAGTATGACCTCACTTTAACTTGATTACATTTGCAAAGACCCCATTTCCAAATAAGGTCACATTCACAAGTTCTGGGGGTTAAGATTTCAACATATCTTTCAGGGAAACACAGTTCAACCCCTAACAGAGAGTACAACGGGGAGGGGGCACCATTACTCCTGTCCTTTCCCTCTTATTCCTGCTGCTTCAAACTGACATTTTCAAGGCTCTATTTCATCCTATCATGAGCCAGGAGAATGCTGGGGGTCTTTCCATTCCTGGGTTTCCATTTCTGGGCCTTTCTTCCCAACTCCCTGGGTCTAGATTTGAGAGGCCATGAAAAAGTCAGACCTTGTAATTTTTGTCCCCTGGGAGTAGAAGTTGCTATCCACTCTCCATTCTTCCCATCTTCTTTTGGTAATAGGACCCTTAAATTTCAGCTGGACACATGACCTCCTGGTTGAAAACACTTTGCAGCCTCGCTTGCAGTTAGGTGTGGCCGTACAACTAAGTGCCAGCCAACTCCAGCGTGCTGCTTCCAGGCCTGCTGCGAAAGGGAAAGGGGATATCTTTCCCATCAACTTCCACTCTTCCCATGGGCAGGAATGCAGGTGTGATGGTGAGAACTGAAGCAGCCACTTTAGGTCATGAGACAGCAACCATGTGTTGGAGATGGCAGAAAAACTAGATAGAAGAAGTCTGGATCTCTGGTGGCCACCATTGCATCCCTGGACTGCTTATGTCTGAGACCCTTAAATGAAAGAGAAATAAACTTCTATCTTGTTTAAGCCACAGTTATAATATTTTGGCCTTATTTATTTATTTACAGTAGCTGACCCAAACAAATACATCAGCAAAGGGACGGTAAAGAAGGCTATACCTTCTTTAGGGAGATGCACAGACATCTCCTGGGTTCTGTGATCAATGTAGTTTGGGTTAATCCAGCCGTAAAACTGCCATACTCTGGTACCTCTCAGGGTACCTCTGATGTATGGGAACGGACATCTCTGTAGAGTCTGAGCTCTTGCTGCACCTGAGACCACCAAGTCCATCTCCTTGACGTTGATTCTCATGGGGATAATTATCAGTGAGGTTCCCGAGGTTGCCAAAACAAATCACCACAATCTTGGTGGATTAAAACAACAGAAATTTTTTCCCCGCACAGTTCTGGAGGCCAGAGTTCTGAAATCAAGGTGTCAACAGGGCTGGTTTGTTCCGGAGGCTCTGAAGGAGACTGTCTCCTGCCTCTTTCCTGGCTTCTGGGGGCTCTGGCAATCCTTGACGTTCCTGGGCTCATAGACATGTCACTCCAGTCTTTACTCTGCTTTCACATGGCTTCCCGTCCTCCACCGTGTCCCTGTGTGTCTTTTCCTTTCTGTCTCTTGTAAAGATACCTGTCATTGGATTTGGAGCCCTCTGTAATCCAGGATGATCTCCTCTCGAGATCCTTACCTTAATTACATCTGCAAAGACCTTTCTTGCAAATAAGGTCACATTATATATTTTTTTCTTTTTTATGAGACAGGGTCTCACTCTGTCTCCTTGGCTAGAGTGCAGTGGTGTCATCATAGCTCACAGCAACCTCAAACTCCTGGGCTCAAGCGATCCTCCTGCCTCAGCCTCTCAAGTAGCTGGGACTACAGGTGTGCACCACCATGCCTGGCTAATCTTTCTATTTTTGGTAGAGACGCAGTGTCACTCTTGCTCAGGCTGGTCTTGAACTCCTGACCTCAAAGGATCCTCCTGCCTTGGCCTCCCAGAGTGCTGGGATTACAGGTGTGAGCCACTGCACCCAGCCCCAAATAAGGTCACATTCTGAGATTCCAGGTGGACATATCCTTTTTGGGGGGCGGGAGGTGCCATTCAACCCCCTATAGTGAGAGACACTTGTGAGCCTTTTAAATGAGAGTTCTGGTCTCCTAAGTTTATCATCCACTCCAATCACCGCTCAGAGAAGGCATGGTCTCTCTAGAAGCTCTTGGACTCTGTGGTGGGCAGAATTCTGAGAGGACCTCCAATGACCCATGTCCTTGCATAGTCTCTACCTGTTGAATGTGGGTGGGACCTGTAACTCGTGTCTAACCAGTAGAATATAACAAAGGGTTGGAATGCTACTCCTGCAATTATTATATACGGCAGAAAGGCAGGGATGCTGAAGATGTTATTAAGGTTCCTAATCAGTTGACTTTAGGTTAACAAAAAGGGAGATTATCCTGAGTGGGCTGGCTTTAATCAGCTGAGCCCTTTAAAAGAGAATCTAGAAGTCAGAGACAGGAGTCAGAAGACACTCCTGCTGGCCTAGAGGAAGCTGGCCATCATGACTTGTACAACTACAAGGAAATGGATTCTGCCAACAACCATGGGACCTTTGGAGAAGACCCTGAGCCTCAGGTGAGACCACAGCCCTGGCCAACATTTTTTTTTATTTTTTTGAGACAGAGTCTCACTCTGTTGCCCGGGCTAGAGTGCCGTGGCATCTGCCTAGCTCACAGCAACCTCAAACTCCTGGGCTCAAGCAATCCTACTGCCTCAGCCTCCCGAGTAGCTGGGACTACAGGCATGCGCCACCATGCCTGGCTAATATTTTCTCTCTATATATATTTTTAGATGGCCAAATCATTTCTTTCTATTTTTAGTAGAGACGGGGGGGGTGTCACTTTTGCTCAGGCTGGTGTCGAACTCCTGACCTTGAGTGATCCTCCTGCCTCGGCCTCCCAGAGTGCTAGGATTACAGGCGTGAGCCACTGCGCCCGGCCTATGCTGCATTTAATCATAGAACTCTTTACTAAAATAACCATGGAAGAAAACAGTGCTTTCTTTCTATTCCTTTTTAAATCCAGGGCACTTTGCACAATGAAAATTTATCCCTGGACCTGCGTTGCCGTGTGATCTGGGGATATCACTTCTGCAGGGGAAGCCCCACCTGGCCATGGCTGCCTGGCCCGCCCTGTCTTCCAAGCCGCCGCTGGTTGTTTGGGACTGAGCCACTTGGGGCTAGAGAAACGGGGAAGTGCCTGGGAATTCCTTGTCCTCCCCTGCCCCTGCCCCCTCCTCCTGCCCACTCTCTCAGGGCATTGTCTTCAAGTACCATGGAATGTCCCCTTGAGGATGGCCACCACAAAGACTGGGATTTGTGAGGTTCTGTTGCTGTGGCAACCGGTTATCCAGAGTCTCTGCATTGGAGCTGCCAAGGTCCTGGGAAGAGGCAGGACTGTGTGGCCGAGGCTTGGAGGAGGACGTCCAGGCGGAAGTGGGGACGAACACAAGCCTGGGGACATCATCTTAACTCTGCTTTCAGCTTAGTTATGCCCACACTTTCAGTGTTCATGGATGTGCCCCTCGCCCACAAGCTGGAAGGCAGCTTGTTAAAGACGTACAAACAAGACGATTGCCCTGACAAGCTGTTCCTGGCCTATAGAGGTAGATGCCTCGCAGTTCTGGGGGATAAGACTGAAGCTATCATGGTAACTGCGCGGGGACGACAGTGTCCCCCTGCTGCGAGGGAACGGGGCAGCCCAGGCCTCTGCAGGTGGAGAGATGTTTTCCTGTTAAAGAATAGCCCAGTGGGGAAAAGAGCAGAGACGGTCCTAGGTCATTCCCTGCCCTCTGCCCTTTTCTGGGGGCTCTCAGAGATTTGGTAAGAGCTTTGCCCTCTTCTACAGGTCCATGCTTGGGGGCCTGCACGGGCACCCCACTTTCTTCAGCCTCTTCCCCTCTCTCTCTCTTCATGTTCCTGAACCCAGAATAGTTCCCCAAACTGACTCTTCTGATACGCGACCAGCCTCATCCCCGTGAAAGTCACTGTTACCTTTACTTAGTTTCATCTTTCTATAAACTCCCATTTTGTCTATAATTTTTAACCTATAAAGTGGCATAGGTTTCCATTATCTTTTTATTTATTTATTTATTTATTTATTTTTTTGAGACAGAGTCTTGCTTTGTTGCCCAGGCTAGAGTGAGTGCTGTGGCGTCAGCCTAGCTCACAGCAACCTCAAACTCCTGGGCTTAAGTGATCCTACTGCCTCAACCTGCTGAGTAGCTGGGACTACAGGCATGTGCCACCATGCCTGTCTAATTTTTTCTATATATATTTTTAGTTGTCCATATAATTTCTTTCTATTTTTAGTAGAGACGGGGCTCTTGCTCTTGCTCAGGCTGGTCTGGAACTCCTGACCTCGAGCGATCCACCTGCCTTTGGCCTCCCAGAGTGCTGGGATTACAGGCGTGAGCCACCGCGCCTGGCCTGCATTATCTTTTAAAAAAAGACAAAAATTATATGCGTTCACTAATAGCACATTGTTTTTATAAAGGAAAAAAAAGAACAGGAGAGTTGTCTTTTCATAGGCAACTTTCCTAAAGCCCCAAGGAACCCAGGACAGACTTGGGCAGTCTGCAGGGCCCAGACGCGGGGGCCCCAAGGCCTGGCATCTGGAGCTCCTTCTGTGGCTTCCCTCACAGCGTGCATGACCAGAGAAGGCTGCCCCTGGGTTTCTGTCGTGGTGCGCAAGACCCAGCTGCAGATTTCACAGGATCCCTCCTTGAACTATGAGTACTTGCCCACGATGGGCATGAAATCATTCATCCAGGCATCTTTGGAACTCCTCTTTGGAAAACACAGCCCAGCCATTATGGAGAACAGGGTGAGAGGAAGGCCCCTCCCCCTTTCACCCCAACACAGGGAGTCGAGGTTCGAGTCTGCACAGCCTTAAGGGACCTCGGAGGGCCCCCTGGCATTGACAAAAGGGACACCTGAGGCCGAGAGAGTCCACAGCTTTAGCCCTTGAAGGGCAGAACCAGGACCAGAACCCAAATCCAGTTCCATTTGCACCAGTAGCTCACCCGACGGATTTAAAAGCTCTTTCAAGAAAAGAATGATCTGAATGAAAGGTGGTGTATTACCATTACTCTTCTAAAGCGTCATTATTTCTGTCTGTTGCTGATAGGCAGGGGGTGTGCACACTGTTGGTGACAATGGCGCCTTCCAGCTCGGGGCTCGGTTTCTCAGAACTTGGCGCAGGGACGCTAATGTAGTCTACATCATCTCTTCTCAGCCAGGTGCGTGACACACAAGACGAGGGCAGCCCCGGCCCCTGTTCCTAATTCCCACTCCACATGCCGTCTTCCCTGCTGTCCCTCAAGCCCTGTCATGAGAGGAATGGCAGACAAGCCGAGCTCTGCTGTCCTTTTCCTCTTGTTGTCCCAGTGGCTCTCACCCCCATGCCAGTATCTCTGTCTCCGTCTCTCATCTGTCCTCTTTCCGTGTACCAGCTGCGGGAGGCTTTGTTCCTACAGAGCCGCATGGACTCGTCTTCCAGGACATGGGCTTCACGGTTTATGAATGCTCCGTCTGGGACCCCAAGAAGCTGTGCATGGACCCCAACATACTCTTCAGTGTGGTGGAGGTAGAGGGCCCCGCTCAGGTCGTCTCCCCAGACCTCAGTCTGATTTTCCTTTCCTCCCTGGCACCTCTCTGGTCATCCGAGGCCTTTCCTGCGTTCGGGTTTCCCTTTTGTAGGAGCCAACATGGAGAAGCACGTCTCCCCCAAATCCCCCAGTGCCCCTACCACGTGGCAGGGGAGGTTTCCCTGATGAGACAGTCTCTACCTGCAGCAGATCCCACGCGGCTGTGTCCTTGTGATTGGGAACATTGTCGACTGCAAGTTGACGCTAAGTCAGTGGGCAAAGCTCATGTCCGCCCTGAAGGTGCGCCCAGCCTCCCTCCTGACTGGCCTGCCTCTCCCGCCAACTCTCCCTCCGACCGGCCTCAGACCTTTCTCGTTCTCTTTTCTCCCCCAGAGCAAGCAGATATTCCCATTTTTTGACATTCCCTGTCAAGGTTTACACAATGGCGACTTGGAAGAAGACACTAGAATCTTACGCTACTTTGCGTCTGGAGGTTTTGAGTTCTTCTGCAGCCAGTCTCTGTCCAGGAGTTTTGGCATTTATGGTATGGTATGGGCAGATGGAGAAGGGAGGCGGTCCACGGCCAGGCCCAGATGACGCTTTTGATGTCTCTTAGCTTCTGGAGGGAGCTGAGGGCCCCAAAGAGAGCACAGCGTAGGAGGAGGAGCACTGAGCTAGGAGCTGGGTTCTCTAACCAAAATTAGCCACCAAACCAACTCTGCTTAAATTGTGCCACCCCTTGGGCCTCTGTTTCCCCAAGTATAAAGTGAGAGGGAGCTGGGCAGGGTGGCGTGCACCTGCAGTTGGGAGGGTGAGGTGGGAGGATCCCTTGAGGAGTTCAAGGCCAGCCTGGGGACGTAGAACATAGTGAGACCCTGTCTCTAAAAATAAAGGGTGAGAGAGTAGGATTTAGTGACCTTTTTGGTTCCTTCTTCAAGACTCTTACTTATGGGTACGTTTTCTGGAAGAAGAGCCTCTGGCAGCTTCCTGGGGCTGCCCCGGCTGGGACGGGGTGAGGCCCCCAGTTCAATGCCCTCTCCTGTAAGGTTGGAGGTAGCGGTCCAGGTGAAGGAGGCCCTGGTAATGGAGGAGGAGGAGGAGGAGGCTGAGGCCGTGTCCCCAATGCTGCAGATGAAGGAGTGAGCATCCTAGTGGTGGTGGCACTCAACAACCAGCACCTGCTGTGCGTCCTCTCCCAGCTGATGAGTTTCGCCCAGGCCCTGTGGCTAAACCCTCCCACCAGGGGTGCCCGCATCATCACCTCCATCCTCTGCAACTGTGCTCTGCTGGAAGAATGGTGAGGGTGAAGGCTGGCACAGGACGGGAGGGGCAGAGTCCCTGGACTCCCGCCAACTTGCTGATTGGCGGGATTCAGCTGGGCGCTTCTCTACCCGCCCACGTAGCCTCCGCTCCATTCAGTCATGGATTCATTCATCCACATTTGCTGAGGACCTACTGTGTCCCAGTGGCAGTGGCCATGCCAAGGGTTGCTCTACCCTGGGGGCAAGAGTGATGGGACGTTGGTTTTGGACACAGGCCAGTGAGTGATCTGAACTCTTCCAGATTGCGGGAGGAGGCTAGAAAGCGTAGGGGCTGCTACTCCGGTACAAGCTGCCTGGGAGCCTGCTTGGCTGGCTTTACTCAATAGGGATCAAACCTCCCTCCCACTCACAACCATCCCAGAGCCTGGGTTCCACTGGGTGCCAGCAGGCACTCTGCTGGGAGCCTCCAAAGCTGACAAGGGTAGGGCGGCAGTGAGGGAGGTGTGAGAGCAGGGGCACCCTGCACCCTCATTTCTTTCTGTCCTTCTTCGTAGGAAGCAGAGTCTAAAGGAAGTTGTGGAGAACATCATGCTCACCAAGGAGAAGGTGAAGGAGAAGCTCCGGCTCCTGGGAACCCCTGGCTCCTGGGATCACATCACCGAGCACAACGGCACCCATGGCTACCTTGGGCTCACCTGTAAGTGTCTGACCCTTGACTTCTCCGACTAGGGATCAACCCTAAGCTTAGCTCCAGGTTTTGCTTATTTCCTCTGTTTTAAAGAAAAACCCTTCTGAACCCCCTGAAGTGCTGACACTCCCCGTCCCTCACAAACCTGCCTGGGCTGGAGGGGAATCAGAGGAGGCCGTCCCAGGACCTGAGACCCTGGGATGATCACAGCCCAACAGGTGGAATACATGGTCAAGAAGAAGCACATCTACCTCCCCAAGAATGGCCGGATTAACTTCACCTGTATCAATGCCAGCAACATAGATTATATCACCCAGGGCATCAGCGAAGCTGTCTTCTTCACAAGGGGTCAGGAGAACAGTCTTCCGAAAGAAAAAAAACCCTGATTGGAATAAAAGTTTTAGTCTTTGTGAAAATCCTGTTTTGATTATTCATTGCTACAATTCATTTCTTTACAAAACACTCTTTCCATTTATTATGAAGCCATGGTCTGGCCTCAGTAAAGAGAAAGAGAAAAAAACGCCCATAGAAGGAGGCAGCGTCTACCTTTATTGGCCGTGTCATGTTTATTGAGCATGTACTACGTTAAGGCCCTGAACTGGGCATGGAAGGGAGTTCAAAACCAGTCCAGTCCAGTCCTTTTTCCCCAGATACTTATAGTCTCGCTGGGAGACAAGCCTTAAGTCACATTGAAACAATTAAGTAACATTTCAAGACCTAATGTGATAAAATTCACAATGGATTATGTAGTCAGAAATGTTTCAGGAATGTAGACAAGAAATAGCTCAAAGTGGGCCAGAATAGCTTGGGAAAGGTAGGAGGAGGTAGGACTTGATTCGGACGTTGCTGGATGGCCGGGATTGGGATAAGAGCTGGAAGGGACGTGGAAGGACATCCTAGAGCAGAGAGCAACCTGAGCAAGTGTCACTGGCACAAGAATAGAAAACAAATATTTGTGGGGTATCTGCTAATACGTGGAACGCTGTCAACCGAGAGGCATAAGACACTCCTGCTGCCCCAGCGGTGCCTCCACCCCTGCTGCGGAGACACAACTGGTAGGGGGGAAGGAAACACTCGCTCTTCCCTCTCTACTGCGACTCGCAATTCTGACGCCAGGTGTGTGGGGTTTTCCCACAACTCAATTCAGTTCTCCAGGGGACACCAGCTGGGTGTCCCACAGTTCAATAAATTCTGACACTAACTTCCTGGAGTTAGTGTCAAATCCCCAAAATTAAGGGCTCAGTCCCACAAGACTGTCCCTATTTCAATGCTAGTCCCAAGCCCAGGTTGTCACCTGTGCTGCTGACTGACTGGCTATATTTTATATTTTTAATTTTACAAATTAATTTTTTTTTGAGACAGGATCTTGCTTTGTCACCTAGGCTGGAGTGCAGTGGTGTCATCACAACTCACTGCAACCTCAAACTCCGATCCTCCTGCCTCAGCCTCCCAAGTAGCTGGGACTACAGGTGTGCACAACCACTCTTGGCTAATTTTTTCTATTTTTAGTAGAGATGGGGTCTCGCTCTTGCTCAGGCTGGTCTCGAACTCCTGACCTCAAGTGATCATCCTGCCTCGGCCTCCCAGAGTGCTAGGATTATAGGCGGGAGCCACTTGGCCCAGCCCACTCATTAGCACTTTTTACATGTCACCTTGTATTGTTATCTACATTTTTATCATTGTGATATTGTGAGTTATAATAAGAAATATATATTTGGTCTCTGTCCAGTTCTTCCTGGTGCAGGCTCCTAAATCTCTTGGAATTACCTAAGTGATAAGAGGTGTAAAGGTGGCTGGGCGCATGGCTCACACCTATAATCCTAGCTCTCTGGGAGGCTGAGGAGGGAGGATCACTTGAGGTCAAGAGTTCGAGACCAGCCTGAGGAAGAGCAAGAACCTGCTTCTACTGAAAAAACAGAAAAATTAGCTGGGCGTGGTGCTACATGCCTGTAGTCCCATCTACTCAGGGGGCTAAGCCAGGAGGATTGCATAGTGTAGGAGTTTGAGGTTGCTGTGAGCTAGGCTGATGCCCTGGCACTCTAGCCCTGGCAACAGAGGGAGACCCTATCTCGAAAAAAAATTGCGAATGAGTATTTCAGTAAAGGGTTGACCCAAGAAGACTTGGTTGCCCAAACCCTGCATATTCCAAGGGATTATAGGCATGAGCCATTGTGCCAGGCCCCTGAAGGTAAAATTTAATTCTCCTTGCCTTAGTGGAATTTCTAATAAATAAGGTATAGCAGAGGTAATTCTGTGTGACTTCTGCAGCTAAGTCATAAAAGGTGGTATAGCTTCTCCTGGCATGCTCTCTCTCTCAATTCTCTTGCTCTTCCTTTGTGAGCAAAGATGCCTCACAGAGAGCCCATGTGTGTGTATTCTGGCCCCAGCCCCAGAGGAGGTCCCAGCTGACAGCGGCATCCACTGTAGACACCTGATTATGTCTGGCCCCAGCCTTCAAGCCCCTCCCAGCTCACCGAGTGGGACAGAGATGAATTGTCCCTGCTGATCCTTCCCAAATTACACATTCATGAGCAAATTAAATGTTGCTGCTGTTTTAAGACACTAATTTTGGGGTGATTTCTTATACAAATATAGATAGAACAATTATTTTGTCTTTTATGTTTCTTTTAATCTATAGTTTCCTCCTTCATCTTTTATTTTTTTCTTGCAATTTTTTTTTAAAATTGAAGAACTGGGTCTTTTGTCTTATCAGGTTTCCCACAGACTGAAATTTGCTGATTTCATGCCCATGATATCATTTAACATGTTCCTCTGTCCCACTGTATTTCTTTCTCTTTTTCTTTCTTTTTTTTTTTGAGATAGAGTCTCACTCTGTTGCCCAGGCTAGAGTGCCGTGGCGTCAGCCTAGCTCACAGCAACCTCAAACTCCCGGGCTCAAGCAATCCTCCTGCCTCAGCCTCCCGAATAGCTGGGACTACAGGCATGCGCCACCATGCCCAGCTAATTTTTTTCTGTATATTTTTAGTTGTCCAGATAATTTCTTAATTTTTTAGTAGAGACGGGGTCTCCCCCTTGCTCAGAGCTGGTCTCAAACTCCTGACCTTGAGCGATCCTCCCGCCTTGGCCTCCCAGAGAGCCAGGATTACAGGCGTGAGCCACCGTGCCCGGCCCCACTGTATTTCTTGAAAATAGGAATTTAAATCCAGAGACTTTTTTTTTTTTGAAGACTAAGGTTTTTACTTTTTTATTTTTATTTTTTTGGGTTTTTTTTTAAATTTAATTTTACAGAATCAAAGAGTCTAACAGTATATCTTGTTAGATACAGTATGTCCTCATAATGTATACATTATTTCTTGTACAATGATATGAAATAATATGGGAAATATTCATGATAAATTATTAAGTGAACAGTGCAAGTTAAAAACAATAGTTTCATATTTTTTCCCCACCCCCCCTTTCCCGAGTCAGCACCTTCAAGTGTTACCACTCCCCAAACGGTGCGCAATGCACTCATTGTGTAGGCATACCCCCATCCCCTCCCCCACCCCCCACCTCAGTCTGATGTCCAATTGGTGTCGTTTCCAGATTTGTATTTAGGTGATGATCAAGGAAACCAATTTTCTGGTGAGTACATGTGATGCTTGTTTTTCCATTCTTGGGATACTTCACTTAATATAATGGGTTCCAACTCTCTCCAGGAGAACCATAGAGATGTCGTATCTTCATCATTCCTTATAGCTGAGTAATATTCCATGGTATACATATACCACAGTTTACTAATCCAATCATGTATTGATGGGCATTTGGGTTGTTTCCACATCTTTGCTATTGTGAATTGTGCTGCTATAAACATTTGGGTACACGTGCCTTTGTTACAGAATGACCTTTTTTCCTTTGGGTATATGCCCAGTAATGGGATTGCTGGGTCAAATGGCAGGTCTACTTGAATCTGTTTAAGATACCTCCATAATGCTTTCCACAGGGGTTGCACTAGTTTGCAGTCCCACCAGCAGTGTATTAGTGTTCCTGTCTCTCCACACCCACGCCAACATGTGTTGTTTTGGGTTTTTTTGATAAAGGCCATTCTCACTGGGGTTAAGTGATATCTCATTGTGGTTTTGATTTGCTAAATCCAGAGACTTGATCAGCTTCTATATCCCATTCAAGTACTAACCAGGCCTGATCTTGTTTAGCTTCCAAGATCAGATGAGATCGGGGCGTTCATGGTAGTATGGCCATGGATACGGCATTTTAAATCTCAGCAGGGCCACATGATAAACGGCGTTGCTGTCTTTCATTAGGAGGCACACGATGCCACTTGTTTTATTGTGATGTTTGCAGTCACTGACGATCGGTGCGTAGCTCCCCTAATTCATTACCGTTGCAGAATAGTCCTGCGCAGAAGCAAGAGCTGCGGCCCGCCAGGCAGGCATTGTCCAGGCAGATGTCCCCCACGCAGGAGGAAATGGGCCTGGCCCAGCCGTGGAGATGAGCGGACGGGCGGAGGGAGGAGCGGGTCTGCGGCCTGTCTTAGCAGGGAGGAATCCCCACGAGATGACTGGGGCGCCCGCAGTGCTCACCCGCTGCCGCGCCCAGTTGGCTGCAGAAAGGCCCGGGCTCCAGGCAATTCTGGTGGCAGATTCCTCGCTGGCATTGCCGACGTGGACCCGGCTGGCCCAGGCTTCTTCAAGCCTGGGGGGTGGGGGTGGAGGAGCCGGGCGCCAGGGGAAGTGTCCCCAAGCGCGGTCATGAACGCCCCTGCCGTCGGGGATGTTGGTCTTCAAGTGAATCCAGCTCTGAAAGTGCCTGGTAATTTCGAGGTTTTCTCCGCCGGCTTCCCGAGGGTTCCCGATGATCCCGGGGACGTGCGTCCAGGTGTCACTTGGGTACGGGCGCCCGAGCCGGCGCTTTGCGGGCGCGCACGCTGACCTTACCCGGCGCTTCTCCTGCTGCCTTCGAGGAAGTCCCTGAATCCTCCCCTAGAGAGGGAAGTCAGTCGCCTCTGGCGGCGGTGTCCCTGGGCCCTCGCATGGGGTGTGGCGCTCAGGAGACCCACAAATACGCAGCGCCGGGCGGGGTGGGCGGGGTGGCCCTCCCACCCGCAGCCCGGGCTCCTCCC
The DNA here is from genome assembly GCF_041146395.1 of Eulemur rufifrons. Lineage (NCBI taxonomy): Eukaryota > Metazoa > Chordata > Mammalia > Primates > Lemuridae > Eulemur > Eulemur rufifrons. The sequence continues at coordinate 22,200,836 of NC_090994.1, read as the reverse complement.
TACCCGCTCTTTGCAGCGACTCAGCACGTCGTGTCGCCGCGTTCCTCCAAAACCAATCCCGCGCCACAGAGCTGAAGCTGTCACCGGGGCGTGGAGAAGAGAATGTCCCCCACATGGAGAACTTACTGAATCCCCATTAGATGTCCCTGTTCTTCCTCCAAGTCCCTGGCTGGCCCCCAGCGGCCTCATTTTCCTCCCCTTCCTCTTGCTGGTTCGCAACCTCCTGCACCGCTTAGTGCCTGGAGCAGAGCAGTTGGGTGCAGACTCCAGCTGACGCCCTCCCGCAGCACCACGCGGCCAGCCCCCCCCCCGTACTGGAGCCCCCCGTGGCTGTGCTGCCTTCCCCCCACCCCCCACAGCGGAACGACTGATTCAGTATTTATTCCTCCAACAGAAGTGGATTTCCTGGAGAAGTGGTGGTGCTGGTGGGGTACTCTGTACTTAAGAAAAATTACCTTGACTCCATTTTCTTACAAAAAGAAATAAAGAAAGGAAAGAGAGAGACAGACAGACTAGCCTAGTGGTTAGGAGAGACTGCACCTTGAAATGACACAGACCTAGGTTCAAGTCCGAATTCTGCATCGTCTGTGGAAGCTTAGGCAAATTACCTATTATCCCTAACTCTCTGCTTTCTCCTCCGTAAAATGGGGATAAAAATACCCACTTTTATGGGTTGTGGTGAGGGGATAAGATCATTTATGTAAAAAGCTTGGCATATAGTAAGTGCTCAATAAGAGTTATTATTAGCAGAAGACTTCCAGAAGCTTCTATCACCACTAAAGCCCCAGGAGGGAACTGGAGAAGCCTCCAAGGCCTGGGTGGGTTAGGATTACCCCTGTAATCCTAGCACTCTGGAAGGCTGAGGCAGGAGGATCACTTGATCTTAGGAGTTTGAGACCAGTCTGAGCAAGAGTGAGACCCCGTCTCTACTAAAATTAGAAAAAATTAGCTGGGCTTGGTGGTGCGTGCCTGCAGTCCCAGCTCCTCGGTTAGGAAAGGCCTCTGTGTAGCCTCCTTATTCTCGCCTTATTATTGCACTTCAATCTTTCTTCCTAGCTCTTTGCTCAAATTCCCCTTTTGTGATGTCCTTGCACTCTCTGATGTCCTCACTCACTCTGTCCACACCTGGGGTCACACATGGAGCAGAGATACCACTGGGGATCCCTTGATTGCTCAGGGAAGGAGCTGGACACAGGAAAGCCCCGGATGCTAATCTCCAAGGGTGACTGTCACTGGCTCTTAACCTTTTCTGGGTCAGGGACCCTTTGAAAATCTGATGAAAGGTAGGGACTGTCTCCCTAGAAAAATATTTTTTTTTTTTTTTTTTTTTTTTTTTTTGAGACAGAGTCTGACTTTGTTGCCCAGGCTAGAGTGAGTGCCATGGCGTCAGCCTAGCTCACAGCAACCTCAAACTCCTGAGCTCAAGGGATCCTCCTGTCTCAGCCTCCCGAGTAGTTGGGACTACAGGCATGCACCACCATGCCCGGCTAATTTTTTCTATATATATTTTTAGCTGTCCATATAATTTCTTTCTATTTTTAGTAGAGATGGGGTCTCGCTCTTGCTCAGGCTGGTCTCGAACTCCTGAGCTCAAACGATCCGCCCACCTCGGCCTCCCAGAGTGCTAGGATTACAGGCGTGAGCCACCGCGCCCGGCCTAGAAAAATATATAATGTCACATGCACCTGACATTTGCATACAATTCCAGCGTTCTCGGATTCAGTGAAGTCCATCCAATGCCCCCTAAGTGTCCTGGAGACCCAGGCAGCCCACATGAAATATTCGGTACCTCCCTGGTCAGTCTCTCACGGAGTTGCAGCAGCAGCAAAACAAGCAAATCTCAAAACTCTTCTCCCTTTTCCTGCCTTTCTTTTGTCAGGAGGTGCCAATATAGGAAAATAATAACTGCTTTATGGGAGTTGGGGAGATGAAAATGAAATAAGTCAGTGCTTAAAGCCAGCGTATAGCAATTGAGAAACGGCTAGGCTGGTAGGAGCGTATTTTGTGAGCTTCGAGAGGATTCACAGCATCAATGAAACGTGTGGCAATCAAGAACTTCACAGATGGCAGGGGAAACGGAGGATGAGAGTGGAGGCAGGTGGCGTTGGAAATGTTACTGGGGCTAAGATGAAAAGCGCTCTGGAGATTAGTTGCACAACAATGCAAGTGCACTTAAGACTCCTGAACTGCACACTTAAAATGTAAATTTTATGTTATGTGTATTTTACCACAGTTTAACAAAAAGTTATGAGGCAACACGTGCTCCGTGAGAACTTTTAGGGTCTACCCTAAAAGTGCAGTTAACCACCCCTTCCTCCTAGGAAGTGCAGAAGCTTCCATGGCAGAGTGTGGGTCTAGGACCTGTGTCACCTATGGGAATTGATGATGGAGGGATCGTTGATGGTGCCAGTGGTGGACTCGCCATGAAGCTGTTGGTGGGTTTTATTGGAGGAGGGAGAGGAGCGAGTTTAAAGCCGGTGGCCCTGCCCTCCCTCTGCCTTTTTCTGAGTCTCACAGGTGACCCTAAGCATGACTCTGTAAGGCTCACACCTGCGCTGGCACTTTCTGTTTTGTGACTTTTCAGACAGCAGGTGGCGCTGTTCCACAAACTTGAGCGCCGAGAGGACGAAACCTGAAATTTCACCTTAAGGAATCGGCCCCCGCAACTGATGATTCCCTCCCTTCCACCTGCCAGGGCAGAGTCGCGTACAGGGACGTGGGAATCTTCTTCCGCTTCAGGCCCCTTAGGGCTCCTCAGCTGGTCCCAGGGAGGAGGAGGGCTGGGATCTGTTCTCAGGGTGACTCCCACGTGTGTTGGCATCCCAAATGTCTTTGGAATGCGGCTCAGGAGAAGTCCTGGGTGGTGGCACCTGCAGCCTTTCAGGGAGGGGTGAAGAAATTCCAAGGCGACCTCACACACCCTTCCATCGAGGGCAGATCCGGGCTCCGCCCTAGCTCAGGGTCGCTTCGATGGCTTTGCCAACTCCTCTTGGTCCTGGGATTGCCTCCTTTGCTCAGAAAGCTTGAGCTGCTCTGAGGACTGTGGGACTCCACAGCAAAACAGACCAAATGCTTGAAAAAACATCGCGTTAGTGTATTTTTGGATTTCAGGTTTTTATCTGGTGAACTCGGCTTCCAGAAAGCATCCGTGGCGCACTCGTCGGTGCTTTCTGTGTGGGTGAGAGCGTTGCACTAGGTCGGAGGTCTCCCTCTACCCCGGGAGTGAGTATTTGATTGTTTCACTGGGCTTTGCCCCCAGCAATGGCAGGATTCTGGGGAATGAGGACACAACCTGGGTTGACAGCTTCAGCCAGTTTTAAAAAGCCCAGCTCTCCAAAGCCGTTGGAACCTCACGGGCGCCGGCGTCACTCTCAGCGCACTTCTAAGTCTGTACCCTCGTTCTCCCTCGGCCTCCCCTTTGCCATGGCTTCCCAATTGCTTCACTTCGCTTATGTGGTTTTGTAAACAGCCTTAAATCTTTTTTGAAACAAGGCAGGGTACCAATAAACAGGAAGAGAAACACGGCTCTAAAAGGTGAAATGTTCTGATATTGGCTGAACTTTGTGCGATGTAGGAAAATGGCCACATCCCTCGGGGACCATGATGTCCAGAAGCCGCCAGGACTGGCAGGGAGAGAGAAACTCCTTATGGACAAAGGCGGAAGAACCCTACAGCCTTGGCTTTGTCCCCTGCGATTCCTGATGCTGTCCCCTTGGCATCTGTCTTGGGTGCTGCTTTAGGGTGGGGTGGAGGCTCTGTGCTCCTTTTTATCCATTTTGTCAACATGGACCCATGACCTTTCCCTTGATGTCCCCAGAAGAGCTTCTAAAGCTCTAAACTCACAAGGTTAGAACATTTAAAATGCCTTTTAAAAAGACTATGACAAGGATAAGGGCTGGGCGAGGTGGCTCATGCCTGTAATCCTAGCACTCTGGGAGGTCGAGGCAGGTGGATCCTTTGAGCTCAGGAGTTGGAGACCAGCCTGAGCAAGAGTGAGACCCCCGTCTCTACTAAAAATAGAAAGAAATTATATGGACAGCTAAAAATATATATAGAAAAAATTATCCAGGCATGGTGGCGCATGCCTGTAGTCCCAGCTACTCATCAGGTTGAGGCAGGAGGATTGCTTAAGCCCAGGAGTTTGAGGTTGCTGTGAGCTAGGCTGATGCCATGGCACTCTAGCCAGGGGCAACAGAGTGAGACTCTGTCTCAAAAAAAAAAAACAACAAAAGGGACTATGACAAGGATAAGAAGCAAAATGTAAACAAAAATTAACATGAAAGTAGGTCATCCAAGTTATAACAATTTTTTATTTTATTTTCCCTAGTCTCCAGCCTGCCTCACGACAGTGGTACCATCTTAGGATACACCCATCATACACCTCTTCCAAGTCCAGAGGGAGGACAGCAAGGCCTAGACAGAAATAGGGACGCCCTTGTCTGCCAACATCCCCAAGGCTCCCCTCTCAGTTTTCTTTGCTCTCTGAAAATCTGTTACTTTTCTAGCTTAGGGACATTTGGAACGACCCCCCTGTCAGGGCTGTCCGTATCAGAATGATGTATCACATGGTGATCTCAACTTTTATACAGAAGCCCACGGGGGCAGTGATCCCTTTATTTTTTTATTGAACTACTTACAGCCCTTAGCAATTCTCAGACTGCAGGACATCACGTGCCCCTTCCTCAACAAGGTGGTTCTTGTAACATCTCCCCAGCATCACTTTCAAACCAGATAACATTTATTTCGTAACTTCCAGCACCAACCTTGGCTTTCAGTTTAGACCCCCACATTTTCCTCCCATTAAAAGATGAGCATAGCCATCCCACACACTTGGAAGCATTTCTCTGCCTTCTCTGCAGTGTTTCAACCAAAGGCTGTGGTCAGAGGTACCTAAGAGTTGAAAAGTCACTCTTGCCATCAAACTGGATTTCAAAAGATTTTAGAGATGAAAGAGATCGTAGAGCTCATTTAATGCCATTCCTGCTGGAAGTGATCAAATGACTTGCTGAACGTCCCAGAGCTAAAGAGTCTAAACTAAAATTTAGACCTATAGATTCCCAGACCTCTCCTTTTCTCACTGTACTACATAGATGGACCCCTTTCACATCTAAATGTAAGTGTAATAAACTGCAACTGACACTCTCGTTACAGAAGTAGATGTTATATATATATGCACGTATATGCAAGATAATAGAATTAAGAATTAGAGTAATAGAGCAATGATTATTTGTGTCATGTATATAATTTTAGCTGTCCGTAATGGGTGCCTTAAGGCATGCGCTGGAGCAAGTCTGGACTCCTAATACACGGAAGGAATGAATGAATCTGAGGGAGAAGAGAATTGAACTCCATCTGCTGAATGCAGAGCTCTGCAGGAAACATGTAATTTAGAGATGGTCCTACCCTTCAGAAGTTCAAGAAGGGTAGACACATGCTGAAATAATTCTCATAAAAAGCAGACTTTGACCAACACTGTCACAGTTTAGTAAGGAGTTCAAGATGGCAATATGTGGAATAAAATAGTAACACAAACAATGAAACTTACCAGTAAGTACAAGCAAATTACATGTGTGTAGATGTGTAGTGGGCAAGTATATACAGTAAGCTCTTTTATTGGCTGCCCGTTCACACATGTTATTTTTTCACTGTATGGTACGTGTCCAGTAAACAAGGATGGCATCATTTGGGATTAATTCTTGTACAACTTCCAGCTCAGCTTTATGTGCACAAAGATACTTAGTGGTATCTCTCTTTTTTCTTGGTTTGGTTCTATGATATGATGAAGCATCAACACCTGTTTCCAGACTGGATCTCTCCCCTGAGCTCCAGATCCATGCACCCAACAGTTTGCCACCTCCTTTTGGGTGTCTCAAAGGTACCTGAAGCTCCACATGTCCAAAATGCAACTTGATCCTTCTTCTAGCGCTCCCAGTCTCAGCCGGTGGCATCACTGTCCACACGGTTACGCAAACCAGAAAGCTGGAGCCAGGACATCAGCTCCCAAAGGGCAGGGACCTGGCCTGTCTTGCTTTCTGCTGTATCTGCAAGACCTAGAGCAGTGGGTGGCACAGAGTGGGTGCTTATTAGTAATAATCTATGATTTGCTGCCTGATAATCTCTAGATTGTGTTCATTTCCCTCCATTTCCCCATTAGCATTCAGTCCAAGCTGCCATAACCTCTCACTGACACTACTAAAATAGCCCCCAACTTGTCCTTTCACCCACGCTCAGCCCCGTTTCCATCTGTGTTCCACACTTTGCCTAGTGATGTATTGAAGACATACATCTGATCCTAAGACAAGCGTTCTTGCCATAGCCTCTGAGGCCTTGCATGGTCTATATCCTTCCAACCCGCCGGCCTCATTGAGTCCACGATCGCCCTTGCTCTCCAGATCCAGTCAAGGTAGCCTTTTCTGTGATGCCTCCCATGACTTGCTCTCTTCTGCCACAGGGCCTTTGCACATATCGCATTCTCTAATTGCACCAGCCTTCCCCTCTTCGTCCACTTCCTTCCAGATGTCTACTCACCTTCCAGATGTCACACTCAGAGAAGCTTAAAGTACCAGGTATTTGACTGAGAAGTCATAGTCAAAGCAACTTGAAAAATGTGGACAAGAAATACCTCCATCATATTTGTAAACTGATTGCATTTTTACATTTCTTTGAATAATTATTTTCTGCATAAAACTTTTCAAAACTTGTAAAAAGTTTTTGTCTGTCTCCTTGTATAGGGGTTCAAGGATCTAGTGAAACACCATTAAAACACAACTCACCATTTCTCTTTTGGAAGTTACTGTCAAATATATTTACCTGTATTCTTTTTTGTTTTTTTACTGGATATAAATCCTTAGAAGAGAGATCCTATTCTGGTTTTGGATTAAAGTTTATAAAGATCCTCCCCTAGTACAATAGGAATACTTAATAAAAATATCTCATGATGATAGATTGTGAGAGTCTCCTTAGTTCACAGAAGGCTACGCAATGATTTCAGTGTAGTTCAACATGGAAACAGGCAGTGGTCCTTTGGAAGTCTTTTCTAACCCTCTGATATCAGGATGCAATGACACTGAGCACACAGAGGCCTTTCTAGGTCATCTTCCACCACAGATGGCTCCCCTTTTTTTGTGGGGTACAGAGAATGGGGTAAGTTCACTGAATCTTACAGAATAAGATGGTTAGAAGCATTCAGATAGACTACATATTTCAAACAGACCCTGTAAATATAAGACTTTATTATATGATAAAGAAGAGTCATAAATCCATAGCGGAAGAGTTATGTTGTTCAATAAATTATGTTTTAATAGCACTTTGGGGAAAAAGTAAAACCTATTTTTTTTTTTTTTGGACAGGAGCTCACTCTGGGAAAATGGCTTGGAACTGGTTTCTTAAGTTTTTTTTATTGAGATGAAATTTGTAGAACATAAAATTAAACATACTCGCTATTTTAAAGTTTACAATTCAGTGCTTTTTGGTGTATTCACAGTGTTTTACCATCACAATCACTATTTAATTCTGGAACAGTATAATCACCCCAAAATGAAACCCTGGACCCACTGAGCAGTCACTTCCTATTCACTCCTCCTGCCCCTGGCAGCAACTGGTCTACTTTGGGTTTCTGTGTGTTTGCTGATTGTAGGCATTTTATAAAATAGATTCATAAAATATGTGGCCCTTTATGTGTGGCTTCTTTCCCTGAGTATAACGTCTTCCATGTCCATCCGTGCTGTGACCCACATCAGTACTTCAGTGCTTTTCATGGCTGAATAATATTTCATTGTGTGTACGCACCACAGTTGTTCACCTAGTCTTCCATGGATGGACATTTGGATTGTTTCCACTTTTTGGCTACAATGAATAATGCTTCCATGAATATTAATACACAAGTTTTTGTGTTACTATATGTTTTCATTCCTGTGTATACTCAGCATTGTATTTGCTGGGCTATATGGTAACTGTATGTTAAAATTTGGGTTGCTTCATTTTATCATCCTACCAACACTATATGAGGTTCCATTTCTCCATGTCCTCACCCACACATACCTATTTTCTTAACTGTGCCCATACTAGAAGGTGTCAAGCGATACACCATTGTGTTTTTGATTTTCATTTTACTAACAAATGAGGATGTTGACCATCTTATGTTCCTTGGACATGTGTGTCATTTATTCTCATATCTTACTGTGTTGTCATCACTAATAACTGAAAAATTCTCTGAAAGAATGTTTTTTCTAAATAAACTTACTTCTGAAGAATGTTCAAGGGTTTTAAATGATTTACTCAGTGAATGTAGTTGCCTCATTTAAATTTTAGTGTGTTGAATATATGACTTGATTCTGTTATTTTTAGATCCTGCATTTCTGAAATAAACTATTTGTGGTCATATTGTATACTTATATTAATTTTATATCCAAATTCATAACTTACATTGGCTTAGATTTCTAGTTTTCATATAATGTACATAATAGACACAAAGTTTTCCACGGCAATTTTTTCTGATTAATAAAATAGATTTCAAAGAGAAATACCTAAACCTTAAAAGCATGGAGAAAAGAGTCATTTCAAAGAATGAGAATGTTGGTTAATGTTTCCCAATACTTAAAATCTATTTGGTTTTGAGCTTCTAATAATTTTTTACTCCACTTTTGTGAGACTATACTTTACAAATGTCATTTTTTTTCTCTCAGTTTCCTAATTTATTACTGTATGGTTATTCATATTAATATGTAGGGCTTTAGAATCCCTACCATCACTTTTAATGTTATTCATTATTAATGATATTTAAGTGTGTCTTTTCACATTTTTCTTTACATTTCACTGGCTTTGTGTACTTCATTATTAATTTTAGTCATTTTTCATGTTCCATGTAATAATTATTCTAAATTTTATTGTCTACGTTATACTTTCTTATTACACATTCCTTGCATTTAGCCTATGCTTATTTTTTTAAATTCCAGAGATTGATACCTAGCACACATATTGTCAGGGATCTTCTATTCTGATAATGGAATATGCAGCTATTTCATTTCATGTAAATAGTCTTGAATCAAATACAAATAAAAACAACTTTGATGGGGAGAATTTCCACTGTTGTTTAGTATAAAAACTATCATTATTCATCAGTAATATTGCGTAGTTTTAGTTTTTAGTATTTTAAAATTTCTTAATATACTATTTCAAAAATTTTATAATGTAATGGGTACCAAAGATAACCATTTTGATTAAAATATTTTATATTTGTTAAAAATTTTTGAGATCAAATTGTTTAAATTGATCCATATGTGTCAAAAAATGTGGTATAAAGCCAGGGTTCAGTATCTGGCAATTAAATCAAGCCTGTTTGTTGTATAGTTGGAATTTTTGAATAATTAATAAATTTCATCTATGTTTTCTAATGATAACCACAAAAAGTTGGTTTAATTTTTCACTTTCATCGAAGACTTGGCCAGGTTATTTTATAACTCTCTCACAAATTCTCCCTTGAATATTTCTATCCAGCAGTCACACCTTTACAAAAACAGGACCATGACCTTCATGCCCAGAGACACTGTCCTCAGCTCCTCTGTGAACAGGTTCCTCTAGACTCACTTCCCCAACTTCAGGACACGGGATCCATCCAGTCTCTTTCCTCAGAACAGGCTAATTTAGATCATTGTTGACACAAAATAGTTCACCTTCAAAGGGTTCCAGTTTCTTTCCTGTATGAGTCTCATATTTATTAGCTGTGAATTGAACTAATTCTAACTAAGACCTCTTAATAAGATTCCTGTGCTCACTTTGCCCCATCCAGGTTGTTCTGTCTATTTTTACCTGAAAATATTTGAAAAAATATGCTACTTTCCTCCCACAAAAAAATTACGTATTTCAAATCACTAACTTTCTTTTTGGGATTTAAGGGAAAATGACAAAACCTGGTCTTTGATATCATGCAGTGTCTGATACATTGTGTCCCTCCAGCTCCATCCCTGGCCACTAGCTCTGGAGTTACTGCTCTTTCTTCTCACTTTCATGATAGGATGATGCCTACCCTTTTCCATTTCATCAAACCCTTGTTATGTTTCTGTGCCCAGTTAATGCAGGACATTTTTTTTTTTTTTTTTTTTTGAGACAGAGTCTCACTCTGTTGCCTGGGCTAGAGTGCCGTGGCGTCAGCCTAGCTCACAGCAACCTCAGACTCCTGGGCTCAGGGATCCGCCCGCCTCGGCCTCCCAGAGTGCTAGGATTACAGGCGTGAGCCACCGTGCCTGGCCTAGAGGTCTACTTTTAAAAGAATTCTTAGCTTTAAGGTTTTCCATTGAGATGATTAATAAAATGGAAATTATACAATAATTTTAGAATATTTGGTCTGTACCTGCCATTCTTAGCGCATAATAAATCCGGAGTCTGGGTTCCAACACTATCTGTTATTTGACAGATCATAGTGGCGGTTTAACCTCTTCAAGGGAAGAAGAAATGAGTGCACAGTGTAAAATGAACCAAGACAACCCATCTAAAGCTTAGAGGCATCTTATTAGCTTTGAGAATTTTGTATTCCACCCACAGCAAGCAGAGTGGATTTTGGGTATCCTGGGGTCACGGCCCATGAGAACAAAGGGGCTGACTGTACCAAAACAGGCAGCAATTAGTGCAGAGGTGTCCATCAGCCATAAACCTGGACTAGGAACAACAGTCAAAAATAATGTAAAGACACAGGAGAGGGTGTAAAATGACACAAAGGTGCTCACTAGGACAAGGATGCTTTGGGTGACTCTGGACTCAGGGGAGGATCTGGGGGAGAGCTGGGTCCTATGAATGTGTTGCACCTGCTGCTTGTGCCTGTGCAGGATGCAAACCATGGAGCCACTGGCCCAGGTCATGAGTCCCAAACACAAAACATCATAGAATGATAACAACATAATATGTAGGAATTGTATAAGGCTGTTATCAAAATATACTGCAGAACAGTATCCCATATCCTTTTCCTTTGTGTTGTTTTTCCTGTTCCACCAGCCAGTCACATTCTGAAGAATAATTGTATTTACCAGCATGTTTAGGATCCAGCACAGGATACTGAGGGGCCCAATGCATTGAGGAGCTTGTGGTTTCAGCTCTGCCCACCTGGAGCCTGTGGGGCTGATGGTGATGGCCTGGAAGACACTCAAGAGACAGGTGGTGCCAATGCACACACCCCTGGCCACTCTGTGTACATAGAAAACAAGTTTGCACTCAAAATTGTTCAGGAAAAGTTTCATCCCAAAAGCAGCCAGTGTCTGTGGGACTCCTTTGGAGACTATGACCAAGGAGTTGGCTACAGTCAGGTGCTGGAGAATCGAATCTGTGGACCTTAAAGTGCCTCTGCTGTAATGAAAGAAACTGTAATGGTAAAACAGAATGAAATTCCCCAGGAATCCAACTGTGGTCTGCGATAAAAAGATCATTCCTATTGCCACATCCCTGGAGGCCATTTGTCATTTTCTGGTGACTGACAAGTCCATTCAGAGTGAGAGAATCCTGCGTGGAAACATGAGGTCCGTTTTATTGTGGCAACTAAAATTCACCATTGTACACTTACCATTATTTTCAACTAATAACATTCTTGATAAATTCTATTTTCATTTCAGTAAGAGTTTTGCTATTGTATGAAATTATATATAAAAAATCTCCCCACTGCAAGAGCACCATGTTAATGTGTTGCATACAACTTTAACAACAATTCTATGAAGTGCTTTATTATTCCCATTTTACAGGTGAGAATATCTTAGGCACAGGAAGGCTAAATGACATTTTTCAAGTCGACTCCTGTTAAAAGACAGTGTCAGAAATTGACTATAAAAGTAACAACTATGCTGTCTGAAATCTGACATATTTGTATTTTAAACGATCCATATATTTTCTTAATATTCTTGCTTATCTTGTTAGTTTTTAAAGGAATGATCCTATGTCTTTTTTTTTTGAATTATGATTGTGGGAATTTTTTATTCAAACACAATTTTTTATTTCATGGGCATACATTACCTATGGTAATTCAGAGATCCAAGTAGACTATACATGCTCTGATTTTAGTATATAATCCAAAAATATTAATCATACAAGATCAAGTGGAATTTATTGAATGCACAAATGAGTCCACATTGTTTTTAAAAAGGGAGACTTTCTTCATCTCATTCAGGAAGGAGCGGGAAGGAACAGTGGAATCGCTGTGTGCTGAGCAAGGGGCCATGAGACGTAAGGAGAAAATAAAATATTGCAGAAGGCCACCCATGAAAAAATAACCAGTAATTTATATGAAAAATTAGTATTTGTGAATTCAAAGGTATGAAATAAAATTACTTCAATATCAGAAAGGTTGGAATATATTAACACATAAGTCCATTATGCAAAAGGAATACTGGAGGTAGGGAAATTATCAATTTATTAATCAAATTAAACAGTACTAGAATGAGTATAAAGCATAGGAATGGCATTGGAAATTTTTTACATAACAGAAAAATTATGAATAATTCAATTCTGAAAACTACTGAAAATCATAACATTTTGAAAATACAAAAACCTAAGGTTGCGTTACCTTTCCCTGCTGACTTCATGAAGGAAAACAGTCATTCCATAATGAATAGACAACAGTTGTTTTCTGTCACCACAAAGTTATCATCTCCATTAAATATATTAATATGTCCCAAACGGGCAAAAACCCTATATTTACTCTTACTGAACAGAATACGGTAATTCAATCAGCTATACCCCATACATTATCACAGCCATGAAAGTATTGTAGAAACTTCTCTACTGATCCTAGAAATGTTGTCCCTGACTCCTGTAGGGAAGGTGGAGCATGTGAGAAATTAAATTTCAAATTATACTAAAGAACATAATAAATCCAATAATCTTTAATGTTACCAAAATCAACAATGATGATTTGGGAGGATTACATTAAAGTAAATTAGAAACAGGGACTGTTAGGGACCATAAACCATTATGGTTTTGAGCTGTATCTTTTTCCACAAGTTCAACCCATAACTCAGTCATTATTTCCTCCTTCTTCCGTGAATGCTGTACTGGCTCAGTTTCCAGCCTTAAAGAATCCCCTTTTCAGGCAAGAACACTGACCCCAGCTCCTGATACACTCACTTCCCTTGCAGACTATGCCTCACAGACCAAAATATAAAACGCTCACCTGAGTTTCTTCCACTGCTGATGGGCTCAGGGATCACAATCAGGTCAGCACAGCCATGAGTGTGGGAGGGGGCAGCCAGATCTGAGAGATATGATTTGTGATCCTGTGACCTCACCTCCCCACAGAGCTGCAATTATCATTTCACCTGTAGTAACAGTGACAGTGCACACTTGTGAAACTAATGATGTTTTGAATAACTTTCCCAGTTACAAATTATCAAAAACAATGATGAGTTTCTGGTGAGCATCTCTGGGGAGATTAGAGTGTTTGGGAGAGGCTCTTGTTTTCCATGATCCCTGGAGGCAGACAGGGGCTCCCGTGGAGAAATCACAAAATGACAAAGTCTGAGACATGAGGGGCTGACAGCAAAGCACATGTATCTTACTGGATTCTGTGCTTCCCTGAGATATTGCCCTGTAGAAAATCTAATTTCATATTAATCCTCAATTTCCTAAGCCAAAATGTTATTTAATCATGGCTAGAGAAATGGAATCATATGAAGAATTAAGGAGGATTTGTCAATAGGTTATAGTGTAAATAACCTATTGCACTGTTACAGCTTGTTTTCATTGTAAGAACTTCAAGTAATATATTGATATAAAAAATAAGTAGGTACAAAGTTGTGCAAGTCAATGTAAATTAATGTGCAAATGTAGATGATATATATTCTGGAAACATATACTGTTTCAACAGTTACTCCCATAGAGATAGAGATTCTAACCTGTGTAATAAAATAGAAGAAAGAGAAATTTTTATTGAGTCCCTCAGACACAAACCCCTACAACTTTATATAATCCAAAGAAATTCTGCTAATGAACTAATTGATAAACTGATGCTACCTACCAATTCCAGAGTTTTAAAGTCTTCAATCTTCCCGGTAGTTTTTAGCACGTGTGCATAAGGGTAATATGAGAATTTTGCCTCAGTTGCGGCATATGGATTATTACAGACATATGGGACATATTCCTATGTAAATGTGAAAAATTTTAAATATTAGAATGCATTGTGGTAGCACTTTAAAACAATGCATCATGATCTAGTGCCCTTAATGCCAGGAATGCAACTGATATTCACCATTTGTAAATCCATCACTACAATTAATCACAATAAGAGAATCAATAAATGTGTCATGTACTTACTTCACAGATTAATAAAAGATAGTTCCCTAAATCCATAGAAAATCATATTCAAAAATATTCAAGAAAAATTACTATAAAATATTTCTGACAAACAGAAAAAATAGATCTGTTCAAATGAAAACTGATACCACATGTTTGGCAGGGAATATTGAATAGTATCAATATGTCAACGATCTTTTAATTAGTTTATAAATTGAGTTTGAATCCAATGGAGATACCATCATATTGTGTTCTGTAGATAGAAATATTGTTTTAAAGAAGAATAAACAGGCCGGGCGCGGTGGCTCACGCCTGTAATCCTAGCACTCTGGGAGGCGGAGGCGGGTGGATCGCTCGAGGTCAGGAGTTTGAGACCAGCCTGAGCAAGAGTGAGACCCCGTCTCTACTAAAAATAGAAAGAAATTATATGGACAACTAAAATATATATATACAAAAAATTAGCTGGGCATGGTGGCGCATGCCTGTAGTCCCAGCTACTCGGGAGGGTGAGGCAGTAGGATCGCTTAAGCCCAGGAGTTTGAGGTTGCTGTGAGCTAGACTGACGCCACGGCACTCACTCTAGCCCAGGCAAAAGAGTGAGACTCTGTCTCAAAAAAAATAAATAAATAAATAAATAAAGAAGAATAAACAAATAAAAATATCCATGAAAAGTCTGCAAAGAAAAACAGTGACTCCCTCTATCATATATTGTAAGCAATTGTAAAGGAAAATAACGTGGTGTTGATTCATGAACAGATTGACAGACCAGTGCAGTACAAAATTCAAAAACGAAATAAAGCACATAAGGAAATGTACTGTACAATAAATGCAGCAGTGGCGTAAGTGGGAAGGTGAGTTTAGTGTGTCTCACTGGAGACAGAAACTCAACAATACGCAGTGAAGATTTTCCTCCAAATGTGTTTGTTTCCTGCAGGTCTGAGGTTTCCACATGTGCAGGCAGGACATTCAATATTTGAGCAAGAGCATCTTTTCCTATGGTCTATTGCGTGAGATTTCTCCTGACTCAATACACATTGTAACCAATTCTCTGTGTTCATAGTGTGTATCCTGGTGAGTTGATATGTTGCTACTGTCAGCAGAGATTTATCACCTGCCACTGAACCCCTTGCTCTGTTGGGGAATCCTGGGAACAGTCACACAAAGTTTTAGTAATTTTGTTGTTGTTGTGTGACTTTTCTTTCTCCCTGCCCTGGGACCACAGGTGGGAAGAGTGAGTTGGCAAACAGTCCAAGGAGAGACTAACAGTGTAGGCACACTGGGAGGGGCTTCCTCAAAGTGGAAAATTCTTAATCTCTAGCCCAAGATGAAACAACCAGAACACACTATTTTTTTCCTTTAGAAATGAAATTGGGAAAAACTAAACAAAATTGGTTATGAGAAACAAAAACAATTTTCTTAAGATGTCCTATAATAAAAGCAAATAGGTATTGCTGCCCTAAAACTTTTATTCAGGATAAAATTTTCTCCAAGGTAGAGATGGACTGTCTGGCTAACCCCAAGAGACACACACCCAAAAGCCAGTGACAGGTAGGGCCCAGGAAGGAGAGAAGCAAAAGCATCCTTGGCATAAAGTAGGAAGTCTTGGTGGGAATGAGCTGTGTATGTGAAGGGCGTTGCTACAGACACTGTTGGTGGTTCGTTTGTTTGTTTGTTTTTGGGGCTTTGGTTTTCTTTTTTGAGACAAAGTCTTGCTCTGTCACCCTGGGTAGAGTACAGTGGCATCATCATATCTCACTGTAACCTAAAACTCCTGTACTGAAGTGATCCTCTTTCCTCAGCTTCCCAAGTAGCTGGGACTACAGGCCTGTACCATGATCCCAGCTAATTTTTCTGTTTTATGTAGAGACAGGGGTTTGCTCTCTCTCAGGCTGGTCTTGAACTCCTGAGCTCCAGCAATCCTCCAACCTCGGCCTCTCAGAGTGCTAGGATAACAGGCATGAGCCACCCCTCCTGGCCTGTTACTGTTCTTTGAATTTCACAATGTTTTGGAGGGTGTATCTTTCCCTCAATGTCCTATCTGTGATCAGGTATCTGGGCCTCAGAGATGACTTGTTATCAGAATGTGGCTATCATCATTTTCCATTGCTTAACAGGGAGTTCTGTTAAGGAGTCCTGCAGTCTGAGAAATATTCTTATCTGATACAAAAAAATCATAGAAGAACTAAACAAATATATATATATATATATATATATATATATATATAGCATATTCATGGATAGGAAGAAACAATATCGTCAAGTCATCAGTTCTTCCCAAATTGATCTATAAATTCAATGCAATTCCAATAAAAATTCCAGCAACTTATTTTCTGGATATTGAAAAACTGATTCTAAAGTTTATAGGTAGAGACAAAAGACATAGAATACCTAACATAATATTATAGAAGATCAAAATTAGAACATTGAGACACTCCTTGGCTACAAGTCTTACTTTAAAGCTACAGCAAGCAGTGTGGTATTGGTTAAAGAATAGACAAATCAATAGAAGGAAAAAAATAGCCCAGAAGCAGGACTACCTAAATATAGTTAATAGGTTTTTGACAAATGAGTGAAGGCAATACAATGCAGTGAAAAAAAAAAATAGCCTTTTCAAAAAATGGTGCTAGAGGAACTGGGCTTGCATATACAAAAATATAAACCATAGACACTAAATCCTCACAAACTTTCACACAGAATAGATCATGGACCTAAACGTAAACTGTAAAACTATAGAATTCCTAGAAGATAACAGGAGAAAATCTAGATGATCTTGAGTTTAAAAGGGTGCAATGGGATTGGCTACTGTCAGTGTAAAATCCTTTTACCCACATTGGAGAAACAGGGGAGGTTTGAAGGGAGTGGCTGTCAGGCTAAGTCTCCCTCGAGTCCATTATTAAGTTCAATTTTGTATGTCTGTTCCTTGGTCATTTGTTATCACCTCAAGGTGTTGGACTTGCATTATTTTGTTAGGAGTTGTACTTCTGAAAAACAAATAAGCAAGCAAGCAAACAAACAAACAAAAAAACCCAAAGAATTAAAAGATTACAGATACAAAGTTTAAGAAAAGAAAATACAAAGCAAAGTAAATTTAATTGTAATGTGACATGTCCAGTTTGCATTATGCTTTTGAACCGTGAACCTAGAGTTCAAGAAAATCAATGGAATAAATCAAATGACCAACAGGGAGTTAGGTGAGGCCTGTCGTAATCATGTATTCTGTTTTCTTACTTTGTATATATGGGATTTATCTAGGCACAGCATGTAGTAATAGCAATATTACATACATTTTCTTTTTAGTGAATGTAAACTAAATAATTCCTTAGGTTAAGTTCTGTTAAGTTACCAGCAGAAGCTGATTGTGAAAATCTAATGACGGTATTATGGTGTCAGGTGGAAAAGGCAGCATTAAGAGGGGCAAAAGTCTTATGATGTGGAGTCCTGTTCTGATGTCTTGGGAAAAGCTGTCTGCAGCATAAAAGCATCTTCTCCTCCTGATTTGTAGTTTGAACATCTCTAATTATGATATTGTCCAGTTTAGTGAAAGTTCTGTGTGCTCCAAACATCGTGTGTGAGGCTTGCTCCTTTAAATTTGTCTAGTTTCAGCTTATAAGAGCTTTCGTGACAAAGCTGATTTTGTTTTTCTGTTAGAGGGTGGCAGCAAAGTATTGGAGGAAATTATGGAAATTTAGAATCTAGTGCAGTCCACAGGTAGATAACAATATGTTGAAGAGTGCATACTGTTACATTCTAATAAGAGGTATTTTTATAGTTTTTCTTTGGAAATATAACTTTTTTCTCTAGATTGATTCTATAGAATTTACAAACCTCTTGAGCTAGAAAGTTTAACCAAATAGAATTTAGATTTTTTTTTACAATATTAAGTTTTTCGGGCCTGCCAAGACATGACAAGATTTACTCACTCACTGTAGGGCTGGCAACTGTTGAAGCCAGGTGTTTTATGGATGACTTTATATGTGATATTTTAGTACAACTTTGGTAGTATAACTAATGCTTTCAATTGTATCCTGCCTATAAAGAGAGAGCATCTTTTTTATTAAACCTAAGTAAATAAAAATAAGAATGCCAATGAATAGTTTCTGAATTTTGGAGGAATCAAGTAGGGAGAAAAAGCAAGTGATTCCACCTTTCCTCTCAAAAGGACACTTTACCAAATTGTTGTACACTGTAGATAGCATATGAGAGAAAACTTCCTTGAATCTGAAAAATAAAACATTTAAGGAAGTATCAACAATGTTTTAAATAAAAGCTATAAAACATTACTTTCTTCAATTACTCAGTTTCATGTTATTTATTTCATTGTTTTAATTAAACTTGACTCTCAGTTTCATTGACCCATCAATTTCTTTCTTAGAGTTCTGAAAATTTTTTATCTAGTTCATTGATCTGAAAGTTACCAGAAATCTGTGTTTAAGAGTACTTGTTGGAGTCTTTTCCATGTAAAGAAATTAGACATTCTATAACAAAGACATCTGCACCCGAATGTTTATAGCAGCACAATTCACAATTGTGAAGATGTGAAAACAACCCAAGTGCCCATCAATACATGAGTGGATTAATAAAATGTGGTATATGTCTACCATGGAGCACTACTCAGCTATAAGAAACAATGGTGATATAGCACCTCTTGTATTTTCCTGGAAAGAGTTGGAACCCATTCTACTAAGTGAAGTATCCCAAGAATGGAAAAATAAGCACCACATGTACTCACCATCAAATTGGTTTCACTGATCATCACCTAAGAGCACATTTAGGAATAACATTGATAGGGTGTTGGGCAGATCTGGGTGGGGAAGGGGATGGGTGTATACCTACATAATGAGTGTGATGCTCACTGTCTAGGGGATGGACACGTTTGAAGCTAACTCGGGCGGGGGAGGGGGGAAGGGCAATATACGTAACCTAAACTTTTGTACCCCCACAATATCCTGAAATAAGAATTAAAAAAAACACAATTAAAATATAGACTGTAATATCTTAAAAAAAAAAAAAAAGAAATTTTGGACCATAGCTGATTGCACATGCTGATAGAGAAGACTTAAAGTAATAACTGTATAACAATAGCTTAGAATAGCCATGGTTAAAAATCTGTCGAAATTCCCAAAGCACAAAGAAGCTTGGTGACTTCTATTACATGCAACATAATAATGTAACAACCAGAATCATCAGACTTTTATAAATTTATTATAATTTTTAGTATGGTCACATTATAAATATATTCATACAAACTTAACTTTAGAAAATATTTAACATAACAATCAAAATTATGACTAAACAAATAGAAGATATATAAATTTGTATAATTTTTTGAAACATTGATATCAATAACATACCCATAAATGTCATTGAAAAACCTAGTATCACTTATCATATGAAAATGCCTCTCATAAAATTTAACAAATAAGCCTAATTGTGTAATATCTCTACAAGTTCTGAGCTACATTACTTGAGGCTCTCGAGAGGCCCAAGTTGAAAATCCCAAAGTTCATTTTAGGTCAAATATACTTAATTTTTGAGTCCTCCTCAGTGCTTCATCATTAGAACAGGCCTCCCTCATATCCTCTCCTTCAATGCTGTTGTGACTGTCATGAAATCAACAACCCCTGTATCTGGGGCCACTGCTCATCGAAATTCCTTAAAATCCCTGCCCTGAACTCCTCAGGGAGGCAGATCTGAGTTTTCTTCCCACCTCCTCGTTTGGCTGTAGATCTTGTGACTAAACCTCTTTCTCTGCTGCAACTTGGTGTCTTGGTGGATTAATGTGCTGTGCAATCCTGGTACAGTTGCACTGGCAGGGCCCTTTCAGCTGCCTCTTTCCTTGGTCCTCCCAGGAAAATTTCCTGCTGTCTACTGTTTCACTTCATCTTAATCGCTCACCATCTAAATCCTTATTGTTTTTGACAATGCTCTGAGGTGCAAACCTTTGCAAGCTCTGTTCCAAGTACAGGCAGTCTCTTTAGGAAGACCCGCACAGCTCTCTGTTATGGCCTGCCCCTCCTCCTGGGCAAAACCTGCCCCAAAGCACTAGAGCTGAGAGCAGGGACCATGGCCTGGTCTCCCAGTGTGACACCCCTGCCCTATAAGTGGGCATTAGGTGGGATGGTAGACCCTGGTCAGCTCGGTTTGACTCTCATAGACCCTCTACTCTATAAGCAAACTGGGATAGGAGTGATGGGAATACAGTGTGCTCAGCCACCACACCTGGAGTAGAGCTTCTGCCCTACAAGTGATGTGAACTACAATAAAATCCTAAACTCCTTGCTCAGTGAGAGGACCCCGTCGTGGCCAAGGGGACCCCATAGAAACTCTAAAACTGAGTTTCCAGCCCTGGCGGGTTTGGAGGTCAGACATGCCTCATTATACCTTCTACTTGCTAAAGACCACTGGGGTTTTCTGTAAGGGCTACACAGAAACCAATCTCATGGTCCAGACCAGCATTCTTTCCTGACAAGGGCCCACCAACCATGCAGTGGTTTTACCAGTCTGCAGAGCAGGCACAGAGAGGGGTTGTGCGTCCCTGCTTCACCTTTTGGACATAAAAGTGTGGCCATTTCTGAACATGGACCCCATAAAAAAGCATAAAACTTGATTGTGCAGGCACAGGTTTCTCTTTCATCAATATTCATGACTCATCCTATCGCTTGTCGAATAAATACATCTGGCCGTTCCACTCAGAATACAATCCTGTTCCCTTTGTCACTGCCTCAAACGTGTTCCTGGCATCTGGCTGGGGCCCAGTTTTCTGGTCTGTTGGAATGGCCACACGGAGGCTGCAGCCCTTTCTGAGGAAGAAAGCTCTCCTTTCCAAATTATGAACCTCATTGTTTCTCCACTCAGTGCTGGGGGCCTAGTGACGGGAAGGAAGCTGGGTTTGCTCAGCCACTCCTGCCTGGAATAGTGCTCCTGCGACACAGAGCTGGGCTGGCAACAGACGCTGCTGTCCTGCCCCTCACAGGGTGAAAGCGCAGCCCAGACCAGGCGCTGTGGGAAAAGGAGCCCTGTCTGCTCCGCCCAAGCCTCGCAGAGCAGATCTTCTCTTGCCCGAGCTGGGTGAGGACGGAAGCAGATCACGGCTCAAATGCCACAAACTCTCTGCTTTGAACAAAAGATTCTTGATTTCGTGTGTGCCCTTAAGAAAATTTCTGGGGGGTTTAACTGGTTTGTTGTTGTGTTTTAAAATGTCACCAATTAAATTATGGTTTTACTGGGAAGAGAAGGGTGCAGGAAGGCCTTGAAGGAGAGAAAGAGCTTTAGTTGAAGGAGATGAAGGAAAGGGAGCATTTCAGGCGGGGGGACTAAGCCAACCACAGCAGTGAGGAAGTGGGGACCTCGGAGATGCCACCTGGACTGATTCGGCTACTGCACTGGGAAGTGGAGGCGCCACTGCATGGACGGCCCAGAGGCTGGTTTTGGAGGACCCTCGGCGTCAGCCTAACAGAGCTGGTCTTTGGATAACAGGGAACCTTGGTTGAGTGAGGGAATAACATGGTGGAAACTATTTTAAGAACAAAAACCTCCACCTTATGCTGTGTTTGCTTAGATGTATCAATTTTTTGTTTTTAAATAATTTATAAATATTTTCTCTAGAATATTTTGAAGAATTCAGCAGAATTAAATTCCGGTTAGTTGATTCACTTCAGATCACTCACTTTTTTTTTTTTTTTTTTTTTTTTTGCTGTCATTGATGTTTTTAATTGACACTTGTACATATCGATGGGGTACAGGGTGATATTTTGACACATGTACACAATGTCCAATGAGCAAATCAGTGTAATCAGCATATCCATCGCCTTAGATATTATTTCTTTGTGTTGGGACCATTTCAAAATCCAGACTTATAAGTCTTTCAAAATATACCTTAAAGTATTAATCTTGGTCACCCTACAGCGCCACAGGCCACTGTGCTCCCAGGCAGGACCCGCGATTGGTGGGAGCCCCGCCCCCGCCGGCGTTGCCTAGCAACCCGCATTGTGTCATCACATCCTGAGCGACTCAGTCTCTCTGAGACCGCGGTTGGAGGACAGTTGGCGGGATCCTCCGATGGCCACGGGCGCTTTTCTGGGAGCGACTAGGTCGTTCTCCAACCCCGCCGCGACGTCGTCCTGGCTCGGGGGCCTCGGCCTGGGCCGGTCTCTGGGTCCAGCGAGGGGCAGCCTGGCGTCCCTCCCGGCCACGTTTCAAACTCCGTCAGGGATGTGCTGAGGGCGGCAGGGAGGACGTGGGAGCGGAATGACCCCCCTCCGGGAGAAAGGACCCTGGCGCCCGCGTGCTGTCTGGGATGGGAGATGGAAGACTCGAGAGACTCCGCCCTGATCTGGAAGAGACGCAGCGAGCATCACAGCGTCACATAAAGCAGCCATCTACGAGTTACCGACGTCAGCCAGGACAGAAAGAGGGAGGAATCAGCCGCCTTGGAGCGAGACAGGTGGCCCTGCAGGGTCCGCTGCGAAACTGCAGTCAGCCGCCCCCTCTGCGCGGCCGGGGCTGCAGCAGCAACCACGGCGCCAGCTGCCCTGGGCTGTGGGCCCAGTCATCGTACTTCAGCTCTCCGCGACGATGGAGAGGAATTAGCACAAGTTCAACACGGCACAGGGCAGCTTTGTGACACCAAGGATCTTCTTTTAGGAAATCTGGATGTTTCCCCCCAGCTCTCTTCTGGATCATCGCTTCTTCCGCAGCCAGCAGAGTGTCTTGGAGCAAGTAAGTCTGAGGTCTCGATTGAGTTTTCTCAGTTTCTTCAGCAAGAGATAGAAGAGCTCAGGGAATCACTGTAAGGAAAAGATGCAACAACTAGAACTCTTCAGGAAAATAATGTCAGATCGTCCAACTCAATTGATGCCCCCCCAGAGCTGTAACAAAAAAAATATGAGCAAACCGATGCAGACATTAAGCAGCTAACGGACAAAGAAGATATTTTACAAAGATTACTTAAGGAAAAAGATCTTAGTCAAAGCACAAAGTGATCAGTTACTTTCTTCAAATGGAAATTTCACTAAACAATTAAATGAAAATGAACTTTGTGGCAAGAAGTAACAAACTTCAAGGAGAGAATATTAATTTTAGGAACAGACACTAGTAAACTAGAAGTGGACAATGCAATGGAAAATTCAGGCCATCAAGCCAGGGTGCGGGTACAGTGACTGTAAAAACAACTGAATGTGGTCTCCAACCAAAGGGATGAATTTGCACTGCAGTTTTCTGTGTCTCAGGAGCAAGCGAAGCAGCATGCTCTGTCACCGGCCAACCTGCAGATCGTATTAGAGCATTTCCAACAAGAGGGAAAAGCCATGCATTGGGCTGAGCTAGAAAAGCAAAAACAACTCATAGCTGAAGGGGAGAAAAAGGCAGAAAATCTGGAGGGAAAGGTGACAGTATCACAGGAACGTTTGGACGAAGCAAATGGTACACTGGATTCAGCATCACGACTTACAGGACAGGTAGAGCTAAAGGAAGAACAAATTGAAGAACTTAAAAATCAAAATGAGCTCCAACAAGGAGTGCTTGATGGCCTACAAGAGAAGCTGAAGAAGTGAGTAAACAGCACAGACAGGAAAGTGGACAAAGTTCTAATGAGAAACCTCTTCATTGGACATTTCCACACCCCCAGAAATCAGCATCATGAAGTGCTACGACTGATGGGAGCATCCTGGGTGTCAGGGGGGAGGAAATGGAGCAGTTGTTTGAGGAAGATCGAGGTGGTGTTACCAGGTAGATGACCGGGTGGCTTGCAGGAGGATCAAAGTGTCCCCAATACACCTTTGAGGCCAAATCAGCAATCTGTGCTTAATAGTTCTTTCTCAGAACTTTTTGCTAGATTTCTGGAAACAGAATCTCATCCAACTGTTCCACCACCAAAGCTTTCTGTCCACAATATGCAACCTCTAGATTCACCAGGAAGGAGAAAACTAGATACAAACGTGCCAGGAGGTTTTAAAGATACAACTGAATCCAGGTGTGGGAGGAGAGCAGATGTACATCCATTCTTGGCTCCCCTCTCTGCAGCTGTGTCCCTTAGTAACCTGCCTGGACTGGGACCTGGTGGCCTGGGCGTCTCCCTTTGAAACCCATCCCAGATGTTTGGCCCATGTTTTCCAGACCCCCATCTCTCACCAGATTCAAATATCTAATCAAAATAGATTAATGACTTGAATTTAAGACTGAAAACTCTAAAACTACTGGAAAAAAACATTGGAAAACGCCCAGGAATTGATTTGGGCAAAGACTTTTTTTGGATAAGACCTCAAAAGTATAGGCAGTGAATGCAAAAATAGACAAATGGGATTACATCAAGCTAAGAAGCTTCTGCACAGCAAAGGAAACAAACAACAATAAGAAGAGACAACCCGTAGAATGGGAAAACATATTTCCAAACTATACATCTGACAAGAGACTGATAACCAGAATATATAAGGAGCTCCAACAACTCAGTAGCAAAATAATCATTCAATTAAAAATGGGCAAAAGATCTGAATAGAAATTTCTCAAAGGAAGACATACAAATGGCCCACAAGATATGAGAAAAACATGCTCAACATTACTAATCATCAGAGAAATGCAAATCAAAACCACAATGGGATAAATTCTGAGCAGCAGGTGAGGACCTGGTGGGTGGGGTGAACTTTGGGGAAGTGCCCAGGAAGGTGGGGACATGGAAGGTGTCGCTGCTCTGGGAGGCAGGCCCCAGGGCCTCCTCCAGGGTCTCCAGCCTGCCTGCCCTGATGGTGCCACCTGGAGGTCCCATCCGGGCTCAGCTCACATTCACACTGGTGGGACAATGGCAGGATGGTTACAGCAATGTGAATGCTAGCTAAATGCAAGGCTGTCACATGAAGTGACAACAGAATATAGAGTTTCTTCACATATTCCTATAAATATGGGAAAACCGATTTGTGACTGGTCAATTTGGGCCTCGACAATGGGAGTAGAGGAACGGAGGAGCCCCAGATTCCTGGGACTGAGCCTGAGTCACTCAAGAGGGAAATGCCTGGGAGGGAGCCCTGGGCAGTTACCTGTGTAGGGTTTGGGCAGGAGGATTTCCTAGACATCTCTGGGCCCCAGTAGTGGAGACCCCTCCATGCCTGCACTCTCCCTGATGCAGAGCTACCCTTTTGGGTGGCATGGCCCACCTGCCTGTCACCCAACGGCTCCCAGCAGCCCCCCACCTCCTGGTCTACAAGGTCCTATGTAATTGTCACCTCTTGGTGGATTGGGCTTAGTGAATGGCTTCTACCCAAGAGAATATAGCAAAAGCGATAAGATGTCACTTCCAAGATTGAGTTATGAAAAGTCTGTGACATCTGTCTTGCTCCTTCTCCTCTTTGTTCTCTCTCTCCCTCTGTCTGTCTCTCTGTCTGTGTCTCTTCCCCCAACCCTCACTGTAGGGAAGCTGAGGTATTATTAGTTGCCCTACAGAGAGACCCCAGCAAGAAAGACCCAATGGAGGACCTGGCCTACAGACAGAAAAAACTGAGTCCCTCGGTCCAAAGTGAAACCTGCTGATTACTGATGAGTGAGCTGGGAGGAAGATCCTGCCCAGCTGATCCTGAGTTGAGACCACAGCCCCAGCCTCCCAGGAGGCCTTGAGGCAGAGACCCCCAGCTGAGCCATGCCAGGATCCTAAAACACACAAACTTTCAGATAATTATAATGCTTGTTACAAGCTGTAAGTTAGAGTATTGTCACCAGCAATAACTACTATTACACAGTAGAGTCTTCCAGGCCCTGGGGTGTGGCCCTGCCCTCCTCCTTCCCTTCCCTCCTCTCCTCCCGGGCTCCCTCCAGCCACACCGATGCCTTTCTCACCTCCTCTGTGGCCAAATTCAGTTATGCCACCAAGTCTCTGAGGAACAGACCCTCCCTCTTAGTACACTGTCCCCAGACTTGTGAGGGGCTGCCTCCTCTTGTCTTTCTGGTCACAGCACAAATGTCTCCGCGTTTGAGGCTTTTCACACCTGCACACCCAGTGGCCGCAGCTCTCTGTCCCGGCCCCTGCTGTGTTTCACTGGAGCACTTGCTATTCTCTCCCATACGCATTCGCTCTCATGAAGTTGCCCATCTCCCCGTCCAGACCACGAGCTCTTTCAGGACAGGGACCATGTTGGTTACTTTCATCATTGCGCCCAGGCCTAATGTGGCCCCTGCATAGGGTGACAGCTTGGGGCCCAGTTGCTGTGTGAGTAAATGAGGTGATCTTGGGCCCCTTCTTGCCTCTGAGCAGCTCACACTGTGGAGAGGATGCTGGTAATGAAGGTGCATGTTGAGTCCCAGGCCAGGGGACACAGCAAGTGAGCCCCCATGTTGCCAGCTCCAGTTGATCCAACAGAGCACAATAGGCACTGTCTGCCCCTGGTGTCCCCTCATGGTCACTGCAGCGCCAGGATGGGGGGTGGAGTAAACAAAGCACACTTTTGTTCTGGTGTCCTCAAGGTAGTGTCTGTCTCTGAACACTGCAGGGCGAGTGAGTGAGGCCTACAGGCTCCAGGGTGTCGGGAGGGACCTCAGAAGCCTCCCCTTCTCCCTGTTTGCCTCCACCATTCTGGGGTGTCCAGTTCTCTCCCAAGGCCTCCTCGCCCCAGCCAGGGCACTGACTCAGGCCCCACTCACAAATGAGGACACTGAGGCTCTGACAGGGACAGTCTTGTGCCTGGACCTTAGAGATGTGGTCCAAAGCTTTGCCACATTTTGCACTACTCTGAGCACTTGGTTTTACAAGCCCACAGGCTGCTCTCTGCTCTGAAGGATCTCCAGGGAGGAGAAACCATTTTCCCAGGGCCTGGGAGCACAGTGGGTAACTGATGAAGAACTAAAGTGAACAGACACTTCTCCAAGCCTTTGGGACCTGTGAGGTCACCCAGGCCAAGTGCCTAAATTTACAGGGGAGGTGTTTCAGGCCTTTTCCCATGCAGCCCCCTCCACATTAAGTAGGGGGTCATCCTAGTTCCACGTACCAAGAGCTGGAACCTCAATACCCCAGACCCTGTCATCTTGAGGCTACTCTGGGGATGGCCGAGCCCAGGAAGACTCTGGGAACCTTGGGGGACCCCACCCCCAGCATCTATTATATATATTTGCTAAAGGGATATGTTTCTTTTGTCACCAAGAACAGAGAGATGTCAATAAATGAACACATATAAGAACACTGGAAACCTAGGAAGGTCCCATTTTGGTACACCTTAGAACTGCAGGGTGTGTATATTTCAGTTCATGTAACCACAAAGATTTTCCTCGTAAATATTCACCTGTAGCCTTTCCCTCCAAATTTACTCCCTTTCCTCTGGATGAAACCAGCCTAAATAAGAAGGATAAGACAGAAAGAAAGAGCTGCCTGGAAGAATGTTGATCTTGTAAGTTCCACCGTCCTGGGGGCTGGCTGGGGACAGGACAGGAGCTGCGTGCTGAATGCTGGCCTTGCTGCAGTTCTGCTGTTTTTATTTATTTTTTTAAATATAAAATACTAAGGAGGTACAGATGTTTTTATTACATGGATAGCTTGTATAGTGCTTAAGTCAGGGCTTTCAGTGTGGCTGTCACCAGAATAGTGTTTTTGTACCCAAAAGGTAGGTTTTTATCCCACATGCCCCCTCCCAGACTACCCCCTTTTTGGTTTCCAATATCCTATATACCTCTCCGTGCCTGTGTGTGCCCATAATTCAGCTCCCACTTATGAGTGAGAACATATGGTGTTTGGTTTTGCATTTTGAGATAGTTCACATAGAATAATGGTCTCCAGTTCCATCCAAGTTGCTGCAAAAGACTTTTTCTGATTCTTTTTTTATGGCTGAGTAGTGCGCCACAGTGTGTGTATTCACCACATTTCCTGTATCCACTCATGAGTTGGTGGGCCCTTACATTGGTTCCTCATCTTTGCACCTGTGTATTGTACTGTGATAAACATTTTAGTACAAGTGTATTTTTCTTTTTAAATAAAATGACTTCCTTTCGTTTGGGTAGATCCCCAGCAGTGGGATTGCGGGGCCAACTGGTAGGTCTACGTTTAGTTCTTTGAGGAATCTCCACACTGTTTCCCGTAGCGCTGTACTAGTTTGCAGTCTCACTGAGAGTGTGTGGCGTTCCTTTCTCTCTGCTTCCTCGCCAGCATCTTATTGTCTGACTTTTTAATAATGGCCATTCTGATAGGGGCCATATGGTATCTCATTGTAGTTTTAATTTGCATTTCTCTCATAATCAGTGGTGTTGAGCATTTTTTCATGTTTTTTGCCCATTTATGTATTTTCTTTTGGAAAACTTCTGTTGGTGTCTTTTGTCCACTTTTTTTTTTTTTTTTTAATTGAGGATACTATGGAAGTACAAACCTTTTGGTTACATGTCATGTGTATGCACCGCGCAAGCCAGGGCTACAAGCACTTCCCTCCCCCATACAGTGCGTTCTGCTTCCATTAGTTGTGGGTTTACCCTCCCCACCCCCTCCGACTGGCACCCAGTGAGTATTACCACCATGTGAGCACCTTAGTGTTGGTCAGTTAGTAACAGTTTGATGGTGAGTACATGTGGTGTGTGTTTTCTCATCCTCGTGATACCTCACGTCAAAGGATGGGCTCATTCTCTATCCCGGATAATAAAAGAGGTGCTAGATCAGCCTTGTTTTTTTGTAGCTGAGTAGTATTGCATGGCATACATATACCACATTTTATTAATCCACTCATGGATTGATGGGCACCTGGGTTGTTTACACGTCTTTGCAATTGTAATTTGTGCTGCTATAAACATTTGAGTGCAGATGTCTTTATTATAGAATGTCCTTTTTTCCTTTGGATAGATGCCTAATAGTGGGATTGCTGGATCAAATATTATTTCTATTTTTAGCTCTTTTGGGTATCTCCAAATTACTTTCCACAGGGTTTGTACTAATTTGCAGTCCCACCAACAGTGTAAGAGTGTTCCAGTCTCTCCCCATCCACTCCAATATTTGTTGTTTGGGTACTTTTTTTTTTTTTTTTTGAGACAAAGCTCGCTTTGTTGCCCGGGCTAGAGTGAGTGCCGTGGCATCAGCCTAGGTCACAGCAACCTCAAACTCCTGGGCTTAAACGATCCTACTGCCTCAGCCTCCCGAGTAGCTGGGATGACAGGCATGCGCCACCATGCCCAGCTAATTTTTTTCTAAATATATTTTAGTTGGCCAGGTAATTTCTTTCTATTTTTAGTAGAGATGGGATCTCGCTCTTGCTCAGGCTGGCGGGAACTTTTTGACAAGGATTTGCCTACTTTTTGATGGGACTGAATAATATGAATTGATTTTTATTATTGTTTGATCCTGAGTTTCTGTAGTGAATTATTTGTGGTCATCTTTTGTACCTATATATTATTTTGTTTTATTTCAGCTTGTTATGGGGGTACAAAAGTTTAGGTTATGTATATTCCCATGCCCCCCCCATTCCCCCAAGTCAGAGCTTCAAGCGTGTCCATTCCCCAGACAGTGCGCATCGCACTCATTATGTAGGTATACATTCATCCCCTCCCCCCACCCCCCACATCTGCCTGACATCCCATTGGTGTTATTCCCAAAAGTGCACTTAGGTGATGATCAGGGAAACCAATATGGTGGTGAGTACATGTGGTGCTTATTTTTCCATTCTTGGGATACTTCACTTAGTAGAATGGGTTCCAACTCTTTCCAGGAGTACAAAAGAGATTCTATATCACCATTATTTCTTATAGCTGAGTAATACTTCATGGTATACATATACCACATTTTACTAATCCACTCATGTATTGGTGGGCGTTTGGGTTGTTTCCACATCTTTGCGATTGTGAATTGTGCTGCTATAAACATTCGGGTGCAGATGTCTTTGTAATAGAATGTCTTTTGTTCTTTTGGGTAGATGTCCAATAATGGGATTCCTGGATCGAATGGTAGGTCTACTTGTATCTGTTTAAAATATCTCCATATTGCTTTCCACAGGGGTTGCACTAGTTTGCAGTCCCACCAGCAGTGTATGAGTGTTCCTGTCTCTCCGCATCCATGCCAACATGTATTGTTTGGGACTTTTTGATAAAGGCCATTCTCATCAAACTTCACTACAAGGCTGTGGTTATTAAAACTGCATGGTATTGGCACAAGTGGAGGGACACAGACCAGTGGAATAGAATTGAGAATCCAGATATAAAACCATCCTGACATAGCCATCTAATCTTTGACAAAGCAGACAAAAACATACTCTGGGGAAAAGAATCCTTATTCAATAAATGGTGCTGGGAAAACTGGATAGCCACATGTAGAAGACTGAAACAGGACCCACAGCTTTCACCTCTCATGAAAATCAAATCACGGTGGATAACAGACTTAAACCTTAGGTGTGAAACTATTAGAATTCTAGAAGAAAATCTGGGAAAGACTCTTATAGACATTGGCCTAGGCAAAGAATTTATGAGGAAGACCCCTAAGGCAATCACAGCAACAACAAAAATAAATAAATGGGACCTGATTAAATTAAAAAGCTTCTGCACAGCCAAAGAAACAGTCACGAGAGCAAACAGATAACCTACAGAATGGGAAAAAATGTTCGCATGCTACACATCTGATAAAGGACTGATAAGTAGAATCGATTTAGAACTCAGGATTTCAGTAAGAAAAAATCAAACAGCCCTATCAAAAAGTGGGCACAGGACATGAATAGAAATTTTTCAAAAGAAGATATAAGAATGGCTAACAAACATATGAAAAAATGCTCAACATCTCTAGTCATCAGGGAAATGCAGATCAAAACCACAATGAGATATCGCTTAACTCCAGTGAGAATGGCCTTTATATATTAATGTTATACTCAAATTCTTAATTTATATTTGCTGTTTTCAAGTTTCAGTATTATGTATGTAATGGCCACAGAAAAGCTTTCGATGGCTTTTTTTTCCTGTTTAATAAATTAGATTTTAAAGGAAAATACGTGAACCTTAAAAATGCGGGGAAAGGGTCATTTAAAACAATTGGAATTTCGGTTAATGATTCCAGATACTTAAAATTTATTTGTTTTTGAGTTTCTAATTATCGTTTCACTTCAAGTTTGGTAGCCAATACTTTATAAATACCATTTTTCTCTCAGTTTTCTAATTTATTACCATACAGTTGTTTATATTAGTCCCTAGGGGTTTAAAAACTCCATCACCAGTTTTTTTTTTTTCTCATTTTCTTTTCTGTGTAGTTTTTATTTATTTTCTTAAATAAAACTTTTTTAGTTTTTCTAGTTATTTCCTACTTTTAATATTGTTCATTTTTAGTAATATTTCAGTGTGTCTTCTCACATTTTTCTTAACATTGCACTGGCTCTGTATATGTTATTCTTAATTTTATACCTATTTATTATAGTCCATGTAATAATTATTCTGAATTTCATTGCCTATATTATAGTTTGTTATTGCACATCACTTTTGCATTTAGCTTATGCTTACTTTTATGAATTCCAGAGACTGACATCTAGCACACATATTGTAAGGCATCTTCTATTATGGTAATTGAATTTTCAGCTATGTTATTTCACCTAAATACTCTTGAATCAAACAGAGTAAGCAACTTAGATTTGGAGAATTTCCATTGTCTTTTAGTCTAAACAATATCAATATTCATTAGTAATATGGCCTAGTTTTAGTTTTAATATTTTAAAAATTTTAATATACAATCTCCAAAATGTTATAACCTAATTAATGGGTACCAAAGATAACCTCTTTGAGTAAAACATTTTATATTTGTTAAAACATTTCTTGAGATAAAATTATTTCAATTGTTCCAAAAGTGCTGAAAAATGTGGTATAAAACCCAGGTTCAATATTTGTCAATTAAGTCAAGCTTGCTTGTCGTATGCTTGGAATTTTTGAATAATTAATAAATTTCATATGTGTTATCTAGCGATAACCACAAACAGTTTGTTTAATTTTTCACTTTGGTCAAGGAATTGCTCAGTTTATTTTACAATTCTCTCCACAATTCTCCCTTGACTATTTCAAACCAGCAGTTGTCACTCTATAAAAATGGGACCATGACCTTCGTGCCCTTAGGCCTGGTCCTCTGCTCCTCCAAGGTCAGCTTTCACCAGAGATTCACTTTCCACAGTTCAGGACGTGGAATCCATCCAGCCTGTCTCTCCAGAACAGGCTAATATAGGTCATTGCTTGAGACAAAATAGTTCACCTTCAAAGGATTCCAGAAACCAGTTTCTTTCCTTTATGAGTCTCATAGTTATTAGCTGTCAATTAAATTCTTACTAAGACCTCTTTTTGTGTGTGTGTGTGTGTGTGTGTGTGTGTGTGAGTGGAGATACATATGTGTCTGTATGGCCTCAAAGGAAGTACAGCCTGGAATGAATCCTGATATACGAATTCATGCTAAGTGAGGAGTGAACAACACTGGTGTAGATTAGTGTTATTCATGGGTGAGGACAAAGTTTTAGAGAATTTTGACAGACATATATTCCTAACATAGATATCTTAAAATACTAGCAAAAGAGTTGTTCAGTTATTTTTGTTTGCATGAATATCAGTCCAATTAGCAAAAGAGATTGGATAATTTTACTGTTTAGAATAAAGTAAAACACTCAATAGCTATTTTCTAGATAAATATTTGCCAATTGCTAAACATTATGTATATTAATATGACTATTGCCAAACTTCAGCATTTTAAATGAGCAACATAGTTTGAGAAAATGTTGTTCTCTTGATGTTTTGCATAGAATGATTTGAGAATTCACCAAATACAATTATAAAAATCTACCATATACAAATAGAAACTAAAAGTTTGCTTATATGTTATATTTTGTGTGTGTGTGTGTGCATTGACCTATAGTTATTATTTTGAAGGTTAAATGGATGCTCCTGGGGTCATGAAACTCTTGATGTATAGGAATTGAATATTGCACTATTTATTATAAAGTCTTACAATTTTTCAGAGGCAGATGATACTACATTATGTAGAGAAAATTAAATTTGTCAGGTACATGAATCAAGGCCTTAAGGTGAGATTGCAAATAAAGATTAGATAGTACAAAAAGGTATTTTATTTCCAATCATTGGTGATTTTGGAAATCCAGGACAGTAGAGATGGTGTCTGGATGCAAGTTAAAAGAGAAGTCCAGAGCAGTTAAAGTGAGGATAGTATGTCCAAATTCTATGGCTTCTCTCATGTTGCTGAACAACCCTCTTCTTGTTAAAAGATAGGGTGGTGATCAGCCTTAAGTTTCTCTCTCTCTCTCTCTTTTCTTTATTTCAGCATATTATGGGGGTACAAAAGTTTAGGTTACGTATATTGCCCTTGCCCACCCCAAATCAGAGCTTCCAGTGTGTCCATCCCACACTCATTATGTAGGTATACACCCATCCCCTCCCCCACCCACATCTGCCTGACACCCGATTAATGTTATTCCTAAATGTGCTCTTAGGTGATGATCAGTGAAACCAATTTGATGGTGAGTGCATGTGGTGCTTATTTTTCCACTCTTGGAATACTTCCAGATATAAAACCATCCTCATATGGGCATCTGATCTTTGACAAAGCAGACAAAAACATACACTGGGGAAAAGAATCCTTATTCAGTAAATGGTGCTGGGAAAACTGGATAGCCACATATGAAGACTAAATAGTATCCTCACTTTTCACCTCTCAGAAAAATCAGCTCACAGTGGATAACAGACTTAAACCTAAGGCATGAAACTATAAGAATTCTAGAAGAAAATCTGGGAAAAACTCTTATAGACATTGGCCGAGGCCAAAAATTTATGACGAAGACCCCAAAGGCAATCACAGCAACAACGAAAATAAATAAATGGGATCTGATTAAATTAAAAAGCTTCTGCACAGCCAAAGAAACGGTCACGAGAGCAAACAGACACCCTACAGAATGGGAAAAAATTTTCTCATGCTACACATCCCATAAAGGACTGATAACTAGAATCTATTTAGAACTCAGGAAAATCAGCAAGGAAAAATCAAGTAACCCCATCAAAAAGTGGGCAAAGGACATGAATAGAAACTTTTCAAAAGAAGACAGAAGAATGGCCAACAAACATATGAAAAAATGCTCAACATCTCTAATCATCAGGGAAATGCAAATCAAAACCACATTTGCATATTTCGAATGACTAACTTTCCTTTTGGGATTTAAGGTAAAAATGACAAAACGTGGTTTGATATCATGCAGTGTCTGATACATTATTTCCCTCAGGCTCTGTCCTGGACACTTGCTGTGGAGTTACTGCTTTTTCTTCCCACTCTTATTATAGGATAATGCCCACTCTTTTCCATTTCATTAAACTCTTATTATGCTTCTGTTCCTAGACACTTTCAGGGCATTTAATATTAATTGGTTTAAAGTCATACACTCTTATAAGCTCCCTCATTTTCCAAATTGGCAGCGGTCCAGTATTAAAATAATTCTTACCTTTAAGCTTTTCCATTGAAGTAATTAATGAAATAGGAATTATGAAAGCATTTTCAATATATTCACTGTGTACCTGCCATTCAACCAATGTCATAAATCCTATGAGGGCAGAGTCTGGCTCTGGGGTTCACACACTCTCATATGTGACTGATCACAGTGGTGGTTAAACCTCTGCAAGAAAGGAATAAATGACGGCACAGTGCATAATGAATCATGACAAACCTCCTAAAATTTAGACGCATCGTGTTAGCTTTGAGAATTTTCAATTTCTTCGACAGCAGGCGGAGTGGATTTTGGGTTTCCTGGGGTCACGGCCCATGAGAACAAAGGGGCTGACTGTAGAAAACCAAGCAGCCATTAGCACAGAGGTGTTCACCAGCCACAGACCTGGATTGGGTAAAATAGCCACCAATAATGTAAAGATAAAGGAGAGGGTGTAAAATGATGCAAAGATGCTCACTAGGACAAGGATGTTTTGGGTGACTCTGGACTCAGGGGAGGATCTGGGGGAGAGCTGGGTCCTATGAATGTGTTGCACCTGCTGCTTGTGCCTGTGCAGGATGCAAACCATGGAGCCACTGGCCCAG
This sequence comes from Eulemur rufifrons, assembly GCF_041146395.1. NCBI lineage: Eukaryota > Metazoa > Chordata > Mammalia > Primates > Lemuridae > Eulemur > Eulemur rufifrons. The sequence goes on along the minus strand of NC_090994.1, from coordinate 22,165,585 downwards.
GTCATGAGTCCCAAACACAAAATATCATAGGATGTTAACAACATAACAGGTAGGAAACTTAAAATGCTGTCGTGAGTATATACTAAAACACAGTATCCCAAGTCCTTGTCCTTTGTGTTGTTTTTCCTGTTCTGCTGGCCAGTCATAATCTGAAGAAGAATGGTATTTACCAGTATGTTCAGCATCCAGCACAGGATACTGAGGGGCCCAACGCACTGAGGAGCTTGTGGTTTCAGCTCTGCCCACCTGGAGCCTGTGGGGCTGATGGTGATGGCCTGGAAGACACTCAAGAGACAGGTGGTGCCAATGCACACACCCCTGGCCACTCTGTGAACATAGAAAACAAGTTTGCACTCAACATAATTCAGGAAACATTTCATCCCAAAAGCAGCCAGTGTCTGTGGGACTCCTTTGGAGAGCATGACCAAGGAGTTGGCTACAGTCAGCAGCATGAGAATCGAATCTGTGAACCTTAATGTGGAGCTGGTGTAATACAGGAAGCTGTAATGGTAAAGAAGAAAGAAATTTCCCAGGAATCCAACTGTGGTCTGCGATAAAAAGATCATTCCTATTGCCACATTCTGGGAGGCCATCTGTCATTTTCTGGTGACTGACAACTCCATTCAGAGTGAGAGAATCCTGTGTAGAAACATGAGGTCTGTTTTATTTGGTGACAACTAAAATTCACCATTGTACACTTACCATTACTTTCAACTAATCACGTTCTTAATAAATTCTATTTTCCTTTCAGTAAGAGCTTTGCTGTTGTATGAAATTATAGTTATATATATATTTTCTATCTATACTGAAAATCTGCCCACTACAAGAGCACTATATTAATGTGTTGCATTCATCTTTTCCAACTCTGGCAGTGCTTTATTATTCCCATTTTGCAGATGAGAAGATCTTAGGCATGGGAAGGATAAATGGCATTTCTCAAGTAAACTTGTTAAGAAGAGTGTCAGAAGTTGACAGTTTACTTAATCACTGTGCTCTCTCAAATCAGACATATATATATATATATATATATATTCAACAATCCACATATTTTCCTCATATTTTTGCTTATTCTGTTATTTTTAAAAAGAATGACCATGTGCCTTTCCCCCCAATTTTGTTTTTGGTAATTTTTTTACTGAAATACAGTTATTTATTTCATAGGCATATATCATCTATGTTATTTCAGAGATCCAAGTAGAGTATACGTGCCCTGATTTTCCCATATAATCTTACAATGGTAATCATATAAGATCCAGTTGAATTTATTGAATGCAGAAATGATTGCATGTTGGTTTTAAAAGAGGAGACTCTTTTTCATCTTAAGAAGGAGCACAGGTGGAAATGGCTGTGCGCTGAGCAAGGGGACATGAGACCTAAGTAGGAGATAAAATACTGCAGAGGACAGGCTGTTAATAAATTACCTGTAACATATACAGAAAATTAGTATTTGTGAATGCAAAAGTATGAAAGAAAATCACTTCAGTGTCAGAAGAGTTAAATATATTAAAACACAAATGCATTCTGTAAAAGGAAAACTGGAGGTAGAAAAAATTATTGTCTTACTCAATTTAAATAGTAGTAGCGTGAGTATGAAGCTTGGGAATGGCATTAGAAATTTTTTGTACAACAGTAAATATCATAAACAATTCAATTCTTTAAAAAACTGAAATCATAATTTTAAAAAATACAAAAAGCTAAGGTTAAGTTACCTTTCCTGTTGACTTTGTGAAGGAAAACTGTCATATACCAGAATGGTTGGACAACAGGTGTTCTCTGTCACCAGAAAGTTATGGTCTCCATTAGGTATATTAATATCCTTAGAATTGGCAAAAACCCTATATTTACTATTTCTAAACAGACTAAAGTAATTCAATTAGCCATACCTTATACATTATCTCAGCCATGAAGGTATTATAGAAATGCCTCCACCCATGCTAGAAATGGTGTCCCCCACTCCTGTCTGGAAGGTAGAGCATCTGGGAAATTAATTCTCAAATTATACTAGAGAACCCTAAAGAACTCCAGGAATCTATGACTTTATCAAAATCAACACTGATGAACAGTGAGGATTACATTAAATTAGAAGCAATTAGGGACTGGTTCATGGTCTTGACCTCCATCCTTTTCCACAAGTTCAACCCATAACTCAGTCATTATTTCCTCCTCCTTGCATGAATGTTGTATTGGCTCAGTTTCCAGCCTTAAAGAATTACTTTTTCAGACAAGAACACTGACCCCACCTCCTGATACACTCACTTCCCTTGCAGACTATGCCTCACAGACCAAAAGATAAAACGCTCACCTGAGTTTCTTCCACTGCTGATGGGCTCAGGGATCACAATCAGGTCAGCACAGCCATAGGTGTGGGAGGGGGCAGCCAGGTCTGAGAAATATGGTTTGTGATCCTGTGACCTCACCCTCCACAGAGCTGCAATTATCATGTCACCTGTAGTAACAGTGACAGTGCACACTGGGGAGCTAATCACAGTTTGAAAAACTTTGTCCCAGTTGCCAGTTACCAAAAACAATGATGCCTTTCTAGGGAGCATCTCCAGGGAGATGAGTGTGTTTGGGAGAGGACCTTGATTTCCACTTCTGAACCCTAACCCTAACCCTGGAGAAATCACAAATTGATGAGGCCTGAGACATGAGGGGCTGACAGCAAAGCACATGTGTCTTACTGGACTCTGTGCTTCCCTGAGATGTTCCCCTGGGGAAAATCTAATTTTTCTGTTAATGCTCAAACCCCTAAGCCAATGTAACATTTAATTATGGCTAAGGAAAGGGAATCATACAAAGAATTTGAAAAGGATTTGTCAACAAGTTACTGTGTAAATTACCTGTTGCGCTGTGACAGCTTATTTGTATTGTAGGAATGTGAAATCAAATAATGATATGAAAAATAAATGGGGAGAAATTTGTGCAGATCAAAGCAAATTAATAGGCAAGTATAGATGAAATATTTTGGAAATATATACTTTTTCATCATTCACTCCCATAGAGATATGGATTCAAAGGTTCAAAGATTCAGTTTTGGTGGGTCAGTAATTGGGAAATCTCATGTACAGCATGGTGGGGATAGTTAATAATGAATGCTGCAATGTATACTTTCACCACACACACACACACACACACACACAGAGTTATAACTATGTGAATGATGAGTGTGTTAATTAATTAATAATTGTAATTATTTTATAGTGTATGTGTATCAAAACATCACATTGTACACCATAGATATGTATATCCAATTTTTTTTGTCAAATATACTTCAGTAAATCTGTGAAGAAAGCATTTGTTTTTGGATAAGCAGTGTGGCTTTTAAAAAAATCTTTGCATTGCATTTATTTTGCATAGCAAACTCAATGTGCTATAGTAAGCCAAAGATCAGAAAACACTGCTATAACACTAGGTAAAAGAATGTGTTTTATAAAATGTCTTTCAATTAAAAAAAACAAATAGAAGAATGGAACACTTTAAGAGACCATCATACACAAAACCCACAACATAATAAAATCCACAGAGACATTCTACTAATGAAATAATTGATAAACTGATGCTACCTAACTATTCAGGAGTTTTAAAGTCTTTAATCTTCCCAATAATTTTTGGCATATTTGCATAAGGGTAATATGAGAACTTTGCCTGATTGGAGCCATATAGATCATTACAGACATATAGAACATATGAATGTGAATGTGAAAAAGTTTACATATTAGAAGCCATTGTGTTAGCACTGAAAACATTGTATCATGATCTAATGCCCTATATGCCAGGAATGCAAGTGACATTCACCACTTGTAAATCCATTACTACAATTAATCACGTTAATAGAAACAATAAAAGTATCATACACTTATTTCACACTTTAAAAAAAACATTCCTAGGAATCTATAGCAAATCATATTTCAACATAAATTAATAAGAAATTAGCATGATATATTTCTGAAAAACATGAAAAATAGATTTGTATGAATAACATATGATATTACATATTTGGCAAGAAAGATTCAACAGTAGCAAGATGTCAATGATCTTTAAATTAGTTTATAAATCGAGTTTGATTCCAAATTAGATACCGTCTTATTGTTTTCTGGAGATATAAATTTTATTTCAATAAAGAAAAATATACCTGAGAAGTCTGAAAAGAAAAACAGTGATACCCTCATCATGTACTGAAAGGCTTGGAGAATAAAATAACGTGGTGTGGATTCATGAACAGATTGAGAGACCAATGCAATACAAAATTCAGAAATGAAATAAAGCACATATGGAATGTTCTGGAGAATAAATGCAGCGGTGGTGTAAGAGGGACGGAGAGCTTAGTGTGTCTCACTGGAGACAGAAGCTCCAAAAGATGCAGTGAAGATTTTGTCTCCCAGTGTGTTTTCTTCCTGCAGGTCTGAAGTTTCCACATGTGCAGGCAGGACATTCAATACTGGAGCAGGAGCATCTTTCCCTGTGGTCTGTCCCATGACATTACCCCTGAATAAACACACATTGTTCCTGATTCTGTGTGTTCATAGGGCGTTTCCTGGTGAGCTGATATGTTACTACTCTCAGCAGAGGTTTATCATCTGCAAATGACCCCACTGCTCAGGAACCTGGAAACATTCACATATTGTTTCAGTAACTTTTTTTTACTTGTGTGATGATTGTTTCTCCCTGCCCTAGGCCCACAGGTGGTAGGAGTCTACAAAGAGTCCAGGGAGGGCTGGCAGGCAGGGAGCTCACAATGCAAACACCCCTAAGTGTGCAGCAGGACCCCAAAAGGAAAGCTCTGAGCCCAGTTCCCTGTGGAAGCCTTTGTGTGGTGGCTAAATTGTATTTCTTGGAACCTGCGCTGGGGGAAGGGGAAGAGGAGAAAAAGAGTACAGGTGGAAGAAAGCCCACCCTCTGGTCACCTCCAACCCTCTGTCCAGGAGGCAGTCCACTCAGAATGATGGAGCTCTGGAGTCACACAGATGACTGGGGACCCACTGTACCCTTGTGGCTCCTACAGTCTGCACTAGAGTTGGGAAATGTCTGTGTGGGGATGAGCAAGATGGAATCTGAGGGGTTGAGCCCCCTGGGGAGGACAAAGGCTCTGGGTTGGTAGAGAAGCAATATGGCACCTGCTATCTGGCTTGAGTCTGTGAATCAGTAGGCATGGGTGGGGGGCTGGGAAACTTGTGCCCTGTCCGTAAGAAGCTCTCTGCTCATTGGTGGCAGCAGTCTCTGGGGTCACATTGGCAGAAGGTCTCTTGAGCAAGCCCACCAAAAGCCCTGGATGCAAAGGAAGAGGGTGTTAACCAATCCACCTACCCTTGTTTCTGGTCTCCAAGCCTCTTGGGCTTAATCCCCGCTTATGCATTTCTCCTTCCAGTTCTGCTCCACAGCCTCTTCCCATGGAATCTCCTGTGGGTTCAGGCACCATTCCTTCAGACCCTCTTCTGATCTATGTTTGCCTGTCTGTTTGTTTTTTCTCTCAACTTCTCTTTCTTACAGAGGCTCTCTGACTGGTGGTGTCTTTGGTCCACTATCTTGCCCTAAATAGCTATAACCAATACTTATGGTAGATTTATTTCTGTTAGCCAAAATATTGGAAAAAACATAAATAGCCACCAATAGGAGAATCCATAAACTTGTTAGACTGTAGACATAAAATGGATTAAATTGACACTCTCAGGATTAAAACAGAACACATTTTCATAAACACAACAAAATGGTTAAATCTCATTAAAAGTATGCTAAGGACTCAGGTGAAGTAGGGGGATAAGGTGACTGCTGAGAACAAGATCTTAAATGGTGGAAACAACCCAAATGCCCATCAATACATGATTGGATTAGTAAGCTGTGGTATATGTATACCATGGAATATTACTCAGCTATAAGAAATAATGAAGATACAACATCTCTATGGTTCTCCTGGAGAGAGTTGGAGCCCATTATATTAAGTGGAGTATCCCAAGAATGGAAAAACAAGCATCACATGTACTCACCAGAAAATTGGTTTCCCTGATCATCACCTAAATACACATCTGGGAACGATACCAATCGGATATCAGACTGAGGTGGGGGGTGGGGGGAGGGGATGGGTGTATGCCTACATAATGAGTGCATTGCGCACCGTTTGGGGGATGGTCACGCTGGAAGGTGCTGACTCGGGAAAGGGGGGTGGGGAGGGGAGGGATATATACCTACAAGATGGGTGCAACGCACACTGTCTGGGGAACGGACACTCCTGGAGCTTTGACTTGGGGGGACAGGGGGTACATGGGCAACGTATGTAACCGGAAATTCTGTATCCCCCATAATAATAAGATGAAATAAAAAAAAATAAAATAAAGATAAACAAAGAAAAAAAAAAGAACACAGTTTTAACAACATAAAAAAAAAGATCTTAAATGAAGTTTGTAAACTGAGCCCACTGGGTAGGTGTATGCTAAAATATTATCATTATTTTTGCAATAGATTTATTAAAGTATAATTTACATGTTCTAAAATTATATTTCAATGTAAAGATAAAATTCATTGATTAATTGATTTTGGGAATGTGTAAAGTTGTGCAACCATCACCACTACCTAATTTCAAACATTTCCTTCTCCCCAAAATAGCTCTCTACCATTACTCTATTGGCTGCACTGACACAGTTCATCCCTCTCCCTTCATGACATGATTCTATGATTTATCTTCCAGTTCACCATTTTCTCTGTACATATTTTTTTCTTTTTGATCTCACTAGCCTTTTCTTCTATTCCAAACTTTTCCAAAGAGTTGAGATTTACACAAAAAGCTGCCTCCATGACATCTCCATACTGATGTGCAATGAGCCAGATCCAAACTGTAGACCTCTCTCCTGAACCTGATCTCCCAGCATCTCCCCGTTTTCCTTGAGAGCAACTCCATCCTGCCAGGTGCTCTGGCTCCATCTCTGTGGTCTACCTTGACTTCTCCAAATCTCTTCCCCTCATCTCCATCAGATCAGCAAAACCTTCACCCCCAGCTTCTGGATGTCCCCATCTCACCACTTCTGAGCAAGCTTCTAACTATTCTACCTGCTCAGAGCCACCATCCCCTCCTGAAAGGATGACTGTGGAGCCTCCTCACCGAGCTCCTTCCCCTGCCTTCACCCCTGCAGTCTGTTTCCCACCCAGCACCACCATCACCAGGCAGCTCACTCCACAGCTCCAGCCATGACAGCTCCCACTCTTCGGAGACCAAGCCCCAATTTGCACGTCGGCATGAGGCCCTCCATGATCTGGGTCCTGGTGCCCTCTCTGGTCCAGTCCACAGCTGGGCCCTCGCTCATTCCCTCCAGTCCCTCAGCCTCCTTGATGCTCCCCCAGTAACCAAGATGTTCCTGCCCCAGGGCTTTGCAATGCTGTTCCCTCTGCCGGAAAACCCACCCCTGATACCCATGGAGTAGTCTCCCTTCTCTCTTCAGGTCGCTGCTCAAATGTCGTCTTGTCAGGAACATCTTCCCAGAAACCTTGCAGTGATCACCCAGCAGGAACTGCCATGGCCACTCCACATGCCCCCATGGCCACCTTCCTGCCTCATTTCGCGCTACAGTCTTGTTATCACTGGACATGCAGAGAACTGTTGTTTGTGTGTCTTTCCTCACTGGATTATAAATCTTATTATGGTAAAAATTCTTTACTGTGTTTTCCCTGTTGTATCTTTTCAATATCCACTACTTAGTAGTCACACAAAGAACATTTATTGAAAGGATGACTAAATCACACAAGGACAAATAAGCTGTATTTTATTTTATTTAATACCTTCATAACTTGCTCCAAAACTGCATGTGTACCTACATGTCAGCATTTTAAATCACATTTTAGTCTTCTGTTGTAAAATTAATTTTTTTTCAAGAACTCCCTGGTAAAAATCTGTTGGCTCATGGAAATTTAATAATAAATAGTGGAGCAAAAGCCAAACAAAAAAATCTCACTGTATGTTTACACAATCACTGCCCACACCCACAGTATCCTACCTTAGGACAATGTCCACCTCCCAAATACCGGTCCCAATCTCTACTCATTTTTACAGTTGTGTTGCCCACATGTAAATATAGAAACAGCAGGAACAACGTTATCATGTCCCTCCAGCCTTTCACCATATCGAATCATCAAGATCCCAATCACAGATGACTCCAAATGTCACCTTCCCATGGCTGTATCTGGCCCTGCACATAATTGGAATATTGACCCAGTCTAATTACAGTGTCACCAACCTCTCAGTTTTATTTACACACTAGGCATATCACCATGCCTTGACAATGCATTATGAGATGCTTCATAGTTCAGACCTTCCCCAAGCCTGTTGAATCTCACAAATACTCACATCCCTCCTCACTTTTCATAAATTTGATCACCTGCTATTACACTGATGCATTAGATAATTTGAAGAAATATTTGGGTTCACTGCCATGAAGTCTACAGTGAATTGTATTAAAGTTACACACTCATATAAACTTCCTTGTTTTCTGAATTATTAGAGTTCTACTTTTAAAAGAATTCTTAACTTTAAAGTGTTCCATTGAAATGATTAATAAAATGGAAATTATAAAATAATTTTAATATATTTAGTCCATAAATGCCATCCTTACCACATGATAAATCCCATGAAGGCAGAATCTGGGTCTGAGTTCAAACATTCTCTGTTATGTGAGTGACTATAGATGTGCATTAACCTCTTTGAGGAAAGAATAAATGATGACACAGTGTAAAATGAATCAAGACACCATACATGAAATTTAGAGGCATCCTATTAGCTTAGAGAATTTTCTATTCCACTCATAGCAGGCATAGTAGATTTTGGATATCCTGGGGTCACGGCCCATGAGAACAAAGGGGCTGACTGTAGAAAAACAAGCAGTGATTAGTGCAGAGGTGTTCACCAGCCACAAATCTGGGTTAGGAAAAATAGTCAAAAATAAAATAAAGATAGAGGAGAGGGTATAAAATGACACAAAGGTGCTCACTAGGACAAGGATGCTTTGGGTGACTCTGGACTCAGGGGAGGATCTAGGGGAGAGGTGGGTCCTATGAATGTGTTGTACCTGTTGCTTGTGCCTGTGCAGGATGCAAACCATGGAGCCACTGGCCCAGGTCATGAGTCCCAAACACAAAACATCATAGGATGAAAACAACAACACATATAATGGTGTCATAATGCCGTTGTTAATATATACTGCAGAACAGTATCCCAAATCCTTTTCCTTTGTGTTGTTTATCCTGTTCTGCTGGCCAGTGACAATCTGAAGAATGATGGTATTTACCAGCATGTTCAGGATCCAGCACAGGATACTGAGGGGCCCAATGCACTGAGGAGCTTGTGGTTTCAGCTCTGCCCACCTGGAGCCTGTGGGGCTGATGGTGATGGCCTGGAAGACACTCAAGAGACAGGTGGTGCCAATGCACACACCCCTGCCCACTCTGTGAACATAGAAAACAAGTTTGCACAAAAAGTCATTCAGGAATTGTTTCATCCCAAAAGCAGCCACTGTCTGGGGGACTCCTTTGGAGACTATGACCAAGGAGTTGGCTACACTCAGGTGCTGGAGAACCAAATCTGTCAACCTTATCGTGCACCTAGTGTAATAAAGGAAACTATAATAGTAAAGAAGAAAGAAATTTCCCAGGAATCCAACTGTGGTCTGAGATAAAAAGATCATTCCCATTGCCACATCCCTGGAGGCCATTTGTCATTTTCCAGTGACTGGCAATCCCATTCAGAGTGAGAGAATCCTGCATGGAAACATGAGGTCTGTTTTATTGTGGGAACTAAAATTCACTATTGGACACTTACCATTATTTTCAATGCACAACTTTCTTAATAACTTTGATTTTTGTTTCAATAAGAGTTTTGCTATTGTATGAATTTATATATAGAAAATCTGTCCACTGCAAGAGTGCTATGTTAATGTGCTTCATACAACTTTTACAACAATTCTATGCAGAGCTTTATTATTCCCATTTTACAGGTGAGAAGATGTTAGGCACAGGAAGGGTAAATGACCTTTCTCAAGTCAACTCCTGCTAAAAGACGGTGTCAGAATTTGACAATATACATAATCACTATGCTGTCTCAAATCTGACACGTTTATATTTGAAATGATCTATTTATTTTCTAATATTCTTGCTTATCTTGTTAGTTTTTAAAAGAATAATCACATATCTTTTTTTTCAATTATGATTGTGGGAATTTTTTATTCAAACACAATTTTTTATTGTAGAGGCACACATCATATATAGTAATTCAGAGATGCAAGTAGACTATACATGCTCTGATTTTAGCATATAATCCAAAAATATCAGTCATGCAAGATCAAATGGAATTTATTGAATGCACAAATGGTTCCAGATTGTTTTTAAAAAGGGAGACTTTCTTCATCTCATTCAGGAAGGAGCGGGAAGGAACAGTGGAATCGCTGTGTGCTGAGCAAGGGGCCATGAGACATAAGGAGAAAATAAAATATTGCAGAAGGCCACCCATGAATAAATTGCCAGTAATTTATATGAAAAATTAGTATTTGTGAATTCAAAGGTATGAAATAAAATTACTTCAATATCAGAATGGTTGGAATATATTAACACATGAGTCCATTATGCAAAAGGAATACTGGAGTTAGGGGAAATTATTCACTTAATCAATTTAAATAGTACAAGAATGAGTATTAAGCGTAGGAATGGCATTGGAAATTTTTTACACAACAGAAAAATTATAAATAATTCAATTGTGAAAACTGAAAATCACAACATTTTTGAAAATTCAAAAACCTAAGGTTGCGTTACCTTTCCCTGCTGACTTCATGAAGGAAAACTGTCATTCCATAATGAATAGGCAACAGTTGTTTTCTGTCACCACAAAGTTATCATCTTCACTAAATATATTAATATGCCCAGAATGGGCAAAACCCCTATATTTACTCTTACTGAACAGAATACGGTAATTCAATCAGCTGTACCCCATACATTATCACAGCCATGAAAGTATTGTGGAAACTCCTCTACTGATCCTAGAAATGTTGTCCCCAACTCCTGCAGGGAAGGTGGAGCATATGAGAAATTAAATTTCAAATTATACTGAAGAACATGATAAATCCAATAATCTTTAATGTTATCAAAATCCACAATGATGAACAGTGAGGATTACATTAAAGTAAATTAGAAACAGTTAGGGACTGTTAGGGACCATAAACCATTATGGTTTTGAGCTGTATCTTTTTCCACAAGTTCAACCCATAACTCAGTCATTATTTCCTCCTTCATCCGTGAATGCTGTACTGGCTCAGTTTCCAGCCTTAAAGAATCCCCTTTTCAGGCAAGAACACTGACACCAGCTCCTGATACACTCTCTTCCCTTGCAGACTATGCCTCACAGACCAAAAGATAAAATGCTCACCTGAGTTTCTTCCACTGCTGATGGGCTCAGGGATCACAATCAGGTCAGCACAGCCATGGGTGTGGGAGGGGGCAGCCAGGTCTGAGAGATATGATTTGTGATCCTGTGACCTCACCTCCCCACAGAGCTGCAATTATCACTTCACCTGTAGTAACAGTGACAGTGCATACTTGTGAAACTAATGATGTTTTGAATAACTTTCCCAGTTACCAATTACCAAAAACAATGGTGAGTGTCTAGTGAGTATCTCTGGGGAGATTAGAGTGTTTGGGAGGGGCTCTTGTTTTCCATGATCCCTGGAGGCAGACAGGGACTCCCATGGAGAAATCACAAAATGAAACATCTGAGACATGAGGGGCTGACAGCAAAGCACATGTGTCTTACTGGATTCTGTGCTTCCCTCAGATGTTGCCCTGCAGAAAATCTAATCTTATATTAATCCTCAATTTCCTAAGCCAAAATATCATTTAATCATGGCTAGAGAAAGGGAATGATATGAAGAATTTAAGAAATATTTATCAACAAGTTCTGTTACAGCTTATTTTCATTGTAAGAACTTCAAGTCATATATTGATATGAAAAATAAGTAGGTACAAATTTGTGCAAGTCAATGTACATTAATGTGCAAATGTAGATGATATATATTCTGAAAACATATACTTTTTCAACATTTACTCCCATTGAGATAGAGATTCTAAACTGTCTAATATTATAGAAAAAAGAGAAATTTTATCGAGTCCCTCATACAGAAACCCCCACAACTTTATATAATCCAGAGAAATTCTACTAATCAACTAATTGATAAACTGATGCTACCCAACTATTCCAGAGTTTTAAAGTCTTCAATCTTCCCAGTAGTTTTTAGCACGTGTATTTAAGGGTAATATGAGAACTTTGCCTCAATTGAGGCATATAGATTATTACAAACATATAGGACATATAAGCATATGTAAATGTGAAAAATTTTAAATCTTAGAATGCATTGTGGTAGCACTTTAAAAAATTACATGATGTTCTAGTGCCCTTAATACCGGGAACGCAACTGACATTCACTATTGGTAAAACCATCACTACAATTAATCACAGTAAGAAAATCAATAAACGTGTCATGTATTTACTTCCCAGATTAACAAAAGGTAGTTCCCTAAATCTATAGAAAATCATATTCCAAAATATTCAACAAAAATTAATATGAAATATTTCTGACAAACACAAAAAATAGATTTGTTCAAATGAAAAATGATACCACATGTTTGGCAGGGAATATTGAACAGTATCAATATTTCAATGATCTTTTAATTAGTTTATAAATTGAGTTTGGAGATACCATCATCTTCTGTCTGTAGATAGAAATATTGTTTTAAAGAAGAATAAACAAATAGAAATATCCATGAAACGTCTGGAAAGAAAAACAGTGACTTCCTCTATCATATATCGTAAGCAGTTGTAAAGTAAAATAATGTGGTGTTGATTCAGGAACAGATTGACAGATCAGTGCAGTACAAAATTCAAAAACAAAATAAAGCACATAAGGAAATGTACTGTACAATAAATGCAGCAGTGGCGTAAGTGGGAAGGTGAGTTTAGTGTGTCTCACTGGAGACAGAAACTCAACAATATGCAGTGAAGATTTTCCTCCAAATGTGTTTGTTTCCTGCAGGTCTGAGGTTTCCACATGTGCAGGCAGGACATTCAATATTTGAGCAAGAGCATCTTTTCCTATGGTCTATTGCATGAGATTTCTCCTGACTCAATACACATTGTAACCTATTGTCTGTGTTCATAGTGTGTACCCTGGTGAGTTGATATGTTGCTACTGTCAGCAGAGATTTATCACCTGCCACTGACCCCCTTGCTCTGTTGGGGAATCCAGGGAACAGTCACACAAAGTTTTAGTAATTTTGTTGTTGTTGTTGTGTGACTTTTCTTTCTCCCTGCCCTGGGACCACAGGTGGGAAGAGTGAGTTGGCAAACAGTCCAAGGAGAGACTAACAGTGTAGGCACACTGGGAGGGGCTTCCTCAAAGTGGAAAATTCTTAATCTATAGCCCAATATGAAACAACCAGAACACACTACTTTTTTTTCCTTTAGAAATGAAATTGGGAAAAACTAAACATAATTGGTTATGAGAAACAAAAACAATTGTCTTAAGATGTCCTATAATAAAAGCAAATAGGTATTGCTGCCCTAAAACTTTTTATTCAGGATAAAATTTTCTCCAAGGTAGAGATGGACTGTCTGGCTAACCTTAAGAGAGACACATCCAAAAGCCAGTGACAGGTAGGGCCCAGGAAGGAGAGAAGCACCAGAATGCATGGCATAAAGTGGGAAATCTTGGCAGGAATGACCTGTGTATGTGAAGGGAGTTGCTACAGACACTGTTGGTGTTTTTTTTTTTTTTATTTCCACATATTATGGGGGTACAAAAGTTTAAGTTATGTATATTGCCCTTGCTGCCCCCTCCCCCCTGAATCAGAGCTTCAAGTGTGTTCATCCCCTATACGGTGTGCATCGCACTCATTATGTATGTATACACCCATCCCCTCCCCCCCCACATCTGCCCAACACCCAATTAATGTTATTCCTAAATGTGCTCTCAGGTGATGATCAGTGAGACCAATTTGATGTTGAATACATGTGGTGCTTATTTTTCCACTCTTGGGATGCTTCCTTAATAGAATGGGTTCCAGCTCTACACAGGAAAATATAAGAGGTGCTATATCACCACTGTTTCTTATAGCTGACTAGTACTCCATGGTATACATATACCACATTTATGAATCCACTCATGTACTGATGGGCACTTGGGTTGTTCCCTCATCTTTGCAATTGTGAATTGTGCTGCTATAAACATTCGGGTATAGGTGTCTTTTTTATAGAATGACTTTTGTTCTTTTGGGTAGATGCTCAGTAATGGGATTGCTGGATCAAATGGTAGGTCTACTTGTATCTATTTAAGGTATCTCCATATTGCTTTCCACAGAGGTTGCACTAGTTTGCAGTCCCACCAGCAGTGTATGAGTGCTCCTGTCTCTCCGCATCCACGCCAACATTTATTGTTTTGGGAATTTTTGATAAAGGCCATTCTCACTGGAGTTTAGTGATATCTCATTGTGGTTTTGATTTGCATTTCCCTGATGATTAGAGATGTTGAGCATTTTTCATATGGTTGTTGTCCATACTTCTGTCTTGTTTTGAAAAATTTCTATTCATGTCCTTTGCCCACTTTTTGAGGGGAGGTATTAATTTTCCAGACTTCAAACTATACTACAAGGCTGTGATTATAAAAACTGCTTGGTACTGGCACAAGTGCAGGGACACAGACCAGTGGAACACAACAGAAAATCCAAATATAAAACCATCCTCATATAGCCATCTAATCTTTGACAAAGCAGACAAAAACATACTCCGGGGAAAAGAATACTTATTCAATAAATGGTGCTCGGAAAATTGGATAGCCACATATAGAAGACTGAAACAGGACCCACAGCTTTCACCTCTCACAAAAATCAAATGGTGGTGGATAACAGACTTAAACCTTCGGTGTGAAACGATTAGAATTCTAGAAGAGAATGTAGGAAAGACTCTTGCAGACATTGGCCTAGGCAAAGAATTTATGAAGAAGACCCCTAAGGCAATCACAGCAACAACAAAAATAAATGAATGGGACCTGATTAAATTTAAAAGCTTCTGCACAGCCAAAGAAACAGTCACGAGACTAAACAGACAACCTACAGAAAGGAAAAAAATTTTCGCATACTACACATCAGATATAGTTATTATTTTAAGTCTTTTCTAACAGCATGTGCAATGAGATATGGTCCAAAATTTCTTTACACGGAAAAGACTCCAACAAGTACTCTTGAACACAGATTTCTGATAACTTTCAGATCAATGAACTAGATAAAATATTTCCAGAACTCTAATAAAGAAATTGATGGGTTAATGAAACTGAGAGTCAAGTGTAATTAAAAGAATGAAATAAATAACATGAAAGTGAGTAATTGAAGCAAGTGATGTTTTATAGCTTTTATTTAAAACATTGTTGATACTTCCTTAAATGTTTTATTTTGCAGATTCAAGGAAGTTTTCTCTCCTATGCTATCTACAGTGTACAACAATTTGGTAAAGTGTCCTTTTGAGAGGAAAGGTGGAATCACTTGCTTTTTCTCCCTACTTGATTCCTCCAAAATTCAGAAACTATTCATGAGCATTCTTATTTTTCTTTACTTAAGTTTAATAAAAAAAAATGTTTTCTCTTTATAGGCAGAATACAATTGAAAGCATTAGTTATATTACCAAAGTTGTACTAAAATGTCATATGTAAAAGTGCATAAAACAGCTGGCTTCAACAATTGCCAGCCCTACAGTGAGTGAGTAAATCTTGTCATGTCTTGGCAGGCCCCAAAGACTTAATATTGTAAAAAAAAATCTAAATTCTATCTTGGTTAAGCTTTCTAGCCTCAAGACGTTTGTAAATTCTATATAATCAATGTAGAGAAAAAAGTTATGCTTCTAAAGAGAAACTATTAAATACCTATTACTAGAATGTAGCAGTATGCACTCTTCAACTTATTGTTATCTACCTGTGCATTGCACTAGATTCTGTATTTCCATAATTTCCTCCAGTATTTTGCTACCATTCTCTAACAGAAAAACAAAAGCAGCTTTGTTCCGAAGCTCTCATAAGGTGAAACTAGGCAAATTTTAAGGAGCAAGCCTCACTCAGGATGTTTCGAGCACACAGAAATTTCACTAAACTGGACGATATCATAATTAGAGATGTTCAAACTAGAACTCAGGAGGAGAATAGATTTTTATGTTGCAGACAGCTTTTCCCAAGACATCAGAACAAGACTCCACATCCTAAGACTTTTGCCCCTCTTAATGCTGCCTTTTTCACCTGACACGATAATACTGTCATTACATTTTCACAATCAATAGCTTCTAATGCTAACTTAACAGAATCTAACCTAAGCAGTTATTTAGTTTACATTCACCAAATAAGAAAATGTATGTAACATTGCTATTACTACATGCTGTACCTAGATAAATCCCATATATACAAAGTAAGAAAACAGAAGACATGATTACAACAGGCCTCACCTAACTCCCTGGTGATCATTTGATTTATTCCATTGATTTTCTTGAACTCTAGGTTCACCGTTCAAAAGCATAATGCAAACTGGACATGTCACATTACAATTAAATTTACTTTGCTTTGCATTTTCTTTCCTTAAACTTTGTATCTGTATCTGCTATCTGTTAATTTCTTTGTTTTCTCTTTTTGTTTCTTTGTTTGATTTTCAGAAGTACAATTCCTAACAAAATAATGCAAGTCCAACACCTTGAGGTGATAACAAATGACCAGGGAACAGAAGCAATCACAAAATTGAACTTAATAATGAACTCTAGCTAGACTTATCCTGACAGCCACTCCCTTCAAACCTCCCCTGTTTATCCAGTGTGGTTAAAAGCATTTTACGCTATACTTAGTAGCCAATCCCACCCCACCCTTTAAACTCAAGCTCATCCAGATTTTCTCCTGTTATCTTCTGGGAACTCTATGGTTTTACAGTTTATGTTTAGGTCCATGATCTATTTTGTGTGAAAGTTTGTGAGGATGTAGTGTCTATCATTTATATTTTTGTATTTGCAAGCCCAGTTCCTCTTGCACCATTTTTTGAAAAGGTTATTATTTTTTTTTCACTGCATTGTATTGCCTTCACTCATTTGTCAAAAACCTATTGACTATATTTAGGTAGTTCTATTTCTGGGCTATTTTTTTCCCTTTGGTTGATTTGTCTATGATTTCACCAATACCACACTGCTTACTATAGCTTTAAAGTAAGCTTGTAGCCAAGGAGTGTCTCAATATTCTAATTTTGTTCTCCTATAATATTATATTAGCTATTCCATGTCTTTGCCTATCCATATAAACTTTAGAATCAGTTTTTTAATATCCTGAAAATAAGTTGCTGGAATTTTTATTGGAATTGCCTTGAATCTACAGATCACATTGGGAAGAACTGAGGTCTTGACAATATTGAGTCTTCCCATCCATGAACATGGCATATCTCTTCATTTGTTTAGTTCTTCTGTGATTTTTTTGTATCAGATAGGAATATTTCTCAGACTAAAGGACTCCCTATGATGTTAAGCAATGGATAATGATGATAGCCACATTCTGACAACAAGTTATCTCTGAGCCTCAAATGTCTGAGCACAGATAGGACAGTAGAGAAAGATACAACCACTCACAACAATCATAAAACTAAAAGAACAGCAACAGTGATCCCCCTCATTATCCCAGGGTGCCCGTCCTCCCACCAAGATTTCCCAGTGTATGCCGAGGATGCTGGTGCTCCCAGTCTTCCTGGGTCCTGCCTCTCATTGGCTTTTGGGTGTCTGTCCTCTTCAGGTTTGCCAGAAAGTCCATTTCTACACTGGAGAAACGATTTTCCCTAACAAAAATTTCAGACCAAGCATAGAACATCTATAAGCTTTTATTGTAGAACAACTTCTGAAGAAAATTGTGTTTGTTTCTCAAAACCAATTATGTTTACTTTTTCCCAATTTTATTTCTAAAGGAGGATGGTGTCTTCTGTTTGTTTCAGATTGGCTTATACATGAAGAGTATTCCACTTTGAGGTATCCACTCCCACAGCTCCTACACTGTTGGTCCCTCCCTGGACCGTTTGTAGACTCTCACCACCTGTGGGCCCAGGACAGGGAGAAACAAATGTCACACAACTAAAAAAGTGTTACTGAAACAAGATGTGAATGTTTCCAGGTTCCTGAGCAATGGGGTCATTTGCAGATGATAAACCTCTGCTGAGAGTAGTAACATATCAGCTCACCAGGAAACGCCCTCTGAACACACAGAATCGGGAACAATGTGTGTTTATTCAGGGGTAATGTCATGGGACAGACCACAGGGAAAGATGCTCCTGCTCCAGTATTGAATGTCCTGCCTGCACATGTGGAAACTTCAGACCTGCAGGAAGCAAACACACTGGGAGACAAAATCTTCACCGCATCTTTTGGAGCTTCTGTCTCCAGTGAGACACACTAAGCTCTCCGTCCCTCTTACGCCACTGCTGCCTTTATTCTCCAGAACATTCCATATGTGCTTTATTTCATTTCTGAATTTTGTATTGCATTGGTCTCTCAATCTGTTCATGAATCAACACCATGTTATTTTACTCTCCAAGTCCTTTCAATACATGATGAGGGTGTCACTGGTTTTCTTTTCAGACATTTCAGGGATATTTTTCTTTATTCTTTTTTGAAATTAAATTATATCTCCAGAAAACAATAAGATGGTATCTAAATTGGAATCAAACTTGATTTATAAACTAATTTAAAGATCACTGACATCTTGCTACTGTTGAATCTTTCTTGCCATATATGTAATATCACATTTTATTCATACAAATCTATTTTTCGTGTTTTTCAGAAATATGTCATGGTAATTTCTTATTAATATATTTTTAAATGTGATTAGCTATAGATTTCTAGGAATATACTTTTTAATCTGTGAAATAAGTGCATGATACTTTTATTGTTTCCATTAATGTGATTAGTTGTAGTAACGAATTTCCAAATGGTGAATGTCTCTTGCATTCCTGGGACAAAGAGCATGAGATCATGAGATAATATTCTAAAGTGCTAACACAATGGCTTCTAGTATTTAAACTTTTTCACATTCACATTTATATGTTCTATATGTCTGCAGTAATGTATATGGCTTCATTCTGGCAAAGTTCTCATATTACCCTTATGAAATGTGCCAAAAGCTACTGGGAAGATTAAAGACTTTAAAACTCTTGAATAGTTAGGTAGCACCAGTTTATCAATTATTTCATTAGAACAATGTCTCTGTGGATTTTGTTATGTTCTGAGGTTTTGTGTATAATGGTCTCTTTGATAAAAGTATCCCATTCTTCTATAATATTAAATAGTTTAGAATCCCTATCCCTATGGGTGTAAATGATGAAAAAGTATATATTTCCAAAATATGTCATCTATACTTGCCTATTAATTTGCATTGATTTGCACAAATTTCTCCCTATTTATTTTTCATATCAATATTTGATTTCACGTTCTTACAATACAAATAAGCTGTCACACCACAACAGGTTATTTGCACTGTAACATGTTGACAAATCTTTTTCAAATTCTTTGTATGATTCCTTTTCCTTAGCCATAATTAAATGTTACATTGGCTTAGGGTTTTGAGCATTAACACAAAATTAGATTTTCCCCAGGGCAACATCTCAGGGAAGCACAGAATCCAGTAAGACACATGGGCTTTGCCGTCGGCCCCTCCTGTCTCAGACTTCATAACATTCTGATTTCTCCATGGGAGCCCCTGTCTGCCTCCAGGGATCATGGAAAACAAGAGCCTCTCCCAAACACTCTAATCTCCCCAGAGATACTCACTAGACACTCACCATTGTTTTTGGTAATTGGTAACTGGGAAAGTTATTCAAAACATCGTTAGTTCCACGAGTGTGCACTGTCACTGTTACTACAGGTGAAATGATAATTGCAGCTCTGTGGGGAGGTGAGGTCACAGGATCACAAATCATATCTCTCAGACCTGGCTGCCCCCTCCCACACCCATGGCTGTGCTGACCTGATTGTGATCCCTGAGCCCATCAGCAGTGGAAGAAACTCAGGTGAGCGTTTTATCTTTTGGTCTGTGAGGCATAGTCTGCAAGGGAAGTGAGTGTATCAGGAGCTGGGGTAAGTGTTTTTGCCTGAAAAGGGGATTCTTTAAGGCTGGAAACTGAGCCGGTACAACATTTATGCAAGGAGGAGGAAATAATGACTGAGTTATGGGTTGGACTTCTGGAAAAGGATGGAGGTCAAGACCATGAACCAGTCCCTAATTGCTTCTAATTTAATTTAATGTAATCCTCACTGTTCATCAGTGTTGATTTTGATAAAGTCATAGATTCCTGGAGTTCTTTAGGGTTCTCTAGTATAATTTGAGAATTAATTTCCCAGATGCTCTACCTTCCAGACAGGAGTGGGGGACACCATTTCTAGCATGGGTGGAGGCATTTCTATAATACCTTCATGGCTGTGATAATGTATAAGGTATGGCTGATTGAATTACTTTATTCTGTTTAGAAATAGTAAATATAGGGTTTTTGCCAATTCTAAGGATATTAATATACCTAATGGAGACCATAACTTTCTGGTGACAGAGAACACCTGTTGTCCAATCGTTGTGGTATATGACAGTTTTCCATCACAAAGTCAACAGGAAAGGTAACTTAACCTTAGCTTTTTGTATTTTTAAAAATTATGATTTCAGTTTTTTAAAGAATTGAAATGTTTATGATATTTTCTGTTGTAGAAAAAATTTCTAATGCATTCCCACGCTTCATACTCACGCTACTGCTATTTAAATTGATTAAGACAATAATTTTTCCTACCTCCAGTTTTCCTTTTATATAATGCACTTATGTTTTAATACATTTGACTATTCTGACACTGAAGTGATTTTCTTTCATACTTCTGCATTCACAAATACTAATTTTCTGCATACATTATAGGTAATTTATTAACAGCCTGTCCTCTGCAGCATTTTATCTCCTACTTAGGTCTCATGTCCCCTTGCTCAGCGCACAGCCATTTCCACCTGTGCTCCTTCTAGATTAAGATGAAGAAGAGTTTCCTCTTTTAAAAACAACATGGGGCCGGGCGCGGTGGCTCACGCCTGTAATCCTAGCACTCTGGGAGGCCGAGGCGGGTGGATCGCTCGAGGTCAGGAGTTCGAGACCAGCCTGAGCAAGAGTGAGACCCCCCCGTCTCTACTAAAAATAGAAAGACATTATATGGACAACTAAAAATCTATATAGAAAAAATTAGCCGGGCATAGTGGCGCATGCCTGTAGTCCCAGCTACTCGAGAGGCTGAGGCAGTAGGATCGCTTAAGCCGAGGAGTCTGAGATTGCTGTGAGCTAAGCTGACGCCACGGCACTCACTCTAGCCTGGGCAACAAAGTGAGACTCTGTCTCAACAACAACAAAAAAAATAAATAAAAAATAAAAAAAAATAAAAACAACATGGAATCATTTCTGCATTCAATAAATTCAATTGGATCTTGTATGATTACCTTTGTAAGATTATATAGGAAAACCAGGGCACGTATATTCTACTTGGATCTCTGAAATAACATCGATGATATATGCCTATGAAATAAATAACTGTATTTCAATAAAAATTTACCAAAAACAAAATTTGGGGAAAAGCCACATGATCATTCTTTTTAAAAATAACAGAATAAGCAAAAATATGAAGAAAATATGTGGATTATTGAAAAATATATATATGTCTGATTTGAGAGAGCACAATGATTAAGTAAACTGTCAAATTCTGACACTCTTCTTAACAAGGAGTTTACCTGAGAAATGCCATTTACCCTTTCGATGCCTAAGATCTTCTCACCTGCAAAATGGAAAAGATGAATGCAACACATTAATATAGTGCTCTTGTAGTGGGGAGATTTTCCGTATAGATAGATAGAAAATATATATATAATTATAATTTCATACAACAGCAAAGCTCTTACTGAAAGGAAAATAGAATTTATTAAGAACGTGATTAGTTGAAAGTAATGGTAAGTGTACAATGGTGAATTTTAGTTATCACCAAATAAAACAGACCTCATGTTTCTACACAGGATTCTCTCACTCTGAATGGAACTGTCAGTCACCAGAAAATGACAAATGGCCTCCCAGGATGTGGCCATAGGAATGATCTTTTTATCACAAACCACAGTTGGATTCCTGGGAAATTTCTTTCTTCTTTATCATTACAGCTTCCTGTATTACACCAGCTGCACATTGAGGTCCACAGATTCGATTCTCATGCAGCTGACTGTAGCCAACTCCTTGGTCATACTCTCCAAAGGAGTCCCACAGACACTGGCTGCTTTTGGGAGGAAATGTTTCCTGAATGAGGCTGAGTGCAAACTTGTTTTCTATGTTCACAGAGTGGCGCGAGGTGTGTGCATTGGCACCACCTGTCTCTTGAGTGTCTTCCAGGCCATCACCATCAGCCCCACAGGCTCCAGGTGGGCAGAGCTGAAACCACAAGCTCCTCCGTGCGTTGGGCCCCTCAGTATCCTGTGCTGGATGCTGAACATGCTGGTAAATACCATTCTTCTTCAAATTATGACTGGCCAGCAGAACAGGAAAAACAACACAAAGGAGAAGGACTTGGGATACTGTGTTGTAGTACATACTCACGACAGCATTTTAAGTTTCCTACCTGTTATGTTGTTAACATCCTATGATGTTTTGTGTTTGGGACTCATGACCTGGGCCAGTGGCTCCATGGTTTGCATCCTGCACAGGCACAAGCAGCAGGTGCAACACATTCATAGGACCCAGCTCTCCCCCAGATCCTCCCCTGAGTCCAGAGTCACCCAAAGCATCCTTGTCCTAGTGAGCACCTTTGCATCATTTTACACCCTCTCCTTTATCTTTACATTATTGGTGGCTATTTTACCCAATCCAGGTCTGTGGCTGGTGAACACCTCTGTACTAATGGCTGCTTGGTTTTCTACAGTCAGCCCCTTTGTTCTCATGGGCTGTGACCCCAGGAAACCCAAAATCCACTCCGCCTGCTGTCGAAGAAATTGAAAATTCTCAAAGCTAACACGATGCGTCTAAATTTTAGAAGGTTTGTCATGATTCATTGTGCACTGTGCCGTCATTTATTCCTTTCTTGCAGAGGTTTAACCACCACTATGATCAGTCACATACGAGAGTGTGTGAACCCCAGAGCCAGACTCTGCCCTCATAGGATTTATGACATTGGTTGAATGGCAGGTACACAGTGAATATATTGAAAATGCTTTCATAATTCCTATTTCATTAATTACTTCAATGGAAAAGCTTAAAGGTAAGAATTATTTTAATACTGGACCGCTGCCAATTTGGAAAATAAGGGAGCTTATAAGAGTGTGTGACTTTAAACCAATTAATATTAAATGCCCTGAAAGTGTCTAGGAACAGAAGCATAATAAGAGTTTAATGAAATGGAAAAGAGTGGGCATTATCCTATAATAAGAGTGGGAAGAAAAAGCAGTAACTCCACAGCAAGTGTCCAGGACAGAGCCTGAGGGAAATAATGTTTCAGACACTGCACGATATCAAACCACGTTTTGTCATTTTACCTTAAATCCCAAAAGGAAAGTTAGTCATTCGAAATATGCGAATGTGGTTTTGATCCGCATTTCCCTGATGATTAGAGATGTTGAGCATTTTTTCATATGTTTGTTGGCCATTCTTCTGTCTTCTTTTGAAAAGTTTCTATTCATGTCCTTTGCCCACTTTTTGATAGGGTTGCTTGATTTTTCCTTGCTGATTTTCCTGAGTTCTAAATAGATTCTAGTTATCAGTCCTTTATCACATGTGTAGCATGTGAAAAAATTTCCCACTCTGAAGGTTGTCTGTTTGGTCTCGTGACAGTTTTTTTGGATGTGCAGAAGCTTTTTGATTTCATCAGGTCCCATTTATTTATTTTTGTTGTTGCTGTGATTGCCTTTGGGGTCTTCTTCATAAATTCTTTGCCTCTGCCAATGTCTATTAGAGTTTTTCCCAGATTTTCTTCTAGAATTCTTATAGTTTCATGCCTTAGGTTTAAGTCTGTTATCCACTGTGAGTTGATTTTTCTGAGAGGTTAAAGGTGAGGATCCTGTTTAGTCTTCTACATGTGGCTGTCCAGTTTTCCCAGCACCATTTACTGAATAAGGATTCTTTTCCCCAGTGTATGTTTTTGTCTGCTTTGTCATAGATCAGATGGCTATATGAGGATGGTCTTATATGTGGAAGTATCCCAAGAGTGGAAAAATAAGCATCACACGTACTCACCATCAAATTGATTTCAATGATCATCACCTAAGAGCACATTTAGGAATAACATTAATGGGGTGTCTGGCAGATGTGGGTGGGGGAGGGGATGGGTGTATACATACATAATGAGTGTGATGCGTACCGTCTAGGGGATGGACACGCTTGAAGCTCTGATTTGGGGTGGGCAAGGGCAATATAAACTATATACCTAATAATATATATTTGTATGAATATATTTATAATGTGACCATACTAAAAATTATAATAAATTTGTAAAAGTCTGATGATTCTCGTTGTTATATTATTATGCTGCATGTGATAGAAGTCACTAAGTTTCTTTGTCCTTTGGGAACTTTCAATAGATTTTTAACCATGGCTATTCTGAGTTATTGTTATACAGTTATTATTTTAAGTCTTCTCTAACAGCATGTGCAATCAGCTATGGTCCAAAATTTCTTTACATGGAAAAGACTCCAACAAGTACTCTTGAACACAGATTTCTGATAACTTTCAGATCAATGAACTAGATAAAAATTTTTCAGAACTCTAATAAAGAAATTGATGGGTTAATGAAACTGAGAGTCAAGTGTAATAAAAAGAATGAAATAAATAACATGAAAGTGAGTAATTGAAGCAAGTAATGTTTTATAGCTTTAATTTAAAACATTGTTGATACTTCCTTAAATGTTTTATTTTGCAGATTCAAGGAAGTTTTCTCTCCTATGCTATCTACAGTGTACAACAATTTGGTAAAGTGTCCTTTTGAGAGGAAAGGTGGAATCACTTGCTTTTTCTCCTTACTGATTCCTCCAAAATTCAGAAACTATTCATTGGCATTCTTTTTTTTTTTTTTTTTTACCTTTTTTTTTTTTTTTTTTTTTTTTTTGAGACAGAGTCTTACTCTGTTGCCCAGGCTAGAGTGAGTGCCGTGGCATCAGCCTAGCTCACAGCAACCTCAAACTCCTGAGCTCAAGGGATCCTCCTGTCTCAGCCTCCCAAGTAGCTGGGACTACAGGCATGCGCCACCATGCCCGGCTAATTTTTTCTATATATATTTTTAGCTGTCCATATAATTTCTTTCTATTTTTAGTAGAGATGGGGTCTCGCTCTTGCTCAGGCTGGTCTCGAACTCCTGAGCTCAAACGATCCGCCCACCTCGGCCTCCCAGAGTGCTAGGATTACAGGCGTGAGCCACCGCGCCCGGCCGGCATTCTTATTTTTATTTACTTAGGTTTAATAAAAAAGATGCTCTCTCTTTATAGGCAGGATACAATTGAAAGCATTAGTTATATTACCAAAGTTGTACTAAAATGTCATACATAAAGATGTGCATAAAACACCTGGCTTCAACAGTGGCCAGCCCTACAGTGAGTAAGTAAATCTTGTCATGTCTTGGCAGGCCCGAAAAACTTAATGTTGTAAGAAAAATCTAAATTCTATTTTGGTTAAGCTTCCTAGCTGCCAGAGGCTTGTAAATTCTATAGAATCAATGTAGAGAAAAAAAGTTATGCTGCTAAAGAGAAACTATAAAATACCTATTACTAGAATGTAGCAGTATGCACTCTTCAACTTATTGTTATCTACCTGTGGACTGCACTAGATTCTAAATTTCCATAATTGCCTCCAATACTTTGCTACAATTCTCTAACAGAAAAACAAAATCAGCTTTGTCACGAAAGCTCTTATAAGCTGAAACTAGACAAATTTTAAGGAGCAAGCCTCACACATGATGTTTGGAGCACACAGAACTTTCACTTAACTGGACAATATCATAATTCGAGACGTTCAAACTGCAAATCAGGAGGAGAAGATGCTTTTACGCTGCAGACAGCTTTTCCCAGACATCAGAACAGGACTCCACATCATAAGACTTTTGCCCCTCTTAATGCTGCCCTTTTCACCTGACAGGATAACACCGTCATTAAATTTTCACAATCAGTAGCTTTTGCTGGTAACTTAACAGAACCTAACCTAAGGAACGATTTAGTTTACATTCACTAAATAAGAAAATGTATGTAATATTGCTATTACCACATGCTGAACCTAGGTAATTCCATATATACAAAATAATAAAACAGAATACATGATTACAGTAGGCCTCACCTAACTCCCTATTCGTCATTTGATTTATTCCATTGGTTTTCTTGAACTCTAGGTTCACGGTTCAAAACCATAATGCAAACCGGACATGTCACATTACAATTAAATTTACTTTGCATTTTCTTTTCTTAAACTTTGTACCTGTATCTGCTGTTAATTTCTTTGGTTTTTTTTGTTTGTTTCTTTGTTTGTTTGTTTTTCAGAAGTACAACTCTTAACAAAATAATACAAGTCCAAAACCTTGAGGTGATAACAAATGGCCAAGGAACAGACGCAATCACAAAATTGAACTTAGTAATGAACTCTAGCTAGACTTAGCCTGAGAGCCACACCCTTCAAACCTCCCCTATTTCTCCAGTGTGGTCAAAAGGATTTTACACTGACACTTAGTAGCCAATCCCACCCCACCCTTTTAAACTCAAGCTCATCCAGATTTTC
Organism: Eulemur rufifrons; assembly: GCF_041146395.1. Classification (NCBI taxonomy): domain Eukaryota; kingdom Metazoa; phylum Chordata; class Mammalia; order Primates; family Lemuridae; genus Eulemur; species Eulemur rufifrons. Next base: position 22,138,777 of record NC_090994.1, on the reverse strand, counting down.
TCCTGTTATCTTCTAGGAATTCTATAGTTTTACAGTTTATGTTTAGGTCCATGATCTATTTTGTGTGAAAGTTTGTGAGGATTTAGTGTCTATGGTTTATATTTTTGTATGTGCAAGCCCAGTTCCTTTAGCACCATTTGTTGAAAAGGCTGTTTTTTTTTTCACTGCATTGTATTGCCTTCACTCATTTGTCAAAAAACCTATTAACTATATTTAGGTAGTCCTGATTCTGGGCTATTTTTTTTCCTTTGGTTGATTTGTCTATGATTTCACCAATACCACACTGTTGCTGTAGCTTTAAAGTAAGCCTGGTAGCCAAGCAGTGTCTCAATATTCTAATTTTGTTCTCCTATAATATTATATTAGCTATTCTATGTCTTTTGCCTCTCCATATAAACTTTAGAATCAGTTTTTTAATGTCCTAAAAATAAGTTGCAGGAATTTTTATTGGAATTGCCTTGAATCTACAGATCACGTTGGGAAGAACTGAGGTCTTGACAATATTGGGTTTTCCCATCCATGAACATGGCATATCTCTTCATTTGTTTAGTGCTTCTATGATTTTTTTGTAGCAGATAACAATATTTCTCATACTAAAGGACTCCCTATGATGTTAAGCAATGGATAATGATGATAGCCACATTCTGACAAGTCATCTCTGAGCCCCAGATGTCTGATCATGGATAGGACAATCAGACAAAGATACAAACACCCACGAAAATCATAAAATTAAAAAACCAGCAACAGTGCCCCCCCTCATTATCCCAGGGTGCCCGTCCTCCCACCAAGATTTCCCAGTTTATGCCGAGGATGCCGGTGCTTCCAGTCTTCCTGGGTCCTACCTCTCATTGGCTTTCGGGTGTGTATCTCCTCATGTTTGCCAGAAAGTCCATTTCTACCCTGGAGAAACGATTTTCCCTAACAAAAATTTGAGGCAAGGCATAGAACATCTATATGCTTTTTTTTTTTTACACATCTTCTGAAGAACATTGTGTTTGTTTCTCAAATCCAACTATGTTTACTTTTTTCCCAACTTTATTTCTAAAAGAGGATGGTGTCTTCTGTTTGTTTCAGATTGGCATATACATGAAGAGTATTCCACTTTGAGGTATCCACTCCCACAGCTCCTACACTGTTGGTCCCTCCCTGGACGGTTTGTAGACTCTCACCACCTGTGGGCCCAGGACAGGGAGAAACAAATTTCACACAACTAAAAAAAAGTGTTACTGAAACAAGATGTGAATGTTTCCAGGTTCCTGAGCAGTGGGGTCATTTGCAGATGATAAACCTCTGCTGAGAGTAGTAACATATCAGCTCACCAGGAAACGCCCTATGAACACACAGAATCGGGAACAATGTGTGTTTATTCTGGGGTAATGTCATGGGACAGACCACAGGGAAAGATGCTCCTGCTCCAGTATTGAATGTCCTGCCTGCACAAGTGGAAACTTCAGACCTGCAGGAAGAAAACACACTGGGAGACAAAATCTTCACCGCATCTTTTGGAGCTTCTGTCTCCAGTGAGACACACTAAGCTCTCCATCCCTCTTACACCACCGCTGCCTTTATTCTCCAGAACATTCCATATGTGCTTTATTTCATTTCTGAATTTTGTATTGCATTGGTCTCTCAATCTGTTCATGAATCCACACCACGTTATTTTACTCTCCAAGTCCTTTCAATACATGATGAGGGTGTCACTGTTTTTCTTTTCAGACTTCTCAGGTATATTTTTGTTTATTGAAATAAAATTTATATCTCCAGAAAACAATAAGACAGCATCTAATTTGGAATCAAACTCGATTTATAAACTAATTTAAAGATCATTGACATCTTGCTACTGTTGAATCTTTCTTGCCAGATATGTAATATTACATGTTATTCATACAAATCTATTTTTCATGTTTTTCAGAAATATATCATGCTAATTTCTTATTAATTTATGTTTAAATATGATTTGCTATAGATTCCTAGTAATATATTTTTTAAAGTGTGAAATATGTGCATGATACTTTTATTGTTTCTATTAATGTGATTAACTGTAGTAACAGATTTACAAGTGGTGAATGTCACTTGCATTACTGGCATATAGGGCATTAGATCATGATACAATGTTTTCAGTGCTAACACAATGGCTTCTAATATGTAAACTTTTTCACATTCACATTCATATGTTCTATATGTCTGTAATGATCTATATGGCTCCAATCAGGAAAAGTTCTCATATTACCCTTATGCAAATATGCCAAAAATTATTGGGAAGATTAAAGTCTTTTTTTTTTTTTATTTCATCTTGTTATGGGGGATACAGAATTGCAGGTTACATACGTTGCTCCTGTACCGCCTTTCCCCCCAAGTCAGAGCTCCAGGCGTGTCTGTTCCCCAGGTCATGCGCATTGCACCCATCATGTAGGTATATATCCCTCCCTTCCCCACCCCCCCCCTTCCCGAGTCAGCATCTTCAAGTGTTACCACTCCCCAAACGGTGCGCAATGCACTCGTTGTGTAGGCATACCCCCATCCCCTCCCCCACCCCCCACCTCAGTTGATATCCAATTGGTGTCGTTCCCAGATTTGTATTTAGGTGATGATCAGGGAAACCAATTTTCTGGTGAGTACATGTGATGCTTGTTTTTCCATTCTTGGGATACTTCACTTAATATAATGGGCTCCAACTCTCTCCAGGAGAACCATAGAGATGTCGTATCTTCATCATTCCTTATAGCTGAGTAATATTCCATGGTATACATATACCACAGCTTACTAATCCAATCATGTATTGATGGGCATTTGGGTTGTTTCCACATCTTTGGTATTGTGAATTGTGCTGCTATAAACATTCGAGTACATGTGTCTTTGTTAAAGAATGACCTTTTTTCCTTTGGGTATATGCCCAGTAATGGGATTGCTGGGTCAAATGGCAGGTCTACTTGAATCTGTTTAAGATACCTCCATAATGCTTTCCACAGAGGTTGCACTAGTTTGCAGTCCCACCAGCAGTGTATGAGTGTTCCTGTCTCTCCACACCCACGCCAACATGTGTTGTTTTGGGTTTTTTTGATAAAGGCCATTCTCACTGGGGTTAAGTGATATCTCATTGTGGTTTTGATTTGCATTTCTCTGATGATTAGGGATGTTGAGCATTTTTTCATATGTTTGTTAGCCATTCTTATAGGGAAGATTAAAGTCTTTAAAACTTCTGAATAGTTAGGTAGCATCAGTTTATCAATTATTTCATTAGAACAATGTCTCTGTGGATTTTATTATGTCGTGGAGTTTTGTGTATAATGGTCTCTTTGAGAAAAGTGTCCCATTCTTCTATAATATTAAACTGTTTAGAATCCATATCTCTATGGGAGTGAATGATGAAAAAGTATATATTTCCAAAATATGTCATCTATACTTGCCTATTAATTGGCATCGATCTGCACAAATTTCTCCCCATTTATTTTTCATATCATTATTTGATTTCACATTCCTACAATACAAATAAGCTGTCACAGCGCAACAGATAATTTGCACAGTAACTTGTTGACAAATCCTTTTCAAATTCTTTGTATGATTCCCTTTCCTTAGCCATAATTAAATGTTACATTGGCTTAGGGGTTTGAGCATTGACAGAAAAATTAGATTTTCCCCAGGGGAACATCTCAGGGAAGCACAGAGTCCAGTAAGACACATGGGCTTTGCTGTCAGCCCCTCATGTCTCAAGCCTCATCATTTTGTGATTTCTCCAGGGGAGCCCCTGTCTGCCTCCAGGGATCACGGAAGTGGAAATCAAGGTCCTCTCCCAAACACACTCATCTCCCTGGAGATGCTCCCTAGAAAGGCATCATTGTTTTTGGTAACTGGCAACTGGGACAAAGTTTTTCAAACTGTGATTAGCTCCCCAGTGTGCACTGTCACTGTTACTACAGGTGACATGAAAATTGCAGCTCTGTGGGGAGGTGAGGTCACAATATCCCAAATCATATCTCTCAGACCTGGCTGCCCCCTCCCACACACTCATGGCTGTGCTGACCTGATTGTGATCCCTGAGCCCGTCAGCAGTGGAAGAAACTCAGGTGAGCGTTTTATCTTTTGGTCTGTGAGGCACAGTCTGAAAGAAAATTGAGTGTATTAGGAGCTGGGGTAAGTGTTCTTGTCTGAAAAGGGGATTCTTTAAGGCTGGAAACTGAGCCAGTACAACATTCATGGAAGGAGGAAGAAAGAATGACGAAGTTATGAAAAATGATGGAGGTCAAGACCATGAACCAGTCCCTAACTGGTTTAATGTAATGCACACTGTGTACATCATTGTTGATTTTGATAAAGTCATAGATTCTTGGATGTTTTAACTTCTCCAGTATAATTTGGGAAGTAATTTCCCACATGCTCTGTCTTCTCTACAGGTTCAGGGACACCATTTCTAGGATGGGTAGAAGTGTTTCTACATTACCTTCATGGCCGTGATAATGTATAAGGTTTAGCTGACTGAATTACCTTATTCTGTTCAGAAATAGTAAATACAGGGTTTTTGCAAATGCTGAGCCTATGAAAATACTTAATGAAGACCATAACTTTATGGTGACAGAAAACATCTGTTGTCTATTCATAGTGGGATGACTTTGCCTTCATGAAGTGAGCAAGGAAAGTTAAATTAGCCTTAGGTTTTTGAATTTTTGAAAAGATAGGAATTTCAGTAGTTTTCAGAATTGACTTATGATATTTTCTGTTGTATAAAACATTTCTAATGCCATTCCCAGCCTTAATACTTATGCTCCTACTATTTAAATTGATTAAGGGAATAATTTTCCCTACCTCTAGTATTCCTTTTTGCATACTGGAATTATGTATTAACATATTTAGCTATTGTGACATTGAAGTAATTTTATATCATACCTTTGCATTCACAAATACTGATTTTCTGTATACATTACAGGTAATTTATTAATAGCTTGTCCTCTGCAATATTTTATCTCCTGATTATGCCTCATGGCCCCTTGCTCAGCACACAGCCATTTCCACCTGTGCTCCTTCTTGAATAAGATGAAAAAGAGTCTCCTCTATTCAAACCGAGAAGGAATCATTTGTGCATTCAATAAATTCCACTGGATTTTATGTGATCCATATTTTATGATTATATACTAAAATCAGAGCATTTATATTCTACCTGGATCTGTGAATTACCATAGATGATATATGTCCATTAAAAAATCGTTTTTGAATGTAAAATTAACACAATCACAACTGGGAAAAAAAGACATACGATCATCCTTTTAAAAACAAAATAAGAAAGAATATTAAGAAAATATATGGATCATTTAAGATATAAATATGCGAGCTTTAAGACAGCATAGTGGCTATGTATATGTCAACTTCTGACACTGCCTGTTAACAAGCAGTTAGTTGACTCGAGAAAGGTCATTTATGCTTCCTGTGCCCAGGATCTTCTCACCTGTGAAACAGGAATGGTAAATGTCAGCATAGAACTGTTGTATACAGTTCTATGCAACACATTAACATAGCACTCTTGTAGTGGGGAGATTTTCTGTATGTAACTTCATTTATAATAGTAAAACTCTCAGTGAAACAAAAATCAAATTTATTAAGATAGTCATGGGTTCAAAATAATGGTAAGAGTACAACAGTCAATTTTAGTTGCCACAATAAAACAGACCTCGTGTTTCTACACAGGATTATCTCATTCTCAATGGGATTGTCAGTCACCAGAAAATGACATATGGCCTTCGGGGATGTGACAACAGGATTGATCTTTTTATCTCAGACCACAGTTGGACTCCTTGGGAATTTCTTTCTTCTTTACCATTACAGTTTCCATTACTACAGCAGAGGCACTTTAAGGTCCACAGATTTGGTTCTCAAGCACCTGACTGTAGCCAACTCCTTGGTCATAGTCTCCAAAGGAATCCCCCAGACAGTGGTCACATTGGGGTTGAAACACTTCCTGAATGAGGCTGAGTGCAAACTTGTTTTCTATGTTCACAGAGTGGGCAGGGGTGTGTGCATTGGCACCACCTGTCTCTTGAGTGTCTTCCAGGCCATCACCATCAGCCCCACAGGCTCCAGGTGGGCAGAGCTGAAACCACAAGCTCCTCAATGCATTGGGCCCCTCAGTATCCTGTGCTGGATCCTGAACATGCTGGTAAATACCATCATTCTTCAGATTGTCACTGGCCAGCAGAACAGGATAAACAACACAAAGGAAAAGGATTTGGGATACTGTTCTGCAGTAGATACTGGCAATGGCATTGTAAAATTCGTACATTTTATATTGTTATCATCCTATGATGTTTTGTGTTTGGGACTCATGACCTGGGCCAGTGGCTCCATGGTTTGCATCCTGCACAGGCACAAGCAGCAGGTGCAACACATTCATAGGGCCCACCTCTCCCCCAGATCCTCCCCCGAGTCCAGAGTCACCCAAAGTATCCTTGTCCTAGTGAGCACATTTGTGTCATTTTACACCCTCTCCTGTGTCTTTATTTTATTTTTGACTATTTTTCCTAATCCAGGTTTGTGGCTGGTGAACACCTCTGTGCTAACCGCTGCCTGTTTTCCTACAGTCAGCCCCTTTGTCCTCATGGGCCGTGACCCCAGGATACCCAAAATCCACTCTGCTTGCAGTGGAAGGAATACAAAATTCTCTAAGCTAATAAGATGCCTCTAAATTTTAGGTGGGTTGTCTTGGTTCATTTTACACTGTGTACTCATTTCACTCATTTATTCTTCCCTTGAAGAGGTTAAACCGCCACTATGATCGGTCAAATAACAGATAGTGTTGGAACCCAGACCCAGTCTCAGCCCTGATAGGATTTACCGTGTGATAAGAATGGCAGGTACAAACTAAATATATTGAAAATGCTTTCATAATTTCCCTTTTATTAAACATTTCAATGAAACCGCTTAAAGGTAAGAATTCTTTTAAAACTGGACCTCTAATAATCTGGAGAAAAAGCAGTCTTATACGAGTGTGTAACTTTAAAGTAATTAAAGTGCCTTGCAGTTAACTGGGCACAGACACATAATACGAGTTTAATGAAATGGGAAAGAGTGGGTATTATCCTACCATGAAATTGCAATAAAAAGCAGTAATTCTACATCAAGTGGCCCTGGAATGAACCTTGAGGAAAATAACGTACCAGACACTGCCGGATATCAAAGACCAGGTTTTGTCATTTTCCCTAAATCCCAAAAAGAAAGTCATTTGAAATATGCAATTTTTTGTGGGAAGAGAGTAGCATATTTGTACACATATTACCATGTAAAAATTTAGAGAATAACCTGGGCAGGCAAAGTGAACACAAATCATGTTAAGAGGTCTTAGTTAGGATTCAGTTCACAGCTAATAAATATGAGACTCATGCAGGCAAGAAACCGATTTTTGGAACCCTTTAAAGGTGAACTAGGCCGGGCGCGGTGGCTCACGCCTGTAATCCTAGCACTCTGGGAGGCCGAGGCGGGTGGATCGCTCGAGGTCAGGAGTTCGAGACCAGCCTGAGCAAGAGCGAGACCCCGTCTCTACTAAAAATAGAAAGAAATTATATGGACAACTAAAAATATATATATAGAAAAATTAGCCGGGCATAGTGGCGCATGCCTGTAGTCCCAGCTACTCGGGAGGCTGAGGCAGGAGGATCGCTTGAGCCCAGGAGTTTGAGGTTGCTGTGAGCTAGGCTGACGCCACAGCACTCACTCTAGCCTGGGCAACAAAGTGAGACTCTGTCTCAAAAAAAAAAAAAAAAAAAAAAAAAAAAGGTGAACTATTTTGTGTCAAGCAATGATCTAAATTAGCCTGTTCTGATGAACGAGGCTGGATGGATCCCCTGTCCTGAACTTTGGGAAGTGAATCTAGTGTAACCTTTTCACGGAGGAGCTGAGGACAGTGTCTCTGGGCATGAAGGTCCTGGTTCCATTTTGGTAAAGGTGTAACTGCTGGATGAGAATATTTAAGGGAGAATTTTTGGCAAAATTATAAAATAAAGTGGACAATTCTTTGACCACAGTGAGAAATTAAAGAAACTGTTTAACATGTGGTTATCAGTAGATAACTCAGATGAAACTTATCAATTATTCAAAAATTCCAACAATACAACCAACAAGTTTGACTTAATTGCCAGATAGTGAACGTTGGCTTTATACCACATTTTTCAGCACATGTGGATCAATTTAAATAATTTGATCTCTAAAAATGTTTTAACAAATATAAAATATTTTAATCAAAGAGATTGGCTTTGCTATCCATTAGATTATAATATTTTTGAAGTACTATATTAAGAAATTTTAAAATATTAAAAACTAAAACTAGGCAATATTACTATTGAAAAGTAATACTTTTTAGACTGAAACACAATGGAAATTCTCCATATCAAGGTTGGTTACTGTATTTGATTTAAGAGTATTTAGGTGAAATAAGATAGCTGAAAATTCATTCTTCCGATCCACGAGCATGGTATGTTTTTCCACCTATTTACATGCTCTGCAATTTCCTTCCTCAGTGTTTCGTAGTTCTCCCTATAGAGGTCCTTTACCTCCTTAGTTAAATGTACTCCTAGGTACTTCATTTTGTTTGTTGCTATTTTGAAGGGTATAGAGTCCTTAATTTGGTTCTCCGTTTAACTGTTATTGGCATATATGAATGCCTCTGATTTGTGTGTATTGATTTTGTATCCTGAGACATTACTGAATTCATTGATCAATTCCAGGAGTCTCTTGGTTGCATCCTTAGGGTTTTCCAGATATAACATCATATCATCAGCAAAGAGTGAGAGTTTGACCTCTTCTTTCCCTCTTTGGACTCCCTTGATTCTGCTCTCCTGCCTGATAGCTCTCGCAAGGACTTCCAATACTATGTTGAAAAGTAATGGGGACAGTGGGCAAACTTGTCTGGTTCCAGTTCTAAGTGGGAGTGCTTTCAACTTTTCCCCATTCAGTATGATGTTGGCTGTGGGTTTGTCATGTATGATTTGTATCATTTTTAGGTAGGTCCCGTCTATGCCTATTTTGTTAAGCATTTTTATCATAAAAGGGTGTTGAATTTTGTCAAATGCTTTTTCTGCATCTATTGAGAGGATCAGATGGTCTTTATTTTTGCTTCTATTTGTGTGGTGAATTGCATTTATAGATTTGCATATGTTAAACCATCTCTGCATCTCTGGGATGAAGCCCACTTGGTTGTGATGGATTATTTTTTTGATAAGCATTGGATTCGATTTCCTAGGATTTTATTGAGAATTTTTGCATCTATATTCACTTTCAGATATTCATTTTCTGTGTTTACTTTCAGAATGTAGGAATTGTGCAACCATCACCACTACCTAATCTCAAACATGTTCATCTCCCAAAAGTGCCCCTCTAGTGTTACTCAACTGATGAACTTGACACAATCCGTCCCTCTCCCTTCATGACATGATTCTAATATTTAGCTGCTAGTTCAGCACTTTCTACTGTACATGGTTTTCTCTTTTTGATCTCCCTAGCATTTCTTCTATTCCAGACCTTCTCAGTGAGTTGAGTTTTGCACGACAGCTATTCCCATGACATCTCCATGGTGACACCCAAGGGGCCAAATCCAAACTCAAGACTTCTCTCCTGAACCTACTCTCTCGGCAGCTCCCCCGTTTCCATGACAGCAGCTCCACCCTGCCAGGTGCTCAGCCTCCAGCTCTGTGGTCTTCCTTGATTTCCCCTTCTCTGGCCCTCATTTCCATCCCATCAGCAAACCCTCAACCCCAGCTCCCGAATATGTCTCCATCTCACCACTTGTGAGTCTCCACCTACCCTACCTGCTCAGAGCCACCAGCTCCTCCTGACATGATGACTGTGGAGCCTCCTCACCCTGCTCCTCACCTGCCCTCACCCCTGTCTGTTCTCCACCCAGCATCAGAGTCACCAGTCAGCTCACTCTCCAGCTCCAACGAGGACAGCTCCTGCTCATTGGAGTCCAAGCCCCAGTTTGCACGTCGGCATGAGGCCCTCCATGATCTGAGTCCTGGTGCCCTCTCTGGTCCAGTCCACAGCTGGGCCCTCACTCAATCCCTCCCGCCCGTCAGCCTCCTTGGTGCTCCTCCAGTGACCAAGGTGCTCCTGCCCCAGGGCTTTGCACTGCTGTTCCTTCTGCCTTGAACCCCCAACCCTGACACCCACAGGATGGTCTTCCTCCTCCCTTCAGGTCTCTGCTCAAATGTCACCTTGTCAGGGACATTTTCCCAGAAACCTTGCAGTGATCGCCCAGCAGAATAGTCGTGATCCCTCCACATGCCCCCTCCCCCAGCCACCTTCCTGCCTCATTTCTCTCTACAGCCTTGTTGTCACTCGACTTGCAGAGTATGTTGTTTGTGTCTCTTTCCTCACTGGACTGTAAATCTTATTATGGCAAAAATTCTTTGCTATACATTCCCTGCTGTATCTTTTCAATACCCATTACCTTGTAGTCATGCAAAGAACATATAATAAAGAATGATTAAATCACATGAGGAAAAATATACTGTATTTTATTATAATACCTCCATAACTTGCTCCAAAACCTACATGTGTACCTATGTGTCAGCATTTTAAAGTCACTTTTTGGTCTTCTAATGTAAAATTAATCTTTCAAGAACCCCCTGGGAAAAATCTGTAGGCTGGTGGAAATTTAATGATAAATAGTGGAGCAAAAACTTAAACAGAAACGTCACTGTATGTTTACACAATCACGGCCCACACTCAGGTTCTCCTGGGTTAGGAGAGTCTTCACCTCCCAAACACCAGCCCCCACCTCTACTCAGTTTTACAAAAGTGTCACCCACAGGCAAACACAGGCACAGCAGGAGCAAAATTGTCACGTTCCTCCAGCCTTTATCCGTATCCTGTGATCAAGATCCCAATCACAGTTGATTCCAAATATCACCCTTCCCATGGCTACATCTGTCACTACATATAAGTGGAATATTGACCAGATCTAATTACAGTGTCACAAATATCTCAATGACTTTCAAAATGATCTGGTATATTACCAGGCCTTGACAATTGATTCCTTCTTCCATGCTTCATATTTCAGACCTTCCTAAGCCTTTTGAATCTCACAAACACTCGTATTCTGCTCAGTTTCCACAAATTGGATCACCTGCTATTACACTGATGCTCTAGGAAATTTGAAGAAATATTTTGGCTCACTGACATGAAGTCTACAATGTCCCTGTTTTCTTACCCATTAGTGACTAATCTGTTTAAATTGGAGAGCCATGTCTACCCTTGAGTCACCTAATTATATCTTATTTCCTGCTCTCCGCAGAATATTTTATTGATTATAAAGGTAACCTCGTTTAATCACAACCACTCTATCCTTTCCCACTGAACCTCTTTAATTCATGAAGTCTCTTCATTATTGAAACAAAATCTCCTCTGAATAAATCTTTCTGTGGTTTCTATCTCAACCCTTTCTTCCCCTTCAAAATGAACCTATAAACAGCAGCACATGTTGAATTACAATTTTCATTCATTTTCCACACCTTAGACTTTCTACGATCACCAGTGGTTTCCATTTTAATAAATCCTGATTAAATGGATGTTATCTCTGCATGATTAAATTCGGTGAGTGTTTCTGTGATTTTAGCTCACTTCTAATAAAAGCAAAATTGGACCATGACCTCCTTGTGGGATTATCACTTTTCCTCAGCTTCTTTGACATCCCAGGGTCCTGACTGCCTTTAATCTACCTGCTCACTCCGTCCCAGTGTCCTCCCTCACACGGCACTCTTGGGACAGCTTAAAACCCTGTCCTACACCTTGTTTTCTGCTTTCACTATACAGTGGTCTGGAAATTTCATGCATGTCTTCAATTGCTTCAGTCTCTCCTATAGTGATCTCTCTGACGACAATGTCTAATAAACATGTTCAGATTTCACTATGGAGGTTCAATTCCCACTCACATTTAAGCACCTAAAATGAAACACATCTCAAAGTGAAGACATTAACTCCCACCTGCCAGACAAATATTTCTTTTTCTCTGGTCTCCAATCTTATACATGGCTCCATTAGATATCCAGAGATTCGTCTTTAACACAGAACCTCAGAACCATATAAACACAATCAAGCACTGCTGTTATCTGTACCTTGAGAACTATTAGCATCCTTCAGTTTCACACCACAGCCAAACGTTTATTTCCACTCTATATACATTATGCTTCCATTTCAGTTTAAATTGTCAATTCATTAGAGATTCTTTCTATAAACTACTACTGTGTTCCCTTTGTTTCTCAATATTTTAAGTTGTTACTTTTTTTTTTTTTTTTTTTTTTGACATGTGGTCTTGCTATGTTATCCTGGCTAGAGTGCAGTGGCGTCATCATACCTCACAGCAACCTCAAACCCCTGGGCTCAAGAGATCCTCCTGCTTCAGTCTGCCGAGTAGCTGGGACAACAGGTGCACACCACCACACCTGGATAATTTGTCCATTTGTAGTAGAGACAGAGTGTCACTCTTGCCCAGGCTGGTCTCCAAACCCTGGCCTCAGGCGATCCTCATGCCTGGGCCTCCCAAAATGCTTGGATTACAGGTGTGAGCTTCCACACACCCTGTTTCTCATTATTTTCAATAGAACTCTACTTTAACTTCAAGCCACTGATGTACTTTGTCACTACACACTTACTTGTTTGTTTATTGCCTGTGTCCCCCATCAGACCAACTGCAGAATAGTCAGCTTCAGAGATATACGTCAAGTTTCCCGAAGATGATTACTCATGATCTATAAATCCACAGAGATTCCATGTGCTCGGCCATCCAACCTGCCCTCATATATCCTGCTACAAAATGTCTTCTGTTAGATTAAAAATCATCTACAGATAAAAAATTATTGATAAGATAATGAGAATTGGAGCTTACTCTTAAAAATTTTGTCCATTGCTCACCAAAACTGAAATAAATATATTTCTTTCTGGACTTTTTTCTATTCCACTGTTATATGTCTATTTGTATCCAGTACTATGCTGTTTGATTACTGTAGCTTTATAATATATTTTGGTACAATTAGTGTGATATTTTTCAGCTTTCTCTTTTTGATCAAGACCAGATTGTTTTGGCTATTGATGGTCTTTTGCGGTTCCCTACAGATTTTAAAATTTGTTTTTTTAGAGATGGGCATCTTTATGGTGCCCCGGCAGGAATCAAACTCCTGGGCTCAAACCATTTTCTCACCAGGTCTCCCAGGATCGCTTTTTTCTTTTTCTTTTTTATTACAGCATATTATAGGGGTACAAATGTTTAGATTACGTATATTGCCCTTGCCCCACCCAAGACAGACCTTCAAGTGTGTCCATCCCCCAGACGGTGCGCATCACACTCATTATATATGTATACACCCATCCCCTTCTCCCCCCTCCCATCTTCCCAACACCCGATGAATGTTATTCCTATATGTGCTCTTAGGTGTAGATCAGTTAAAACCAATTTGATGGTAAGTACATGTGGTGCTCATTTTTCTATATGATTATTTATAGCAGCACAATTCACAATTGCAAAGACGTGGAAACAAACCAAGTCCCTATCAATACATGAGTGGATTAATAAAATGTGGTATATGTATACCATGGAGTACTATTCAGCCACAGGATTGCTTTTTTAATTCTGTGAAAAATATAACTAAAATTTTTATAAGCATTACATTAAATCTGTAGATCACTTTATGTAGTAGGAACATATTCACAATATTAATTCTTCCTATCCATGAACCTGAAATATCTTTCCATTTATTTGCCTCTTTTTCAATTTTCCTTATCAATGCCTTATAGTTTTCAGTATAGAGACGTTTCATCCCCTTGGTTAAATTTATCCCTAAGTATTTTACTCTTTTTGATGCTTTTGTAAGTGGGACTGTTAATCTTAATTCCACTCTCTCCCACATTCAACTTCAACAACTTCAAACATTAAGCTGAATATGTATGGGAATAAGGGGGACAGTGGCAATGCCAGTATTTAGGGTTGTGTTGGATACAGTGCCCAATTCAGCACCCCCGTGCAGTCCCTAGCGTGCATGGGGAGCACGAGGTGCATGGGTGTGTGGGGACGCTTAGGACTGTAAGGTTGGCAGTGGTTGCAGGTGGACAGAAAGAAAGAAATTCCTGATCCTATGTGGTCTCCAAATGCTGGGACATACAAAGGGGAGAAGGAAGCCCAGACCTTACAGAAAAAGTGTCCACTACCCCAAACCTCTCCTGCAGTCCTGCCCATGGGAATGTGTCATTCTACTTCAGCCCCTGACTCGGTGTATTCACAGTGTTTTATAGTCATCATCACTAGGTTATTCCAGATCAGTATAATCGCTGCAAAAGGTAACCCCACACCCATTGAGTAGTCAGTTCCCATTCACCCCCTTCCACCGCCAGCAGCAACTGATCCACTGCTGGGCTATGTGATAATGCTGTGAAAAATTTGGACTGTATCACTTTATCATCCTACTGGCACTGTATGCGGTTCTGTTTCTCCACACCCTCATCCACACTCATCTATTTTCTTAACTATGCCCATAATAGCAAGTGTGAAATGATATATCATTGTATTTTTAATTTTCATTTTACTAATAAATACGGATGTTGAGCATCTTTTCATGAGTTCCTTAAATACACATATCATTTGTTCTGATATCTTGAAGTGTTATCATCACTAATAATTGAAATGTTCTCTGAAAGAATGTTTTATCTAAGTTAATTTGCTTATGAAAAATATTCAAGGGTATTAGATGATTTAGACAAGGAATGTAGTTGTCTCATTTATTTATTTTTATTTCAGCATACTCTGGGGGTACAAATGTTTTGGTTATATACATTGCCTTTGCCCCACCCAAGTCAGAGCTACAAGTGTGTCCATCCCCCAGCTGGTGCACCCTGCATCCATTAGGTGTGAATATACCCATCCACGCCTCCCCATTCCTACCTGCCTGGCACCTGATCAATGTTACTGCTATACTTTAAATGTGTTCAGTAATATGACTTGATTCAATTATTGTTTGATCCTGCATTGCTGAAATAAACTATCTGTGGTCATTTTGCATACTGATATATTAATTTTTTTCCAGAGTTATAATTTACATTGGCTTAGATCCTAAGTTTTGGTATAATGTACGTAATGCCTACACTAAAAATTTCCATTTCCATGGCTTTTTCTGATTAATAACATACATTTCAAAGAGAAATACTTAAATTTTAAACATATGGGGAAAGGGTCATTTATTACAATGAGAACTGTGGTAAATGTTTTCACGTATTTAAAAGTTATTTTTTTAGTATCGAATGATTTTTTAATGCAATTGTGGTAGCCTATACTTTACAAATATCATTATATTCACTCAGATTTCTAATGTATTACTGTATGGTTGTTATTTTTATCTCTAGGGCTTTAAAAACGCTATCATCACTTTTAATGCTATTCATAATTAACAACATGTAAGTGTGCCTTTTCCCATTTTCCTTGAACTTGCCCTGGCTCTGTATATTTTATTATTAATTTTATTTATTTTTATTATATTCCATGTCATAGTTATTCTAAATTTTCTCACCTACATTATACTTTCTTACTATACATTACTTGCCTATGTTTACTTTTATAAATTCCAGAGATTGACATCTAGCACAATATTGTCAGCCATCTTCTATTCTGATAATTGAGATTTCAGCTATGTTATTTCACCTAAATACTCTTGAGTCAAATATAGTAAGCAACTTGGATATGGAGAATTTCCAATGTCTTTTAGTCTGAAAAATATTATTATTCATTAGTAATATTGCCAAGTTTTAGTTTTTAATATTTTAAAATTTCTTTTTTTGAGCCAAATTTCATGATTTGTTAAAAAATATGAATTAGGCCGGGCGCGGTGGCTCACGCCTGTAATCCTAGCACTCTGGGAGGCCGAGGTGGGCGGATCGTTTGAGCTCAGGAGTTCGAGACCAGCCTGAGCAAGAGCGAGACCCCATCTCTACTAAAAATAGAAAGAAATTATATGGATAGCTAAAAATATATATAGAAAAAATTAGCCGGGCATGGTGGCGCATGCCTGTAGTCCCAGCTACTCGGGAGGCTGAGACAGGAGGATCCCTTGAGCTCAGGAGTTTGAGGTTGCTGTGAGCTAGGCTAACGCCACGGCACTCACTCTAGCCTGGGCAACAGAGTGAGACTCTGTCTCAAAAAAAAAAAAAAAAAAAAAAATGAATTAGAGCAGTTGCTGTCATTAATCATTTGCATTCCAATGTTTTCTTTTCTTTTTTCTTTTTTATTTCAGTATATAATGGGGGTACAAATGTTTAGGTTACATATTTTGCCCTTGCCCCACCCTAGTCAGAACTTCAAGCATGTCCATCCCCCAGATGGTCCGCATTGCACTCATTATGTGTGTATATTCCCATCCCCTCCTCCCCCGTCCCATCTGTGTGACACCTGATGAATGTTATTCCTATATGTGCAATTAGTGTTGATCAGTTAAAACCAATTTGCTGGTGAGTACATGTGCTGCTTATTTTTCCATTCTTGGGATACTTCACTTAGTAGAATGGGTTCCAGCTCTAACCAGGATAATATAAGTGGTGTTAGTTCACCATTGTTTTTTGTAGTTGAGTAGTATTCCATGGTATACATATATGACATTTTATTAATCCACTTATGTATTGATGGGCACTTGGGTTGTTTCCACATCTATGCAATTGTGAATTATGTTACTATAAACATTCGAGTGCAGATGACTTCTTCATAGAATGTCTTTTGTTCTTTTGGGTAGAGCCCAATAATGGGATTGCTGCATCAAATGGTAGATCTACTTGTATTTCTTTGAGGTATCACCATATTGCTTTCAACAGAGGTTGTCCTAGTTTGCAATCCCACCAGCAGTGTATGAGTTTTCCTATTTCTCTGCAGCCATGCCAACATTTATAGTTTTGGGATTTTTTGATAAGGCCATTCTCACTGGAGATAAATGATATCTCGTTGTGGTTTTGATTTGCATTTCCCTGATGATTAGAGATGTTGAGGATTTTTTCATATGTTTGTTGGCCATTAGACTATCTTCTTTCGAAAAGATTCTGTTCAGGTCCTTTGCCCACATTTTGATAGGGTTGTTTGATTTTATCTTGCTTATTTTCCTGAGTTCTACATACATTCTAGTTATCAGCCCTTTATCAGATGTGTAACATGAAAATATTTTCTTACATTCTGTAGTTTGTCTGTTTGGGTCTCTTGATAGTTTCTTTGGCTGTGCAGAAACTTTTTAATTTGATCGCGTCCATTTATTTATTTTTGTTGTTACTGTGATTGCCTTGGGGTCTGCTTCATAAATTCTTTGCCTAGGCCAATGTCTATAAGAGTTTTTCCAACATTTTCGTCTAGAATTCTTACAGTTTCATGCCTTAGACTTAAGTCTGTTATCCACCGTGAGTTGATTTTGTAAGAGGCGAAAGGTGTGGATCCTGTTTCAGTCTTCTACATATGGCTATCCAGTTTTCCCAGCACCGTTTATTGAATGATTCTTTTCCCCAGTGTATGTTTTTGTCTGTTTTGTCAAAGATTAGGTGACTATATGAGGATTGTTTTGTATCTGGGTTCTCAGTTCTGTTCCATTGGTCTATGTCCCTGTTCTAGTGCCAGTACCATGCTGTTTTAGTTACTATAGCCTTGTAGTATAGTTTGAAGTCTGGTAAATTGATGCCTCCCAATTTGTTCTTTTTGCATAAGATTGCTTTAGCTATATGGGGTCTTCTCTGGTTCTATATGAACAGTGTGTAACAAACACAGTGTGTAACACTGTTTTGAGTACTTCCTGGAGGGCAGGTCTTGTCTTAATGAATTCGCTCAGTCTTTGCTTATCTGAGAAGGTCTTTATTTTTCCCTCATGTACAAAACTTACTTTTCCAGGGTACAAGATCCCAGGCTGGCCATCATTCTGTTTGAGAAGAGTGAGAATGGGGCCCCAGTCTCCTCTTGCTTGCAGGGTCTCAGTTGAGAAGTCTGATGTTATTCTGATGGGTTTTCCTTTGTAGGTTACCTGCTTCTTTCATGTTATCGCTTGTAGAGGGCCTCTTTGCTGATTATTGTGGTCAGTCTGATGACTGTGTGTCATGGTGTCTTCCTGTTTGCGATGAATCTCCCAGGAGTCCATTGAGCTTCTTGTGTCTGCATACCTAGTTTTTATCAAGGCCTGGGAAATTTTCCTCTATTATATCCTCAAATAGTTTATCCAACACTTGTGTATTTTTTTCTTCACCCTCAGGGATGATTATTATTCTCACATTATGCCTCTTCACATAATCCAACATTTCTTGGAGGCTTTGCTCTTTTCTCTTATTTTTCTGCCCTATCTCTGTGACTGACTTATTTAATTGAAAGGTGTTATCTTCAATCCCTGATATTCTTTCTTCTGTTTATTCTAGTCTGTTTTTGAGGCTTTCTAGTGTGTTTTGTAATCCTTTGAATAAATTCTTTATTTCCAGAAGTTCAGTTTGATTTTTCTTTAATATTTCTATTTCTTTAGTGAATATTTCTTCCAAGTCCTGGATTTTTTTCTGTGGTTCCTTTGGGTTGGTTATCCATTTTTTCTTACATATATTGAATTTTCTTATAATCCATGTTCAAAATTCTTCTTCTGGGCCGGGCGTGGTGGCTCACGCCTGTAATCCTAGCACTCTGGGAGGCCGAGGCGGGTGGATCGCTCAAGGTCAGGAGTTCGAGACCAGCCTGAGCAAGAGCGAGACCCTGTCTCTACTCAAAATAGAAAAAAATTATATGGACAACTAAAAATATATATAGAAAAATTAGCCGGGCATAGTGGTGCATGCCTGTAGTCCCAGCTACTCGGGAGGCTGAGGCAGTAGGATCGCTTAAGCCGAGGAGTCTGAGATTGCTGTGAGCTAAGCTGATGCCATGGCACTCACTCTAGCCTGGGCAACAAAGTGAGACTCTGTCTCAAAAAAAAAAACAAAAACAAAACCAAAATTCTTCTTCTGTTATTTCAGTGTTCTGAATTTGGTTGATGTCCACTGCTAGAGAGCTGGTGTTCCCCTTTGGGGGTGTGCTTTCTGTTTGATTCTTCATACTTCCAGAGTTCTTTTACTGATTCCTTCCCATCTGGATCAGCTGTTGCTTCTTATGTTTAGATTTTCATTTGGGTAATGACATGCCTGTTTAGTCTCTGAGCCAATAAGTGGTGTTTGTGGGTTAGATTCGACCACACCCTGTATGATGAGTCAGTAGATGCACTTAAAGGGTGTGCAGGATGGCCTCCCCATCAGTAGGTGGCGCTTGCTGGGTGAAGCAGGCTACAGTGTTATTTTTGAGATCTGTAATCTGCTCTTGTTCCTCTGGGGAGGCCCCATAGTGCCTCGGGTGGTGGGTGGGATCCTGGGACTTCGAGGTGTGTCCTTATTCTCCATCTCAGCAGCAGTAGGTGGGGAGTGAGTCCTGGCAGAGCTGGGTTGGGTGGTCCTGCCCTCAAACACCACAAATGCTGTCAGCAGGGGTCAAAGGTCTATTCTCTGCTTCTGGGCAAAGCTGCCAGGGAGGGGCTGAAATGGCCCCATTCAGCCGAAAAGTCTGCATATGGGGGTGGGGCTGTCTGAGACCTGCAGTCTGGAGCAGGCCTTGCTCCCTTCCACCGTCCCCTATTTCACGGTTTCTCCTGGGACTGTGCCAGCAGGGAGGACCACAAGCCAGCGAATCTCCCCTGGCTATGATGCCAGCCAGTAGGGTCCCTGAGCTGGGTGTATGGCCCTCCTGTGGGAGGAGAGTAGCCCCTCAAGCACACTGATCTGCCCCTGAAGGCACACACACCTCAGTAGGCTCATTCACAAATATCCCTTTTGTGCCCCGGGGCAATGGGATCAAGACCTGGGTGCATGGGATCTGATCTGGAGGCCTGTCCCCTGGGCCCTGGAGATTAATCCCGACCCTTCCAGGGAGAGGAGTGCTGGTCTCAAGTCACCCACAGGGCGCCCAAGTTGGATCAATGTCTCTCCACCTTGGGATTAGCCCCTCTCTCCTGGAGTCACCAGGAAAGCCGCACATGCGAAGGCTGGCAGGTAGGGAGCTCACCGTCTGAGTTCCCCTCAGTCTGCTGTAGAGCCCCAAAAGGAAAGGTCGTGTTCCTGGCAGATGCCTTTGGGTGGTGGCTAAATTCTCTCTCTCGGCAGTAGCAGCAGGTAGAGAAGGGGAAGCAGAAAATGAAGCAATATGGCGCCTGCTGATCTGCTTGGGTCTGTGGGCTCGGAGGTTTCCCAAAGGAGCTGGGAGCCTGGTGCCCTGTCCGCAAGAGGTTCCACACTCATGGGCAGTGGCTGTCTCTGGGCTGGTGTTAGCAGGTCCGTCCAACCGT
The DNA here is from genome assembly GCF_041146395.1 of Eulemur rufifrons. Lineage (NCBI taxonomy): Eukaryota > Metazoa > Chordata > Mammalia > Primates > Lemuridae > Eulemur > Eulemur rufifrons. Next base: position 22,118,453 of record NC_090994.1, on the reverse strand, counting down.
TCAGGAGTCCACCAGCAGTCTGAGATGCAAGGGAGGGGAAATTTAACAGCTCCACATGCCCTTGTTGCTGGTCTCCAAGTTTCTCAAGGGTCTTTCTCCTTAGCGTTCTCCTCTGCAACTTCTTCCCATGGAGTTTCCTATATTGTCAAGCACCCTTCCTTCTGACCCTCATCCGATCTGTATCTGTCTGACTGTTTATTTTTTTTTTTTTACTTTCTTCTAAAATCCATCTTTCTTGCAGAGACACTCCAGATAGCACTGTCTTTTCTTGCCCCCCATCTTGCCGCTCTCTGGTCTACAAGTTCTTCTGTAATTCTCACCTCTTGGTGAACTGGGCTTAGTGAATGGCTTCCAACCAAGAGAAAATGGCAAAAACGATGGGATGTCACTTCCAAGATTGAATTATGAAAAGTCTGTGACTTCTGTCTTGTTCCTTCTCCTCTTTGTTCTCTTTCTCTCTCTCTCATCCTGCACCCCTCACTGCAGGGAAGCAAGGTGAGGTATTATTAATTGCCCTACTGAGATATCCCAGTAGCAAAGACCCAATGGAGGACCTGGCCTACAGACAGAAAAAGCTGACACACTCGGTCCAAACTGAAACCTGCTGATTACTGGTGAGTGAGCTGGGAGGAAGATCCTGCCCAGTTGATCCTCAGTGGAGACCACAGCCCCAGCCTCCCAAGAGGCCTTGAGGCAGAGATCCCCAGCTGAGCCATGCCAGGATCCTAAAACACACAAACTTTCAGATAATTATAATGCTTGTAGTTACTGGCTGTAAGTTTGAGTATTGTTGTCACCAGCAATAACTATTATTACACAGTAGAGTCTTCCAGGCCCTGGGCTGTGGCCCTGCCCTCCTCCTTCCCTTCCCTCCTCTCCTCCCGGGCTCCCTCCAGCCACACCGATGCCTTTCTCACCTCCTCTGTGGCCACATTCGGTTATGCCGCCAAGTCTCTGAGGAATAGACCCTCCCTCTTAGTACACTGTTGCCAGACTTGTGAAGGGCTGCCCCCTCTTGTCTTTCTGGTCACAGCACAAATGTCACCCCATTGAGGCTTTTCACACCTGCGCACCTAGTGGCCGCAGCTCTCTGTCCCGGCCCCTGCTGTGTTTCACTGGAGCACTTGCTATTCTCTCCCACACGCATTCGCTCTCATGAAGTTGCCCATCTCCCCGTCCAGACCACGAGCTCTTTCAGGACAGGGACCATGTTGGTTACTTTCATCATTGTGCCCAGGCCTAATGTGGCCCCTGCATAGGGTGACAGCTTGGGGCACAGTTGCTGTGTGAGTAAATGAGGTGATCTTGGGCCCCTTCTTGCCTCTGAGCAGCTGACACTGTGGAGAGGATGCTGGTAATGAAGGTGCATGTTGAGTCCCAGGCCAGGGGACACAGCAAGTGAGCCCCCATGTTGCCAGCTCCAGTTGCTCCAGCAGAGCACAATAGGCACTGTCTGCCCCTGGTGTCCCCTCATGGTCACTGCAGCGCCAGGATGGGGGGTGGAGTAAACAAAGCACACTTTTGTTCTGGTGTCCTCAAGGTAGTGTCTGTCTCTGAACACTGCAGGGCGAGTGAGTGAGGCCTACAGGCTCCAGGGTGTCGGGAGGGACCTCAGAAACCTCCCCTTCTCCCTGTTTGCCTCCACTGTGCTGGGGTGTCCAGTTCTCTCCCAAGGCCTCCTCGCCCCAGCCAGGGCAATGACTCAGGCCCCACTCACAAATGAGGACACTGAGGCTCTGACAGGGACAGTCTTGTTCCTGGATCTCAGAGATGTGATCTAATGCTTTACCACATTGTGCACTACCCGAGCACTTAGTCCTACAAACCCGCAGGCTGCTCTTTGCTCTGAAGTATCTCCAGGGAGGAGAGACCATTTTCCCAGGGCCTAGGAGCACAGTGGGTAGCTGATGAAGAACAAAGTCCAACACACACTTCTCCAAGCCTTTGGGACCTTCGAGGTCACCGAGGCCAAGTGCCCAAATTTACAGGGGAGGTGTTTGAGGCTTTTTCTCATGTAGCCCCCTCCACATTAAGTAGAGAGTCATCCTAGTTCCACGTACTGATTCCTGGAAACTCAAAACCCCAGAACGTGTCATCTGGAGGCTACCCTGGGGATGGCCCAGCCCAGGAAGACTCTGGGAACCTTGGGGACCCCAACCCCAGCATCTATTATATGTATTTGCTAAAAGGATAGTTTTCTTTTGTCACGAAGAACAGAGAGATGGCAGTGAAAGAGCACATAGAAGAACACTGCAGACCAGAGGAAGGTCCCATTTTGGGGACAGCTTAGAACAGCAGAGTGTGCATATTGCAGTTCACATAACCACAAAGAATTTCCTCTTAAATATCCACTGTGTAGCCCTTCCCTCCAAATTTACTCCCTTTGTTCTGGATGAAGCCAGCTTAAGTCAGAAGGATCTGAGAGAAAGAAAGAGCTGCCTGGAAGAATGTTGATCTTATAAGTTCAACCTCTGTGAGGGCTGGCTGGGGACAGGACAGGAGCTGCGTGCTGAATGCTGGCCCTACTGCGGTTCTGTTGCTTTTATTTTTTTAAAATACAAAATACTAGGGAGGTACAGCTGTTTTTATTACATGGATAGCTTGTGTAGTGCTTAAGTCAGGGCTTTTAGTGTGCCTGTCACCAGAATACTGTTTGTTGTATCCACAAGGTAAGTTTTTATCCCACATCCCCCATCCCAAAGTATCTCCCCTTTTTGGTTTCCAATATCCTATATACCTCTCTGTGCCTGTGTGTGCCCATAAATTAGCTCTCACTTGTTGGTGAGAACATACGGTGTTTGGTCTTCCATTTTTGAGATACTTCACATAGAATAATGGTCTCCAGTTCCATCCAAGTTGCTGCAAAAGACATTATGAAATTCCTTTTTATGGCTGAGTAGTGCTCCGTGGTGTGTATTCACCACATTTCCTTTATCCACTCATGAATTGATGGGCACTTAGTTTGGTTCACATCTTTGCAATTGGGAATTGTGCTGCAATAACCTTTTTAGTACAAGTGTCTTTCTTTCTTTCTTTTTTTTTTTTTTTTTTTAATAAAATGACATCTTTTCTTTTGGGTAGATACTCAGCAGTGGGATTCCTGGATCAAATGGTAGGTCTACAGTTAGTTGTTTGAGGAATCTCCACTCTGTTTTTCAGAGTTGTGCTAGTTTGCTAATTTCCAAGAGTGTATAAGCATTCTTTTCTCTCTACATGCACTCCAGCATCTATTGTTGTCTGACTACTTAATAATGGCCATTGTGATATGAATAATATGGTGTCTCATTATAGTTTTAATTTGCATTTCCCTCATATTTATCGATGTTGAGCATTTTTTAATATGTTTGTATGCCATTCTCTATCTTCTTTTGGAAAACTTCTGGTTATGTCTTTTGTCCACTATTTGATGTGGTTGAATAATATGACTTAATTTTATATTGTTTGGTCCTGCATTTCTAAAGTGAATTTTTTGTTGTCATCTCATATACCTATATATTAATTTCATATTCAAATTCATAATTTATATTGGCTGTTTTCAAGTTTTGGTATAATGTGTGTAATAGCCACAGAGAAGCTTTCCATGGCTTTTTTTTCCCCCTGCTCAATAAAATAGATTTCAAAGGGAAATACCTGAACCTTAAAAATTTGGGAAAAGGATCACTTAAAACAATGGGAATTTTGGTTAATGATTCCAGATACTTAAAATTTATTTGTGTTTCAGTTTCTAATTATTGTTTCACTTCAAGTTTGGTAGCCAGTACTTTATAAATATCATTTTTTCTCTTAGTTTTCTAATTTATTAGCATAGGGTTGTTTACATTAGTCTGTAGAGTTTGAAAACTCCATCACCAATTTTAATGCTGTTCATTTTTAATAATATTTGAGTGTGTCTTTTCACATTTTTCTTAACATTGCACTGGCTCTGTATATTTTATTATTAATTTTAGTCCTACTTATTATATTCCATGTAATAATTATTCTAACTTTCATCGCCTACATTATACTTTCTTACTGCAATTCCTTGTATTTAGCCTATGCTTATTTTTATGAATTCCAGAGATTACCATCTAGCACACATATTGTCAGGCATCTTCTGTTCTGGTAATTGAATTTTCAGCTATGTTATTTCACCTAAATACTCTGGAATCTAACACAGTAAGCAACTTTCATATGAGGAATTTCCTTTGTCTTTTAGTCTAAATAATATCAATATTCATTAGTAATATGGCCCAGCTTTAGTTTTTAATATTTAAAAAAATTTTGAATATATTATTTCCAAAATGTTATAACCTAATGGGTACCAAAGATAACCTCTTTGAGTAAACATTCTATATTTGTTAAAACATTTTTTGAGATCAAGTTATTTAAATTGATCCAAATGTGGTGAAAAATGTTGTATAAAGCCCAGGTTCAATATTTGGCAATTAAGTGAACCTCGTTTGTTGTATGGTTGGAATTTTTGAATAATTAGTAAATTTCATCTGTGTTATCTAATGATAGCCACAAACAGTTGGTTTAATTTTTCACTTTGGTCAAAGAATTGCCCAGTTTATTTTATAATTCTCTCAAAAATTCTTCCTTGACTATTTCAAACTAGAAGTTGCTGTTCTATAAAAATGGGACCATGACCTTCATGCCCAGAGATGTTGTCCTCAGCTCCTCCAAGGTCAGGTTTCACCACAGATTCACTTTCCACAGTTCAGGACGTGGGATCCATCCAGCCTGTCTCTCCAGAACAGGCTAATATAGGTCATTGCTTCACACAAAATAGTCCACCTTCAAAGGGTTCCAGAAACTAGTTTCTTTCCTTTATGAGTCTCATATTTACTAGCTGTCAATTAAATTCTCACTAAGACCTCTTAACAACATTCTTGTGCTCACTTTGCAACACCCAGGGTTTTCTGTACATTTTTATCTGAAAATATTTCATAACATATGCTATTCTGGTGCCACAAAAAATTACATATTTCAAATGGCTAATTTTTTGGAGGGGAATTAAGGTAAAATGACAAAACCTGTTCTTTGATATCATGCAGTTACACACTCATATAAGCTTCCTTATTCTCCAAATTGGTAGAGGTTCAATTGTAAAATAATTCTTACCTTTAAGATTTTCCATTGAAGTAATTAATAAAATCGAAATTATGAAACCACTCTCGATTTATTTACTGTGTACCTGCCATTCATACCATGTGATAGATAATATGAGGGCAGGGTCTGGGTCTGGGGTTCACACACTCTCTCTTATGTGATGGATCATAGTGGTGGTTAAATCTCTGCAAGAAAGGAATAAATGACTGCACAGTGTATAATGAAACATGACAAGCCACATAAAATTTAGAGGAATTGTATTAGATTGGAGAATATTGTATTCCATCCATAGCAGGCAGAGTGGATTTTGTATATCCTGGGGTCACGGCCCATGAGAACAAAGGGGCTGACTGTAGGAAAACAGGCAGCGACTAGTGCAGAGGTGTTCACCAGCCACAGACCTGGATTAGTAAAAATCGTCAACAATAATGTAAAGATAGAAGAGAGGGTGGAAAATGATACAAAGGTGCTCACTAGGACAAGGATGCTTTGGGTGACTCTGGACTCAGGGGAGGATCTGGGGGAGAGCTGGGTCCTATGAATGTGTTGCACCTGCTGCTTGTGCCTGTGCAGGATGCAAACCATGGAGCCACTGGCCCAGGTCATGAGTCCCAAACACAAAACATCATAGGATGATAACAACATAACAGTTAGGAATCTTAAAATGCTGGTGTGAGTATATACTGCAGAACAGTATTCCAAATCCTTTTCCTTTGTGTTGTTTATCCTTTTCCACTGGCCAGTCATATTCTGAAGAATGATGGCATTTACCAGCAGGTTCAGGATCCAGCACAGGATACTGAGGGGCCCAATGCACTGAGGAGCTTGTGGTTTCAGCTCTGCCCACCTGGAGCCTGTGGGGCTGATGGTGATGGCCTGGAAGACACTCAAGAGACAGGTGGTGCCAATGCACACACCCCTGGCCACTCTGTGAACATAGAAAACAAGTTTGCACTCAGCCTCATTCAGGAAACATTTCATCCCAAAAGCAGCCACTGTCTGGGGGACTCCTTTGGAGACTATGACCAAGGAGTTGGCTACAGTCAGGTGCTTGAGAATCGAATCTGCGGACCTTAAAGTGCCTCTGGTGTAATACAGGAAACTGTAATGGTAAAGAAGAAAGAAATTCCCTAAGAGTCCAACTGTGGTCTGAGATAAAAAGATCATTCCTATTGCCACATCCTGGGAGGCCATCTGTCGTTTTCTGGAGACAGAATTCCATTCAGAGTGAGAGAGTGCTGCGTAGAAACACGAGGTCTGTTTTATTGTGGAAACTAAAATTCACCATTTTACACTTACCATTATTTTCAACCCATAATTTTCTTAACAAATTTGATTTTTGTTTCACCAAGAGTTTTGCTATTATATATGAAATTATACATATAGTGAAAATCTCCCCATTACAAGAGCATTATGTTAATATGTTGCATACAACTTTAAAACAGTTCTATGCTATGCTTTATTATTCCCATTTTACAGGTGAGAAGATCGTAGGCACAGGAAGGCTACATGATATTTTTAATGTTGACTCGTTGTTAAGATCCAGTGTCAGAATTTCATAATATTACATAACTAATATGTTGTCTCAAATCAGACACATATATATTTTTAAATCATCCACATATTTTCTTAATATTTTTGCTTATCTTGTAAGTTTTAAGGAGAATGTTCATGTGCCTGTTTTTTCCCTGTTGTGATCATGGTAATTTTTTCTTCAAACACAATATTTTATTTCATTAGCTTACATTATCTACAGTAATTCAGAGATCCAAGTAGAATATATATGCACTGATTTTAGCATATAATCCTAAAGTGATAATCAGACAAGATCTAATGGAATTTATTGAATACAGAAATTATTCCATGTTTGTTTTTAAAAAGGAGACTTTGACATCTTATTCAAGAATGAGCACACAGTAGAATGAATGTGTACACAGCAAGGGGACAAGAGATATAAGTAGGTAATAAAATATTGCCGAGGACAAATTATTAATAAATTAGCAGTAATATATACAGAAAATTAGCATTTCTGAATTCAAAGGTATGAAATAAAATCACTTCAATGTCATAATGGTTAAATATATTAAAGCACAAGTCCATTTTGTAAAAAGAAAGCTGGAGGTAGGGTAAATTCATTCATTTACCCTAAAATTATTCATTTACTCAATTTAAATAGTAGTAGCATGAGTATTAAACCTGGGAATGGCATTGGAAATTTTTATACAACAGAAAATATCATAAATAATTTAATTCTAAAAACTACTGAAATTCATAACTTTTTAAAAATACAAAGGTTAAGGTTCAGTTAACTTTTCTTGGTGACTTCATGAAGGAAAATGGTCATAACAGACACTTTCTGTCACCACAAAGTTATGGTTTCCATTAAGTATATTAGTATGCCCAGAATTTGCCAAAACCCAATACTTACTATTACTGGACAGAATAAGGTAATTCAGTCAGCTATACATTATCGCAGCTATGAAGGTATTGTAGAAACAGCTCTACCCATCCTAGAAATGTTGTCCCTGACTCCTATAGAGAAGATACAGCACCTGGGAAATTAATTACCAACTTATACTAGAGAACTTAAAAAAAATCAGGAATCTATGACTTTATCAAAATCAACAATGATGAACAGTGAGGATTACATTAAATTAAATTAGAAACAGTTAGGGACTGCCTCATGGTCTTGACCTCCATTCTTTTCCACAAGTTCAACCCATAACTCAGTCATTATTTCCTCCTTCTTGCATGAATGTTGTACTGACTCAGTTTCCAGTCTTAAAGAATCCCTTTTTCAGGCAAGAACACTTACCCCAGCTCCTAATACACTCACTTCCCTTGCAGACTATGCCTCACAGACCAAAAGATAAAATGCTCACCTGAGTTTCTTCCACTGCTGATGGGCTCGGGGATCACAATCAGGTCAGCACAGCCATAAGGGTATGGGAGGGGGCAGCCAGGTCTGAGAGATATGATTTGGGATCCTGTGACCTCACCTCCCCACAGAGCTGCAATTATCATTTCACCTGTAGTAACAGTGACAGTGCACACTGGGGAGCTAAGGATGTTTTCAATAACTTTCCCAGTTACCAATTACCAAAAACAATGGTGAGTGTCTAATGGGCATCTCCGGGGAGATCAGAGTGTTTGGGAGAGGCTCTTGTTTTTCATGATCCCTGGAGGCAGACAGGGGCTCCCCTGGAGAAATCACAAAATGATGACGCCTGAGATGAGGAGCTGATAGCAAAGCACATGCATCTTACTGGATTCTGTGCTTCCCTGAGATGTTCCCCTGTTGAAAATCTAAATTTCTGTTAATCTTCAAATTCCTAATTCTAAATATTATTTAATTATGGCTAGAAAAATGGAATCATGTGAAGAATCGGTCAACAGGATACAGTCCAAATGACCCATTGCACTGTAACAGCTGATTTGCAATGTAAGAACTTGAAGTCATATATTGGTATAAAATATATGGGATAAATTAGTGCAAATCAATGCCAATTAATGTGAAAATAAAGATGATATATATTCTGGAGATATATACTTTTCAACATTTATGCCCATACCGATAGAGATTCTAAACTGTTTAATATTATAGAAGCAAGAGAGACTTTTATCAAAGAGCTCTTCACAAACAAAACCACACAAATTTATATAATATACAAAGAAATTCTACTAATGAACTATTAATAATTAATGAAGTGACTATAGAAGAGTTTTTTTTTTTTTTTTTTTTTTTTGTTGAGACAGAGTCTCACTTTGTTGCCCAGGCTAGAGTGAGTGCCGTGGCGTCAGCTTAGCTCACAGCAACCTCAAACTCCTGGGCTCAAGCGATCCTACTGCCTCAGCCTCCCGAGTAGCTGGGACTACAGGCATGCGCCACTATGCCCGGCTAATTTTTTCTATATAGATTTTTAGGTGTCCATATAATGTGTTTCTATTTTTAGTAGAGACGGGGTCTCGCTCAGGCTGGTCTCGAACTCCTGACCTTGAGCAATCCACCCGCCTCGGCCTCCCAGAGTGCTAGGATTACAGGCGTGAGCCACCGCGCCCGGCCTAGAAGAGTTTTAATGTAGACAACCTTCCCAATAATTTTAGGAAATCTGCATAAGGGCAATAGGCGAACTTTGCCTGAATTGAGCCATATAGAATATCACAGACAGGACAAATGTGAAAAAGTTTAAATATTAGAAGTGATCACATTAGCACTTTAAAACACTATATCATGATCTAGTACGCTTTATGCCAGAAATGCAAGTGACGGTCACCATTTGTAAGTCCATTACTGCAGCTAATAACATTAATAGAATCAATCCAAGTGTCATATATTTATTTCACAGATGAGAAAAAGATATTTCCAGGAAACTATAGAAAATCATCTTTAAAAACATTTTTTTCTTTTGTAAATTTGTGTTTTATTTGTTTATTTATTATTTATTGCAGCAAATTCTGGGGGTACAAATGTTTAGCTTACATATATTGTCTTTGCCCTACCCAAGTCAGAACTTCAAGTGTGTACATCTCCGAGACAGTGCGCAACACATCCACTAGGTGTGAATATACCCATGCCTTCCTCCCTCTTCCCACCTGCCCGACACCCGATGAATGTTAGTAGTAAATGTGCACAAAAGTGTTGATCAGTTAATACTAATTTGATGCTGAGTACATGTGGTGCTTGTTTTTCCAGTCTTATGATAATTCACTTAGTAGAGTGGGCTCCAGCTCTATCCAGGATAATTTAAGTGGTATGAGATCACCATTGTTTTTTTATGGCTGAGTAGTACTCCATGGTATACATATACCACATTTTGTTAATCCACTCATGTATTCATGGGCACTTGGGTTGTTGCCACATCTTTGCAGTTGTGAATTGTGCTGCTATGAACATTTGAATGCAGATATCTTTATTATAGAATGAATTTTTCTCCTTTGGGTAGATGCCTAGAAGTAAGATTGCCAGATCAAACGGTAGTTCTATTTTTAGTTCTCCATATTACTTTCCATAGAGGTTGTACTAATTTGCAGTCCCACCAGCAGTGTAAGAGTGCTCCTATTTCTATGCATTCATGCCAGCATTTGTTGTTTTGGGCATTTTTGTTAAAAACCAGTCTCCCTGGAGTTAAGTGATAGCTCACTGTGGTTTTGATTTGCATTTCCCTGATAATTAGAAAGGTTGAGCAATTTTTTATATGTTTCCTGGCCATTCTTCTGTCTTCTTTTGCAAAGTTTCTGCTCATGTGCTTTGACCACATTTTAATGGGGTTGTCTGATATTTTCTTGTTAATTTTTCTAAGTTCTATATAGATTCTAGTTGTCATCCCTTTATCGGATGTGTAGCATGCAAATATTTTCTCCCATTCTGTAGGTTGTCTGTTCTCTCTAATGACAGTTTCCTTGGCTGTGCAGAGCTTTTCAATTTGAACAGGTCCCATTTATTTATTTGTGTTGCTGCTGTGATTGCTTTGGGAGGCTTCTTCATGAATTCTTTGCCTACACTAATGTCTACAAGAGTTTTGTCAACATTTTCTTCTAGAATTCTTATGGTTTCGTGTGTTAGGTTTAAGTCTGTTATCCACTGGAGTTGATTTTTGTGAGAGGTGAGATGTGCAGGTCCACTTTCAATTTTCTGCATGTGGTTATCCAATTTTCCCAGCACCATTTAGTTAATAGAGATTCTCCTCTCCAGTGTATTTTATTGTCTGCTTTGTCAAAGATTAGATGACAATATGAGGATGGTTTTATATCTGCATTCTCAGTCCTGATCCAAAGGGTCTATAGCTGTGTTCTTGTGCCAGTATCATGCCATTTTGGTTACTATAGCCTTGTAGTATAGCGTGATGTCTGGTAGATTGATGTCTTCAAATTTATTCTTTTGCTTAGGAATGCTTTGACTATATGGGGTCTTCTATGGTTCCATACAAAGTGTAGAATTATTTTTTCTAGATCTGAGAAAAATGATGTTGGTATTTTAATAGGATTGCATCGAATCTGTAGATCACTTTGGGTAGTGTAGACATTTTAACAATGTTGATTCTATGGACCCATGAGCATGGTATGGTTTTCCATCTGTTCGCATCCTCTGCTGTTTCCTTCCTCAGTGTTTCATAGTTCTCCATGTAGAGGTCTTTCACCTCCTTAGTTAAATATATTCCTAGGTACTTTATTTTCTTTGTTGCTATTGTGAAGGATATTGAGTCTTTGATTTGGTTCTCAGTTTGACTGTTATTGGCGACTAGGAATGCTACTGATTCCTGTACATTGATTTTGTAACCTGAGACTTTTCTGATTTGTTTATCCATTCCAGTAGTCTCATGGCAGAATCTTCGGGTTTTTCTAGATATAAGATCCTCGTCTGCAAAGAGTGATAGTTTGACCTCTTCAGCTCTCATTTGGATGTACAGGATTTTCTTCTCTTGTCTGATTGCTCTGGCTAGGACTTCCAGCACTATGTCGAATGGAAGTGGTGATAGAGGACAAACTTGTCTGGTTCCAGTTCTAAGCAGGAATGCTTTCATTTTTTCCCTATTCAGTATGATGTTGGCTGTGGGTTTGGCATAGATGGCTTTTATCATGAGCATGAGGATTCTTATTTTTATTTACTTAAGTTTGATTTTAAAAAATGCTCTCTCTTTATAAGCAGAGTACACTTGAAAGCATAAGGTATATTGTGAAAGCTTTTACTAAAATCTCATATTTAATGATGTACATGAAACACCTGGCTTCAGGCATTCCCACCCTTATAGGGAGTAATTAGCAATTCTCATGTCTTGGCAGTCCCAAGAAACTTAATATTATAAGCAAAATATTAATTCCATTTTGGTTAATCTTCCTAGCCTCAAGAGGTTTCTTTTTTAATTCTATATAATCAATTTAGAGATAAAAAGTTATACTTCTAAAGAAAAACTATAAAACACCTATTATTAGATTGTAGCCATAAGTACTCTTCAAGTGCTTGTTATCTACAGCTAGACTGTACTAGATCCTAAATTCCCCTAATTTTCTTCAATATTTTGGTACAACTCTCCAACTGAAAAACAAAACCAGTTCTGTTCCTAAAGCCCTTAGATCCTGAAACCAGACAAATTTTAAGGACCAAGCCTCATGCCTCATGTATGGGCCATACAAAAACTTCACCCAACTGCCAAATGTCATAATTAGAGGCATTCAAGCTACAAATCAGGAGGAGGAGATGTTTTTATGCAGCAGACAGCTTTACCCAAGACATTAGAACAAGACTTCACATCATAAGAATTTTGCCCCTCTAAATTCTGCCTTTTTCACCTGACAAGATAAAGCTGAAATGAAGTTTTCATAATACATAGCTTCTGCTGATAACAGAACCTAATCTAAGAAATTCTTTAATATACATTGATTGAAAAAGAAAATGTCTGTGTTTTGCTGATACTGCATGCTGTACCCAATGACTCCCTCCGGGAAGTATTGAAAACCATGTGCACAATATAAGAAAGCAGGCCACAAAATTACAAGCGGCCTTATCTATGGGCCATTTGATTTATTGAATTGGTTTTCTTTAAGTCTAGGTCCCTGGCTCAAAACCATCAAACACACTGCACTTGTCATATTACTATTAAATTTACTTTGTATTTTCCCTCTTTCAACTTTGTATCTGTATCTGTTACATCTTATTTTGTTTTGGTTTGTTTGGGTTTTTTTTGCAGAAGTACAACTCCTAACTATATAATGCTAGTCTTGCAATTTGACGTGATAACAAATGACTATGGAACAGACAAAATTGAATCTGATAATGGACTCTAGGTAGACTAAGCCTCAGAGCCACTCTCTTCAAACCTCCCCGGTTTCTCAAATGTGCTTAAAAAAATTTCACATTGAATCTTAGTAGCCAATCCCACGCGTCCCAACATGTAAGACCGGACGTGCAACAAGCACAGGTCCATCTTGGCGTTTAGAGAAAATAAAACCTAACTACTGGGTTATTAATCAGTGATCCTTTTGGAGAAAGATCTTGATCGAAAGTGGGACAGGTTAAAGTGATCAGAGTCACTACTGTTAAGAAAATCCTGGCAATTATAGGTGGGGAACGCCAAGAAAACAGGGCTCTCATGCTTGTATGCCTGAATAAGAAAAACTATGACAAAAGAGTGCAAATACCACAACGTTGAGCAAAGGCCATCACAAGTTTACACCAAAAGAAATTTCTGCAAGGACATTTGCCTAGCAACTGGCTGTCCAACCTCAAACTAGTGTCACCTTTGTTATGGGTCCTTGTAATCAAAGATATAATTTCAAAACAATTGTGTAATTCTTCTCATTTTTTCTTTAAAAATGTTTGTCATTTTTTACCACTCTGAATATGCACATAGTTTTCTATGGCACACATATTCCCATTGCAATGCTTTATTTTCAAACAAATATCTTTTCTTTTAGAGAGACTGTCTCAGTTTTTCATTTAGGTGGACACTGCCACACCTGCTCCCCCATTAGCAACATTTCCCATGAGAGTGGCGCATTTGTTGCAACTGATGATTCTACATTGACACATCATTATCACCCAAAGTCAATAGTAGACAATGGCGTTGACTTTTGCAGTTTTACATTCTATGGGTTTGGACAAATGTGTGATGCCATGTGTCTAGATTATAGAGTCATAGACAGTAGTTTTAGTGCCCTAAAAACATTCTGTGGCTATTTATTTCTCACTCCCCACAAATCCCTGGCCACTGATCCTTTTACTGTCTTCATGGTTTTGCCTTCTGAAGAACGTCAAATTGCTGGAATCATACAGAATATAGCCTTTTCATTTTGGTTTCTTTCACTTAATACTATGCACTTCAGTTTCATCCACATCTTTTCATGGCTTGGTAAGCTCATATCTTTTATTTTTTTATTTTTATTTATTTTTTTTTTTGAGACAGAGTGTCGCTTTGTTGCCCAGGCTAGAGTGAGTGCCGTGGCGTCAGCCTAGCTCACAGCAACCTCAAACGCCTGGGCTTAAGCAATCCTACTGCCTCAGCCTCCCGAGTAGCTGGGACTACAGGCATGCGCCACCATGCCCGGCTAATTTTTTTTTTTTCTATATATATTTTAGTTGGCCAGATAATTTCTTTCTATTTTTAGTAGAGACGAGGTCTCGCTCATTGCTCAGGCTGGTCTCGAACTCCTGACCTTGAGCGATCCACCCGCCTCGGCCTCCCAGAGTGCTAGGATTACAGGCGTGAGCCACCGCGCCCGGCCCGCTCATATCTTTTAAATGCTGAATAATATTTCATACCTAGAAGTACCACAGTTTATCCATTTATCTACCGAAGGATGAATTTGCTGCTTCCAAGTTTTGGAATGGTTAACAAAATGCCATAAACGTCTTCGTGCATATTTGTGTGGACATAAAGTCTTCAAATCTACATTTCCTATATATCTGTGATATTCTATATGGGCCACTTCAGGCAAAGTTCCCACGTTACCCTTGTGCACACATCCTAAAATCTATTGGGAAGATCTGACAACGTTAAATCTCTTGAATAGTTAGGTAGCATCATTTTATCCATTAGTTCATTTATAGAATTTCTCCATGGATTATATAAATTTGTGGGGTTAAGCACATGAGGGACTCTTTGGGAAAAGTGTCTCTTTCTTCTATAATATTGAACAGTTTAGAATCCCTATCCCCATGGGAGTAAATGCTGAAAAAGTATACAGTACCAGAACATATCATCTATATGCTCATGTTAATTTGCATTGATTTGCCCCTATTTATTTTTCATGTCAATATTTGAATTCAAGTTCTTAGAGTGCAAATAAGCTGCTACAGTGCAACATGCTATTTGCACTGTAACCTGTTGACAAATCCTGCTCAAGTTCTGTGTATGATTCCATTTCTCTAGCGATAATCAAATAATAACATCTAGCTTAGAATCTTGAAGATTAACAGAAAATTAGGTTTTCCCCTGGGGAACATCTCAGGGAAGCACAGAGTCCACTAAGACACATGTGCTTTGCTGTCAGCCCCTCATGTCTCAGGCCTCATCATTTTGTGATTTCTCCAGGGGAGCCCCTGTCTGCCTCCAGGGATCACGGAAGTGGAAATGAAGGGCCTCTCCCAAACACACTCATCTCCCTGGAGATGCTCCCTAGAAAGGCATCATTGTTTTTGGTAACTGGCAACTGGGACAAAGTTTTTCAAACTGTGATTAGCTCCCCAGTGTGCACTGTCACTGTTACTACAGGTGACATGAAAATTGCAGCTCTGTGGGGGCTGAGGTCACAGGATCACAAACCATATCTCTCAGACCTGGCTGCCCCCTCCCACACACTCATGGCTGTGCTGACCTGATTGTGATCCCTGAGCCCGTCAGCAGTGGAAGAAACTCAGGTGAGCATTTTATCTTTTGGTCTGTGAGTCATAGTCTGCAAGGGAAGTGAGTGTATTAGGAGCTGGGGTCAGTGTTCTTGTCTGAAAAGGGGATTCTTTAAGGCTGGAAACTGAGCCAGTACAACATTCATGGAAGGAGGAAGAAAGAATGACTGAGTTATGGGTTGAACTTGTGGAAAAGGATGGAGGTCAAGACCGTTAACCAGTTCCTAACTGTTTCTAATTTAATTTAATGTAATCCTCACTGTTCATCATTGTTGATTTTGATAGAGTCATAGATTCCTGGAGTTTTTTAAGGTTCTCTAGTATAATTTGAGAATTAATTTCCCAGATGCTCTACCTTCCAGACAGGAGTGGGGGACACCATTTCTAGCATGGGTAGAGGCATTTCTATAATACCTTCATGGCTGTGATAATGTATAACGTGTGGCTAATTGAATTACTTTGTTCTGTTTAGAAATAGTAAATATAGCGTTTTTGCCAATTCTAAGGATACTAACATACCTAATGGAGACCCTAACTTTCTGGTGACAGAACACCTGTTGTCCAATCATTGTGGTATATGACAGTTTTCCTTCACAAAGTCAACAGGAAAGGTAACTTAACTTTAGCTTTTTGTATTTTTAAAAATTATGATTTCAGTTTTTTAAAGAATTGAATTGTTTATGATATTTACTGTTGTACAAAAAATTTCTAATGCCATTCCCAAGCTTAATACTTAGGCTACTACTATTTAAATTGATTAAGAGAATAATTTTTCCTATGTCCAGTTTTCCTTTTACATAATGCACTTATGTTTTAATATATTTAACTATTCTGACACTGAAGTGATTTTATGTCATACTTTTGCATTCACAAATACTAATTTTCTGTGTATGCTACAGGTAATTTATTAATAGCTTGTCCTCTGCAGTATTTTATCTCCTACTTATGTCTCATGTCCCCTTGCTCAGCGCACAGCCATTTCCACCTGTGCTCCTTGTTGATTAAGATGAAGAAGAGTCTCCTCTTTTAAAACATGGAATCATTTGTGCATTCAAAAAATTCCATTGGATCTTCTATGATTACCATTGTAAGATTATATAGGAAAATCAGCACACATATATTCTACTTCGATCTCTGAAATACCATGGATGATATATGCCTATGAAATAAATAAATGTATTTCAATAAAAAATTACCACAACAAAATTGGGGGGAAAAGTCACATGATCATTCTTTTTAAAACTAACAGGATAAGCAAAAATATGAAGAAAATATGGAGATATTTGAAAAAATATACATATATCTGAGTTGAGACAGCATGGTGTTTAAGTAAACTGTCAACTTCTGACACTCCTCTTAACAAGGAGTTTACCTGAGAAATGTCATTTACCTTTCTCATGCCTAAGATCTTGTCACCTGCAAAATGAGAATAATAAAGCACTGCAAGAGCTGGAAAAGGTGAAGGAAACACATTAATAAAGTGCTCTTACAGTGGGGAGATTTTCTATATAGATAGATAGAAAATATATATATAATATAATTTCATACAATAGCAAAACTCTTACTGAAATGAAAATAGAATTTATTAAGAATGTTACTTGTTGAAAATATTGGTGAGAATACAATAGTGAATTTTAGTTGTCTCCATATAAAACAGACCTCATGTTTCCATGCAGGATTCTCTCACTCTCAATGGGATTGTCAGTCTCCAGAAAATGACAAATGGCCTCCCAGGATGTGGCAATAGGAATGATCTTTATATCGCAGACCACAGTTGGACTCTTAGGGAATTTCTTTCTTCTTTACCATTACAGCTTCCTGTATTACACCAGAGGCACTTTAAGGTCCACAGATTCGATTCTCAAGCACCTGACTGTAGTCAACTTTTTGGTCATACTCTCCAAAGGAATCCCCCAGACAGTGGCCACTTTTGGGTTGAAACATTCCCTGAATGATGTTGAGTGCAAACTTGTTTTCTATGTTCACAGAGTGGGCAGGGGTGTGTGCATTGGCACCACCTGTCTCTTGAGTGTCTTCCAGGCCATCACCATCAGCCCCACAGGTTCCAGGTGGGCAGAGCTGAAACCACAAGCTCCTCAGTGCGTTGGGCCCCTCAGTATCCTGTGCTGGATCCTGAACATGCTGGTAAATGCCATCATTCTTCAGAATATGACTGGCCAGTGGAAAAGGATAAACAACACAAAGGAAAAGGATTTGGAATACTGTTCTGCAGTATATACTCACACCAGCATTTTAAGATTCCTAACTGTTATGTTGTTATCATCCTATGATGTTTTGTGTTTGGGACTCATGACCTGGGCCAGTGGCTCCATGGTTTGCATCCTGCACAGGCACAAGCAGCAGGTGCAACACATTCATAGGACCCAGCTCTCCCCCAGATCCTCCCCTGAGTCCAGAGTCACCCAAAGTATCCTTGTCCTAGTGAGCACCTTTGTGTCATTTTACACCTTCTCCTCTGTCGTTGCATTATTGGTGACTATTTTGCCGAATCCGGGTTTGTGGCTGGTGAACACCTCTGTACTAACGGATGCTTGTTTTCCTACAGTCAGCCCCTTTGTTCTCATGGGCCGTGACCCCAGGATACCCAAAATCCACTCCGCCTGCTGTCGAAGAAATTGAAAATTCTCAAAACTAACACGATTCCTCTACATTTAGGAGGTTGGTCATGATTCATTGTGCACTGTGCCGTCATTTATTCCTTTCTTGCAGAGGTTTAACCACCACTGTGATCAGTCACATACGAGAGTGTGTGAACCCC
Source organism: Eulemur rufifrons (assembly GCF_041146395.1). Lineage (NCBI taxonomy): Eukaryota > Metazoa > Chordata > Mammalia > Primates > Lemuridae > Eulemur > Eulemur rufifrons. Next base: position 22,100,244 of record NC_090994.1, on the reverse strand, counting down.
AGACCCAAACTCTGCCCTCACAGGATTTATGACATGGTATGAATGGCAGGTACAGAGTAAATATACAGAAAATGCTTTCATAATTTCGATTTTACTAATTACTTCAATGGAAAAGCTTAAAGGTAAGAATTATTTTAATACTGGACCTCTACCAATTTGGAGAATAAGGGAGCTTATAAGAGTGTGTGACTTTAAACCAATTAATTTTAAATGCCCTGAAATTATCTGGGCACAGAAGTATAATAAGAGTTCAATGAAACGGAAAAGAGTGGGCATTATCCTATCGTAAGATTGGGAAGGAAAAGCAGTAACTCCACAGCAAGTGGTCCAGGACAGAGCTTGAGGGAAATAATGTATCAGACAGTGCACGATACCAAACCAGGTTTTGTCATTTTACCTTAAATCCCAAAAGGAAAGTTAGTCATTCGAAATATGTAATTTTTTGTGGGAGGAGAGTAGCATAGTTTTTCAAATATTTTCAGATAAAAATGTACAGAAAACCCTGAGTGTTGCAAAGTGAGCACAAGAATGTTGTTAAGAGGTCTTTGTGAGAATTTAATTGACAGCTAGTAAATATGAGACTCATAAAGGAAAGAAACTGGTTTCTGGAACCCTTTGAAGGTGAACTATTTTGTGTGAAGCAATGATCTAAATTAGCCTGTTGTGGATAGATAGGCTGGACGGATCTCATGTCCTGAACTGTGGAAAGTGAATCTCTGGTGAAACCTGACCACGGAGGAGCTGAGGACAAGGCCTCAGGGCACGAAGGTCATGGTCCCATTCTTATAGAGTGACAACTGCTGGATTGAAACAGTCAAGGGAGAATTTTGAGATAATTATAAAATAAACTGGACAATTCCTTGACCAAAGTCAAAAATTAAACCAACTGTTTGTGGTTATCATTAGATAACACAAATGAAATTTATTAATTATTCAAAAATTCCAACCATACGACAAGCAAGCTTGACTAAATTGCCAAATATATATATATTTTTTTATCAGGGATAAATAACAGTAGACTTTTATTTATTCTGGATGAATTTTTTTTTTTTTCCATTTTAGCCCTTTTCTTTTTTTCTTTTTTTTTTTTTTTTTTATTTCATCTTGTTATGGGGGATACAGAATTGCAGGTTACATACGTTGCTCCTGTACCGCCTTTCCCCCCAAGTCAGAGCTCCAGGCGTGTCTGTTCCCCAGGTTGTGAGCGTTGCACCCATCATGTAGGTATATATCCCTCCCTTCCCCACCCCCCCTTCCCGAGTCAGCACCTTCAAGTGTTACCATTCCCCAAAGGGTGCGCAATGCACTCATTGTGTAGACATACCCCCATCCCCTCCCACAGCCCCCACCTCAGTCTGATATCCGATTGGTGTCGTTCCCAGATTTGTATTTAGGTGATGATCAGGGAAACCAATTTTCTGGTGAGTACATGTGATGCTTGTTTTTCCATTCTTAGGATACTTCACTTAATATAATGGGTTCCAACTCTCTCCAGGAGAACCATAGAGATGTCGTATCTTCATCATTCCTTATAGCTGAGTAATATTCCATGGTATACATATACCACAGCTTACTAATCCAATCATGTATTGATGGGCATTTGGGTTGTTTCCACATCTTTGCTATTGTGAATTGTGCTGCTATAAACATTCGGGTACATGTGTCTTTGTTAAAGAATGACCTTTTTTCCTTTGGGTATATGCCCAGTAATGGGATTTCTGGGTCAAATGGCAGGTCTACTTGAATCTGTTTAAGATACCTCCATAATGCTTTCCACAGGGGTTGCACTAGTTTGCAGTCCCACCAGCAGTGTATTAGTGTTCCTGTCTCTCCACACCCACGCCAACATGTGTTGTTTTGGATTTTTTTGATAAAGGCCATTCTCATTGGAGTTAAGTGATATCTCATTGTGGTTTTGATTTGCATTTCTCTGATGATTAGGGATGTTGAGCATTTTTTCATATGTTTGTTAGCCATTCCTATATCTTCTTTCGAGAAGTTTCTATTCATGTCATTTGCCCACTTTTTGATAGGGTTGCTTGATTTTTTCTTGCTGATTTTCCTGAGTTCTAAATAGATTCTTGTTATCAGTCCTTTATCTGATGTGTAGTATGCAAAAATTTTTTCCCATTCTGTAGGTGGTCTGTTTATTCTTGTGACTGTTTCTTTGGCTGTGCAGAAGCTTTTTAATTTAATCATGTCCCATTCATTTATTTTTGTTGCTGCTGTGATTGCCTTGGGGGTCTTCTTCATAAAATCTTTGCCTAGGCCAATGTCTGTAAGAGTCTTTCCTATATTTTCTTCTAGAATTCTGATTGTATCACGCCTAAGGTTTAAGTCTGTTATCCACTGTGATTTGATTTTTGTGAGAGGTGAAAGCTGTGGGTCCTGTTTCAGTCTTCTACAAGTGGCAAACCAATTCTCCCAGCACCATTTATTGAATAGGGATTCTTGTCCCCAGAGTATATTCTTTCCCGCTTTGTCAAAAATTAGGTGACTATATGAGGATGGTTCTATATTTGGATTTTCTGTTGTGTTCCACTGGTCTGTGTCCCTGCACTTGTGCCAATACCAGGCTGTTTTAAGAACCACGGCCTTGTAGTATAGTTTGAGGTCTGGCAAATTAATACCTCCCATTTTGTTTTTGTTGCTTAAAATTGCTTTTGCTATACGGGGTCTTCTTTGATTCCATACAAAGTGTATAATTATTTTCTCTACATCTGTAAAGAATGATGTTGGTAATTTAATAGGGATTGCATTGAATCTGTAGATCACTTTGGGTAGTATAGACATTTTAACAATGTTGATTCTTCCGATCCACGAGCATGGTATATTTTTCCATCTATTTGCAAGTTCTGCTATTTCTTTTCTCAGTGTTTCATAGTTTTCCTTATAGAGGTCCTTTACCTCTTTAGTTAGGTATATACCTAGATATTTTCTTTTCTTTTTTTTTTTTTTATTTTTATTTATTTATTTATTTATTTTTTTTTATTTTACAGAATCAAAGAGTCTAACAGTATATCTTGTTAGATACAGTATGTTCTCATAATGTATACATTATTTCTTGTACAATGATATGAAATAATATGGGAAATATTCATGATAAATTATTAAGTGAACAGTGCAAGTTAAAAACAATAGTTTCATATTTTTTTCCCCCACCCCCCCTTTCCCGAGTCAGCACCTTCAAGTGTTACCACTCCCCAAACGGTGCGCAATGCACTCATTGTGTAGGCATACCCCCATCCCCTCCCCCACCCCCCACCTCAGTCTGATGTCCAATTGGTGTCGTTCCCAGGTTTGTATTTAGGTGATGATCAAGGAAACCAATTTTCTGGTGAGTACATGTGATGCTTGTTTTTCCATTCTTGGGATACTTCACTTAATATAATGGGTTCCAACTCTCTCCAGGAGAACCATAGAGATGTTGTATCTTCATCATTCCTTATAGCTGAGTAGTATTCCATGGTATACATATACCACAGCTTACTAATCCAATCATGTATTGATGGGCATTTGGGTTGTTTCCACATCTTTGCTATTGTGAATTGTGCTGCTATAAACATTTGGGTACACGTGCCTTTGTTACAGAATGACCTTTTTTCCTTTGGGTATATGCCCAGTAATGGGATTGCTGGGTCAAATGGCAGGTCTACTTGAATCTGTTTAAGATACCTCCATAATGCTTTCCTCTGTAGATATTTTATTTTCTTTGTTGCTATTTTGAAGGGTATTGAGTCTTTAATTTGGTTTTCCGATTGACTGTTATTGGCATATATAAATGCCTCTGATTTGTGTATATTAATTTTGTAGCCTGAGACTTTGCTATATTCGTTAATCAATTCCAGGAGTCTCATGGTTGAATCCTGGGGGTTTTCCAGATATAATATCATATCATCAGCAAAAAGTGAGCGTTTGATATCTTCCTTCCCTATTTGGACTCCCTTGATTCTGCTCTCTTGCCTGATAGCTCTCGCAAGGACTTCCAATACTATGTTGAAAAGTAATGGAGACAGTGGGCAGCCCTGTCTGGTTCCAGTTCTAAGTGGGAGTGCTTTCAATTTTTCCCCATTCAGAATGATGTTGGCTGTGGGTTTGTCATATATGGCTCGTATCATTTTTAGGTAGGTTCCATCAATGCCTATTTTGTTAAGCGTTTTTATCATAAAAGGGTGTTGAATTTTGTCAAATGCTTTTTCTGCATCTAATGAGAGTATCATATGGTTTTTGTTTTTGCTTCTATTTATGTGGTGAATTACATTTATAGATTTACATATGTTGAACCACCCCTGCATCTCTGGGATGAAGCCCACTTTGTCGTGGTGGATTATTTTTTTGATAAGTACTTGGATTCGATTTGCTAGTATTTTATTGAAAATTTTTGCATCTATATTCATGAGAGAAATTGGTCTGTAGTTCTCTATTCTTGTTGCATCCTTTCCAGGTTTTGGTATCAATGTTATATTGGCTTGGTAGAATGTGTTGGGGAGAATTCCATCCTTCTCAATATTGGAGAATAGTTTATGTAGGATGGGCACCAGTTCTTCTTTGTATGTATGGTAAAATTGAGGTGTGAACCCATCTGGACCAGGGCTTTTCTTTTTGGGAAGGTTTTTTATTGCTGTTTCGATTTCAGTTCTTGATATTGGTCTGTTCAGGTACTCTATTTCTTCCTGGTTGAGCCTGGGAAGACTATGTGTTTCTAAAAATTTGTCCATTTCCTCCACATTCTCCAGTTTGTGTGCATAAAGATTTTTGTAGAATTCATAGATGATATCTTGTATCTCTGTAGGATCGGTTGTGATTTCTCCTTTCATGTTCCTAATGGAGGTTATTAGAGATTTTAGTTTTGTGCTCTTGGTTAGTCTAGCCAGGGGTGTGTCTATTTTGTTTATCTTTTCAAGAACCAACTTTTTGTTTTATTAATTTTCCTTATAGTTTCTTTGTTGTCCTTCTCATGGGATTTGATCTTAGTAATTTCTCGCCTTCTGCTGGGTTTGGGATCGTTCTGTTCTTCTTTCTGCAGCTCTTTGAGTCTATTTGCTAGGTTGTCTATTTGCATGTTTTCTGTCTTTTTGATATAGGCATTTATGGATATGAATTTTCCTCTCAGGACTGCTTTAGCTGCGTCCCATAGATTTTGATAAGTTGTATCTGCATTGTCATTTAGTTCAAAGAAATTTTTGATTTCCATCTTGATTTCTTCTTTTATAGAATCATTATTCAGGAGAAAGTTATTTAGCT